>NC_141694.1:607694395-608894395 GCF_964263255.1 Lissotriton vulgaris | reverse complement strand
CTTCTGGATCTATCAGCGCCGGGATGCCCCGTTGGGGCAGCTGTGCGCTTTATAAAATACGCAAATAAATAAATAAATAATAAACTGTTTATGCATCTTGTGTGGAAGGAATCTAACTGATGATTGTCTATCAAGAACAGGGTCCTTAATCTGGGAACAATCACCTTCCACAATAAAGTACAGCATCATGATATTGGTGAAATTTTTGAGAAATAATGGGCCAAATATTGTAATCAATTTGTGTAGGGGCATAAGCATTAAAACACATACCTTACAATGTAACACAAAGAAAACTGCGGTGGTGACAAAACAGATGAAGATGGCACATCTGACAAGGTCCACACACAAAGAATGGAACGAAAAGGAGGAAGATAAGGGAAAATCGGAGAACCATGTATACCTGTATGGGAAGAAAAAAAGGCCATTAACATGCAATCAATATCAGGAAAACAACTTAACAAGAGAAACAATATTGAGAAATGAAATAAACATCATCTAAGTGTTTAACTGGTAGATGGTCCAGCTGCATCCATGACATCAGTCTTGTCGGAGTCTATGAATTTTCTGAGAGCAGACACATCTTCAAATGTACTAGTTTTGTTATGATACATGACCTTAAAGAAACGAGGATAAAGGAGACCATAAAGGGGCATTAAAGCATGCAATGCAGGATGAAGGTTGAGAAATTATTTCAGTCTGCTAGATGTAGCATTTGAGACATTCTGTATAATAAAACTCTTTCTGCCAGACCAGATAATTGGCTTGTTGGATTTAGATGCATTAAGCACTTTCAGGAGGTCCATAAATTCTAAAAGGAAAATAATCATTCCTCAAAGTTTAGTAGATGGAGAAGAAGTCAAGTGACGAGGAGCTAGTCTGGACCCTTTCCCTCTATTTCCTCTGGAAGACTATTCATGCACAGGTTATTATGCATGTTCCTGTTCTCTACATCTTCTGAGAGCTTTTTCAACAGAAGAACCTCTTATTCCAATATGGCAATTTTATTTGTTTTATCGTGTAAATCAGTAACACATTGTTCCACTTCAGAGACTCTTCTTTCTATAACAGGCCATTTGTCATCCAAATTTTAAGTGCACTTGTTGGTTTCCTCAACAAATGGGGAAGGACCCTAATAAGAGGGCGTTTTCACAGGAGTCAGATGATCTTATTTGAGCATTTTGTGGAAGTGGATGAATGCTGCTCCGCGGAGGAGGAACGAGGAGTAGCAGAATACGCCACGGAAGTAGATGGTATAGAATAATCCATGAAAAGTTCACTAGAGGACTGGGGTGGCAAATTGATATGAGATGATTGTGTTTGGTGGAGAAATTTAGCTTTTAAAAAATGTGGAGTATCTGTAAGTTGGCACGCTCAAAAGTCAAGACCAGGGGCACTAAGGTGGCAACTAGAATGAATACCTTCAAAATTGTGCATTAGATACATAATACTATGAGCTACCACAGACAGGCCTCAAAGGTAAATTAAATAAACCCAACCAACTATTCACTATGAAGACCTCCTGGAAGAATGATCTATCCATCATTGCAGAGGTAGGGAGGAGTTTCATGAAGGTTTTACATCAGTGGCAATGCATCCTCAAATCACTACTTTTTTCATTAGGTTATGTGGTGAGAAACAGGAGATGCCTTTAAGTGAACATGGGACTCAGCAAGTGACTCATACAGTCAAAGCAACAGATGCAATAAAAGAAACCGTATGAGCAGTCTAATTTGAGCAAGCATCCCCAAAGAGCTGCCCAAAAGTGACTCAATATTTTCTGAGTTCCAGAAGGCAAAACATAATCTCTCAAAAATATTCTTGAACAGAAGTGTGGCACTGACGGAAATCGTCTGGCTAATGAGCGAATGAAGAAAATAAACAAAATGGCGACCACGATATGAGGTGTGGCATTATCGCTGTCCACAAAGAATTCAAAGTGGTGATATTCAATCAGCAACACACCGCTCACTGCCCTGAAGCTTCAGTGAGATGACAGCATCTTTTCACTAGCTCAAAGTGCAGTGAAACTGCATATATTTTAGTGAAGCATTCCATGCCGGTACAGAGATATTCCATAAGATGGCCACCTTGAGCGATGCTCAAGCAACGCCTACCCTACCCCGGATCCAAACTGTAGCTCTCTAAAGGTCCAGGCGCTATTAAGCTCACTGGGGGATTCCTGGGTGGATGTAGAGGCCTAAATCACAATTATGCACATTATTTAAATGCATGGCTACGAACACTGTACCATAAATGTTCACTAGTTATTCCTGAATACATAGAAATGAAATATCAAATTTAGCACATCTTTGACTCATCTTTAACATATATTTCAGGATTTTGCTATGAATTAATGTGATTTCATTCTGCACGTCAATTTTGTTCTATGAGTTCTTGAACAGGGTGTGGTATCATTGGTAAAAAACTCCACACAATTAGCTTAAACTCTATATAGATTATGTCACCACCAATCTATTACTGCACAAATATAGATACACATTCCATTCAGTGCAAAGTTTCAATTGCCCATTCATTAAAAGCAGTACCATAAAGCAGGCAAATACCAGTGGAACATATCATTGCATTCATAAGGTGTAGAATTGCACATGGCTATCAGGGTTGGACTTGGACAAAAAAAATCAACCTGGGCACCATAATGAAAGTTGCCCTCATTAGTGAACCAGATACCTTAAAAAACGTCCCACATTTGCAAATCTGACCAGTTTGAACTTACTTGTAAAGGCACACTGTGGGGGTATTTTGTAAGGTATGGCAATGCTTCCTGTAATATCAGTGAAATCAACAGTAAAAACCAGTCCTCGAGGCAATAAAACAGGCCCAGTAACTGCTAAAAATACAGCCCACACACTGATCTGTCACACCAGGCCATAGGGGACTGGCTGTTAGCCGCATAGGCCAGCCCAACACTGGTAAATATCAACAATAAAGTTGCTTTCCAGTAAGGAGTTCTGAGTATTATTAAATGCAAATAGATGAACACTAGCACTGAGTGTATGTTGTATAACTGCTTTGTCCCTTCTAAAGAGACCTTCCAGGGCTATGATCATGGACAAGCAATGTTAGGAAGGAGGAACACAACATACATACATATTTTGCTGTCAGAATGACAGCTAATGAATAAAATCAGTGATTTCAACAGTAAAATGCCATTATCTTTCAATCAAAACATATACACAATCAAAATGAAATCCTCAAATTGTTCATTTTGTTTGCTGTCCTAAACGAATGGAGAATGTGCTGTTGCTTCTTGAGTGTGTATATATTTTGACTGAAGTATATTACATCGTAGAGTGCGCCCCCATTTGAGTTTATATTTTCTACTGAATATTTGGTGTTTTGGCAACTAAATATCCTTGAGGGTTAAGCACCAGAATATAGATAACCAACATATTTTGCAAGTGCGATATACGTTTCTATAGCTGCTGATGTATTATGTTTATTATATCAATGGTTTGTGACCACAATCATGGTTGCAAATCATTGATCAGTTTTCGACCACCAACCTAGAATCAAAATTGATTCTCAAAGGGAAGATGTCCCTTTGGAAAAGCTTTCACTTTAGGAATTGTGTCAAGCGGCCTTGAAGGAAGAAGTTTGTGTTGCGTGTTCTGTGTGCTCTCCAGCCAGTCATCACTGCAAATGTCATCCGGCATGTCAATTTTTTTTTAAAGTGGCGCCTGTCCTGAAAAGGGAATATAGGGTGCTTTTTCCCCAAAAATATTTTGGCATGCTGGGAACGTGAATGCAATGGTAAAGGCCTGCTATCCTGCAAAGTCCTTCATCCCATAGTTTATAGCCAATTGTTGAGGATCATACACAAATATGTTCTGTCTCATTAATATTAATAAGGAAGGCAGTATAATGACCCTCTATAAATATACAGTTTGTGCTGTCACCAGGGCTCAAGTTTAGAGTACACACCAGTTGACGGCATGTTATGTTATGTTATGTTAGTTTTGTCTTTTATAGCGCACGGCTACTCCAAAGAGTGTCCTGACGCTTTTATTAAAACTAGTCGTAGAGTAACACAACACAGAACAAGCAAAAAATGGAACAGCAACAATCAGAGAGAAAAGAATTACTGGGCGAAAAGCCAGGTTTTAAGGCCCTTCTTTAAATTCAACAGATTAGAGGTGCTGCGTAGTGCCAGAGGCAGCGTATTCCAAATCTGTGGTGCCAGCAGCCTAAAGGAGCGACCCCCAATGCGGGCCCTCTTTACTCGGGGTACCACCGCAAAGAACAGTGATTCAGATCTCAACGATCGGGTCAGCTGGTAGAAGGTAATCCTCCTCTGGAGATATTTAGCTACTGAGGGCATGGAGATGCTTATGGGCCAGGGTCAAAGCCTTAAAAACTATCCGCTTCCGGATAGGCAGCCAATGGAGCGACTGCAAAAGGCGTGAAACTCCAGAACGTCTATAAAGGCCAAAAATGGCCCGCACGGCCGAGTTCTGGACGACCTGCAGACGTTGAAAAAGATATTCCGGCAGGCCAAGATAGAGGACGTTGGAATAGTCCAATCTAGAGCCCATTAAGGCCTGCACCGTCGTCTTCCTATGATCTTCTGAGAGCAGAGGAAGAAACTTATGGAGCATCCTCAGGAAGCCGAAACATGTCCCCGTGAGACCAAGGATCTGAGATCTCAACGCCAGGCTATTATCCATCTTGATCCCCAGATTCTTAGCTAGCTGGGAAGAGTGCGATGGAGGAAACATGTTGACAGGCCACCATTCCTGCCAGTCTGGGTCATGTGGGCAGCCGAAGAAGAGTACCTCAGACTTGTCTGAGTTGCACTTGAGGCTGTTGAGCTGGAACCATTTAAAAACAGCCCCAAGGCACTCGCGGATACTCTCTCCATCAAAATCTTCTCCTTTCCTGCAGGTAAAGAGGAGCTGGGTATCGTCTGCATAGGATACAATCTGGGCCCCATACGACTCCGCCAATGGCGCCAATGGGGTCATAAAGATGTTAAAAAGAGTCGGGCTCAACACAGATCCCTGCGGAACTCCGACTCCCAAAGGGGGCATTACGGGTGAGGCCCAGACCGTTTGTCAACGGCCAGCCAGAAATGATGTAAACCAGCTAAGCACCGTCCCCCTCAGACCGATCTCATGAAGTCTGGTGAGGAGACCCTTGTGGGGGACGGTGTCAAAGGCCGCCGACAAGTCCAGCATTACGAGCATAGCTTTGCCACCCGAATCCAGCGCCTCTTTTATGGCCTCAGACACCTCCAAAAGCGCCGTCTCGGTGCTTAAATTGGGGCGGAAGCCAGATTGAGTGGAGTGCAGCAGATTGTGAGATTCCAAGAAATTGAAAAGCACAATATGAACATGCTTCTCCAGGATTTTAGCCAGCGCGGGGAGGAGAGATATTGGCCTATAGTTGGCCAAGGCCTCCGGGTCAAGACCTGGCTTCTTAAGAAGGGGAATGACTATTGCCTGCTTCCAGGCCTACGGGACCATTCCCACAGTCAAGGAGAGATTCAGGAGTAGATTCGCCAGCGGATTTACAACGCCGGCCATTTTATGCCCAGGAATTTGGCAGGGCATGGGTCAAGAGGCGACCCAGATTTAAGATTAGCCATAAGTGCCAATGACAAAGGAGCTGAAATAGGTGGAAAATCTGCCAGGACTGAACCCGAGAGGGCCCATGGGCCTGGCCCATCTTCAAGGCTCGGAGGTACTTCAACTACCCTCAAAGGAAAAGAGTCCTGGATTGATTTGATCTTGGTGGTAAAGAAGTTGGCGAAAGCGGAGGCCCACGAGTCAGAGGGAGCGGCCAGGGTCAAAATAGTTTGAGGGGCCGTGAATTCCCTGACGATCGTAAAGATCTCCGTGCACGAGTTGGAGGCAGCCTCTATCCTCCTAGCAAAATAGCCTTTTTTTTCCAAGAGGATGTCCCGATGATAGGCCTTGACCGCTGTCCTGTAGACAAGCCTGGCTGCTGGATCATACTGAACATGCCACGCCCTTTCAGCCACCTTGCATTGCCTACGAGAGGCCGACAATGCTTCTGTGAACCAGGGGGCAGAAACCCGTTTCGATGTTAATCTGGGGGCCGTCTCAGGGGCTAGATCGTTCAGCCTATCCGTTAGCCACGCCTGCAAGGACTCTAGATCTTTCTCTAAAACTCCTGTAAAAGGGCAAGGATGATCGAGAGATGCTTGAGCCAGCATCTCAGGAGTCACCCGATGAAACGCCCTAGGGGCTCAGCCAAGCTGCCTAGAGGCGGTGCTAGTTGGTTTCTTTGTGCCAAGAACATAGAATTTGGCCATCCTGTGGTCTGACCAGAGCACCGGCAGAAGTGACATGATCTCAATGGGGGACGTTGAAAAAACCTGATCCAGAGTGTCGACCCTTATCATGCGTTGGTCCGAACAGGTAAGGCGCCAAGCCTAAGGGGGCCGTAATCTCAATCAGCTTGATCGTATCTGGGTCCGATCCCTCGTCCATATGGAAATTGAAATCCCCAGCCAGGATGCAGTGCTCAGCTCTCAGAGCCAGCGCCAAGATAGCCGACTGCAGCTCGTCGAAGAAAGAGCCAGCCGGTCCAGGGGCCTATAAACTAAGAGCCCTTTAAGAGATTGATGCGGCGCCAGAGCTATAGAGAAAGCAAGGGCTTCAGATCCAGTAATAGCATCCATGGGAATAATGGAGCAAGCGGCCCATTTATTCACCACAAGTGCTACCCCCCCGCCCCTCCCATCTAACCTATCTTGCCTGAAGATATTATATTCTGGGGGGATTGCTATGGCTATATCGGGATTAGAAGAGTCCTCGAACCAAGTCTCTGTTAACATTAGACATAACGGCTTTTCAACAGTCAGGAGATCATAGATATCCTGCGCATGCCTACGTGCTGACCTAGTATTTAGAAGCAAACAGAGATGCTTCACACTATCCGGCTCCCTATATGGTAGAGTGGCCGGGGCATTATCTGGTACCCACCCACAGCCAGGGCATCGTCTCTTACCCATATATCGACCCTGAAAAACGTTATGACAGCCACAGGGTATCTTTAACGGAGACCGAAGCTCAAACGACGTGTAGCAAATCCTAGTAGCAGCAGGAGAAGGTAATCTTGGAGAAAGAGCCCCGCTCGCCTCCGGGACGCTGACGGGCGCAGACGGGCTGGACATCTACCCAATCTTTTCACAAGGTGGATGCTGCCTTGCCCTCCAAGAAGTTGGGCCCCATAGAAATATGCTGACCTCATCCAGGCATAATTTTTAAACACAGGGAGACATTCAGCAGCACCTGCACATTGTCTGCTTTTATTCTGAGCAATGTGTAGGTGAGGGGGCATTGTTATTTTAAATTCAAGCCGAGCCCAAACAAGGGCCAAGGTTAAGAGGTCATCAGTCCTCCTTTTGATTGAGTATCCTGGCTGGATGCTATCTAGACCCTCTCACCTTGCTGCAAAGCAACAGAACTCAGCCGCCAGAATAATCATCGACCTCACCAAACAGACTCACATCATCTCATACCTCAAGAAGCTCCACTGGCACCTTATCTACATGAGATGTCAATTCAAAGTGCTGACCGACTCCTACCAAACCTTGCACCATCAAGGACCAACATACATCAACTACCACCTGAGCTTCTACCAACTCTCCAGACACCTGTGCTATGCCTCCCTCTGCCTCACTCACACCCCCCGTATCTGCCGAAGCAACTGTGAAGTTTGATCCTTCTCCTACCTCACCACAAAGTCCTGGAATAGGCTGCAACCTACAACTCTCAACCTTACCCTCTCTTCAGGAATTCAGGAAGTGATTGAAGACCTGGCTGTTCAACTGATTCTCCCAAGCTGCATGGCTCTCAGCACCTGGATAACCTCATAGGTGGTAGAAATGTTTTGTAAATGCAGTTTAATTGATTCATGATGGTAAGTGGGCACAGATGTAGCAATCCTTTGCATCTAGTGCCTGTGTATATATTCTTGCACTAATGTAGAATCAACTGTAGAGTAATCGTCTTGGTTGTAACTTTAATTTTGTCTCATATACTGTGTGTGTGGATGTTGTAATTCCAGCCATAAACATCGACTTATCTGTCTCTGGTGTAAAAAAAAAATTAATGTTGCTATAATCGCTAACACTGTTGCTAAAAATGTGATTCTCATAATGATCTTGCATTTAGCTCTATTTAGAAAACATGTCTATCTGTAGTCAGCTCACTAAGCAAAAATATAGCAGCAATATTTCATAGTTTATTTTCACATTTTCCTAAAGCAGTTTCTTGAGAAAAAATGTATTTTACAGTTAATTTCTTTGAACAGTCTCTTTTTAAGCACTTAGGGCCAGATGTAGGTAAATCTAATTTACCGACTCATAAATACCGAATCGGTACTTATGAATCGGTAAATTAGAAGGAGGGAGATGTAGGTAATTTTTTATTTTGAATTACCGAATCTGTAAGATTCGGTATTTAAAGAGTCGGTAAATACCGAATCGGTATTCCCCATTGATTCCTATGGGCTTTGGAGCCCATAGGAATCAATCGGAAAGTACCGTTTCGGTATTTACCGAATCGGTAAATACCGAATCCAGCAAGGGTGCAGGGGGTGTTACTTTGACACCCTCTAGCACCCCAAGTGCAGACTTGTGTGCCATGTGGCACACATACATGCCCTAAGGGCATGTCTGTGTGTCACATGGCACAGGTGTGCATGCACAGATGTGCATGCACACCTGAATTCGGTATTTTACCACCCAATAGGATTGGGTGGTAAAATACTGACTCTTAAGGGCCTGTGGCACTCTCTGGAGTGCCACCTACATCTTGATTTACCGAATTTGGTAAAATTACCGATTTGGTATTTTACAGAATCGGTAAATTTACCGATTCGGTAAATTTACCGATTCTGTAAAACAATGGCCCCTACATCTCAATCACCAATTACCGGGCCGTTACCGACCGGTAATTGGCGACCTACATCTGGCCCTTAGTCCTTTCAGCCTTTTTACAACAATCTTTGTATAGTCATTCCTAACTCTACTCTATCTTGTTCTTATTTTATCAATACCCTAGAGAATCTTTCTTACAATAAAAACATATATTTCAGACTTTTGCGCTTTCTCAGTTAATAGAATCTTTCAGAAATCTTTTCAAACACATTTTCCCCAAATTTGATTTCAATATGATGTCATGGTGGTACACACAGTTCTGATCACACAGTAAGCATGTTTTCCACTGGCTAATGTTAACACTTAATTAGTGTAGTATGTGCATTCAGATGCAGAATACCCCTGACAAGGCACACTTGCTCTTATCATCTTTCTTGGTTTTTGCTGATCTTCTTTTGTGTCACTTATACTTCTTGACTCTGTTTTCTCTTGAGCATAATGCTGTGGCCATTCAGCAGTGTGGGGGACTCTTTTCGTTCAAGTATTTGTTCCTTCACCCAGGTCGTTTGCTTGTATTGGTGCTTTCACACCTGTTCTCTTAGGTTGAGACCTTTTCTCTTCTTCTTCTTCAGAAACTGCAATGCCACTTTGAGAAATCACAGGAATCTGGATCGGTGAAACTGTTGTCATTCTTCAACCCTATCTCTCTCTTGTGCTGTTAGGCCTCTTGCTGTATTGCTCTTTGCAATTGTCCAACCTCTAACAGTTCTGTCACTAGTGCACTTTGTTCTGTCTCATAGAATAACATTTATCCATATGGATTTATTGCTCTCTGGGTATGCAACGCATGCACCCCTTTTAATAATCCAGCACACTAACAGCAGTGTCTGCAATGAGGATCCCCTGGTAGTGGACCAATCTTATTTCCAGACAAGACTTCTGAATCTGATTCTTGATCACCGCCCAGTTACTAGGATTGAGGATGTGGCACTGTTCTTGATGCAGATTTAATGTGACAGCTTCAATCTGGTAAGAAACAGAATGCACTACTTCAGCCAATCCGTTGCAGCAGTCAAGTATCATATCATCTGTTATATCAAAATTGAATTTGCAGGACCTCAGGCAGTTTCACTGCACGCCCCATCAAGATTTCATGAGGGGACAATCCAGTCTTCCTGTCAGGAATGTTTTGGAGACTCGTCATCACCAAATTTAAAGAATTTTGCCATTTCATTGCTGTAGAACCATAAACATTTGTCAATCAGGACTTAATGGTTCAGTTGAGTGGTTCAACAAATCCAGAGGCTTCAGTTTGGTAACCACAGTTTAATCTTTGCTCAATCTTTAGGCTGCACAAATCATTCTTAGTACCTCATTATTATAATGTGTTGCACGATCTGACTCCAGAGAAACCGGCAATCTGTACCTTGGTATCAAGTTCCTCAACAATAGTTTATCTACCGTGAGACTATCATTTCTCCATGTTGGGTATGCTTCCACCCATAGAGAGAAAATGAACATATAACTAGGAAGTATCTCAACCCATTACAAACAGGCATCTCAATAAAGTCAATTTGCATTCTATTGAAGGGTCCACCTGTAACATTCATCTGTTGACATGTCACATCAACGGTACAATTCTTCTGCAAGCATACTAAATCTGGGACTAAACCATTTCTGTCTAAATATTCCCTCCTTTGAATCTCTTCCTAAATGTGTTAGGCCATGGAAGTGGTGTGTCACTGGAAACAACTAACTGGCAACACTCGTCTCCCATCTGCTGCCATCCACAAGCCCTGTTTTCTGCTTCTGAAACACCTTCCTGCAATCTATTAAGCTTTTCCCATGTATCATCCACTGACAACATCAAGAAATGAGTGTCCTCTTCAGATTCATTTGAATAAGCCCCTTTAAATGTGCAAGCCACAAGTGCACAATACTATGCTACTTTATCAGGAAATTGGTTCCAACATTGACATATCCATTGTCACTACTATGAGCTGCACATTTAACAACTGCAATTTCTCCTGGATTCTGCAGTGCTTCCAATAATTTTCTTTAGAAATTCGCCAGATTGGTTATCTGGAAGACCTGATGCACTGCTCAAGTCACTCTGAACGAGTGTACAAAGGTAAACTTTGATTGATATAATGCAGATTTTAACCAATAAATCAATATGTGAACACAATGGAAGAAACACACGATGTGATGAACAACGTAAAGTCTTCAGGCTTTGAGTTAAATGTCTTTATAGTAAATCAAAAGTTCAAGGATGATGTTAAAAATTCACAAAATCCAGGCGTGGAGTGTTCAGACAAATCTTCAGTTAGATCTCAGAATAAAAATCCCAGTGCATTTCGGGCTTAGAAGGTAGCCCTTCATCAGGGGATCTATGGAAACAATGTAGTACATAGTGAGACACGTGGCAGCTGCAAACATTCAAGTTCTTACAAAGGGGTGGGGATGCTGTTATGGAAGATGAGAGGTGGGACAAGAAGATTGAGAGGAGTGCAAGTTAGTCACAGGAGTACAGGTACTTAAACAGCTATGAAGAATTCCCGAAGTATACCATAGGGAAAGGAAAGTCCCAAGAAATGGAGAAACCCGAGGGAAAGCAGGTGAACCGTAATGATACCAGAGATGGCATGCAGCGAGTAATAAACTGTGAGTGGGACAACTAACATGCGCGTGAGAGAGGTACGAGGCTCTTACCGGTATGAGCTGAACGCTCGCTGAAACTTATGTTCGCAGTATCAGCCGTTAAGCGGCATGATATAGAGGTAAACTGTGGTAAAATCCAAATATTTGCGCCATTCAACTAATCGTTGTGCAAACAATAAATAAATGCTAGAGTAAAATGAGGGCTTACCAAACGCTATCGATAATGACAAGGACACGAAACAAATGTGGAGAAATGTCGAGTCCTTAAATAACAATGAAAACGGCAATGTGGAAATGTGATAGCTTAAAGAGACGGATAGCGCACAACAATGCATCCAAAATTTCATCCCTTGAATCATTCTTAGAATATGATTTCTGTTCAGCTCCCTCATTATCTTTTCCCTGTTTCTTCTTCTTTTTCAGATTTTGAGGCTTGTCAGTACTAATGACTGGATACAGTCTAGTCCCTTACACTATAGCTATTCTCCATCTCTGTTGTTCCTCTGAGGAAATATAAATTTTATGGTCAGAAATGTTCCCTAACGTGTACCCCACCGTCTCCATGTACGAGCTTAAAGTGCATGTAACTTCCCTCCTGTACCAGCTACAAAGACGCAAATACATTTGCGTCCAACGTTAACATGTCCTCTTTCAGATCCACCATGAATGGGTCAGATATTCCGTTCCTAAGTGTGCCTTGCCAACGTCTTTTCATGGTGCACTTTTCACGTTTTCCCTGGCTCAGGCGAGTTAGGCCCTGATTCCTGTCATCGAGTCCTTTTCTGCTTTCTGCCTCTGAAGGCTCCAGCTAGGATGAGCATCTGTATCCATGACCTTTGTCTTACTCCCTGCGCGGCTAACGGTGCCTGGCTCAGCCTGTTGCCTGCCAAAACGGTATTTTGCCTTCGAGTTATCAGCTCCACTCCTCGAAAATACATTCCTGTCTGGTAGTTTAGGAAAACATCCTTCCAGCTGCAGAGCAAAGGGCCCGGCCTCACTGTCTCCATGCAAGTAATTCATAGCTCCTGTTACCATGGTAGGCCCATGCCCCCTCGCATCTCATGCAGACGCGTAGACGCATATGCACGCACTAGCAGTCAGTATAGAATAGCCTTTTGCCCGAGAGACCTTTTCCTTCCAGATAATACAGTTCCTTAAACACAAGACATTAGATACGATTTGGGATTAGGTTGTTCTGACACCCCAGACTTCTGTCTCCTCATGTAAGGCTAAATGTCAAGTCCCCTTCACCCTCCAGTCCCACGTCAATCACACGTCATACTGCTGCGCGCGCATCTCTGCCATATATTTCTGCTGACACTGCAGGATTCTCTTGTGGATCCACCCACCCGTGACATCACATAATGACGTTTCTAGTACCTGCCCTCATGCACGCCTATTGTAACGCCTCTTTCATTACGTATGTGTATTCTTATCTCTCCTCTCAGCTGTTACGCCTCCTGCATCTGTCATTACTGTAATGCATTGACTATATATATGATAACTTGTCAATAAAGTATTGTCTATCCTTTCCCGAGCCTTAGTGGCAACGGAAATCGATTTGCCATGGTTCGAACCATATAACCAATTCCTTTTTAAGGAATAAAACCCCTTTTAAAACCTCAAATACCACGGATTCTGCCTTTTCTTTTTGACTGAGTTATTCTTATTGAACTTTACCGCATAAATTAAGTATAGGTAATTAATATTTACCACACCTCATCCCATCAAGCATCTGCATAATTACACAAACCTTTCTTAGCTTTATTCTGGTATTTCTCTTTCTCTTTAGCATGTGCTGTTTTCTCCTAAATGCTTAATGCTTGATATTCTGTGGGTCTAGCTGGTGACTTCTCCTTTACTTGTCTCTAAACCTTTTAATTACTCTCAGTTCAAATGTACCATATCTTGGAAAGCTCTTAGGACCTTACTTTTCAGTGATCTTGCACCATTGACAAAGCCACAAACATGTATGTAACCCCCATTTGTTGTCATATAATGTGCGTGTGTTCCTTTGAGAGGCGCCTCTTCACCTTCCTGCACCGGGATTGTTACATCTCCTTTCACAAAGCTCCTAAAACCTTTAAAACATTGCTTGGTTTCAAATAATTTCACAATTTAGAAACAGCCTACTACAGATTCCCAAATATGTTGCTTCTATTTCATAAACGTCAGAATTATTTTTACAAATTCTATAAAAGTTTAATTCTTGAAGACTTATTACCAATCTCAATGCAACACTTACACAATAATAGACCCATAACAGCGTGGCACTCTGTGTTGCCATCAACAAGTAGCAGTGCGACAATACACCAACCAACCAATCACAGCATGGAACACTACAACATATATTCACACTCCTTATAAGGACTCACCCTCCTTTACAACTTTTCTCATACACACTAATTCTACAACTTTAAGTGATTACAAATAAACAATCTTTGTCGTCTCCACTAAAGAAAACAAAAACCAAAGCAATTCAGTAATCTGAATATTAAGGTTTTTACACAAAAAGAAATTCACACACACACAAATGAAATATCGACCATCATGAAATTACCCTCATCAATGTAGCTCACATTCTATTAGATTAGGTTCTGCCAACACCAAACAATATTAGTTTATTCACAACACTTTGCTATAATCCCTATTTCAATTGTGTAGTTGACGGTACCTCACGACCTACACCACAAATTTCTAGCAGACAAGAAAATTCATATAAGTGCATTCTACACTTATCTCAATATCTCAGGATCTTAGGTTATGTTGAGCCTGATTACCTCTTCAACTTCTTCACAATTAGCACATAAAAATTAATATTTCATTCAACTGCAGCACACAATAACATCAACAACAACAATTACAACTTCAAAGCATAACACTATTAATACTCACACCTCTAATACAGCAACTGCCTTTGAAACCACACTGTGTTACTCTTCAGATTATGGGCTTTTCTTCTACTGATCTAAACCATCCTCTTCTGCCAAATTTGCTTTAGAGGCAATACGTTCACAAATCTTTAAAGTATCTTGGTTTACCATCAAATGGGCAAATTCCAGCTCTACTGCCTCTGGTTGTATGCATCTGTGCCTTTGTTTCAGAAAGGTAGAGAGCGATAAAATATCATCATAATCATTTGTCCATTTTTTGTCAAAAAAGACAGTTGGAATGAGTTTAAAGGTTTTATTAATCAATATATTTTATTTCATCATCTTTATTGCAAATTACAAGTTAAATTCAAGAGTGATCTCAAAAGTTAATATACAACAGGAATATAAAATCAATATTGGATAATAAAATTATATAATACATGTATTGGAGCGCATTCTACAAAGGAAAGAATCCCTTGTCTAATAATAGGGTGAAAACAGAGTTAGTCAGGATCCATAATAGGTTCTAGTCCCAGTGAGTGAGAGAAAAGCTCAAAAAGATCAAAATATAAAAGCAGAACTTCCCATAAAGAGAGGTTAAAGAAACTCAGTAGAGTCTCAGAGGAAGTATCATAGGGTCTGGTTGCGGGTAAATGTCGGGAAAGTGGTCAAAAGTCTCAATAGCCGGAAGTGGTGAGGGAGAAGTGTGGTAACCTACTCTAGTAACATGCACTGTTATAGACATTACATTTTGCTAAACTTTGCAACATGTTGCTTTTCTCGTCTCCCATCAGCCAATCAGCATTTGATGCTCTCCTGGGCACAGGGTCACTCTCTGTCTGAATACAATATCTACAGACAGTAATGTTACGTTTGCAAATAAATTAGAACAATCATGTGCTCATGTGAGTTTGTCTTATTCAGGCCTACTCTCCCACATATACACTACAACTTTAACCTTTGAATATCAAATTTCTGAACAATAGACTATGTAGAAGGCGACCATCTGTATTAATGAAACATAATACACTTTGCAGGAGCACCACTGATGGGGAAAATCAAATGGTTTAGAAAGTCAAATTCACGTTTTAAGCTCTGCATTTCAATGTTTGAACTCTTCATTACCTCATTAAAGGACAAAAATGAGTCATGTAACAACAGTGATCTTTTTTTTTTCACAGCAAAAAATACAGACCAAAAATAAACCAGACATTTCAGACATTTCAAATGGGTTTCCTAATACATTACATCAAAACATTTATCAGTCCTCATAATAATCGCGAAAAGCACTCCAAATGTTTATACCCAGTCTTCTTTTCCGTGATCCCTTAATAGAAAAAAGGCGCCACTCCAGATTATACATATTTAACATTTTAGCACGCCACTGATGTCAGGAGCTATACATAAGCGTGCTACAGTCATTGCAAAAAATATAAAGTGCCAATATTTATATAATGGCTCAGCAATCGTATCCTTCGGTATTTTTCCCAACAACAACATAGCCGGGGTAATACCAACCGGCATTCTGATTACAAAGAATAGAAACTTTTCAAGATCAAGTATAAAACCTTGAAGTTTAACACAGCTAGCAAAAATATGTACTGCCCCTGCATCATCGGCCCAGCATCTAAAGCACTTGCCATTATTACCCCCTCCCCATTTTGCCATTCGATTCAGAGTGTAATATAGGTTGTACAAAGACTTAAAAAACTGGGCCTTTAAATCTGCCGACATTAATGCCTCCTTGGAGAGGAGTAAGAGATCTTCCACATCTATCTCTGGGTCATCTAGTATACCCACCCATTTTGCCCTCACTTTTTCTAAATCGTCACTCCTATCATCATTAGTATACTATTCCTATTTTGATTGACCTCCTAACTCATTCTACAATTTTATTCTGCTGAAATATCACTTTTCGTCGATGTAGAAAATCTCGAATTTGCAAGAATTTAAAGAAAAAAAATTTAGGAAAAGAAAACTGATTTTTTAACTCCTGAAAAGATTTGGAGGTCCCTTCCTCCTTAAACATATCTCCTAACCATCTAACCCCTTTCCCCTGCCAAATTGTTGCCATATCATCATAAAATATGTCTGGAAGAAGCTTATATGCATTGAAAGGCGTATAGTAAGATATTTTCCCTATCGCCATTCTGTTAATGAACCATTTCCAAACCTTGAATGCGCCCATTACTACCTTAAAGCGAGTCCGTTTATAATAGGACCCATCAATCTCCATAAAAAATGATTGTTTCGAAAATGGTCCTAGTTGCATTTCAAAAATTGAAGGGGTATTCGTCACATTTACTTCTGTCTCTCCCGTGATAAGCACCCTCATCTTTAATAGAAAACAAGTTACATAGTACAGAAACACATCTGGGACTCCCAGTCCTCCCCTTTCATACAATAAAGTCATAAACTTCATTGCCCGCCTTGGTTTCCCTGGGCTCCAAATAAATTTGCCACACCTTGCCTGCAAGGTCTGTATCTTATCCTTAGTGATTTCTATCGGTATTGACCTAAATAAATATAAAAAAAAAAATAATAACACATTCATTTTTACCACATTGGTGCGGCCAATAATAGTTACGTGCAAGCGATCCCACTTATCCAAAGAATATCTAATTTTGTTCATCAGTGTGTTCCAATTAACCTCAACTAGTTCAGTCATATTTGCCCTCAATTGAATACCTAAGTATATTGCCTCCTTCACCACTCTCCCATCCTGCCATCCTACAGTTTCAGAGCAAAGAATCTGCGTTTTTGTCTCGTTCAATTTGTATCCTGTCACTCGCCCAAATTCCTTGGCCAACCACTCAATTTCTCTAATTGCAAGACCAGGGTTTACTGTTGTCACCGCGATATCATCGGCAAACACAGAAAAATAATACTCAGCTGGACAACCTTGACGTGTTCCAGGCTAGACAAGAGTTAGATACACTATATCAGTAATTAATACAGTCTGAAACTTCATTGATGAAAGGGGTGGTCAGAGGACAGAACGATTTGAGCAATTTAGAGGATAAGGTAGCAAAAGACAGAGCGAAAGTTTCGGGTTTCTGGTGTGTGGAGAACACAAGGAGGTTTTTAACATCTAAGATGGAAAAGCATGAGTACGGTGAAACAATTGGAAAGAGGTTGGCGGTACAGCTTCGAATGAAGGAGTTGCCTAGAAATATTTTGACAATGAAGGATGGTCGGGGGGTGTCTCATTCTGATCCTCAAGAAATCTTAAGAATTTTTTTGCAGTTTTATTCAGATTTATATCTTCAGCATAGACGGACCGATGTGGACCGGCTGGATTGGTCAGAAATGTTTGAATTGGGTTTAAAAAAACTGGATCCAATAGTGGCGCAGGAATTGGAAGCTCCGATTATGGAGGAGGAGTTGGTAAAAGCTGTAAAAAGTCTTGCTATTGGTAAAGCTGCTGGCCCCGATCGAATACCTAGTGAGGTTTATAGACAGTTTTATAATATCATCAAGAAGGAGCTTTTAGTAGTGACGCAGGTAGCTCAGCGGGGCTTCCCTCCTAGATCATGGGCAGACGCCACTATAGTGGTTTTCTGTAAGAAGGGCAAGCAGCCGGACTTAGTAGGGTCATATCGACCCATATCGTTAATAAATGCTGACAATAAAATGTATTCGAAAACTTTAGCTGACCGGTTATCTAACTGTATGGAGTCTCTAGTGTCACATCACCAACATGGTTTTATACCAAAAAGAGGGACGGTAGAGCATGTCAATAAAGTTATTACGTTATTTGATATTGCGGCTGTTAAAAAAAATGATTTAGTGCTCATTTTACTCAATGCTGAAAAAGCATTTGACTGTGTTCACTGGGGATATTTGTGGAAGTTGATGCATAAAATGGGTTTTGGTCAAAAATTTATGGTCGCCATACAATCTTTATATAATACATCGACGGCCAAAATTTCTGCCATGGGCTTACTTTCGGATTCTGTTAATATCACACGTGGAACACGTTGGCCACGCTCCCCTCTTTTATTTGCCCTTCATAACAACAGTGATCTTTGTGTATATAGAAATATTTTGCAGAAACGCTTGCAACTATGTAAGTAACATTGATTATTATGAAAGAAAAACATATTCATGAATAGGTCCATATTCATCATTTTTTTATTTGTATTCAGCATTTTCTATGCAAGCTTGTTTTTTAGCAGAGTTGCTTTAGTCATTGGAGGCATTGTTCAAGTAAATAGGATAACTTACAGTTTTATGCATTCTAAACCAGGAGTCTACATCCAGTGATTGTGGGTTGCCTGTAGCTCCCAGACACCTTCAGAGTAGCTGGCCGCCTTGAATTCACTTTTAAATAAGCACAGGTCATATTTTCCTTTTGAAGTTAAGGGAAGTATGTGTTTAGTTTACATTTTATCATCAGGCTGCAGATAGCAGGTCCTGATAATGGACAGTGCTCAGTCAGATTTATGGGCCAGGTTGCAGCACTGTAGTGGCGAAGCCAGACCTTATGCCGCCTGTGGCGGTAACTGCTTTTGCCACCCGGCTGCTGGTAAAAGCGGGCGAGGTGGCGATTCTTGTGCATCCTGCGATGGCCGCAGGTAAGAGTGGGGGTGCTAGTGATTCCTGTGAGGCCGCGACGGCCACAGGTAAGCAGGTAAGAACAGGGGGGAGGAGGCCGCTGCCTCAAAAATGTGTGCCTTGCTACGCCACTGTGGCGTCGAGGTGAAGAACTGAAGCACTAAGGTATTTAACTTTTAAATAAAAGTCCTTGTCAACTCAATATTGGAGCATGAAAACACATTAATGTTTCTGAATGCTTTTAAAGAGGAAAACATTTAAATAAAAAGTTACCTTAATGATTAAGCTAACTCTTCATTTATGTTTTCTCCCATTTCAAAGTGCTGCATTTAAGCAGCAGGTCTCTTGCTCCCAGTGGTCACTAGACACTGCCATATACAGAACAGGAAAATACAGCCATTTTTTTAAATGGGAGATATTTAAAGTGCAGAAAAATATTCCTAACATTTTTGCAGTACTTTTTTAACTTTAATGTCCTCCCATTTAAAAACAAGGTTCTATGTTTGTGTTATACATGTAACTGTGCCACATATGGCAAAAGGTATGTCCTATGCCACAAATACTTATGACACAGGCTCTTGGTCACTCCTACACATATAACATACACATATATCCTATTCTCATGTTCATACATCCCCAAAGAGCACACTCTCACTGGCACACATAGCAGCCCTGTCATAGTGCCCTAGTGTAAGTATTTTTTTCAAACCATAGTGTCTGGCTCTATAAACATTAGCCTTAAAGTCAATAAAACTGGGCGAGGGGTTGTACTTATCAGAAGTAGCTCACTACAGAAAAGGTTGGAGTTTCCTGTTCTAAGTACATTATTTTCATCATAGCTTGCAGATTAATTCTTCACATTTTATTGTAACCAGTGTTATTTTCTTGCTAATGTTAACATTTTCTTTCTCAAGTGTTATTACAAAATGGAGGGCAGTTTTCCAACCAATCTGTGCCCGATCTGCCTTTACCACAATGGGTGTGAGAAATAGTGAGGTATAACAGCCATAAGTCTATTTTGTGCATGCACAACAAAATAGCACCATAAATAGTACGTGCTTGACATCTACAAAAAATATTTCGCCTTATCCCTGACCTATTTAACACTAGTATGTTCTCTATTTCAGAGCCGGGCAAACGCACCTAAGCTTTGTGATTAATTGCAACATGTCACCGGAAACTCTCTTGCCTGAAAAGATAACTACACAAGTCCATACAAGATTATGTTTTTAATACTTTTCATAAAGACCGTTAGGTTGAGTGTAATTGCTATTACACTAATTCTCAAAATCCACTCAAATGTCACTTCTTATCAGCGCTCAGTACCGCGGTGAAGCCCATGGGAACCTTTTGAAGTTGTGAATATTGAAGCCAGTGACAAGGATAAGCATCATTTTGCAGAAAGGTAGCGGAAAGAAATAGCTGTTTAGCTTAGATGTTTGCGATGATCGTATTTGCATAATTGCGGGAATGCTTGCAGGCAGCCCGAGGAAGAGAAAATTACTGTGGGGCAGGGGGGGGTACGGGGGGGGGGGCAGGAGCGAGCGCCACCTCCTTCAATCACTGAGTATAGGGCGAGGGAAATGAGGTGTTTCCTGGCCTGTAAAAGAAATATCCTGCCCAGACAACTAGAAGATAAAAAAGGATCTATGCGGAAATTACACCCATGCCATGAAACTACTCATAACAATTAACTCCTCAAAAGTCTAATTTTTCAATTAGAAATATGCATGCATTTTCGAAAGGAGAGAGAGATATGCAAAAAAGGGAGTACGATTGTGAGAGCATTTTGGGCAAATTAAATGTAACAGGCACGCTTGATATTCGATGGAAACTGCGGAATATTAAGTCGTTGATTATATTTTAATTAGGGCTTAGCTTTGTTTCCGAGGACATTCATTATCACGGACTTATTGTATTTATGATTTTAATATTCATTGCCTTCCGTTTTTTACTATGGTATAGGTTAAGACGGTGCTTGTTCGGCCTTCTTCTTCATTAGTGCTTGAGAAAATGTGAAGGGAATAATTATCACTCAATCAGGCACCCTGGGAGGGACCTGGGAGGGCGGCTGATGAGTCACGGCTTCAAATTTGCCCTACAGGAAGTTTTGTTTGAGAAACTGAACTGTGTCAGGCTTGGCAGCTCCAGCTCCGAGAAGTGTAGTAAGAGGCACTTCCTGAAGAATATCTGAAGAGGACTCAACTGATACACTGCATTGGTCCCTCGGACCTCAGTGCCCCTACGTCATGAGCGGCATCTTTAATCAGGACTAGCATATCAAACAGGTGAGCCGGCGCAGAAACAAGGGTGGTGGGAGGTGCTTCAGCACCTCGGGATCACCTTGAAGGGATTCAATTCGAAAATGACCAACAAAGAGGACTTTGTATGTTTGACCTGCAACATGTAATGATGTTTCAAAGACGAACTGTCAATAGGGCCAAAGCTGGGGGGGCGGGGGGGGGGGGGGGGAGGGGGAGAATGCCAGACTAGTCTATATTTCTATGTGGGCCCCCATAAAAAGTACAAGCTTTTCCTTTGTTTTTTGTTTTTTTGTCACATCATTAAATTAAACACAAGAGGTTTTTGGACAATTCTTATCTAAGTACACATGTGAAGGTGTTCCCATATACGATAATGAAAAAAAAGGCATCACGGGGAAATAAAATATTTGCCTAGATTCACGCAATTTTCTCATGCGGGGAAGCCGGGCGTGTTCCCATGTTTTATAGTTTCACACTGTGCCTTTCCCCTGCTGGATAAAAATCTCTTCCTCTTATCTGTCTGTTTCACATCAATGGTTAATGCTTTGATGTTAAATTCTAATTCTGGAAAGGAGAAGAGTTTCCCCTAAAAATATCAAATTATATACCTGCATTGAGAGGCATTTATTAAAACTGATAGTTTTTTAAAATTCTGCATACAAACATTCCTGTCCATCTCAAACAGGACAGTGCCATTATTAACAATAAAAGTCAAGTCAGTTATGATGTGAGCCCTTTCTTCTTCTTATATGTGGAGCAATATTGTAGCCCATTAAATGAAACACAATAGGTTTTTGTTTATAGCACATCCAGAGCCACTTTATTTTAAGGTGTTCTTATATGTAATGATAAAATTAAAGGTGGCATGTTGAAATAAATCTTTGCTTAGGATCACACAATTGGGTCCAAAAAGGAAGCTGGGACTTACCCAAATTTTGTAGTTTCACATTGTACAATTTAGTCTCTAGATAGGAATTTCTTTATCTCCTGTTTTTACAGCAAGTTTTATACTCTGACTTTAATTGTTGGTGCCCAGGCTTAGAACATGGGAGGCAGGCAGCCACATTAAGAGTCATCTTGTTTTGATCTCAAGGGTCCAAGAGGAACTCGAGCTGAGCTACAGCACACATGTGGCTTGAATGTTCAGCGGCTCGCTCACACCTACTTTCTCACCACTACAACCTGCAGTAGCAGGTAATGTCACTGATCTGGTTAGCCAAGTTCAGTCCCACCATGGCTTATTCTGTTGTTTGTTAATTTAGCACCATCTTCACAACATGTTCAAAAGAGTTATACAAGTGTGGCAATTAAAATCTGAGATATATGCTGGATTCAGTGCTTAATTTGGAAAAGAATAAGTGCTATAAGTGCTCAGGCTCCAAGTTTTGCTCAGAAACCCACAGGTATGCAGAGTTTATTTGCGTACTATTATTTTAGACTCTCTCAGTGGGACTTAGGCCACATTTTTATTTCTGGTGATTATACGGTGGCCAGATTTTCGAAACCAAAATCCAGGACAGTCAGTAAGTGTTAGCTTAGAAATACAAAGAGGAGTCACTGCTGTAGCACTATGGTATCACATAGCTCCAGGAATATTGCTATTGCTGTTGTCTTTGTGGTGATCAAACACTAAAAAATAAATTGAAATGTTGAGCTCCACTTTAAAATTGCTAATTTCAGCGAGAACATACAGGGTTGTAAGTGAATCTGGGCTATGGAGATCTGCTGAGCTCTGAATAATATGGTACCTGATCTTGCTTTGTGTGTGTTCACATTCTACCATTTTAACCAGAAATCTCGCACTTGGTAAGCATAGCATGAAACAAAAACATTGTTACACTTGTTTTGCCTAAAAAGATCAAATGTTTGACGTGCTCGACTTTGACCCCTTCATTTGAGCAATGGTAAGAAAAGACGGCCGTTGCTTGTGACCCAGCTGCTATATTTACAGGGTCCATGTGTGATTAGATGGTTCACATAAGCGTTTTTCTTTTAATTGTGAGACCTGTATTCCTTGTCCTATCTTTGGGATAAGCAAGATTAAAAGCCGCTGAATGCAAAGAAAAAAACCTAAACGGAAGCAGCTAGCCACACATAGACCTGGGAAACTTGGATGGGTTGTGTTAGAGGGATACATATCTTTGTAGCTGGCTGAAAATGCAGTTCGGTTCGATGCCATAAAAATCATTCTTGTGCTCATTCCACCTAACAAAACCAGAAGTATTTCATTAAATAAAATATATCAGGATGCTAGGACATATATAATAAAAAAACAGAAATCACCAACATCTGGTCACCTTAAATGGCATCTCCGGTTTCCATACTCTACCACGAGGGCTGCTTTAAATAGTCCTCTGATCCTTTACAGGGCATAATCATTTATCCTTGATTATTTTTTTTACATAGCTCTAACATGTCACCTTGCAGTCACTCCAGAGCGCTAGAAGATACAGTAAGCAACAGAAATTCCAAAACTGTGCGGAGTCCACACAGCTGCAGTGAGAAGAGGAAGCCTCGTGCCACCAGAAGGGTGCACTGAAAGGCAAAGCGATCTCACTAGTGTCTCTAAGTCCATTCCAGGTGGCTTCCAAAATTCATCTAATCACAACATACAATTAAGCATCCATCCATTTAACTTTCGTTCACTGTACACAATGAATTCACTATCCGTGCATTCATTGCTCCAGACAACATCTCAAGGCCTTGAATCAATAATTCAGATGATCCTCAGGCGAAAGACAGTAGAGATGATTTCCAGAAATGTACAGAACCTCCAAATGTGCCCCCAAAATTTGAAACAACAGTACAGATGAGTACTGCAACAAACAAAAAAGATGATCTGGTCTCCATACTGAATATGGTAGAGTTGGCTCCTACACACTGGAGAAATACCCTTCTGATTAGGCTTTAAGGGGTATACAGTCAAAATATCGAGTTTTTATAGAATGGACAGAATATCGACTGTACAGTATATAGACTACAAAAATATCGAATAGGAAAGCATTAATATCGGATTAAAAAATATAAAATGGACATAATATCGAATGGACAGAATATAGACTACAAAAATATAGAATGGACAGAATATAGACTACAAAAATATGGAATGGACAGAATATAGACTACAAAAATATCGAATTTGACGTAAGTTAATATCAATCTTTAAAGTGTTTTTTATGTTAGTATATGTTTGAGAAGTGTATATTTATTTTATTATTTATATTAATTAATTATTTTTATGGTATTTATTTTTGCGTAATATAATTCTGTAGCGGGTTGTGGGTTTATAGGGGAATAGGGTGGGACGTAATTTAATTATAATTAATTAAATATGGTAATTTATTTATTGGTATTTATTTTTAATTTATTGGTAATTAATTATTAATTGGTAATTAATTAAAATATAATTGGTAATTATTTTTAATTAATTGATTAATTGATAATTATGTTAATTTTAGTAATTTATTTTCTGTAGCGGGTTGTAGGTTTATAGGGGAATAGGGTGGGAAGTAATTTAATTTTAAATAATGAAATATGTTAATTTATTTATTGGTATTTATTTTGAATTCATTGTTAATTAATTATTATTTGGTAATTAATTAAAATATAATTGGTAATTATTTATAATTAATTGATTATTTGATAATTATGTTAATTTTAGTAATTTAGTTTCTGTAGTGGATTGTGGGTTTATAGGGGAATAGGGTGGGAAGTAATTTAATTATAATTAATTCAATATGTCAATTTATTTATTGGCATTTATTTTGAATTAATTATTAATTAATTACTAACTGGTAATTAATTGAAATATAATTGGAAATTAATTAAAATTAATAGATTAATTGATAATTATGTTAATTTTAGTAATTTATTTTCAGTAGCGGGTTGTGGGTTTATAGGGGAATAGAGTGGGAAGTTACTTAATTATAAATAATTAAATATGTTAATTTATTTATTTGTATTTATTGTGAAATAATACTTAATTAATTATTAATTGGTAATTAATTAAAATATAATGGGTAATTCATTTTAATTAATTTATTAATTGATAATTATGTAATTTTATTATTTTAGTTTATGTAGTGGGTTGTGGGTTTATAGGGGAATAGGATGGAGAGTAATTTAATTGTAAGTAATTTAATTTTTTTTATTGTATCCAATTTATATTTATTTTCTAACTGTTAATTAATTTATTGTTAATTGGTAAATAATTTGTATTAGTAGGTAATTATTTTTATTAATTAATTTTTATTCACATTTTTAATTGATTAATTAATATATTATATAAAAGTCTTAAGTATTTTAATTAATTTGTAATTGGTATTATTATTTATTTTATTTTTATTTATATATGAAGTATTTACTTTCCCTACTGTTGCACTCTCTGGAGTGGGAATAGTAATTTCTACCTCTACGCTATCCAACGCTTTCCCTACTGTTGTACTCTCTGGAGTGGGAATAGTAATTTTTACCCTTACACCATCCAACGCTTTCTCTACTGTTGGACTCTCTGGAGATGGAATAGTAATTTTTACCCCTACGCTATCCAACCCTTTCCCTACTGTTGCCCTCTCTGGAGTGGGAATAGTAATTTTTACCTCTACGCTATCCAACGCTTTTCCTACTGTTGCACTCTCTGTAGTGGGAATAGCAATTTTTACCCATACGCTATCCAGCGCTTTGCCTACTGTTGCAGTCTCTGGAGATGGAATAGTAATTTTTACCCCTACGCTATCCAATGCTTTTCCTACTGTTGCACTCTCTGGAGTGGGACTAGTAATTTTTACCCCAACGTTATCCAACGCTTTCCCTACTGTTGCACTCTCTGGAGTGGGAACAGTAATTTTTCCCTCTACGCTATCCAACGCTTTCCCTACTGTTGCACTCTCTGGAGTGGGAATAGTAATTTTTACCACTACGCTATCCAACGCTTTCCCTACTGTTGCACTGTCTGGAGTGGGAATAGTACTTAATACCCCTACGCTATCCAGCGCTTTCCTTACTGTTGCACTCTCTGGAGTTGGAATAGTATTTTTGACCCCTACGTTATCCAACGCTTTCCCTACTGTAGCACTCTCTGGAGTGGGAATAGTAATTTTTACCTCTACCGTATCCAACGCTTTCCCTACTGTTGCACTCTCTGGAGTGGGAATATTAATTTTTACCTCTACACTATCCAGCGCTTTCCCTACTGTTGCACTCTCTAGAGTTGGAATAATAATTTTTACCCCCACGTTTTCCCTACTGTTGCACTGTCTGGAGTTGGAATAATAATTTTTACCCCTACGCTATCCATTGCTTTACCTACTGTTGCACTCTCTGGAGTGGGAATAGTAATTTTTACCGCTACGCTATCCAACGCTTTCCGTACTGTTGCACTCTCTGGAGTGGGAATAGTAATTTTTACCCCTACGCTATCCAACGCTTTCCCTACTGTTGCACTCTCTGGAGTGGGAATAGTCATTTTTACCCCTACGCTATCCAACGCTTTCCCTACTGTTGCACTCTGTGGAGTGGGAATAGTAATTTTTACCCCTACGATATCCAGCGCTTTCCCTACTGTTGCACTCTCTGGAGTTGGAATAGTAATTTTTACGCCTACGCTATCCAACGCTTTCCTACTGTTGCACTCTCTGGAGTGGGAATAGTAATTTTTACCTCTACGCTATCCAACGCTTTCCCTAAAGTTGCACTCTCTGGAGTGGGAATATTAATTTTTACCCCTACGCTATCCAGCGCTTTCCCTACTGTTGCACTCTCTGGAGTTGGAATAGTAATTTTTACCGCTACGCTGTCCAGCGCTTTCCCTACTGTTGCACTCTCTGGAGTTGGAATAGTATTTTTTACCCTACGCTATCCAACGCTTTCCCTATTGTTGCACTCTCTGGAGTGGGAATAGTAATTTTTACCCATACGCTATCCAACGCTTTCTCCACTGTTACACTCTTTGGAGAGGTAATAGTAAATGTTACCCTTTCCGCTATCCTACGGTAAAAATATTGTAATTTGTTTATGAATATTACGTTTATATATATATATAGATGTATTAACAAATCAATTTTTACTTACATTAATTATTTATTAGTTTTAAGGTTATTTAAGTATTTTAAGTATGTTTAAGTTCATTATATTTATTATTTCATAAATTTTTAATTAATTTAAAGCATTTAAAAAAAAATCGATATTTTGACTAACTATATTTTTTACATCAATATTTTTGATTCAATATTTTTGTACTTACCTGTTTGGAGCTAGGAGGTCGATATTTTGGCATTCTATATTTTGACCTCGATATTTTGGTAGATCGATATTTTGGCATTCCATATTATGTCGATAATCCGCTTTAAGCACTGAGGGGCAGATTTACAAGCCCCTTGCGCCTCTTTTATACCGCTGTTGTGTCACTTTTGTGACGCAGCGGCGGCGCAAAAGATGCGCCATGGTGCAGGGTTTTTACAACGTGGCGCACACCTTTTTGTATACAACTATAAATGAAACAGAACATAACATCTACAGACATCCAGACCAACAAAAACAAAATGTGCATTTTCACCAGAAATCCTCAGGGGGTGTATAATATAATCATAAAATGCAAATGAAAAGCACTGTCTGCTTCCTGCTTCTAAATCATATTACTACAGCAGATTTGTCTCAAATATTTTAAGACAATACAACCCGGCCAGAACCTCCTCTAGATGTTGTCATTACAGGGGCCATGCCCCCCAAACCAATTATTCCTGGTTACTGGCCTGACTGTCAACTATCAGATGGGGTCATCTGGCCAGCTGCTTCTTTTAACATTATGTTCACTTTTATTTTCTCCAACTCAAAAGTGAGGGCGTTTTGTAACTTGACCCAGTGACATTCTTGCTGCGGTACAGGGGAGTATCAAAGAAGATGGCTGAAGTACATCTATATTTTACAGAATACATGACAATAATAAAAACTTATGCTTAGTTTCCTACCTAAACTTTTCAAATATTTAAAATAAAAATAAAAATCAGCATAAGTGAAACATAGCGGGGCTCCAAATGAGATCCATCAGTAAATGAGGTAATGCTGCTGTCAGTAAATACTGCTGTGGTGTAACATTAGCCATGTCTGGTATTACCTACCCATTCCAATTTCTACAACTCAGAATGAGGGATGACAAAGTAATAACACATATGTTCTCCTGTCTAGCTACACAAGACACTGAATGTTGCAATATTTCCTCTTACACACTGCCAGGTTTTATCTCACAAAATATGTGCAGGGAAAAGGTGCAATATTTTTGCACAGTTGGAATTCCTTTCACGAGCAAATTTCAGCACAAGAACATACTTTTGAAAATTACCTTCATTTATGTGGTATCCTCCCCTTTGCTGAAACCATATTTGATGACCACAGGACTCGGTGCCACAATTGGCACTTTGTGCTTTTTAACACTGTTAATTCAAACTTTAATATTTCACATCTACAGTTCTACTTAATGTCTTTTTTTTGTTTTGATGTCTTTTTATTTTTTTAAATTTACTCAATTCTTCTAAATTCCTTATGCTTGACCTTGTGCAACCTGATCAGGTTGGGCTCATTCCAGGCGCTCAATGGCTCACAATGTATGTACCCTCTTTGCTCTCCTATAAGACTTGAATTCAGACCTAGATGCTGCAGCTGTTTTTCTAGATGCCTCCAACTCATTTCACTCTTTGGAATTGGAGTACCTCTTTGCCATAATGCATAGGAAGGGCCACCACAGTCATTTATAGATAGGATTGTACTACGTTACTCCTCCCCAGTTGCCGGAGTATGAGTTAATGGTGTTTCCTCACCACCAATCGTCTACTTGCAGGTTACACAGGCCAACTGCTCCTTCTCACCCATTCTTTATGTGCTAGCATCAGGACCTCTAGCTACAAAGCTCCATCAGAAATTACACCAGACTTCCCCTAGGAATGGTGTGATGTATCCCTTAAATATCTGGGCATATGGGTTAGTCAAGATATGGACACAGTTATGTGGAAAAACTATGGTGTGGCGAAGACACATGCTGGCTGTCTCCCCCATTCTACTAGCCAGCCAGATAGGACTTATGAAATTGATAATACTTCAGAAACTCCTAAATATGTGAATATACCCTTACCTACCATTTACCAAACTTTTTTCGAATACTCTCTATTCAACTAATGTACTAGCTGCCCTCTCAAGCCCACTTCGATCACTTCTGATATCGACCATCTCCCTGCATGCCACACCTCACAGTTGAAAAAAGATGGAGCAGTTCCTACTCCCCTCCAATCCGTCATTTGTTTAATGAATCCTCACCACACAAGGTCTATTACCACCACTGTAATCACATCTAGAGTATGGGATAAACTGAGTGGAAAGGTGGTTTTGAATATAATCAATTCCCCTGACTGTATAAATCCTTTAATCTTTTATTACTTGTAATGGCTTAAACAACCTCACAATAGCCTCCCTCCTATGCCCAGCTACACTAGGTAGAGCTACAGAAAAATCGTCCCTTCATTAAACTCACAGTCTTTAAGGGAGACTCACCTTACACCTCTCTAGATGTATTTGTTATCGGCTGCTAGAATCATGTAAGATGACTAATTCCTTCTTTCCAAGGAACCCAGCCCTCTTTAAACATTAGAAAATATTTAACTGCCACCACTACCAAATACCTAGTCTCTAATATATATCATTCACGGCAGGCAGAGATATCTATAGCTTCTTATGCTGCCCAGATTATTTGGGGAGAGGAGTTGGGCATGGAGCTGCCAGAACAGGTGTGGTAGTTTTACTACGCTCAAACTGGCATAATTTCCCCAAGTAGTAGACTGTGTATAATTCATTATGAATTCCACTAGAGGGCCTTTTATATCCAGAGGGCACTTGAAAATTTGGCTATACGTCAGGATCAAATTGCACCAGATGTGGCACAACAGAAGCAGACTTAGGGGACTTGGCCTGGTAATGTAATGTATTGTAGGCGTACTGGTGCAAGAAATGTCCAACTAATCAATCATGGATGAACCGTGAGGTGCCCCTACATCCTAAGATAGCACTCTTGGGCTAGGTTGGAGAGACTCACAATCCTCATAAGAAATGTACTACTTTGGTGCTCTTGTTGATCAAGAGACAGATAGATTGTTGCTGGGTAGGAGGAGATTAATACATTGCTGTGCTCCCTCATTTACTGTAATGAACAGCTGGGGCTGTACAATGATCTCATGCGTTGATGATAAGGTGTACCTGTCTTTTTTGCGAAGGTTTAATTGCCTTGTGCAATTGCCTGCTATAATTACATTTCACAATAGTCCCAACAGTTAGACGCCGGCTGTCTCTCATCATTAGCTTTTGTCTTATACCTAGTTAATAGAGGACCATGGAGACCCAAGTTGTCATTTCGATAATACCCACTGTAATACTGAAATGTGTAATGTTGTGCTAATTTGTCATTTCCTCTCTCTATATGAATTGTATTGTGGTTATGATCCTTTAGATTGATTAACCTTAAAGAAAAACTAAAAACAAAATGTGTTATTGAAAAGATGTTGGATGCAGACAATCTGCCAATGCCCTCCCTGCCAAATGTGTGGATCCCCTACTCCAATTAGAGGTGGGTAAATACAGGGTTTCTTGTGATGAAACTTCAGTGGAGACGGCCTTTGCAACACAAGCAATACAACGCAATACCTTCACCACACATCATTCACCACGCTATGTCTTTACCATGCAATGCATTTACCATGTTTTAAGGCGCATATAACTTTAATACACATGCATTTACAATTAAATGGTAAGTATATATAAGTGTGTGAATGTGAATAGGGTGTTAAGGGTGTTTTAGGGTTTATGGGTGAGTAATTGTATGGGGTGGAAAGTGTTTTTTAGGGCTAAGGCGTGGGTAATGGTATATGGTGGTAAGGGTGTGTTTAAGAGTTAGGTGTTGGTAATTGTATAGGGTAATAAGGGTGTTTTTAGGCTTCAGGGCTGGATAAGCGTATGCGGTGTAAGGGCGATTTTAGAGTTTAGATGGTGGTAATGTAGTTTCTAGGATTTAGGGGTGGGTTAGGGTAGTAAGGGTGTTTTGAGGGTTTATGGGCGAGTAAGTTCATAGGGTGTCAAGTGTGTTTTGGGGGTTTATAGGTGGCAAGGGTATAGGGTGATAATGCTCCTATGAGGGTTTAGGGGTGGCTCTAAGGTGGTATCTGTGATTTTTGGGTTGTAAGTTGGGTAAGGGTATAGGGTGGTAATGGTGCTTTTAGAATGAAGGGGTGAGTCAAGGAATAGGGTGGTAAAAATCTGTTTGTTTTTTTATTATATTGGAAGTTGAAAACTAAATACATACTCCAACTTGACACCAAGCAGCCAGGTGGGCTGAACCTTACAGAGGATCTACACACTAGGCCGTATTAAATTAGGTTAAAGTCATTGATGGCCTTGTATCCATGTGTATTTATATATCAGGCTCTTTTGTACATCTGTATTTTTAACCGTTTAATAATATTTATGGTTTTATTGATAAATATGTTCTAACACATTTTTCCCCTACTGTTTTCAGCCACCTGGCTCATTGCGGACATACTCATGTAGTTGCTTGGGATTGTTGAATGTGCAAAGAACTTTTCCAAAATGATGGACCATGATTGAAATCTGTGAAGACTGTTATCCCTGGTCCAGTGTATGATCTACTTATGAAGTGGATCTGCTTATGAGATGTCTCTGATTATGAACTGATGTGGTCATTATTCCGTAACCCATTGCTGGATCCCCATTCTTTGTGTGGAAGTTTTCTCTGAGTCTCTGTTTTTATTATTCAATCTACAAGAGTTGGGTTAGGTATGACTGGGCCCAGTCTACCGAATGCCTTGAATATATTTTGAGTTTTTATCAGTTTGCACTTTGGCACTTTCATTATTGCACTTTATAGGTTCTAGTTGCACTTTATTCGGACATGATGCATTGCAACTGCGACAATAAAGAGTAAATACATACGGGATTTAACCTGGGATTCTATTATGGATGGTCATGATGTAAGTGTATGCTATTTTGTAGAAGAGAGAAAAATATTCATTTTTTTTGCCTTATTTTGCACTTAGGATATTTGTGAATACTGATTCAAGTGTGATATTATGATGTTTTTAGCCAACCACCATGACCTGCTTTTATATGGATATTTATATTTGTATCTATATGTGTATATACATCAGCGTTTTATTTGAAAACATATACTGCACTTTAATGCTGATGAGTTCTTACTCTGTTTTCAGTGTCTATGCCATGTGACCTAGGGATCTGTTTGCACTAGCACTTTAAATACGGGGTGGTTTTTGTTCACACGTTGTCATGTGATCACCGAAAGCTTATGGCGACAGGAATTGCACAAATAAAATAATTGCATTTGGAAACTTAACTTTAGTCCGTGTCCGTACCTTTTGTGCGGAGGACAACGAACATAGGACAGGATTGACGGAGTTCTTATATATATATATATATATATATATATATATATATATATATATATATATATATATAGTTATAGTTAGGATTATTTTGAATAGGGAAATCGCAACATTCTATTGGGAATAACTTTGGCGCCGGTTGAGGAATCTGCCTGAAAATTTCCTCAAATTTGCCTCGCGGCGCTCCGCTCCTTCCCTGAAAGTTTGGGGGGATTTGTCAAGCGGGAGCCGAGATCAAAGGGGGGTCTCAAAACGTGTTTTCCCCATGTTAATTTCCATAGGGCGGTCGAACTCACTTTTAGCCCGAACTGCTGAATGGATTTCCCCCAAACTTGGCAAAATTGTAGGGGCTGGTAGCCCGATGTGCCTTTGCTTTGTCTCAAGATATGTGCTCCAGTGGATTTTGAGTAATTTAGGTTCAGAAAAAATATATATATCTATAAGCACGCTCCGGTACGCGCACCGGGGCGCGAACCAGCACGCTACGCGAGTTCGCGTGCAGAAAGCTGATTGGCTCTCGGGTGTCTGTCAACATTCCAAACAGTCCGGAACGGCCGCCATCTTGTGTCTCGGTAGGATCGAGACACAAGAGGTGGCAAAAACAAAGGGGGAAATGACCATAAGGGGGCAGAGTAGACCCCCCGACCCCATAGGTTTGATGTGGGGGCCATAAAAGGGCCCCGCGGGTTTTCGATTTGCGCCGGGGAGCGCCCGGTACGCGCACCGGGGAGCGGACCGGGGAGCGTACCATGGGGAAAAAAGAATGACAGAGTTTTAAAAAAATGTAGCCATTTTTTATAAATTGGAGGTAGTTCTAAAAAGAACAGTTTTTTTCTTCTTTTTGTTGTTTTATATTTTTTTAATGTTTTTTTGAACATTTTTACTTTTTTGTACTTTTTTGGCTTTTATGAACTATTTTATATTGTTTTTGTTATTTTTATGGGGAGAAACAAAAAACAGGGAATTGAAAATAGCTCAACTGGAGCAAAAAAAAAAACAGGAAAAAATTATGTTTTTTTGGGGCAATTGTGGTTGTCACCAGCACGGTTGATGAGCTTTATGCTTTGCTCACCATAGGTGATGGTTTTCCCACAAAATATACAAGTGATCTTGTATTGCCCAAACTGGGCTTGTATGTTTGGGACCATCTCCCTTGTCTCTGGTCCCGATGGAGTGGGTTGCTTTCTTTTGGAGGTGCTGGGTGAAGATTGGGGAGGGTTACTGGCCAGTTCTCTCACCTCTGCCGCAGCATAGTTGTTAGGGTGCTTGCGTTGCATATGGCGAATCATGGTGTGATTACCAAAAGAATACTTTTTTGTAGGGTTCCCCCTGGAAAGTTCACAGCCATAGATCAGAAAAGTCACTTTTGCTGCATTGACTTTCTTCTGGCCTTTTGGGAATTTAAAAAACTCCCACACAATGTGCTCTCTCGGTTTGTAAGGGGGATTGTCTTCAGGAAGGAACGTCCTCTCCTCCTCCTCTTCCTCCTCCTCCTCCTCTTCTTCACCACCAATGTGGTGTTGTGGTGGTCCTTGTGGTGGTGGTGGTGGTGGTGCAGATGCTCCGGCTGCTGCTGCTACTGTAGCCATTTCTCAATGAATGAAAACAATTCTTCCTCACTCAAAGAACAAAGTGAGAATGAGGAAAAAAGGTGGGGGCTTTCATCATTAGGAAATCAAAATTGTCCTGAACCAATGAAAAGTGTTATTTTCAGGTCACATGACCAGGGCTTTCATCATTTGGAAACCAAAACTGTCCTAAAACAATAAAAAGTGTTATTTTTAGGTCACATGACCCGACGCGCTTACGCTGGGGCTCGTCGCGTAAGGGCGTCGGATGGTTACGTAGCGCGATCCTATGCGCTCGAGTGGTTCCGGGTGCGCTTACGCCGTGCGTATCACGCGGACGCGGCTACGCGATACATCACGATAATGTTTTCGTTCGCGGCAAAAGCGCTAACGGGACGCTCACCGGTACGCGCCGTGGGGCGCGCAGAAAGACTGCGCTTACCGGTGCGCTCACCGGGACGTGCACAGGGAGCGCTCCAGGGCAAAAAAAAACCACAAAAAAAACATGAACAATATACATAAAAAAATAGTATTACATAAATATACAATATAGGATTCATTATAAAAAACAGTACATTTCATACTTATAGAAATTTGCTATTAAAAAACCTTTCAAATTCACTGAAAAAAAACAAAGGTTTCACACCAGTTATAGTTAGGAATTAGCATTTAAAAAACCTATGAAATTCACTGAAAAAAGCATAGGTTTCACACCAGTTATAGTTAGGAATTAGCATTTAAAAAACCTATTAAATTCACTGAAAAACACATAGGTTTCACACCAGTTATAGTTAGCTGGAAATTTTACTGACATAAAACCATTGAAATTCCCACTTTATAGTTGGTTGGACTCACTATAACTTGCGCGCCTGCAATGCACTGCTGATGACGTCACATATTACATCACTCATGACATGGTCAGTGACATCACTCATGACCTCACTGATGACACCATCCTTGTGACAGAGTGACAGACCTCCCTTCAGTGTAATGTAAGCCTTGAAACACATATTCAAAAATAGAAACTAACATTTTCCAAAAAATGGAAATACCCATACCAGTTACAACAACCAATTCAGTAATTTCACCATCTATATACACATCCACTCATTCAGCAACAGTTCTATAAAGTCACTCATACATATACTCACTTATCATATGTAGTGATACACATATACATCCTGTTACACACCGACAGTCATCCAAAAGTTACTCACACACATACTCACACATGCAAATAAACTATTGAACATCCATTTATTTGCATATACAGCAATACACACACTAGCACATTACTTCTAAGGAAACTTACACATACTTACTCTCTTAAACAATCACTTATAGAAACACATACTTATTTAAACAGGAACTCTTTCAATCTCTCACTCTCACATATGCTCACTTATATACATCAATACCCACATATACTAGATTAAAACATATGTAGTTACTCATAAAGACACTAGTGAGGCAGGCATTCACTCACTAACACACACATGTACACACTAATCCACCCATACAGTCCTGCACATATGCTGTCTTCAAAACACATACAAACAGTGAGTCAGTCACCAACCCATGCAGCCACTTATACACAAAGTGAAACACTGATACATATATTTTAATATTTAAATATTACTCGCTAATATATGTATTCACTAAGATACACTTAATAAGCCAGTTAACCAATCATTTTTTTTTTTTAAAACATCCATTTAGACACTTATTTAAAAATGTATTCTTCCATCGACCTTTACAAATACATATGTAAAACATATTTATTTTTCAGAAAGACACACATTCACTGGATGGTGTCATCGGTGATGTCATGAGTGATGTCACTGACCATGTCATGAATGATGTAATATGTGACGTCATCAGCAGTGCATTGCAGGCGCGCAAGTTATAGTGAGTCCAACTAACTATAGCGTGGGAATTTCAATGGTTTTATGTCAGTAAAATTTCCAGCTAACTATAACTGGTGTGAAACCTATGTTTTTTTCAGTGAATTTAATAGGTTTTTTCAATGCTAATTCCTAACTAAAACTGGTGTGAAACCTATGTTTTTTCAGTGTTGAATATACATGAATATATATATATATATATATATATATATATATATATATATATATATATATATATATATATATATATATATATATATATATATATATATATATATATATACATATATATATATATATGAATTTGTATATATAAAAGTGTATATATATATATATATATATATATATATATATATATATATATATATATATATATATATATATATATATATATATATATATACATACATATATAGTTAGGAATTAGCATTTAAAAAACCATTGAAATTGCTCCTATATAGTTAGTTGTACTAACTATATTTCGCGCACCCGCAATCCACTGCTGATGATGTCACATATTACATGGTCAGTGACATCACTGATGACATCTCAAATGACACTACTGATGACATCACTGATGACATCTCATTTGACATCACTGATGACATCATCCAGTGACTGTTTGTTTCTGTAAAGTTTAAATATGTTTTACATATTGAAGAATGAGTGGATGTATAAGTGTCTGGATGAAGGATTCAGTAGGTGCGCGACTGACTGTATGAGTGAGTGATTGAATGTGTCTTACTAAATGCATGGGTTAGTGACTAAACTGTCTGAATGTGTGCATCAGTATGTCTGTTGTTGTGTAAGCTGCTGCATGTGTTGATCAGTAGCTATATGAATGGCTATATGGGTTATTGATTGGTTGCCCAAGTATTTGAATGGGAGACTGAGTGTGTGTGTGGGTGGCTGGGAGGTGTGTGACTCTGTACCTAGATGTGTGAGCAGTTGATTCACTAGGTGTATGAGTTCAAGAGTGCATGTTGAAACAGCTATATGGGCGGTTGACTGTGTGCATGGGTGTGTTGGTGAGTGAATGGATATCTAAGTGCTACATGTCCAAGTAAGTACATATGTAAAACACAGTGCATGTGAGAGTTGGCATATATAAATGACTATACATGAGAGCCAGTGAATGTGCGAGTGGCTGTATGGATCATTGTGTACTTGTATCAGTGATTGTATAATTGAGTAAGTATGTGTTATTATATGTTTGAATAAGTAAGGTGTTTTGTGTATTTATTTTATTTTATTTTATTTTATATGCTTATAAAGCGCCAGACTAGACCCCCGAAGGGGTATCTCCGCGCTATGGCTGCAGATGGAATGAGAGTAAAAATGTGTCCAGGGATAGTATGACAATTAATAGCTGGGAAACAGATGGGTTTTTAAGTTTTTTCTAAACATCATGTGGTTGGTGATTGACCTCAGTTCGAACGGCAGTGAGTTCCATAGGGTAGGTCCGGTGTGGGCCAGTGCACGGCCACCTTGTCTGGTTTTCTTAATTCTGGGTATTTTGAGTAATTGCTGGTTGCTGGAGCGCAAAGAGCGTCCTGGGATGTAGGGCTGAAAAATGTCTATGAAATACTTAGGGCCCATCCCCATTAGGCTCTTGTGTATAATACACAGAATCTTGAACGGAACTCGCTTCTTCACAGGAAGCCAGTGAAGCTGAGACAGTAGGGGGCAGGATGGTGTCCTGGGTGGAGCATTCATGACGATCCTTGCAGCAGTATTTTGGATGACCTGCAATTTCTTGAGTTGCTCCTCATTGGCTCCGTGGAGCAATCCATTGCAATAGTCGACCCTACTGATAACAAGAGCCTGCACCAGGGTTTTTCTGTGGTGATCCGGGAGATAGGGAAAAACACGTCTTAGCATCCCTATAGCCCGGAAACAGGTGCCGGCTACTTGATTGACGTGGTCCTTGAAAGTGAGTTGTTGGTCAAATAATACTCCCAAGTTCTTGACCTTACTTTTGGGGGTGGGAACAGGACCTAGTTCCAGAGGCCACCAGTCTGATGACCAGTGTGTCATCGCTTGACCGAACAACATAACTTCGGTTTTCCCGACATTACACTGCAGACAGTTTGATGACATCCAGTCTGCAATGGCTCTCATGCCATCTGCAAAAGATCTTTTTATTGCAGGTGTAAGAGTTTTAAAGGGAAAAAGAAGTTGGGTGTCGTCAGCGTACGATACAGGGGTGAACCCGAAAGATCTTGCTAGGTTGGCAAGGGGGGCCACATATATGTTGAAAAGTGTGGGGCTCAGACAAGAGCCCTGCGGCACCCCCTTATTGAGCTCCCTGTGGGTGGATTTGTGGGAGCCTAGCCTAACCTCTTGGGAACGCCCGGACAGGAAACTCTCCAACCATGCCAAAGCCTCTCCCTCTATTCCCACCTCCTTTAGGCGATGGAGAAGCACCTTGTGAGACACCGTATCAAAAGCGGCGGAAAGATCCAACAGCACCAGAATCATAGAGCAACCATCATCCAGTGCCATTTTGATGTTATTGGTCACTGTTTGAAGTGCTGATTCTGTGCTGTGGTTCGGCCTGAACCCAGATTGGGAATGGTCCAGGCCTTCCGTCGCTTCAAGATGTTGAGAGAGATAGGTGTTCACGTGCTTCTCCATGATCTTGCCCAGGTAAGGTAGGAGAGAGATGGGACGAAGGTTGGATAGGTCTGTATAACTGTATAGTTGAGGAAATGGAAGTGTGATTGATTCTTTGCATGACTGACTAGGTGTGTGTGTGTAACTCCATGGATGAGTGGCAGTGTGTGAGTGTCTGTATAGGTGTATGAGTGCATATGATAGTGTTGTATTGATGAGTGACGGTATGTATGAGTGATTCTATGGGTGAATGAGTGAATGTGAGTGAATGTGTGTGTAGACCTAGGAATCAGTGAGTGCGTATGTAGTAACTGGTATTGGTGTGTCAATGGTTTCAAGAATGGTAGTCTGTATTTAACAGTGGGTGTATCAAAGGTTATATTAGAGTGTGAGGAGGTGCATCGTATTATCACATGAATGATATCATCGGTGATGTGGTCAGTGATGTCAAATGAGATGTCATCAATGATGTCATCAGTGATGTCATTTGAGATGTCATCGGTGATGTCATCAGTGATGTCACTGACCATGTCATGAATGATGTAATATGTGACATCATCAGCAGTGGATTGCGGGTGCGCGAAATATAGTTAGTACAACTAACTATATAGGAGCAATTTCAATGGTTTTTTAAATGCTAATTCCTAACTATATAAGGCCTGAAACCTATGTTTTTTTAAGGGAATTTGCAAGGTTTTTAAAATGCTAATTCCTAACTATATAAGGCCTGAAACCTATGTTTTTTTTAAGTGAATTTCTAAGGTATTTTAAATGCTAATTCCTAACTATATAAGGCTTGAAACCTATGGTTTTTTCAGTGAATTTGGAAGGTTTTTTAAATGCTAATTCCTAACAATATCAGGCGTGAAACCTATATTTTTGTTCAATAAATTTCAAAGGTTTTGTAAATGCTAATTTTATTAGCGGATAACGTTTATATATGTTATTATACTTCTGGGACCACCTGAGCAGCCATCTTGTTTCTCAGGAGAAGTGAGGCACAAGAGAGCACAAAACAAGAGTGGAAAACACAAAAAGGGGGCAGGGTTGAGACCCCCTGACCCCCTAGCCTTTCTCAGGGGGTTCCAGAAGGACCACAAAGTGCAAAAAAATAAAATAAAAAAATTCAAAAAAATCGCGTAACGGTCTTCCCTTTTGACTGGACGCGGGACTGCGGGCGGTGATTTCGAGACACGACTGATTGCAAAGGACGTGGGGTGTGGAAGACGAAGATTCTGCCTGTTTTAGAAACTGTCAGCGATAAGATACCCACCCCGTAAGAAGAGCAACAGACTATAAATCTACCGGCGCGCTGGAAAGTCCCACAGAAAAACGCAAAGGGAACAATGTAGCATATGACCCACTAATAACGCTGAAGACAAATTTAAGAAAGCCTAACAGGGATCAGCCCACGACTCTTAAACCAGGAGAAAAAAAACCAGGATTAGGAACAGAACCCAATCGAGGGTGATGGGGGTAAGGAATATCCAACCACTCAAGCTGAATACACATAAAATCCAATAACATGTGAAAGGAGCATTGTGATAGCACGGGCAACCATCCAGTGCCGAAAATAGTGGGAGAGACTAATTAGAATAGTCTTGATAAAGATGGTAACATATCAATAAGACCATCGAAACGCGTCGACGCCCTTTCGCACGATCAAGGGAGAGAAACACCTATCTTATAGAACAATAATTACAAATTGTCAGGATCTGGTGTATATGCAACCCCATTACGTGCAACGTTTATTGACAAGTTGTATGTCAGTTATATGTCTCTCCTTTTTCTGTTTTCATCCTTCCTACTCACCTTCTTCTTTTATCCTGGAGTCCTATCAACACTAACTGAATGTATTGCCCCTATTGAATTTTGTGTTTTTATAAAGTGTATTCCATATAGTGTTTATGTATATTTTTATGAATGTTTTTATAGGAACAACTCTCAAGTGAGTGCTTTTTAAATCGATCAACTGTATTTGTACAAATATATTTTTATAATAATAAATGATATCCTGTAGTACTGTTGTCAAAGTGATCAATGAGTGAATAAGTGTGTAGTAGTATTTATCGTGCTACATAGGTGCGCTAGGGAATAATCTCTTTTTCATACAGTTTCGAATGTTGACAGTCGACTGCCAGCCAATCAGAAACTCGCTCACGCACGTAAGGATACGCGCACGTACGTGTACGGTACGTGTGCTGTACACGTACGGTGCGCGTACGGTAAGCACATATAGATATATAATTTGCTCAGATTCAATTTTCTCAACAACTACTGTAGGGATTTTCACACCAAATATAGAAAAGGCACTACTGCATACCTGTCCCTACCATTTTGCCAAGTTTGGGGTAATTCCGTTCAGCCGTTCGGGCTGTACGCGTGTCTGAAGGTCCCACAGAAAATGCCATTTGAAAAATTTCAAATTCAATTTTCTCAAGAACTACTGGAGGGATTTTCACCTAACATAGCAAAGGCACATATGCATACCAGGCCCTACCATTTTGCCAAGTTTGGTGTTATTCCATTCAGCCGTTCGGGCTGTAGCCATGTTTAAAGGTCATCGGGAAAACACATTTTGGGAAACCCTTTTTGGCCCCCGCTTGACGAATCCCCCCGAAACTTTCAGGGAAGGAGCGGAGCAGAGCTGGCCAAAATTCTGGAAAATTACACACAGATTGCTCAATCGGCCCCAAAGTTATTCCCAATAGAATGTTGAGTGCATACAGATATATAATTTTCTCAAATTTAATTTCTCAACAACTACTGGAGGGATTTTCACAAAATATAGAAAAGGCACTTCTGCATACCTGTCCCTACCATTTTGTCACGTTTGGTGTAATTCCGTTCAGCCGTTCGGCTGTAGCCGTGTCTAAAGGTCCCATAGAAAATGCCATTTGAAAAATTTCTAATTCAATTTTCTCAAGAACTACTGGAGGGATTTTCACCAAACATACAAAAGGCACTGCTGCATACCAGTCCCTACCATTTTGCCAAATCTGGTGTAATTCCGTTCAGCCGTTTGAGCTGTAACCTAGTCAGAATGTCCCTATGGAAATTAACATGGGGAAAACACGTTTTGGGACCCCCCTTTTTTCTCGGCCCCCGCTTGACGAATCCCCCCAAAACTTTCAGGGAAGGAGCGGAGTGCAGCGAGGCAAATTTAAGGAAAATTACTGGCAGATCCCTCAATCGGCGCCAAAGTTATTCCCAATAGAATGTTTGGAATTTCCTATAGTAACTAGGTCCTAACTATATATACTTACTGGCAATCGCCAGTAGGTAATATATATATATATATATATATATATATATATATATATATATATATATATATATATATATATCAAAGCTCCTTTTGCACCAGTAGCACGAGTCACTCACAAGCGGGTGCTGTTGCGCGGCGGTGCCCCGCGTCACAAATAATTGCTCCAATTCCTCTAGGTTACCCAGCCGGGTTAGAAGAAAATACAGCACTCACAGGGTTTTCAGCAATCAGCAAAGGATTTATTCACAGAACAAACGCGTTTCGGGAAAGAATCCCTTCATCAGTGTTCACATCTGAACGTGCTGCGCGGCACCATTATCTGTATTCGCTGGGGTCATTGAAACAAACAACGGACATCAGCAAACATTTGCGCTTGCGCGCCATCTTTGAATGTGCATTTCATTTTGTTTTTACAATGATTGTTTCAATAAGATTGTTCCACCATCTAATCACGCCGTATATCGGCAGGTGATGTAACACAAAGAATATTATTAAGTGTTACGGCAATAATGAGGACTTATAGGTATTATTTACCTGGACATCGCTTCCCTGAGGAATAGACGTTATAAAGCTATAGCGTCTCCATAGGTATACGAATGTCGTAGATTAAATTACCAATTTGTATAAGATCTTGCCGTGTACCGGCAATTGCAGCCAAATGTACGCAAAAATCTCAGGCAGATGTCGTGAACAGGTAAATTTTAACATGCCTCAGACATTTTTAATACCCAACGTGATTCAAAAATAGATGCATTTTCAGTTCAAATAAACCCTTCTGTAGTTTACATACTTCATGTTTCCATATTGTTAAACATTTTCTCTACAATTCATCTTAACATTCACAGTTCTCAGGTACTGTTATTCTATAATTATCCCAGGTGTGATTACAATTCCTCTCCCATATTCAGTCCACCCGGTGCCCTGCTCTCCAGATCAATTATGTATCGGGATTCTAATCTCCTGAGTGTCTGCAATTTGTTGCCTCCCCTCGGGCTTTCAACAACACAATCCAAGCAAAAATATCTCAGAATATCCCTGTTGCTGTTGTGTTTGATCGCAAAATGACGGGCCACCGGATAGGTAAAATCTCTGTTCACGATGGCCCGCATATGCTCCAGCACTCTCAGTTTTACAGGATTGATCGTACTGCCAATATATTTTAGTTGGCAAGGGCACATTAGACAGTAAACTGCATGATCTGTGTGGCAAGACATAAATTTGTTGATTCTCTTACCCCCTTTACAGCCTTTCACATCGTATGTCAAGGTTCTCTTACTAGCTGTGCACGCTTTGCATTTCCCACAGGGGAAAAAACCCTTGACATCTTTCAGCGTACCCTGCTTTTTCTCTAAGGGCTTCAGGTGGCTATGAACCATGTGGTCGGGTAGCGACAGCAGGTATGTCGGATCCCACAATTTTGTCAGTTTTTAAAATATGCCAATGTTTGGTCATTATGGATCTCAGCCTGAGAGAGTTGGCTGAATAGGGTGTGATCATGCGAAATTTGCCATCAGTGATGGAACGAGTCTTTTTTGCAAAGAGGGAACTACGGGGTAATTTTCTCACTCTACTCGGAGCGTCCTGCAAAAGATTGAGATTGTAACCTCTATCTGAGAATCTTTCAACACTGTTGCTGGCTGCTTGTTCGGAATCTTCATCTCGAGTGCAATTGCGCTTAAGTTTTAAAAGTTCCCCGTAGGGGATGCTATTTAGGAGTGTACGGGGGTGGCTGCTGGAGGCGTGCAATACACTATTGCCTGCCGTCGGTTTTTGATAGAGTTGGGTACAGATCTTACCATCCCTCACACCCACTTGAAGGTCCAGATAATTGACCCTTTCATTGCTCACCTCTCCTGTAAATCTCAAATTGCAATCATTATTGTTAAGCGCTCGTATGCACTCGTTGGTCTCTGCTATTGACCCATCCCAGACAAGGAACAGGTCATCAATGTACCTGCTCCATGCCACCACTTTGTTGTTCCATGTGGCATTCCTGGGGGCCCAGGCTACCTGCTCCTCCCACCAGCCGACGAATAAATTTGCATAGCTGGGGGCGAAGCAGGAGCCCATCGCCGTGCCAGAAAGTTGTCTGTATATGTCATCCTGAAAGAGAAAGATGTTATTATACAAGCAGAATTTGATGAGTTCTAACAACATCCTATTGTGCGTTGCATATTTTAGTTGTCTTTTGTTCAGGAAATATTCTATAGCAGAGAGACCTTATTCATGCTCAATGCATGTGTAGAGACTTGTTACGTCTAAAGTTACGAGTACATAGGTTGGTTGCCAGTCTAGAATTTCCACTTTCTCAATGAAGTCCGAGGTATCTCTAATGTCTAATTTCAAAGGGTTTGTACGAGTGAAATGTCCAACTAACTATAACGCCCCTGAAACCTATGGTTTTTTTCATGTGAATTTCGAAGGTTTTTTAAATGCTAATTTCTAACTATAACGTGCCTGAAACCTATGTTTTTTTCAGTTAATCTCAAAGGTTTTTTAAATGCTTATTTGTAACTATTTTTTGAAAGCTATTTTCTAACTATGCCTACAGAGGTAGGCCATGTGAAGAAAGAAGAAAAACACACAGAAAGAAGAAAACGAAATGCAGAAATAAGCAACAGAAGTCCTCAAAGATGAAGAAAAGTGCAGGAAGAAGGAAGACGTGCAGAAAGAGCAAACAGAGGAGCAGAAAGAAGCCTTGTTGCAAAATCATCCTGTACCCTCAACTTTTTCAGATGGGTACTGGTGGTAACTGACTCTGACTAACCAGTCCTAGAGCCAGTGCTATGCTAAAAGACACTTTGAATACAGTTAAAACACCTACATACACTAGAGAACACTATGCGTTGGGGTACCCCCGTGATTACCATGGCCTCCTTTGTAAGACCCTAGTACATAATAGGGAAGGGGGATTGAAACTACCTCTTAAAACGTGCCACAGGGCGCGTTTGCACACTGGTGAAGGGAGGGGGCCTGAGCTGACATGTGCAAACACGTCCTGTGGCTGTTTTAATTTAAATCCTGAGGGTCCCTAGGGTCCAAGCAGCCCACTCCAGTAAGAGCCACAGAGCTGGGTTGCAGAGAGGTGTAAAAAGGGGCACAGCCTGGACCACTTCTCTGCAACGCAGTGTAGTGGCGCTTACTGGAAGCACCTGGTGGGCTAGTTGGCCCCCAGGGTCCCTCAGTATTGAAGGGGAATTATTTCCCCAACTTAAAAAGCGCCACAGGACGTGTTTGCACACGTCACCTCAGGCCCCATCACCCCCCTTCACCACTGTGTAAACACGCCCTGTGGATGTTTTCACTTGGGAAATTAAGTCCCCTTGAATCCTGAGAGTCCCTAGGGTCCAAGTAGCCCACCAGGAACCTCAAGTAAGCGCCACAGAGCTGTGTTGCAGAAAGGTGTAAAAAGGGGCGTGGCCTCTGAACACCTGTCTGCAACACAGCTCCCTGGTGCATACTGGAGATACCTAGTGGGCTAGTGGATACTCAGGAAACATCAGTATTGAAGGAAATGAATTCCCCAACTTACAACTCACCAGGGGGTGCATTTGCACATTGGTGAAGGAAGGGGGCGGGGCCTGAGGTGACATGTCTGCAAACACGCCCTGTGGCACTTTTTAATTTGGGGAAATAAATCCTCTTCAATCCTGAGGGTCCCTGGGGGCCAACTAGCCCACCAGGTACCTCCAGTATGCGCCAGAGAGCTGCGTTGCAAAGAGGTGTTCAGAGGCCACGCCCTTTTTTACAACACACTGCAATGCAGCTCTGTGGCGCTTACTGGAGGTACTTGGTGGGCTAGTTGACCCCCAGGGACCCTCAGCATTGAAGAGGAATTTATTCCACAACTTAAAATGTGTCTCAGGGTGTATTTGCACACATGTCACCTAAGGCCCGCCCCTTCCCTTCACCACTGTGCAAACGCACCCCGTGGTGCGTTTTAAGTTGGGGGATTAACTCCCCTTGAATCCTGAGGGTCCTTGGGTTGCAACTAGCCCACCAGGTACCTCCATTAAGCGCAACAGAGCTGCGTTGCAGAGAGGTGTAAAAAGGGGCGTGACCTCAGTACGCCTCTCTGCAACGCAGCTCCCTGGTGCATACTGTAGGTTCCTGGTGGGCTAGTTGGCCCCCAGGGACCCCCAGTATTCAAGAGGAATGAGTTACCCATCTGCAAATGCACCAGGGGGTGCATTTACAGAGTGCTGCAGGGAGGGGGCGGGGCCTCCAGCGTAATTCCAGTCTTTTCTTTTTAAAAAGGGGGGCAGTGTGGCCCCCCTTCTTTTCCTAATTTTTTGGCCCTGGGGACCTCATCCCCCAGAGCCTGACCCCTATTTATTTCTTTAAAAAAAAAAATTGGAAGGGGGCTGCGTTGCCCCTCTCTTGACCCCATAATCGGCCCGGGGACCCCATCCCCTGGAGCATGGCCTTTTTTTTTTTTATTTAAATTGGAGGGGGGCTGTGTGGCCCCCCTCCTCAGGCCATTTTTGGCCCGGGGACCCTATCCCAAGCGTGGGAGCTCGAGCTTCGTTTTTTTTCCACAACCGGATCCACGGATCCTCCGCGGATTTTGCTGATTAAAAAAAATACACATTTTGGGGGACCCTGGGGGTCCTTGTGGCCTATGGGGTCAGGGTGTTTCTACCCTGCCCCCTTTTTGTGTTCTGCGCATTTGTTTTACTGATTTCCACAAGATGGCTGCCAACACTTCCTGGTTTGTAGTTTTGACAGCCAATTAACATAAAGCTTGTGATCGGGAGGGTGCGCGTATCCTGGGCGGCCACAGATATCGAAAACATTTTAATTTAGATTTTCTCAGCAACTACCGAACGGATTTATACCATTTACAAAAAGGGATCTTTCTGAACCAAGGGCTATCTTTTTGCCAAATTTGGTGTAGTTCCGTTCCACAGTTCGGGCTGTAGCCGTGTCTAAAGTTTCCTATGGGCAAGTGCATGCGGAAAACACGTTTTGGGACCCCCCTTTTTCTCGGACTCCCCTCGACGAATCACCTCGAAACTTTCCAGATAGGAGCGGACCGGAGCGGGCAACGAGTTTTGAAAATTTTACGAAGATTCGTCAATCGGCGCCAACCTTTTCGGTAATAGAATTTTGCGATTTTTCTATGGATAATAGTTTCTAACTATAACTACCTACTGGCGACCTCCAGTAGGTTATATATATATTTGAGTGAGAGGCATTTGATAAAGTCAAGGGAGCCGAAACCGGTCATGCCGAAGCTGTGATGCTGATAATTAAAAAGGAAGTTTCCTGCGAACCTGTGTGGGTTTGTTCTTTCACGATAAAGAAGGTTACTGGTCTTGTATTTAGGTGTGTGGCCACGCGCACCATAAAGCCCCAATCCAGAAAGAGTTTGGTGGCAATAGTGGCAACAACTTGGTTATACTCAATGTACTTGGGGTACGCCGAACCGCCGCCAACCACAAAAGGCTGATGCTGATGCTAACTCGTGACTGCACAAACAGCACATCTTTATTTACTTAAAGGGATTGCGGTGAGGTGCCTTGTGGGACATGGAGGCTGGATGAAGGTTCCGGGAACTGTTAATTTTTAACCACGAAAACATCCTGGCAGGTGAAGTGAAGCTGCAGTCACGGCCCACTGGGGGAAGTACTTACGTGATTGAGACTGCAGGGCGTGAGCTTGGAGCACCAAAACTGGGAGCACTGAGTTCGGGAGACTTTCCCTGCCAGCAAGAGTGTCTGCATCAATCAAAGCGGGACTCTCTATATTTTAAAAAGTGGACAGCATGTTATTTGAGTGAGAGGCATTTGATAAAGGCAAGGGAGCCGAAACCGGTCATGCCGAAGCTGTGATGCTGATAATTAAAAAGGAAGTTTCCTGCGAACCTGTGTGGGCTTGTTCTTTCCTGATTAAGAAGGTTACTGGTCGTATATATATATATATATATATATATATATATATATATATATATATATATATAAAGAAAATGTCTTCTCTCAAAGAAAGAAGCGGGAGCCTCAGAGGGGATTGGCAAAGCAACACACTTTAATCTTCAAAAAATGGCGAATGCATTTCGGCCGGATTTGGCCTTTGTCAGCGCCTGCAGTGTGTGGAATAGGAAGTCCCAGAAGTCCTGCAGTGGAAATACACCCCACCGCACACCGATAGGTGCAAAATGTTAGCTCCGCCCCTCACAGGTAAAGTTTTCAGCTGGTCCGGGGAGGTCCACGGACTACATGACCCTGGATGCACTAGTAGTTCCAAGGTAAGTGTAGCTGAGGGGCGTTGATCCAAGTGTCCAAAATAGCGAGGGTTGGGGTCATCGCAGGACAGGACATGCACAAGAAGTTGAAGGTGCCGCCTCGCATCCCCACCCCACAAACCGGAGACCAAGGAGCAAAGTTGCTGGGGCGGGAGAACAATGTAGCCCGCCCGGCAGAGGCGGAATGCCTCATTAAGCCGCATCAATTCACCTGGACATCCGGCGAGCTTGGAGATTTTCACTACCGTGAAGAAACAGAGACAGGCAAGACTGGGTCCAGATTCTCCAAGCCACAGAAAAAGAGTGGGCTCCTGAACGCGCTTCTGGCACACGCGTGAATTTGAATAAAGAAAAAGTCTTCTCTCAAAGAAAGAAGCGGGAGCCTCAGAGGGGATTGGCAAAGCAACACACTTTAATCTTCAAAAAATGGCGAATGCATTTCAGCCGGATTTGGCCTTCGTCAGCGCCTGCAGTGTGTGGAATAGGAAGTCCCAGAAGTCCTGCAGTGGAAATACACCCCACCGCACACCGATAGGTGCAAAATGTTAGCTATACATATACATATAACTCAAAAAACAAAGCTTAAAGTAACATTATAGTCATTATAGTTAGGTGATTTTCTCAGTGATATTAGGGTTCTGAACAAAAAAAAATTGAGCAGTTATAGTTATCAGTGCTAACTGTACCTTGCATGCCCACCATGCACTGCTTATTATCTCACATATGACATCCCTCATGACATTTTCTATGACATCATTTATTTTTGGGAAAAGATTGAGAAGATGGTCAAAAGGAATGGAAAAGCAGGCATAACTATATCTATATCTATATCATGCACCCAGTGACAGATTAACTCAGACATTCACACACCCAGTCACAGACCCACTCGAAGACTCATGCACCCACTCACAGATCCACTCAGAGACTCGTGCACCCACTGCCACACACATTCAAAGATCAATGCACCCACTCACAGACCCACTTGGACACTCATGCACCACCCCAAAGACCCACTCAGAGACTCATCCACCCACTGACAGACCAATTCAGAAACTCACACACCCACTCACATTCCACTTAGGCAGTCATGCTCTCACCCAGTCAAATTGTTATTCACCCACTCACACACTGGGTCAAACTCCTCTGCACCTACTCTCACCAACTCAGAGGCTCATGCATTCACTCAAAGACTCATGCAGAGACTCACAGACCCTCTCAGACACTCATGGAGCCACTTACAGACTCACTAAGAGACTCATGCATCCACTCACAGACCTACTTAGAGACACATGCACCCACTCACTCACCCACTCAAAGACTCATACACCCACTCACACACCCACTCAAACACTCATGCACCCACTCCCAGATCCTCTTAGACATTCACACACCCAGTCGCAAACCCTCTTGAACAGTCATGCACCCACTCCCTCACCCAGTCGAATGCTCATATACCAATCCACTTTGTCACCATCTCAGAGGCTCATGCACCCACTCACAGACTACTCAGACACTCATGCACCAACTCACTCACCATCTCAGTGGCTTATGCCCCCATCACAAATCCATTTAGAAACTCATGTATCAACTCACATACCCACTCACTAATGCACCCACTCACAGCCACACTCAGAGATTCACGCATCCACAGACACACCAACTCAGACTTATGCACCCACTCACAGACCCACTCATATTCTCATGCACCCACTCAGAGACCCACTCAGGTACTCCTGCACCCACTCACAGACCCATTCAGATACTCATTCATCTACTCTCACACCCACTAGGACTGTCATTCACCTACTTCTTTACTAACTCAGAGGCTCAAGCATCCACTCAGAGACCCATTCAGAGGCTCATGCTTCCAAGCATAGACCAACTAAGAGATTCATGCAATCACTCACTACCTCATTCAGCATCTCATGCACCCACTCACAGACCTACACAATGACTCATGCACCTACTCAAAGACCCACAAAGTTACTCATGCACTCACTTCAAGACCCACTCAGATACCTCATGTACCTACTCACAGACCCACTCAGAGTCTCACACACCCAATCACACAGACACTCAGAGACTCATGTATCCACTCACAGAGCAAAGCCACTTAGAGACTCATGTGCCCACTCATAGACCCACTAAGAGAATGACTCCCTTTCACAGATCCAATCACAGACTCATGGACCCAGTCACAGACCCAGAGAGACTCCTGCATCCATTCACAGATGTACTCAAAAGCTCATTCACCCACTCCCAACTTACTTACACAGTCATGCAATTAATTGTATACCTACTTAGAGACCCCTGCCCAGTTACAGAGGGGTACACACATCCACTCTTGACCCACTCAGTCAGTTATGTACCCAGTCACTGAACCACTCACAGTCTTATGATGTCACTCACAGAGCCACTCAGAAACTAATGCACCCAATCATAGGCCAACTCAGACACTCATGCACCCACACATAAACCCATCTGGAGACTTATGCACACACCCACAGCCACACTCAGACAGTCATAGGCCTAGTCAACCTCTCACAAACCCTCTGACAGAGCTTCTGAGATAGTTATGCAGCCACTGAAAGATCATCTAAAATTCTGATACATTGACTCACAGACTATCTCAGAGAGTGATACGTGTTTGTAGAGAGTTATTTATATACTAATGTATCTAGCGTAATGCTTAGAATCAGTTATATAGTTAAACATTGTGCTGGTGGCAATTGAATGCCTGCTTTTGTTTTGCAAATTCGCAGTGTATTCATGAATGTCGCACCATCGTCAATAATGCATTTTTTTTAAATTGGAAAAAAGATATTTATGAAGAAAATACAATTTTGGGCAATAGTGTGGCTCTGAAAAGAGCCTTTGTGTTCATTTTGTCTTTGTGACAGCTATACATAAAACAGGATGCAGAAACACCCTGTTGCCTTTGTCTGTGAAGTGAACTCCATCACTTCTATGGATTCCATTCATGTCAAAACATTGGTTTTGTTGTAGACAGAGCCCATGTTATGGACTCTGAGGAATGCAGAAACAGTTTTATTAACATGCTCTCGCGCTTTGTCAATCAGTGGACAGAATTGATTTAACCACTTCCATTTCTGTATTTGGCATATGTTGGAGTACACCAAGACAGTGTGAGGGAAAGGTGATATCAATTATGAAAAGGTATCCTTCATTAGAATTTCCAGTCCTACCCCAGTGAGTGTGCCTAGGTCAGTGCCACCATAGTGTACAATCATGAGTTCAGGGTGTTGAGAATCCGGAATACTTTCAGCACAAGGTACCAATTGATTCCACTTCAACCCTCTCTGGCCAATTCAAGTAATGACCACATTAGACAAACTCAAGACCATCAAAAAAAATTCTGGCAGCATCTTTAGCCCAAAAGACATTGCTGTGACCCATACTTCACACTCTAACAATTTTGAAGTGAAGCAGCAGTAGCAGACAGGAGAAGGCTGGAGCTGAATGTGACAGTTTTCAAAATGAAAGGCAGTTAAAATGAAGGTGTTAAAAGCAAATTTGTTTGGATGCTGAGAATATGTATAAGTAACTACATCTATGATAGGCAGCAGGAACACAGTGATATGCAGGGTTGGATATGTTTTTAGTTCTGTTTTGTAAACTGCACCTGCTGCATCTAATTTTGTGACTAGTATACCCCTTCTACAATGCACTGTGAACTTGTGACCTACTAGTTCTAGTGGGTTGCTATGGAGACTGTTCTAAAAGTGTGTTGGGGAAGGGTTTTAAATAGAGAGTTGTCTGTTTTAACAAATTAGAGGTCCTTAGAGTGATTGTTGGGTAACAAATATTACATTTCCTAGTGAGGGCTTGCTAATAATGTGTACTCTATTCTTAAAATGTTAAAGTATCAAGCTAAATATGTTTATGGACACCCATTTTTTTTTTAAAGAATTCATCACGGCGATCGCAAATAATTCTCTATTCTACCATATTGGGAATCTTTAAAAAAGTGTATGAAAGGGTTAACACATATTAATTATTCAAAAGTGGCTACAAAATAAAAAAAAATGAAAGCTATGTTTTTATTTTCTGCCTTCCACACTATCAGAGAGTGTAAAGTTGAAAAGGTTGCCATTAATAGTTGCTTTGTATGAGAGGAGTGTCCAATTCTTATGCTTAGTTTTTACATTTCCTGAGAGTATTGTATCTATCTGATAAAAGGAAAAAAATATTTGAGTAACAAACTCAATTTTCAGGTATGTGAATTACATTTCATTTGGAGAAAAAAATATTGTTAAGTTATACATGTGTGTTTGTGAAGATGTTAAAAGACAGTATGAAATATTTCTGAAAAACATTCAAACTACATGAGATGCTCTATGATTGACAGTGTGAGTGGGTAGAGGTGAGTAGGACACTTTATGAGTGTATGTGTATGTAGCAGCTTGTCTGATAAGCAGGCTAGGTGTGTGAGAACTTGCTTCACACTGTGTTACTCTGGAATTGTATATTGGATATCTGCAATATTCCTGCATGTTCTAATTGTTAAAAAATTATTGTACGTAAAGGGTTAAACGTATACTTAGCAATGTATTAGAAGATGTGGAAACCTATATATATATATATATATATATATATATAAGGTGCTGTTCAAAAAGAATATTTTCTTTGAATTCTGGAACTAGTCATCCTGTTTAATGTACTTTAAGACATGAGTACAAGACTATGAATTGAAAGGAAAAAAACATGTACAGCAGGTATAGATCACACACGAATATGTTAAACGTGACAGCTATGTATTCAATACCTTTTAGGGTAGGGATTGGTAAATTATAGGACAGGTTTGTATGTGCTTAGCTGGTAAGACACGCTCTTTAAACTAATACTGAGTCTGATGTGTAGCATGAGATTTGTAGGCATAATTAAACAGGCAGTGTTTAAACATCAATCCTATTACCTTTGACACTGTCTGTGCACTCTGACTGGCAGCTTCACTTGGCATATAAAAGCTGTTTCATAAGCCTCCAACCCCTGTTTTGTTACACACAAGTCACCTATGAGATACTCTGTAGGTATGCTATAAAGTATGGTGCTTTGTGATTAAAAGAGGAGATGTCTTTTTGTATTCAACAAATTACTTGTTCATTTGCAGGAACCTATGCCAAGTAGTACATAGAGTATGGCACTCTTAAAGCAACTGACATATATGTTCACCAAAGCATGAAGTCTCTCAACTCAGTCACTTAGGCCGAAATTACTTTTGTATGCAGTAATCTTGAAGATAGTTGCATTCACACCTACGTAGCACTCTATTACCTAACACAGGCACTGAGATATTTGTTTAACCACTTACATACACATTTAGAGAGCCATTGAGGTAATAAAACAGACAGCCACATGCCAGCACATTTACTTAAGCATCTCATGGCACTGCTACAAGTGTATTCCCTCACTCACTCAGATATGAAAGTAAGTGTTGACACAATCTCTTATCCTTGAAGAAAAATGGTCCTTCAGACATGGGTGATGCCTACTTGTGCAGACTGTGTCTGTGCACTATCACTGCAGGCTTCACTTGGCATATAAAATGTTTCTCAAGTGGCAAACTCACATTTGAATACACATAACATACTTCTGAGTTATGCTGTAGATATGCCATAAAGCATGGTGGTTTGTGTTTAAGAGATGAGAGATGTCCTTTTGTGGTCAATAAGTTACTTGTGTACTTGCAGGCCCCTATCTCAATTACTACATAGTGTATTCCATCTCTAAAGCAACTGATATACATGTTCACAAAACCTCTAGAGTCTTTCTCACACCTAGTGAGACAGCTACAGAAGAAAATATACATTTAGTCCCTTACCAGAAACTATTTATGCATGCAGCACACTCAAAAGTAGTTGAAGTCACACCTACATAGCCCTCTATTCCCTATCACAGACACTGGGGCGTTTGTTCAATTACTTACATACACATTTAGAGAGCCATAAAGGTACTAAAACAGACCACCACATTTACTTACAAATCTCATGGCACTGCTCCAAGTGTACTCCTACACTCATTCAGATATGTAGGAAAGTGCTGATGAAACTTTCTTATCTGTACAGAGAAATAGTCCTTTAGATATGGGTCAATCATAGTATTGCAGATCTTGTCTGTACACTCTCACTGCAAGCTTCACTTGGCATGTAATAGCTGTATTTCAAGTGTCAAACCCATGTTTTAGTACACATAACACATTTCTGAGATATGCTGTAAAAATGCTGTAAAGCATAGTGCTTTGTACTAAAAGCTGAGAGATTTCCTTCCGAGTTTATTACATTACTTCTACACTTGTAAGCCCCTATACCAAGTACTACATAGAGTATGCCACCCCTAAAGCAATTTATATACATGTTGACAAAAGTCTCTATCTCACCTTGTCAGGCAGCTACAGAAGCACATATATACATTCAGTCACCTACCCAGAAGCTACTTATGCTTACAGCAGACTCAAATTTAGTTGCTGTCACACCTACTCAACCCTCTATTCCCTAACACAGGTATTGAGGTATTTGTTTAGCCACTTACATACACATTTAGAGAGCCATTGAGGCACTAAAACAGACAGTCACATATGGGTACATTTACTTAAACATCTAATGGCACTGCTATAAGTGTATTCCTACACTCTCGCAGATATGTAGCCACCTAGTGACACAACCTTCTCATCCATCCAAAGAAATAGTCCTTAATAAATGGGTGATGCCTACTTGTGCAGACCCTGTCTGTACATTCTCATTGCAAGCTTCACTTGGCATATAATAGCTGTTTCTCAAGTGTCAAACTCACCTTTTAGTACACATAACATACCTATGAGATATACTGTAAGTATGTCATGAAGCATGGTGTGTTGTGCTTAAAAAAGTGAGATGCACTTATGAGTTTTAGTAACTTACTCGTACATTTCCATACTCCTATACCAAACAGTAAATAAAATATACCACTCATAAAGGAACTGACATACATGTTCACAAACTATAGAGTCTCTCTCTCACCTACTCTGAGTGCGAAAGACACACTTTTACATTCACTAAAATGCTCAGAAACCATTTATGTATCCAGCAATATGAAAGGTAGTTGGACAGACACCTAATTAGTCCTGTAACCCCTAACACAGTCACTGAGGTATTCGTTCAGATGCTCATATACACACTTCGAAAGCTATAGAACTGCTAAAACAGAGGGTCGCATACTGGCACATTTATGTATACATTTTATGGCACTGTTATAGCTTGTCTCATACAGACAGTGAGATATTTAGCAAAGTACTGAGACACTGAAGGGATTTATGTAGATAAGCACTCATTTAAACATGAGTAGATACACAGAAACACAGTAGTGGCTATAATAGGATACCCAGTAAGAGACTAATACATACAGTGATATAAAGAAAGACATAGAGACATATACATGACAATTAATAGAGTAACGTTAGAGATATTACAATATTATAAGTGTGTTGTTCCGGACCTGATCTACTTTGGTCTTCCAAGCCAGCAGTTTGCCTGCACCTTCACTATATTCGAAGTGGGCTAATTTGCTGGCTTCCCATCTCTGTTGGACCCTCAAATTTAAGGTCGAAGCCAGACTACCTTTCAGAGTCACCAATTTTTTGTGGAGAGGATCTAATATAGACCTCGAAGCTGTACTGTTTTGGTCAATCTCATGTTGAACACAAGCCATATCTAAGTCTATAGAAGAGATAATTTCATTATAACTCTTTCTCCGAAAGGCAACTTTGGCAACAACCAACCCTCTCAATGTTGCCTTAAATGAATCCCAAATAATTCTATCAGAGGCTGTACCATTATTGGACAAAAAGAAGTTGTGTGTCTCTGTCTTTCGGAACAAGATATCCTCCTCATTGGTGATTAGGGAACGATCAAAAGACCAAACAGTCGGGTTTTTTTTACTACCAAATCCCACCACCAAATTAACCGCAGAGTGATCTGAAAGATGCGAAGGGAGATATTCTATTGTTTTAACAGAATCAACCAATCTTTGAGTGATCAAGATATAGTCAATCCTTGACTTATGGTGATATTTAAAATTCCTATAGGAAACCCCCTGTTGGTTTCCTGACCTTTGTCGCCAAACGTCCACAAACCCTTGCTGTCTCATAGTGTCTAGTAAAAAAGATCTAGTTTTAGACAAAACCATGAAGCGATTATTAGGGGACTTGTCCAAGATGGGGTCCAACACAATGTTAAAGTCACCGGCTAAAATTATATGTCCATATTGTCTGCAAAAAAATTGTTTCCAATGAAGAGGGGTCATCCTGATTCGAACCATAATAGCCAACTATTGTAGTTGAAAACCCAGCCATTAGAACTGAGGCTATAGCCCATCTGCCAGAAGAATCTACTACCTGTGAGATTAGCTTAGCTTTAGCTCCTTTTTTGAAAATAATCGCAACCTCTCTTGTATGAGAAGTTTGTGTGGTAGAGACCATAAAGTCAATCCATCTATTCTTTTTAATTATTACCAACAGTTCAGAATGCGTAAGGTGGGTTTCCTGCAACACTATGACCTGTGCATCCGAGTCCTTCAGATATTGCAGAATTCTACTAGCTCAGGGCTTGGTGCGGAGGCCATTGACATTCCAGGAAAGAAAACCTATACTACTCATCTCTTAAACGATAGAGCACCATGATTAGTGTTATACTAGAAGAGATAATTTTAGTAATGTTAAGTACTTGCGCCCAGCAATTATATATGAGATATGTGAAGTATGAGTTACCATTCCAAAAACTACTATACAGGTTATTGAGGACTTTTTTACGTTTTTGCCACCCCTGCGCCCTCACCCGCTCAAGGTGAGAGCCCCCCCCTGTGAAGAACCCTTGCATTATCTAACCGGAACAAAGTCCAGTAGATAGTGCCCCACCGGTTGATCCCCTGCAAAAAAGTCTAACCACTATCTATTGAAGTGAATATACCTAAGTGAGTGAAGAAATTCCGAAGTGAGTGCAAAAATTTAAAAAAAAAAAAAATGTGCTTAAAGCCATAAGACTTTTAGCTAATGCTTATTTAGTGCATTTTTTAGTACATATAAATATATGGGCCTCTGCCCCTTGATATTCAAATTGGGAATATGGAAAGATTGAACAGATTTGATTGAACAACAGGACTTATTTAGGCAGTTAGGGAAAAAGGGACCTAACATTAAAGCCTCCGGCTCCTTAGCCCAAAAACATTAGTGGCTCCTTCACTGGTTACACTGGTCTTACATTAATCCTAACAGCCCGCTTTACCCAGATCCATTAACAACTCATCCGCAGCTTGCACCGACCTGATGTTATACATTTTGTTATTGTGCATTACTTTAAGAGCTGCCGGAAACATCAGCTGAGCTGTTGCTCCCAATCTTCTGAAAGCGTCCAAGCGCTTCCGAAATTCCCATTGCTTTTCGAGTGTTGTTCGGGACAGGTCTGATCTTATCAAAAAAGTAAAGCCTTTCCCAGACAAAGACTTTTGCTTCAAGGCCATATTTAGGATGCGTTCCTTTAGGACGTAAGTGTGAAAATTAACCAAAATTTTGCGCGGTTTAGATCTCTGTGGATTCATTTTAAAAGGGTCTCTATGTACCCTCTGAATATCAACTGACAGCTCTGCGGGAGTGTATTCTAATGACAGTGCTTCCTTCAATAATGTGACGATGTATTGTTTAATGTCTAACCCTTCAGAGCCTTCTCGTACATTCAAAATGCGTATATTTCCCCTTCTTGCATTATTTTCAAGGGACTCCATCCTCTCGCTTAAAGCCAGATCTTCCTTTGTAAGTTTCTTAATATCCTGCCTCCCCTGATCCAGGTAGACTGAATGAAAGCCAACCGTCTCTTCTAACACTCCAGTTCTTATAGTGGGACATTCGATTTTATTGTCAAGTGATTCACAATAATTTTTGAACTCTAGTTGATTAGCAGATGATTCGGCAAATCCTTTCCTTATCTCCAGAGTGAGAGCTGAAAACCTCTCTAGAACAGAGGCTGCGGTCATCGGAACTTGAGAGGCTAAAGGAGGGACCAATAAAGAGTTAATATCAGGTTGAACAGAATTAACAGAATCATCTTCATCTGGACCCCCAGCCACGCCATGCAAGTCGGTAGGATCTAATTCTTCAGCCACTTCAGAATAAACTATAGTAGGATCTTGAGGTTCACTGAGTTGCTGCGTAGATGAAGACTTAAACTCTCTTTCTGGGTCTAGTGATCTTTGCGGGTAAGCTGCTAAATCAGTAGTTGCAGCTGTTTCTATTACTTGACCCGGGCTCTTTTCAGCTTGATCTGACCCCCCAGATAACGATGTATCCAGTGATATGTCAGGTTGGCCAAAAAGTATGGAATTACCCTCTGAGGTCGACGCCATGTCTTGACCGTTTAAGCCTTCAGGTAGGTGTAGAATCTGTGGAATGGCTTTAAAATAGGCGCGGAGTAAAGGTGTAAGTTTGGAACCTGCTGAGAGTAGTGCTTTAGAGTCCTTGGTCTTCGCTTTGGTTTTACTCTTCACAATTGGGTTTTTGGACTTGATTTCAGTGTTTAAAAAAGAGGAAGTTTTCATCTTGGATGATATGTTGACCCCTTTCTCGGCTTCAATTCTCCCTTCTAGGATTCTGACCTTATTTAGATCTAATTTCTTTTTTCGTCCACGACCTCGACCTCGTTTAGACTCATTTTTGGGAGTATTAGGTAAGCTTCCCGTGGTATTAAATGCGCCAGATGTGCCTGGAGTATTCTTATCTGAGGGGGCCTGTAAGTGCTCCTTGACACTGTCAGAATTAATGTCAGAATCAGAAAAAATGAGAGTGTTTTCTGTCAGTGACTGGTCAATAAAACTAGTATTAGCCAATTCATACCCAAAAGACCCCTCCACAGCAGAAACAGAAGCAGGGATTTGTAGATATTGGGGCTGATCTTGTACACCTCCCTTGAAGACTGAGACCGCACTTATGTCAGTAACTGTATCCGAAAGCCTCTCAGGCTCTGAGTCTGCAACCCTTCGGGGTAAAAAGGGATTTTTCAATCTTTTACCCTTCCTAAGCTCCAGGGCGGCTATACAGATCCTCAGACTAGATGGAGTGGCTGGTGCCTCTAAGCGCTTTTCGACGTTGGGAGAGGGAGGGGCTATGGTGCTGCTCCCTAGACGAGCAGTAGAAATGCTAGACGTTTTAGTTGCACTTTCTAAACTCCCTCTTACAAAACCACTCTGAATGCAACAGAGTCCGGAGCTTTATACATTAAAATCCGACTTACGTGCAACAGATGAGTTCACACAGTCCCCCCCGCAATGCCCGCTACCTCCGTAGCCGTGTCTGCAGCCGTCTTCGTCTCCACACTCATTCTAGCCGGGACCGAGACCAAAATGCCATGGAGACAGAGAGAGGACTCCCGTGCATCGACAGCTGCACTGCCTGGAAACCACCATCTGTACGAAAGAGAGGAAAATACCAATCCGTGTTTATTTTCCTAGTTGAGCATAGATTTCACCGAAGAAAGCTCTCCTGAGTGCGCAAAACGATCACTCATGCCCCCATGTACAGGCACTCTTCATCGCGAAGCGGGAGACGGTCCTGCAGGGAGACCAACACGGAGCACTGCGGCGAGCTAGCTTGCCGCCGCCATGTTCTTCCGCCAACATTGCATCTATTAAAATGGGTAACATCAATATCTCTTCAGATGAAGATATCAGGAAGGCATTTAGGGAATTCTTCCAGGTAATATACCAAGAAGACAAAGTGATATCGGTTGAGTCTGTCAAGAGTTGGTTGGATAATATTACTCTACCCTCCCTTTCTCTTGAACAATCCCAACACTTGGATAGTCCCATTACAGAGAGTGAGGTGATATCAGCTATTAAGAAATCTAGGAAGGGGAAGGAGTCGGGACCCGATGGCCTTCCGGCTGAGTTATACAAGTTCTTAGACTCAGAGATCGCACCTTTCCTCACAAAGCTGTTTAATCGAATACTTTTAGAAGGAATGTCCCCCCCAGCATCTTGGGATAATACCTCTATTAGCCTCATTTTAAAATCAGGTAAACCTAAGGAAGAGTGTGGGTCGTATAGGCCAATATCCATTCTGAATGTGGACTATAAAATCTTTACCACAGTTTTATCATCAAGATTGGCCAATATCGCACCTTCTGTCCTTCATTTGGATCAAAAGGGGTTCTTAAAGGGCAGACAATTATATGAATTGACCTTTGATTTAATTCGTGCCATAGATATCGCAACATCCAATAGGCTTCCATTGGCGGCCCTAATGCTGGACATGACCAAGGCTTTCGACAGGGTCAATTGGGTGTACCTGTTGGAGGCCTTGGCCAAGTTTGGAGTGGGGGAAAGTTTTCGTAGGGCGATTGGCTTGTTGTACAGTAATCCTTCTGCATCTCTTCTCATTAATGGCGATTTATCGAGCCCCTTTTCTATTACTAGGGGAACCCGTCAGGGGTGCCCGCTCTCCCCTTTGCTTTTCGATTTTTACATCAAGCCTTTTGCACAATATCTAAGGGAGGAGGTCTCCATCAAACCTTTTCATTATCAAAGCTGGAAGAGGAAGGTGGCACTATATGCCGACGACGTACTTATTCTAACATCAGATGCCGCTATGGCTCTCCCGGCTATAGTGAAATTGGCTCATGCTTTTGGACAAGTGTCGGGGTATGAAATAAACGCAGCCAAAACGGAAATGCTTATTTGGAATGATGAGAACTCTCCTGCAGAACTCCAACCTGGCTCTTCAATGCGTTATTTAGGTTTGACAATTGTAAAAGATATTAACAAAATAGTCTAAGTTAATTTGTCCACAGTGCTTAAAGACTGCCGGAGGCTTCTCCAATCTTGGTCACATCTTTCCCTGTCACTAATAGGTAGGGTCAATCTTATTAAAATGTCTATTCTGCCAAAAATTTCTTTTTTATTTAATACCATCCCTTTATACTTTGATCAAAATATCTTAGCCAAATTTCAATCAAATGTTTCATCTTTCATCTGGAATAACCATCTTCCACGTATCGCCTGGAAGAAACTAAGACAGCGATGTGATAAGGGTGGTTTGGCGGCTCCAGATCTAAAAATCTATGCTTGGGCCTTTCAATTATCCCACTCAAGGATGTTGTTGAAGAATCCAGAAGCCTCGGGGTGGGCTTGATGTATGCAGCTATGTTGGAGGGGGAAAATATCAATCATTCTAGTTTTCTTTTTAAGTTTGGAAATCCTAAGTTTAAAAAAAAAATTAAACTGAAGACTCTAACAGGGTTTTGCTCGAACATGGGCTGAAATCATGAAATCCATAAAAGTAAAATATTTTTGCGTAAAAACTCTGCTGTGGGACTTGCCTGAAAGTCCTGCCTGGCTTGATGACATCTTGGCAGTTCCTCTGAGAGAGGCAGGTATGGAAGTTTGGGGGGACCTTTTCTACGAGGGAGATTTATTTTCATGGGAACATTTGCAAGCCAAGGTTGGCCCTAACTATTCACGCTTCAAATATATTCAGATCTATAGTTGGACTGCAGCTTATAAAGCATCGCCTGCTAATAAAAATAAGTTTAAACTTGGAGGACATAGTCCATTTATCTCCGATCTACTAAACAGAGGTCCAGAAAAGAAAGAAATATCTAAATGGTATAACTTTATTATGGAGGAGGCAGATGGAGACTTTGTCTTGCCAGAGTCATTATGGGGTTTTGTTCTGGTGGATTTTAACTTACAATCTCTTTGGAAGTCTTCTTTTGAGCTTCTGTGGAGCATTGTCAAGCCATCGTGGCTTCGTAGAAATCATATTTTCACCCTCTATAGGGCGTACTATTCCCCTTTAAGACTCTCTAAATTTTCAGGACGTCAGTCAGTGTCTTGTACAAAATGTGGCTTGACTGCTGCTTCGGATACTCATATGTTTTTGGAATGCCCGGCACTAACAGCATTTTGGCAGGATATTAGCAATTGCCTTACGGAGACTCTAGGAAGACCTGTTATAATGGATTTGTCTCTAATAATTTTCGGAGTCCTAGAAGGAGTACAACACATACCCAGATGTCTAGTTTTTTATTCCATCCTGCTCGCAAGAAGAGAGATCTGCAGGAAATGGAAGGACCCCTTACCTCCCTCCTTTAGAGATTAGCAAAACTCAGTATTGCAGACTTCAGTTACAGATCTGGCCAGATCTGGTAACCGCAGAAAAAGGGCCTTTTGGTAATTACTCACGTGGCTTCAGTGATGTATGCGGGTTTTTTTTTTTTTTTTCCCCGAGTCCAATGATTGATCTCCTATGGTGCTCTTTTATTTTGCACCAATGGAACAGCCGATATCCGGTTCATGCCCGGCCCCCTCTTGGCTGCTAAAACTACTGGTTGGCAAATTAAGGACTCGGTGCCTCCTTGGATTACGGTGGAAGACTGTGGGATAGGCGGCCCCCTTAAAACATGCGTCCCCTCCAGTTTTTCAGATAAACTGAGACAGCTTTTCCCGTTGATACCTTTTGGCACTTTGTCTACATGGTGGTTATGAGGACAAAAAAAAGAAAAAAAAAAGAAAAAAAAAAAAATTTATAAGTGTGAATATTGGTACTTCAGTATCTGATACTAGATAAAGAAAAGCAAAATATAGTTTTTTTTCTTTTCTGACATCAGTTTCTACCTCATGACAGACAGTTACAATACCATCCAAAAGTGTGAAATGAAAGAAATTGAGACAAGGACACTATGGCCTCACAACTAGAAATAAAAGGGTCAAAAGGCGGAAAAAGTCGTGAAAAGGAAAAGAACTGCGGGGACAAAAACATTTCTTTAAATTGCTTTCAGCTGTAACAAAACTAATCCTCGTCTTTGCCAACGAACTGATTTCTTTTGGCGCAGAGTACCAAGCTAGTCATTCTCCACATATTCACATGCTGAAATTTGGAACAGACACTGATGAATCTGTCTTGTCTTTCATACAGCAGTATGTGACATGCGCCATCCCAAAAGACTGTGCAGAAAAGGGCTTGAGACAACAAATACTACATTTTCAAACACATAGATGTGGGAAGTACTGTCATCAAAAATACAGATGCAAAGGACAATTTTACACAAGATGTCATTTTGGATGTGTACGACCCGTCATCTCAGAAGTAAGAGTCAACAGATTTCTGTCTGTAGTATGACATGCCTTGAAATAGAAATCACCAATAAATACAAAAAACCAGAGAAGAGTAGATGCATATCAATGATTACAACCCTGTGATTCTGAAGATGTGGAATGCATATATAGATCTACCATTTGTTGCAGAGAACTCCATTGCTGATTATCATTACATGAAATTTAAGAAAATCAAAGAAGACAGAGATGGAAAAATCTGTGGGAGGGGATTTCTGCAAAGGAGAGTCTTATCAAGAAAATCTACAGCATCAGCTTGGAAATGCTTTCCCATAGAGATATAGATTGTAATGAATACTCAGACAGGTTGAGCATGGCTAGTTTGTTTCCCAAGTCAAGAGGAATTGTTCGGGTAAGCCTAGGCCTTGCAAGCAGTCAAAATAGGGTGCTAAGGTCTTTCCCAGTCGAGTTCCAAGATGGCTGTAAACTTTTCATGGTTGAAGAGTTGGCAGCCAATCACATTTCAGAAGGCTTTCAGTAGGATTTTGAGCTCCCAGATATCTATATTTTTAAACTTAAATATCTTTGAAACTACTGAATGGATTTGCACCAAATCACAAAAAGCATGCTTTCTGGACTAACATCTAGCTTTCTGCCAAACTTGGTGTAATTCTGTTCACCGGTTTGAGCTGTGTTTGTGTAAAAAAAAAAAATGAAAAATGCCCATACACATAACATTGTGAAAACGTGTTTTGAGACCCCCCTTTTTTTCTCGGCCCCCGCTTGACGGATCGCCCTGAAACTTTCAACACAGCAACTGTACCAAAAAGGGGATGTTTTTGAAAATGTAGTGAAGAATTGTCAAACGGCATCAAAGTTATTTGTAAAACAACAAACTCTTTTCCTATAGAAACTTTGGTCCTAACTATAACTACCCACAGGTGACACATATATATATATATATATATATATATATATATATATATATATATATATATATATATATATATATATATATATATATATATATATATATATATATATATATGTATATATATATATATACCGTGAACTGCACGAGGGAACTGCCTGCACTGTTGGAATGTTCCGAGTCTGCAACTGTGGTGTGTGGGGGGGTGAAGGTGCAGGCCAGCCGCTTTTTCCACAAGAACATCCAGGTGCATTGAGGGAGTATAGGCAGTGACCGCCCACTGGGGCAGTACAGACGCCTTGTGACTGCCGTTCCTGAGACCCGGAGTGCCGAGTTTTGGGATACTCCCTAGTACCTGTCAGGTGTCAGCAGCCAATCGCAGCAAGACATTTTGTTTAAAAGGTGGACATTGGCGAGCATTCAAGGATTGAAGGCATTTGAAAAAGTTTTATTATGAAACGCGTCATGCCAGAAAGCCGCGCAATGAAGTGTGCTGGACCAGGTTACCTATGTGTGGCTTTTTCTTCTTCCAGGTGAAGGGGATTTGGACTGTATATATATATATATATATACATATATATATATATATATATATATATATATATATATATATATATATATATATATATATATATATATATTACCTACTGGCGGTCGCCAGTAGGTAGTTATAGTTAGGATTTTTTTCAATGTTAAATCTCAAAATTCTATTTGGAATAACTTTGGCACCGGTTGACGAATCTGCCTGAAAATTTCCTGAAAATGGCCTCGCGGCGTTCCGGTCCTTCCCTGAAAGTTTGGGGGGGATTCGTCAAGCGGAGGCCGAGATAAAAGGGGGGTCCCAAAACGCGTTTTCCCCATGTTAATTTCCATAGGGCGGTCGATTTCACTTTTAGCCCGAACGGCTGAATGGATTTCCACCAAACTTGGCAAAATTGTAGGGACTGGTAGCCCGATGTGCCTTTGCTATGTCTCAAGATATGTGCTCCAGTGGATTTTGAGTAATTAAGGTTCAAAAAAATATATATATCTATAGCAGCGCTCCGGTACGCGCACCGGTACGCGCACCGGGCGCGCCACGCGACTTGCGCGCAGAAAGCTGATTGGCTCTGGGGTGTCTGTAAACATTCTAAACAGTCCGGAGCGGCCGCCATCTTGTGTCTCGGTAGGATCGAGACACGAGAGGTGGCCAAAACAAAGAGGGAAATGACCATAAGGGGGCAGAGTAGACCCCCCCTGACCCCCTAGGTTTGATGTGGGGGCCATAAAAGGGCCCCGCGGGGCAAAAAAAAAAATTTTTTTTTTTTTGATTTTCGCGGGGGGAGCGCCCGGTACGCGCACCGGTGCGCGTACCGGGGAGCGTACCATGGGGAAAAAGAATGACAGTTTTAAAAGTAGCTGTTTAGAAAAAAAAATGTTTAGTTGTTTTTTTTATATATACACATACATATATATAAATGCATATGCACATATATATGCATATATGTCTATATGTGTGCGTGTAGAGAGAGGTAGAGAGGTAGAGGTGTAGAGGTAGAGAGGTAGAGAGGTAGCGGTAGAGAGGTAAAGATTAGTAGAGAGAGAAGAAGAGAGAGGTAGAGAGGTAGAGAGTAGAGAGTGAGTAATAGAGAGTAGAGAGTGAGTAGTAGAGAGTAGTAGAGAGCAGTAGAGAGAGTAGCAGAGTGAGTAGTAGAGAGTAGTAGAGTGAATAGTAGAGTGAGTAGTAGAGAGTAGTAGAGAGTGAGTAGTAGAGAGTGAGTAGTAGAGAGTAGTAGAGAGTAAGTAGTAGAGTGAGTAGTAGAGAGTAGTAGAGAGTGAGTAGTAGAGAGTAGGAGAGAGTAAGTAGTAGAGAGTAGTGGAGAATATTCCAAAGTTTGGCACAGCACCACTTTCACAATGAGTCCAATCAAATCATATCACTTAGAGTACTTATTGAAGCGCTGAATCTTGGTGTATATTCAAATGCTTTTATTTTCCTTAAGTTTATGTACCACAGCCAGCCGAAACGTTTCGTTCTGTACACCAGAACTTCTTCAGGGCGTTCTTATTTCCTTCAAGTTATGTCGGTATCCCGTTGTCATATAACTAGATATTTCTTCCAAATGTTAGACGAGACATAAGTATATTCTTATTAAAAGTGACTAGGTATCAATTTTACCCACACAATTCGGGCAGACTTGAGTAATTTATAGCATCCTCAAAGTCAGTCTTTCAAAAATTCCAAAGTATAGGACATGATAATCCAAATCCAAATGTTTCTCAAGAAAAGTCATTTACAATCGTTCGGAATATCGGTGTTTGGGCAGATATGATCCACGGACCCCCAGTATGCAAGGGGAATTAGTCCCCCCTCTGCAAATGCGCCAGTGGCCTGCATTGCAGAGAGGTGTAACAAGGGTGTGGCCTCATTACACTTCTCTGCAATGCAGCTCCCTCGCGCATACTGGAGGCTCCTGGTGGACTAGTTGACCCCAGGGACCCCCAGTATGCAAGGGGAATTAGTTCCCCCTCTGCAAACGCGGCAGTGGGCTGCGTTGCAGAGAGGTGTAACAAGGGGCATAGTCTCATTACACCTCTGCAATGCAGCCCCAGGCGCATACTGGAGGTTCCAGGTGGGCTAATTGGCCCCCAGGGGCCCTGTCAAGGCGACGCTTTCCTCAGGATCTGTCGTGAAGTTATAAAGACCCACCTCTCGATACCTCCAATTCCGAATGTAATTACTACACAGAATCTTGGAGTGATCAAGCGGGGGGAAAAGGGAGTTAGGAAGGGGACAGCAGGGAAGGAGATCTGGAAAGGAAAAGTTAGTAACAAAACATTCCGTAAATCTAAATTGACTTTGAAACCTGGAGCCAAAGCTGGATTATTCTGCAAAAACCTGTTGCTTAATCACAGACACTGAAGATACATTAGACTTCTTAATAATAAATACCAAATCTTTCACAACAACCTTTTCACCATATTGTTATTCTCTTGTGAATAGCGACAAAACATTCTTATCATAATTTTGTTCTTCTCTTGTGAATTGCGACAGATTCTCTTTAAGCAAAAACAAAACTCACTCCTTAGTAAATAACCTCTTTACCAAAGCTTTGAGAACAAACCAATACAAAGTCACACTGCTATCTTTGTCCTCAGATATAACTAAAACTCCTCTTGACCTTTTCTCCCGAAAGACATTTCAAAGAAAGAGTTGCGCAAAAACAAACAGTTTTAGAAATGAATGCACGCGCTTTCACATACTTTGCACTTTTAAGTTAAACATCTCTTGCCAGCAACAAGATGTAAACGCAGTTTTCAAAGAGCAAAATATACCAATGATTTCACACTTCTGTGCTTTTAATTATTCCTCATAACATAAACTACTAGTTTTATCAAATATAAATCAAGAAAGTATACTCAAAGGACTTTAGCGCCGAGAACTAGCATTGATAAGTCCTACCTGTAGAGTACGACCTACTCTACTACCTTTGAAGGACAAACATCCCCGAAATGGCTCTTCCAACCGATAACCTTGCACAAGGAGCAAGCTGGATACTGACACGCCCCTTGGAAAACGATCCTCAAGGCCTCCAATGGAATCCTTCATCAATAACAGCTGGAACTCTGCAAATGGGAGAGGGAGCAAGAAGAGAACACAGCCACTCCCCAGACGATTCCAGAATAGTGAGCACAAGAGACAGGGCGCGGTCGCGTAAGCCAACGTGCTTACGGCGCCCACGTATGCGACCGGGCTACCAAACCTCACGCATTACGCGTGAGCATGCCAAACCTCACTCATTACGCGTGAGCATGCGAAACCTCACTCATTACGCGTGAGCATGCGAAACCTCACGCATTAGGCGGAAAACACAGCAAACAGCAGGGAAACTTGCACAAACCTACAAACAGGGATGCAATTTAACAGCACAAGCAGGTTTAAAGCACATCAGCCACCAACGCCCTCCCAAAGAGGACTGATGCATTTTGCCACAAGGGCAACTCCGAATGCAGAGTGGGGCGGGCCCTAGACCACAAGCCACCCTAGCCCTGACATTACACCCCCCTCCCAAGAGTGGTCTAGGGCCCGGCTTTAGAGGGTGGAGGAGATGGAAACGGCGCACCAAGCGTGGGGCATGAACATTTGCAGCCGGTTCCCAGGAATCATTTTCAGCACCGTATCCCTTCCAGGAGACAAGATACCACAACCTGGAACCCCGACGTCTAGAATCCAAAATGTCTTGCACCTCATACTCCCAATTACCATGAACCAAAATCGGAGCTGGACGGGGAGCCAGATTCTGAGTAGCAGGTTTAAGGAGGGAAGTATGAAACACTGGATGAATTCTTAGAGACTTAGGCAACAACAACTTGAATGTCACAGGGTTCACCTGTCGAAGAACTGGGTAAGGACCAATGTACTTAGGTTGAAACATGCTTTTGTGTTTGAAGTTCAAGTTTTTGGTAGACAACCAAACTTTATCCCCAGGGGCATACACAGGACCTGAACGATGTTTTTTGTCATATTGCTCTTTGTATTTCTTCTTGCTTTGCAACAAGCGCTCCTGAATTTGACGGTGAATAGTTTGCATGAGTTGTACAGAGTCTCTAACTGCTGGTACACCACCATCATCTTTGGCCATAGTCAATGGTATGGTGTTAGGTTCATAGCCATAGAGTGCCTGGAACGGAGAGGAACCGGTTGATGAATGCGGCGAAGTGTTATACGCAAATTCAGCAATCCAAAGCAAATCCAACCAAGATTTCTTAGAGTCCGTAACATAACACCTCAAGTATTGTTTCAAAGTTTGGTTCAGTCTTTCAGTCTGCCCATCAGTTTGGGGGTGATAACTAGTGGACATATTGGAGGTGATGTGTAGATCTTTGCACCATTGCTGCCAGAACTTGGAAGAGAATTGAGACCCTCGATCCGAAAGCAATACTGAAGGCAGTCCATGTAAGCGCACCACATGTCGCAGAAATATTTGTGCTAACTGTCCCGCAGTGGGTAGCTGTTTACAAGGGATGAAATGAGCATATTTGGTTAAACTGTCCACAACCACTAGAATCACAGTATGGTGTTGAATTGGTGGTAGATCAGTAATGAAGTCCAAAGAAATATGTTTCCATGGTTCAGTTGGTGTCGGTAGAACCTGTAGAAAACCTTTAGGCTTAGTGTGATCGGATTTAAATCTTGCACAGACCTCACAATCATTAGCCATTTTCAGCACATCCTTTTGCAGCGTTGGCCACCAAAACATCTTTTGTATTTTCTCCACAGTCTTCCGAGGGCCTGGATGCCCGGCCATAGGATGTGAATGTAACCAGTTAAACACAGTTTCTTGTAATTGCAAAGAGGGCAGATAAACTTGTTTTCCATGGAAAGGTATCCCTTCTTTGATGGTTTGGTTAGCATTGGAGTTCAACCATGATTTCCACAGAGAAGAAGGAAAATTTTCATGAATATTCTCCAAAAATTGGTCTGCCGAAAGTACATTAATTACTTTGCCTGGATCGATTATTGGTTGAGGAGTTCCTTCAAAGCGATGCAAAGAAGAGTCTTTTCTGGATAGGGCATCAGCTTTCTTGTTGTCTTGGCCTGGACGGAAGGTAATTATGAAGTCATATTCGGCAAAGAACATCATCCACCTGAGTTGTCTCGGGGTCAACATTCTGGCTGAGCTCATAAACTGTAAATTTCTATGATCAGTGTACACGGTTACAGTAAATTTCGCTCCCATTATGTAATGTCTCCATTCTTTAAAGGCTTCTAGAATAGCTAATAGTTCTTTTTCAGCTATTACATAATTTTGCTCTGCGGGATTTAGTTTTCGAGACATGTAGGCAACCGGATGCATTTGTCCAGTGGTGTGATGTCTTTGAGAGAGGATGGCTGCTATAGCTACATCAGAGGCGTCAGCTTCAATGATAAAGGGTTCCTCCACATTGGGATGCATGAGAACTGGAGCTTCAGTAAAGGCTTTTTTTAACTTCTGGAATGCAAATTCAGCTTCTGTGGACCATTCAAAGTTCACCTTCTTTCTCAACAATCGTGTGATGGGAGCTACTACAGCAGAAAAGTGATCAATGAAGCGGCGGTAAAAGTTTGCAAATCCCAAAAAGCACTGAATGTCTCGAACAGATGTCGGAGTGGGCCAATCAGCAACAGCCTTGATCTTTCTGTCTGTCATTTTCATGCCAGTTGGAGTGAGGAGGACTCCTAAAAATTCAACTTCATGAACATGGAAATCACATTTAGATAATTTGCAGTACAAATTATGAGATTGCAGGGTGCTCAAAACCTTTTTGACGTGACCTTCATGTTCAGTTTCAGAATCCGAGTAGATCAAAATATCGTCTATATAGACAATAACAAAGAGATCTAGAAACTCTTTCAAGGCATCATTCAAAAAAAACTGAAAAGCAGCTGGTGCATTGCACAGCCCGAATGGCATCACCAAGTACTCAAACAATCCATATCGGGTTTTGAAAGCAGTCTTCCATTCATCCCCTTGCCTAATACGAACCAAATGGTAGGCTCCTCTGAGGTCCAACTTAGTGTAGATTTTTGCCTTTTTAACTTGGTCCAATAGAACAGGGATGAGAGGCAATGGGTACTTATTTTTGACTGTGATTTTGTTCAACGCCCTATAATCGATGCAAGTCCTCAATTCCCCATTAGCTTTCGGAATGAAAAATAAAGGAGACGCTGCCGGAGACTTGGAGGGGCGGATGAATCCATTCTCAAGATATTGATCGAGATATAGTCTTAGATGTTGATTCTCTTTTTCAGATAAAGCATAAATGCGACAATTTGGTACACTAGATCCAGGTACAAGATCGATTTGACAGTCATAGCTTCGATGAGGAGGAAGGATGGCTGCCTTAGCTTCACTGAAAACTTCTGCGAAGTCCTTGTAAACTTTTGGTAACAATGTTTCTTTTTCCTCAGCTGTGGCCAATTGACTCAGAATTGGTTTTGAGGTATTGAGACAAGACGAATGACAAAAATCAGATAGGAAAACCAGTTCTCTCTTACGCCAATCTATGGTTGGATTGTGTAAGCAAAGCCAAGGCATTCCTAAAATGAAACCATACTGGGGTGCTTGGATCACATCAAATTGAAGCTCTTCCTTATGTACCTGTTGCTTAGCATCTTCGCAGAACAGAGCAACTTTAGATGTTTGCATGGTTACTGGACCTCCAGCTAGAATTTTTCCATCCACAGCTTGCACTATTTCTGGAGTCTCTTTTTGTTCACAGATGATTCCTAAACGTTGGGCTGTTTCTAAATCTACAAAATTTCCTGTAGCTCCAGAATCGACTAAAACTTCCATTTGGCATGTTTCATGAATTAACCTAATTTGCACAGCTAACCTGAAGTGAGCTTTGTAGTTAGAAACACATGAGTTCACAGAAGGGAAGGCAATAGTACCCAAGAGATCTCCCTTCAAACATCTTGGGCTAGTTAGTTTTCCGATTTTGGATCTGTTTTTTCCAGAGCAGCTGATTTACTAGAGTTAGGAAATTTTCCCTTTGGTTTCGTTAAACAGTCCTTCACGAAGTGACCTTTTCGGCCACAATAAAGGCATTGTCCATTCTTTCGACGATTATCTTTCTCATCTTTGGACAATGGTTGTCTTAAAGTTCCTATTTCCATTGGCTCTGAACCAGTTTCTGAATTTGCAAATTGAGGCCTAGATTTAGCTTCTGATCTCCAACTTGGTTTATCCGTTCTTTTTTTATCTGATCTCCGTTCAGAGAGTCTATGGTCTAAGCGCAGCGTAAGATTAATCAATTCAGAGCAAATTACAGGTTGAGGATCAATTTGTGCCAGAACATCTTTTAGATCGTCCTTTAAACCTTGATAAAAGAGAGCTGCTCTTTTTTCCTCTGGCCAAGAAGTCTCAGCGATTAATCTGTTGAAATGAGACAGATAAGAAACAAGGTCCCTATTGCCTTGTTTCAATTGAAGTAGTTCTCGATCAGCGGACAGAGTAACAGTTCTGCGATCAAAAACTTTTTCAAATTCCTCCACAAATCGTTTCCAATTGTAAAGCAAAGTGTCATCGTGTCTGACCAAAGGAACTGCCCAGTTTGCGGCATCTCCGGTCAAGTAGGAAATTAAAAACGCAATTTTAGACTGTGGGGTTGAAAACGCAGTGGGTCTACAAGCAAAATGCAACTCGATCTGAGTCAAAAAAATTTGCACCTTGGAGGGGTCCCCAGAAAAACGTTCAGGAGCTGCCAAAGGAATTTGAGGGGGCACAGTAACAGCTATGTTTGTATTTCCCCTACTAACACCAGTTTCTTGAACCTCTTCCGGAAGAGGAGTATTCTGTAATTGAATATTTTCTACCTTAGCTGCTAACAAAGCAGTTACATCCATGGTTTCCTTTAAATCTGCTTGAATACGCATGATTGCAGACATTAAGTCATTTATGGTGGTCATTATGACTTCACGTACAGACCAGGAGGAAAAAATAATTCGTGGGCTCACTATTCTGTCAAGGCGACGCTTTCCTCAGGATCTGTCGTGAAGTTATAAAGACCCACCTCTCGATACCTCCAATTCCGAATGTAATTACTACACAGAATCTTGGAGTGATCAAGCGGGGGGAAAAGGGAGTTAGGAAGGGGACAGCAGGGAAGGAGATCTGGAAAGGAAAAGTTAGTAACAAAACATTCCGTAAATCTAAATTGACTTTGAAACCTGGAGCCAAAGCTGGATTATTCTGCAAAAACCTGTTGCTTAATCACAGACACTGAAGATACATTAGACTTCTTAATAATAAATACCAAATCTTTCACAACAACCTTTTCACCATATTGTTATTCTCTTGTGAATAGCGACAAAACATTCTTATCATAATTTTGTTCTTCTCTTGTGAATTGCGACAGATTCTCTTTAAGCAAAAACAAAACTCACTCCTTAGTAAATAACCTCTTTACCAAAGCTTTGAGAACAAACCAATACAAAGTCACACTGCTATCTTTGTCCTCAGATATAACTAAACTCCTCTTGACCTTTTCTCCCGAAAGACATTTCAAAGAAAGAGTTGCGCAAAAACAAACAGTTTTAGAAATGAATGCACGCGCTTTCACATACTTTGCACTTTTAAGTTAAACATCTCTTGCCAGCAACAAGATGTAAACGCAGTTTTCAAAGAGCAAAATATACCAATGATTTCACACTTCTGTGCTTTTAATTATTCCTCATAACATAAACTACTAGTTTTATCAAATATAAATCAAGAAAGTATACTCAAAGGACTTTAGCGCCGAGAACTAGCATTGATAAGTCCTACCTGTAGAGTACGACCTACTCTACTACCTTTGAAGGACAAACATCCCCGAAATGGCTCTTCCAACCGATAACCTTGCACAAGGAGCAAGCTGGATACTGACACGCCCCTTGGAAAACGATCCTCAAGGCCTCCAATGGAATCCTTCATCAATAACAGCTGGAACTCTGCAAATGGGAGAGGGAGCAAGAAGAGAACACAGCCACTCCCCAGACGATTCCAGAATAGTGAGCACAAGAGACAGGGCGCGGTCGCGTAAGCCAACGTGCTTACGGCGCCCACGTATGCGACCGGGCTACCAAACCTCACGCATTACGCGTGAGCATGCCAAACCTCACTCATTACGCGTGAGCATGCGAAACCTCACTCATTACGCGTGAGCATGCGAAACCTCACGCATTAGGCGGAAAACACAGCAAACAGCAGGGAAACTTGCACAAACCTACAAACAGGGATGCAATTTAACAGCACAAGCAGGTTTAAAGCACATCAGCCACCAACGCCCTCCCAAAGAGGACTGATGCATTTTGCCACAAGGGCAACTCCGAATGCAGAGTGGGGCGGGCCCTAGACCACAAGCCACCCTAGCCCTGACAGGCCCCCAGTATGCAAGGGGAATTAGTTTCCCCTCTTCAAACATGCACGGGGGCTGCGTTGCAGAGAGGTGTAAAAAGGGTTGTGGCTTCATTACACCTCTCTGCAATGCAGTCCCCTGGCGCATACTGGAGATTCCTGGTGGGCTTTCAGGTCTTATATAGTTAGGAATTAGCATTAAAAAAACCTTTGAAATTCACTGAAAAAACCATAGGTTTCACACCAGTTATAGTTAGGAATTAGCATTTAAAAAACCTTTGAAATTCACTGAAAAAACCATAGGTTTCACACCAGTTATAGTTAGGAATTAGCATTTAAAAAACCTATTAAATTCACTGACAAAACCAGTTATAGTTAGCTGGAAATTTTACTGACATAAAACCATTGAAATTCCCACGTTATAGTTAGTTGGACTCACTATAACTTGCGCGCCTGCAATGCACTGCTGATGACGTCACATATTACATCACTCATGACATGGTCAGTGACATCACTGATGACACCATGACACCATCCTTGTGACAGAGTGACAGACCTAATTTCAGTGTAATGTAACGCTTGAAACACATATTCAAAAATAGAAACAAACATTTTCAAAAAAATGGAGATACCCAAACCAGTAACAACAACCAATTCAGTAATTCCACCATCTATATACTCATCCACTCATTCACCAACAGTTCTATATAGTCACTCATATATATACTCACTCATCATATGTAGTGATACACCTATACATCCTGTTACACATCAGCAGTCATCCAAAAGTTACTCACACACATACTCACACATGCACAAAAAACTATTGAACATCCATTTATTTGCATATACATTTATACACACACTACCACCTTACTTCTAAGGAAACTTACACATACTTACTCTCTTAAACAATCACTTATAGAAACACATACTTATTTAAACAGGAACTCCTACAATCTCTCACTATATATACTATACTCACTTATATACATCAATACTCACATATACTAGATTAAAACATATGTCGTTACTAATGAAGACACTAGTGAGACAGTCATTCAATCACTAACACACACATATACACACTCGTCCACCCATACAGTCCTGCACATATGCTGTCTTCAAAACACATACAAACAGTGAGTCAGTCACCAACCCCTGCAGCCACTTATACACAAAGAGAAACACTGATACAAACATTTAAATATTTAAACAATACTCGCTAATATATGTATTCACTAAGATACACTTAATAAGCCAGTTAACCAACCAATTTTTTTTAAAAAAAACATCCATTTACACACTTATTTAAACATTTATTCTTCCATCGACCTTTACAAATACATATATAAAACAAATTTATTTTTCAGAAAGACACACATTCACTGGATGGTGTCATCAGTGATGTCATGAGTGATGTTACTGACCATGTCATGAGTGATGTAATATGTGACGTCATCAGCAGTGCATTGCAGGCGCGCAAGTTATAGTGAGCCCAACTAACTATAACGTGGGAATTTCAATGGTTTTATGTCAGTAAAATTTCCAGCTAACTATAACTGGTTTTGTCAGTGAATTTAATAGGTTTTTTAAATGCTAATTCCTAACTATAACTGGTGTGAAACCTATGGTTTTTTCAGTGAATATATATATATATATATATATATATATATATATATATATATATATATATATATATATATATATATATATATATATATATATATATATATATATATATATATATATATATATATATATATATATATATATATATATATATATATATATTCACTGAAAAAACCATTGGTTATAGCCAATATATAGTTAGGAATTAGCATTTACAAAACCTTGAAAATTCACTGAAAAAAACATGGGTTATAGACCATATATAGTTAGGAATTAGCATTTACAAAACCTTATTTTACTCACACAAAACCATTGAAATTTCATATATAGTTAGTTGCACTAACTATATATCGCGCACCCGCAATCCACTGCTGATCATGTCACATATTACATCATTCATGACATGATCAGTGACATCACTGATGACATCACTGATGACATCTGTATGTTTCTGAAAAGTCAAAATATGTCTTACATATTGAAGAATGAGTGGATGTATAAGTGTCTGGATGAAGGATTTAGTAGGTGCATGACTGACTGTATGAGTGAGTGATTAAATGTGTCTCACTGAGTGCATGGGTTAGTGACTAAACTGTCTTAATTTGTGCATCATTATATCTGTTGTTCTGTAAACTGCTGCATGTGTTGATCAGTAGCTTTATGATTAAGTATATGGGTTATTGATTGGTTGTCCAAGTATTTGTATGGGAGAGTGAGTGTGTGTGTGGGTGGCTGTGAGGTGTGTGACTAATGTGCATAGATGTGTGAGCAGTTGATTCACTAGATGTATGGGTTCAAAAGTGCATGTGGAAACAGCTGTATGGGCGGTTGACTGTGTGCATTAGTGAATTAGTGAGTGAATGGATATCTCAGTGCTGCATGTCAAAGTAAGTACATATGTAAAACACAGTACATGTGAGAGTTGACATATATAAATAACTGTGCATAAGAGCCAGTGAATGTGTGAGTGGCTGTATGGATCATTGTGAACTTGTATCAGGGATTGTATAACAGAGTAAATATGTGTTAGTATATGTTTGAATAAGTAAGGTGTGTATAACTGTATAGTTGAGGAAATGGAAGTGTGATTGATTCTTTGCATGACTGACTAGGTGTGTGAGTAACTCCATGGATGAGTGACTGTCTGTGAGTGTCTGTTTACTTTGAGTGTATCTAAGATTATATTAGAGTCTGAAGAGGTTCACAGTATTATCACATGAATGATGTCATCAGTGATGTGATCAGTAATGTCAAATTAGATGTCATCAGTGATGTCATCAGTGATGTCATTTGAGATGTCATCCGTGATGTCATCAGTGATGTCATCAGTGATGTCATTTGAGATGTCATCAGTGATGTCATTTGAGATGTCATCAGTGATGTCATCAGTGATGTCACTGATCATGTCATGAATGATGTAATATGTGACATGATCAGCAGTGGATTGCGGGTGCGCGATATATAGTTAGTGCAACTAACTATATATGAAATTTCAATGGTTTTGTGTGAGTAAAATAAGGTTTTGTAAATGCTAATTCCTAACTATATATGGTCTATAACCCATGGTTTTTTCAGTGAATTTTCAAGGTTTTGTAAATGCTAATTCCTAACTATATATGGTCTATAACTAATGTTTTTTTCAGTGAATTTCAATAGTTTTTTAATAGCAAATATCAAAAGCTTTAAAATGTCAAGTACGTGGGAGGTAAAAACATTTTCGTGTTTATGCACGCTGATGTGCTGTGAACGCTGCCCCGCCCTCCTCTTTTCTTTTAGGAGTATTCTCTCTTTGCAGATAGGGAAGGGTAGGTAACGCAGGCCTTTGCCCCCGTTGTAATCCGTCGTGCCTGCTTCCCTCTCCATTTGATTGATTGTTATCCTAGCATTTATTGTTTTGGAATTGGTTCTCTTTGGTTCATTCTCTATTTACAAACAAGCACAGAGTCGCAATACTCTGTTTAGTCTTTGCAGATAGTGAAAAATCGTTAAAAAAACAAAAGGAATCAAGCAAAATCAGTAGGCCACTAATGGGATCTCTTTTTGACCTCGCTAAAATAGAAACATTAGGAACAACCCCTCATAAGAAATACGAAACTAGTGAGAGGAACTGAGCTCAGCACCATGATGTCCGCCCATTCCGCCCAAAATAACGACAAACCCTATGCAAATATTATAAATATATACAACACACCAGCAAAGTAACAGGGTAAAACGTTTTATTAAATAACTATTTACATGGCAGCCTGCTGCAACATCGATCCAAATGCATGCTGCCATTCCCGGGATTTCTCCTACCCCCTCCTCATGTCTTGTTGCCCTGATGTGGCCTAAGATGGCCCGACATAGGCGGCCGGCTCCCGGGGTCAGGCGGAACTTTTTGCCTTTTTGTGACTCTTCCATTCTGGACCTTGTCCCACAATCCGTTTGACCTGAAGACACGTCCTGCGGTGCCCTAGACCGACCATCAGATATTCCTGCGCCAGGAGACGGCATGGGGTGCACTAGAAGGGAGAGGCGGCACGAACGAGCCTCCCCCACCTCCCCAGGTGGAGGTTTCTCAGCTACACCCCAGCGCTTCACGCAACCAGCTGACTTGCGCCCGCTCTTCCGGAACAGTGCCTCCCTCGGCCAGCTGAATTGCGCCTGCTCCACACCTTGTCCCACAATCCGTTTGACCTGAAGACACGTCCTGCGGTGCCCTGGTCCGACCATCACATATACCTGCGCCAGGAGACGGCGTGGGGTGCACTAGAAGGGAGAGGCGGCGCGAACGAGCCTCCCCCACCTCCCCAGGTGGAGGTTTCTCAGCTACACCCCAGCGCTTCACTCGACCAGCTGACTTGCGCCCGCTCTTGCGACACAGTTCCTCGCTCGGCCAGCTGAATTACGCCTGCTCTTGCTATTACAAGGTCTCACCCGCCATCCAAAGGAATTGCACCCAATCTTGCGGTACAGCGACAAGCGGCTACTACGGAGCTCACGAAATGGCGGTCGGCTCCACAGACTTGGGCCTGGCCTGCAAGGATGGCTCTGGGCAACCGTGGAACTCGGACACTTGACTGCTAGGGCATGGGCCCCATTCCCAAAAGAGTCCCCTCAGCCTTGAAGATTCTACAACAGTCACCAGGACCCCCGACTCCCGCAGACTTCCGGTGGGGAGCGACTGCCATGATTGCTCGCGGAATGGCCACGACGTAGCCAAGGGGTGCTCTCATGCTGACGCCAGCTTCAATCTGAAACATCCAGAAACACTGTAGACTACCAATTCGTTCACTTCCGGTGGAGCCCCAATGTGACCCGATAGAGAAAAACTTGCCCTCCCCTCTTTGACTGATGGTTCTTGTTGCCTGTCCCTTCTGTTGTCATTTAACAGAACTTTTTGGACTACTGAAAGGGGTTGTGTTCCGACCGCTGGTTGGTGGAGACATTTTGACTATATTCTGGACCTGCGTTGTCGCGTAATGCGTCATATGACGCGCCGCGTTAGTGCACCCGGAAGTGCTCCAGTGCGCGAGGCGCAGCTTCCCGGAAGCGATCCAGAGCGCGGCGCGCTGCGCGTAACGTAAGCATAACAGGTCATGTGAATTGTTGATAAAACTTTTCATTGGTTCATTTTACTTTTGTTTTTCTAATGATGGAAGGCTTGGTCATATGACCTAAAAATAACACACTTCATTGCTTTCGAACATTTTTTTTCCCAAATGATGAAAGCCCCACCTTTTTTTTTTCACTCTGACTTGTAAAGCAAAGGTCCCAGATGCATTTACAGTTTATCACTAACAATGTTCCAGGCTAATGTATTTTCCCGGGAAATTTACAACTGTCCTGCAAGTAAAATATTCCTATTTCGAGAAAAAGGGCGTTTCTTCGTCCCATAAGGGAGCCGTTGAACAAAAGAGGCTCGGCCTGCTGTCTTAGTCGCTGATAGGCATGAATATCGGATTCTTATCGATCACTTTATGTTGCAGGAGTGGAAAACACAACAGCCCTTGACCATTTATCTTTACTGCGTTCCTGCGTATTATACCTTTTAACGGTCATGTAATCGGGCTGCTTTATTTCACTTGCCTTTTACTAATTCGAAAACAGTGGCTATTATTCAAAACTTTACCAATCTAGGTACTACTACCATGTTTTGTTTTAAAAACCATTATTGTGAAAATGTCAGTATACAAATACGGGCCTATAACCACGTGGGCCGGCCACGGAGCAAACTGGAATCGTATATGATGAGGGGACATTTACACTGTAAAAAAACGTAACCGGCGGGCCATTAGGTTGCAAGAACTAAGGTGTCTAACAGTTGCGGAATCGGTGGACGTACATTTTATAATTAAAGTACGACAGGGCCAGTTACAATAAAATTATCTAGATATACATTTGAGGGCAAGTACCATGGGTGACGTTAATTTGAACTTTCAATAGTACAGTAATCAATAACACATCAGAACTTAATATCAATAGGGATGTCCAAATGTTCAATCAGTACTCGTCCCCGCCCGCCATGTGCTTCAAAACTGCATACGTATCTCGTGATATCAAGGTTGGGCAACCAGTACACAACAAGGAGTTACGAGTCCCATTTATACCGGCGCCATTTTGGGGGAGGCCCGGCAGGTCCAGGATATAGTCAAAATGTCTCCACCAACCAGCGGTCGGACCAGAACCCCTTTCGGCAGTCCAAAAAGGTTCCGTTACATGACAACAGAAGAGATAGGCAACAAGAACAATCAGTCAAAAGAGGGGACGCTTTCGGGAATGTGGCCCATGCCCTAGTAGGCAAGCGTCCGAGTTCCAAGGTGTCCCTGGGCCATTTTAGTGGACCAGGCCCAAATCCAAAGAGCCGGCCGCCATTTTGAGAGTCCTGTTGCAGCCACCTATCGCTGTTGCCGCAAGAGCGGGCGGAACTCAGCTGGATGGCGGGTGAGGCACTGTGCCGCAAGAGCGGGCGGAACTCAACTGGACGGCGAGTGAAACGCTAAGAGGCGCCCCACTGCAGATGAGGTGCGGGAGAGGCCCGTTTGCGCCGCCTCCCCCCCCCTGGGCACCCCACGCCGTCTTTCGGCGCAGCAATGTAGGATAGCCACACCAGTGCGGCAACTTGCTGGACACCACCTCGGTGCCATCCGGATATCGGCACGTTGTGCTGCCTTCGGCCTACTGTAGCAGCAAGTGCGGGCGCAACTCAGCTGGACGGCGAGTGAAACGCTAAGGAGCGCCCCACTGCAGATGAGGTGCCTCCACCTGTGGAGGCGGGAGAGGCCCGTTCGCGCGCCTCCCCCCCCCCCGGGCACCCCACGCTGACTTTCGGCGCAGCATTGTAGGATGGCCACACCAGTACAACTTGCTGGACACCACCTCGGTGCCATCCGGATCTCGGCGCGTTGTGCTGCCTTCGGCCTATTCGCACATCGGTCCTCCACTCCACACCAGTACAACAACTTGCTGGACACCACCTCGGTGCCATCCGGATCTCGGCGCGTTGTGCTGCCTTCGGCCTATTCGCACATCGGTCCGCTACTGACGCCGCCTCACAGGCCAACGGATTTTGTAGGCTTTTTATAGCCCAAAGCCGCATAACAGGTCATGTGACTTGTTTATAAAACTTTTCATTGGTTCATTTTACTTTTAGTTTCCTAATGATGGAAGGGTTGATCATATGACCTAAAAATAACACTTTTCATTGGATTGAAACATTTTTTTTTCCCAAATGATGAAAGCCCCACCTTTTTTTTTCTCACTCGGCAATCCAAAAAGGTTCCGTTAGATGACAACAGAGGGGACAGGCAACAAGAACCATCAGTCAAAAGAGGGGAGGGCAAGTTCTTCCCTACCGGGTCACGTTGGGGCTCCACCGGAAGTCATCGAATTGGTAGTCTACAGTGTTTCTGGATGTTTCAGACTGAAGCTGGCGTCAGCATGAGAGCACCACCATCTCGTGGCTCCGTCATGGCCATTCCGCGAGCAATCATGGCAGCCGCTCCCCACCAGAAGCCTGCGGGAGTCGGGGGCCCCGATAACTTTTGTAGAATCTTCAAGGCTGAGGGGACGCTTTCGAGAATGGGGCCCAAGCCCTAGCAGACAAATGTCCGAGTTCAAATGTGTCCCAGGGCCATTTTAGTGCACCAGGCCCAAATCCGAAGAGCCGGCCGCCATTTTAAGAGTCCTGTGGCAGCCGCCTATCGCTGCACCGCAAGAGTGGGCGCAACTCAGCTGAATGGCGGATGAGGCACAGTGCCGCAAAAGCGGACGCTAAACAACTGGATGGTGAGTGAAACGCCAAGGGGCGCCCCACTGCAGCAGAGGAGCCTCCACCTGGGGAGGCGGGGGAGGCCCGTTCGTTCCGCCTCCCCCCCCCCCGGGGCGCCCCACGCCGTTTTTCGGCGCAGCATTGTAGGATGGCCAGACCAGTGCGGCAACTTACTGGACACCACCTAGGTGCTGTCCGGATCTCGGCACGTTGTACTGCCTTCGGCCTATTCGCACAACGGACCGCTACTGACGCCACCTCACACGCCGACGGATTTTGCCGACTAAAAGACAGACCATAGCAGCCCATTGTTGCTTTGAGATGTATGTTGCAGCAGGGTGCCATGTAAATAGTTGTTTAAATTTTTTTTTTTTTAACGTGTTTACTTTGTTGGAGCGTTGTATATATTTATAAGTTAAATAAAAAGTTATAATCCTACTACTTTGTTGGAGTGCTATATATTTTTAATGTGACACATAATTGTGAAGACTTTGATGTACAAAAAGGCATCCCTGGAATCTTCCACTTCAGGCTCGGTCCCACACACCCTTACAGTGAGAATCCCTTCCCCAATCACAATACAGGATCGTTATCAGATAGTAGGAACGCGTGTGGTGTGACGGATCTCATGGGGTGGGGGCCTTGATCTACTGTAACTCCTTTGAAGAGGGGTGATTCTTTACAGTTGGGACCATAAACTACATCCGCATGGCTAGGTGATAGCCTGGACAATCGGACACAGAGGAAGAGGAGTGTCAGAGGGTGCGGTAGTGAATAGGGTGAAAGGGAGGTGTCGGGCGGGCACAGGGTGTGATTCTCAGGGAAGAGCAGCGCAGATGGGGGGAGGTTTATGGCCCATGCTTGAGAGAGAGAGTGGGGGTGACCAGTGCATGGGGGAGATGCTTGCGAGGGTGGGGAGCCATGCTGAGGATCGGCGGCGTGCAGAGAGTGGGTCTGGTCAAGGCATCTAAAATGGCTGCCGTGCACGACAAAAGTGTGGCATTGGAAAAAAGGCAAGATGGCGCAGACAATGTTTATCAATACGGATTAATTCATAACAATTATTTTTAACAATATATTTACTCGCAGTGACAAAATGGCGGTCAACACTTCCTGATTTCCTTCGAATCGAACGTTAACAGACGTCACGCAGCCAAAAAAAGAAAAAACGCTCACGCGCAGCCGCTGGAAGACATGTATCAACATATATGAGCATCCTCAGCCACCCTCAGAAAACATAGGGGGTCAGGATACGTCTCCCGTACCCCCTTATACCCATTTCTCACATTGTTTTTCCTCCATCTTGTAATTTAATTAAAATGAAACACAAAATGGCGAATTCCCGTTTCGCGACCCGGTTCGCGAACCGGGAGGCGCTTCTACCGCGAAAAATCAATTTTTTTTTATTTGCCCCACGGGACCCTTTAATAACCCCAACATCATTCCTAGGGGGTCAAGAGGGGTCTACCTTGCCCCCTTTCATTAAATTCCCCCTTCGTTTTTCTCCTCCTCTTGTCTCTCGATCCTACCGAGAGACAAGATGGCGGCCATTCCAGACTGTTTAGAATGTTGACAGACACCGGAGACACCGGAGAGCCAATCAGCTTCGCTTCGCAAAGTTCCGTAACGCGAAAAGTACGCAAACCGGAGCGCTACCCGGGACGCTGTCACAGATATATCTGTTTTTAAAACGTTAATTTCTCAAAATCCACTGGAGCACATATATTGAGACCCAGCAAAGGCACATCGGGCTAACAGTCCCTCCAATTTTGCCAAGTTTCGTGCAAATCCATTCAGCCGTTCGAGCTAAAAGTGAGGCCAAACGCCCTATGGAAAAATGAATGGAAAAACGCGTTTTGGGACCCCCCTTTTTTCTCAGCCCCCCCTTGATAAAACCCCCCCAAATTTTCAGGCTGCTCAGAAACAAAATGTGCCATTTTCCTGAAAATTTCAGCCAATTCCGTCCACAAACGCCAAAGTTATTAGACATAGAATTTTCAAAAGTCCCATAGAGAAAAAATCCTAACTATATATACCTACTGGCGACCGCCAGTAGGTATATATATATATATATATATATATATATATATATATATATATATATATATATATATATATATGTATATATAAAAATATTTATTTTTCAGAGATACACACATTCACTGGGTGATGTCATCAGTTATGTCATTTGAGATGTCATCAGTGATCTCATGAGTGATGTCACTGACCATGTCATGAGTGATGTAATATGTTACATCATCAGCAGTGCATTGCGGGCGCGCGAGTTATAGTTAGATGAACTAACTATAACAGGGAATTTCAAAGGTTTTGTATGAGTGAAATGCCCAGCTAACTATAACATGTGTGAAACCTATGGTTTTTATTTGTGAATTTCTGAGTTTTTTTTAATGCTAATTCCTATCTATAACATGCCTGAAACCTATGGTTTTTTCAGTGAATTTCAAATGGTTTTTAAATGATAATTCCTAGCTATAACATGTGTGAAACCTATGGTTTTTTCAGTTAAATTTTAAGGTTTTTAAATACTAATTCCTAACTATAAGATACCTAAAACCTATGTTTTTTTCAGTGAAAAAAAAAAAATTATATATATATATATATATATATATATATATATATATATATATATATATATATATATATATATATATATATATATATAAATGTATATATATGCACTGGAAACCTATACACCTACTTCCCTTACAAAGAAATGGAAAGTTTGCATCTCTGCAACCTCTGTTATTTTTCACCTTATTCATTTTCCCCTCAAGCAACACATCATCCACAAATACACACACCTACTTACTGCCTTTCTTGGCTGGGATTATCAATTATTCTTCTTTAATTCAAATTCAAAGGCAAGGCCCTTTATTCAGCCTTCTTCGTAACTACTACCCATCAACAGCAGTGGGTAATTTCCACACTTACATCCTTTCTTCCGTCCTTACTACTGCACATTATGTGTACTTTATGCACTAGCTTGCTTCCTTAGATATGCTACTCGTTTCTCTTGCTCCCACTGCAGAATCCAACACCCTATCTGTGTAATGAGCTGGAAATCCAAAAATTCTCTTTACTGACATGGCAGTGGGTAGTTTGTGTGTCTCCAACCTTTCTTATTTTTCACCTTTTTCATATTTCACTCAATCAACACATCATGCACACATAGACACCTGCATACATTAGCTGTGATTAACAACTTTTCTTCTATGTCAAATACCTATTCAAAGTGCAGGCCTTTATCGAACATTTTTATTGTAACAAGTCCCCCAGCCGAAGACATTGTAAATTTGCACACTTACTCCCTTTCTTTGCTGGGGTTATTAATTATTCTTCAATTTCATATTCTGATTCAAACTCAAAGCCCTTTATCGAGCCTTTTTGTTGTAAATACTAATGCAGGAATTCTGCTCCTACACAGAACTGTGCATAAAGACTTAGGACCTCAATGAATTACGCTGTACCAAAATCCACCTCAGTACCCAAACCCCCACCCAGACTAGCAATCAGTGTATAGTAAAAACACCAATGACTAGTCAACCCGGAACATGCGACTTAGATTACCTCAAGTAGGGTAGATAAAAAGAGCACTCTTTCGTTATTGTTTTACACCAGTCCAAAATAAGGAGTAAATAAAGACACGTGCAAGTTTGAAATGTTTATTTCTAACGCTGTAATCTCATGCACAGTACCTTAGATAATACAACCAAACATATTATCAGATACAAAGTTGTCAGGATTGTTACTATTCCATAAAATACAAAGTGAGATAACATCTTATATTGCTAACGGGAAACAGGTTTAAAATATACCTACATTTCACCCTCCCTACCTACCACGTTAATTTATAACTACAGAAGGTCTCATGGGATTACATGGACAGCCCCATACCTCTGGTACTCAGCAGTAGTGGATCACATTGACTTCTGCACAAACTGTCAGGATACCAATGTTCTCCAACTGTGTCTAATTATGCCTCCACAATACATTATTAAACGCGCCAGTATCAGACGTGGTCACACCTGCGTATGTGTTATAGGTCGACCGTGCGAGGATCTTTCCGAATAACAGACACAGTATCCAAGATATCCAAGATAACCTTGATGTTCCATGCTCTCACTATACACACTAAACTAGCAAGGCAGTCTAGAAATATAGCATAACAAAATATTCTCATGTGAAACAAAATACTCAGCCTTCTCTAAACAATATAAAAATTGCGTGTCGTGTGCAAAGCAGAGCAGGAAAGTAAAAATTTGGGTTTAAGCTTCTAATGAACCCATGCTAACTTAACACGGTGTGAGTGCAAGGCTCAGTCCACGATACCCTCCCTCAATAGAACCACCTGATATAAACGTGGGCGAACTAGGAACGCAGAGTCCAAGCCTTAAAAGCAGAGTCAAGTTCAAATTAGCATAAAAAATAATTTTTACTGCTTGATAGAAAACATTAACTGAATAATAGAGAATAGGTAGAAACATCAAAGAGTCTTAATCCAACAGTGTATAAGCACAGTATGTAGCAACAGCCTCCTATAGGAAGTCATTGTCATCATCTGAAAACATTTCAGCCATCCAATTCAATAGTGGGAATGAACATACATGTTACTCAACGATCGGAGCCTCTATCCCTATCGGGTCATCTTCAATGTAACTGTGTGCCAAGAAGTCATGCACCACTGCAAAAACATTCCAACGTCCCATTATTCCATGTATCGCTGCTAAGGCCATAATCCCGCCGCCAGAACAGAGCAAGTCATGAACCACTAAGGGGCTCATCAGCTGGTCGTAATCCGCGTTGGGAGACACCGTACTGCAGAGACACAAATCTAGGGCCCAGTCGAAATCGCAGCTCAGGCAATGGAAGACAGGTTAAACGCATGTGTAAAAGGAGAATCGAAACGATAATCCATAAGCTGCACTTATTGTACCCAGAGGCAGCGCTCCGTAATAACTAAGTATTCGGTTGCGGATCAGCAACAGCCGAGAAATATTGTTGTGTGCTGGAGGATGTACATCCATATTTAAGTAAAAAAATTAATAGAAGCACACCGGCAACTAATGCGACTATTAAGAGGAATCCACAAAAGATGCTGGAAAAAAATTGAATGTAAAAATGCCGAAAAGACACCAAATATAGATTCAAAAGAACTCACAAGACCACTGCTTCTAACTTTAAAAAAGTAAAGTAACCCCGTAGTCAAGTCGCATTAAAGATACTCTGAATTACCTCCCCAAAATAGAAAGGCACGTCTGTAAGAGCGACCTCTTTTTGAGACAATAGCACTCTTATACGGCTCACTTGGTTGAATCTTCTTTCAAGGTCGGAATTGACTTTAGGTGGGGTCACTGACCAGTCTGGTCCATTGATCCTCCGAACCACATGCGCCGATATTCATATAGGTGCTATTTAGCATGTGATTTTCGCTGCATTTCCACCAATAGCCTACCTCGTTTTTTGGTGATATGGTACTTTCTCCTGGACCTATTGTGGTGTTAACAATAATGCTACTTTGCCACTCACCGTCCTCTCACAACAACTGGAGCACTGGAGACATACTCATGAGCATAATAAGATTTTTATTTGTTTGTTTTGTCTCTTAAATGTATATATATATATGTTTATATAACCTACTGGCTGTCTCCAATAGGTAGTTATAGTTAGGACCTAGTTTCCATAGGAAATCCACAACATTCTATTTGGAATAACTTTGGTGCCGGTGGACGAATCTTCGCAAATTTCTCCAAGAAAATGGCCTGCTCCGCTCCTTCCCTGAAAATTTGGGGGTGATTCATCAAGCGGGGGCAGAGAAAAAAGGGGGGTCCCAAAAGGTGTTTTCCCCATGCAATTTTCCATAGGGACCTTTAGCCAGAGCTACAGCTCAAACGGCTGAACGGAATTACACCAAATTTGGCAGAGAGGTAGAGTTCGATTGGCAGATCGTGCTTCTTGTTAAATGGTGTAAATCTGTTCAGTAGTTCCTGAGAAAATAAAAAGTAAAATCATAGCGATATCTAGAGACGAAGTACATCACGCGTACAGAAATCCGTACAATTACAAGCACGAGCTGCATGCTGATTGGATGTCAATTGTCTGTCATTGTTATTTCTCCTGGTTACTTCCTCTTTCTATGTCTGATGCATTCAGCAACAGACGTAGAAAGAGGAAAGTGCCTCACAGGATGTTTTTTGTGCAGGAAAGTGACCCTTCTTGCAAAATAACAATCCTGATACAACACAGGCACCCTTGCACCATGGTGCAAGATTGCCTGAGTTGGTGCTAGGCAATTGATTGTGTGCCAGTGCTGGAAAACGGGGAGGAATGCACATATAATGTAAAGGATGGTGCATTCCTGCCCTTTCCCTATCACTCAGCACAGCAAGATCACTTGCAGAGCTGAGAGCTATCTTAATAAATACGTCCCTCAGTTCTTGAAAACAGCTGAACAAATATACACTAAATCACAAAAAAGCTAACTTTCTGAGTGAAGTTCTAACTGTTCTTCAGATTTGGTGTAATTCTGTACAGTTCTTTTTTCCTTATCAGAGAGAAAAATTTCCTGTGCCAACTAACATGAGAAATTAACGTTTTGCCCCCCCCCCTTTTTGGTCCTCGCTTGATGTATCAACATAAAATTTTCCTTGAAGGAGCTGAGCTGGTTTTCTTTCTTTTACTTTTGGAAGTTTTTTGCAGGTTTGTAAAACAACACCAACGTTATCTGTGAAACAAAAACACTTTTCTAATGGAATCCCTGCTGACCCAAATATAACTGCACAGGGAGATCACCACTATGTAATGTATGTGTGCACATATTCACATACATATTTTTACATTGCAGGTTAGATGGTTTGTGTTATTCTTAACCCCATATTTACATATAGAGATATATGAAATGGACAAAATGCTGGTTCCTTTTTTACAAAGATTTGTGCTCCTTAAGTGCGCCTTCGTAGTTGAGCAGTTTGTTAAAGGATATATATATATTCACTGAAAAAACATAGGTTTCAGGGACGTTATAGTTAGTTGCAAATTTCACTCGTACAAAACCATAGAAATTTGGCGGTTATAGTTAGTAAACCTAACTAAAAATCGCACCCGCAATGCACTGCTCATGCTGTGATGTAAAACTGTCATGCTGTAAAACAACGTGCTATAAAGGTAATTATGTTGTTATTACTGCATTTCAATTTACCGTGTTCCAATGAGATTGCGTGGTAATGTCTGGCATTCAAAAAATGTAGTGCTTGTTCTGATGTTGACCCAAAAAAATATAAAACCCGAGTCACCTTTTTTCAAATGGACTTATAACCATTATGACAATGGTTTGGGCATTTAAAATATCACGTTTTTTGTTTGTATAGATTTCTATATGATTTTTAACATCTTACTCCTCGCAGCAGCAGAGCACTGCAGTACATTGTAATGATACAGCAATTATTCCATTTTAGAATTAAATGCAATCCCACAAACGCCTGATGAAAAGTTTCTTTATTTCGCAAACAGTGCCTGACTACATTGACTTATTCATTATTAATATACCTTAATTCATTTGAAAATACTCAGAAGATTATTTTTTTGGGTGTGGGCATTCCCAGTTGAACGTTTGCACACTCTAACTTTCTACAACTGTTTTGATTTTGGGATGAAATTCCTAGGTGGAATACTGATTCATAGAAATTATGTAGATGATGACAACATAATATTGTATTAGAAATGTGAGAGTGCAAGAGCGGTGCTATTTTAGAAGGTCTATGGAAGTATATGAGTGTTCATTTCCATAGCCATTACATGTCCTCCAACCTGGTGGAACGCTATGATAGGTTGAGACATTCAAAAACAGATGTATGATGTTACAACGCATGCTTTTACAACGCATGCCTTTACAACGCATTTTTACAACGCATGCCTTTACAACGCATAGTGCTTTGGGGCGCTGGATAGTGAATAGTTTAATTTACTATTCCAACGCTAGTCCCCGTGGATAGTAGGGAAGGTGTTGGATAGTACATTAAACCTATTCCCTATCCTAGAGCGCCCCCCAGCGCAATGCGTTGTAATGGTTTGCATTGTAAAAGTTGCGTTGTAATGGTAGTGCATTGTAAAAGTTGTGTTGTAAAGGTTGTTTACCTTCCAAAACAGCATACTTGTAATTCACATTAATCGTTTTGCATTCCTTTCTTTTAAGTATGCTTACCTAAGTCATTCCCGTGTTGCTACTTTTCTGACATCAGTTGCCATGTTCAAAAAGTTATTGAGAAAGCATGGCACACGTCTTGTGTTTCCACAGATGAGTTCCTCTATGCAGCAGATGGTGCCTTGGGGCACCACGGTATCCTTAGTAATGGAAAAATGGATTTTACCTAGAATAGTAAATTGGAGTGCACGGTCTGTTAATTGAATGGGTAAGCGCAAAGCCAGCCTGGAACACCACAATACACCTTCTTGAAACTTGGGGGCATGCACAATCTTCAGAGGCAGTCTGATTGCATCATTGATTAGAAGGGATGCAAGTGACATGACTCAATACTACCAGGGTCAGTGCAACAATCCAACTCACCACCACAGGGCTGCGTCCTTCCGCAAAGGTCCGGTCGCTTGTCAATTATTTAATTTTCTGTAGGAGTAATGAGAAAAAGCAATTAAACATGTGTTAGAACATTTACACCTTTTTATTATTTACTGCTCAGATGCTTGGCAGGCCGCTGATACTTTACCCTGGGCAGTCTGTGTCCCTTGCCTTTCCCTGTCATCTGCGAAGGCTACCTCATTGAAATGTGCAAAAACAAATCTTGCATTGGCTGCTAAGAGAGTTCTATTGTATACCAATAGCCATGAAATGGCTCTCGGAACTATTTTACAGCGCCCATACCAATAGTGAGAGATTTAGTACTTGTTAGCAACAGAGCAAGAAGCACATTTTAGGCCTTGGCAGGTTTTAAGTTCTGCCAACCTATATCTGATTTCAGGGGGGTGGCAATCAAGGATGCAGCAGGCTCTGCCAACCGACCACAAAATATACTAGTCTTTCGCTGTCCGAAAGGAAGATAAGTAGCCCGTATTCCTTACTTGCATTGAGACCCAAGTGACCCCTTGCTACATTTGCTAAATGTCTGTCCCTGTTCTCTAGCTTCATTCTGCTTTTACACCAGTGTACTAAAAATACACATTGTTTTCTTGTAGGCAGAGCAATGCACTGAAAGGCAGGCATTACCACGATTCAAGCAGGCCAGAGCACTCTGCATTCCATTGTGCAGACTATCTGAGGATGAAGAAAAGAAGCACAGCATATATTACTATTGTGGCATCAATAACATCGGCGCATTGTTTATCCAAAGGTTCTTCTGTGATATTATTCTATTGCAAATGCAGAAAAGGCACTTTTGATGGGATTCTTCCAGCTTTTTGTAATGCAAATAGGAAAGATTATAAAGGGGCACTTTAACTATTTTACATAGGCGGGAATGTGGAGTCTGGGCAATTTCTCTGTTTGTTCGTGTTTGTTTGTTGATTTTAAGCAGGGTTTTCTTCGGATCAGATGTGAAACTTGCTGACTAATTAACCAATGCATTGCTTTCGGTTTCTGAGACCAGGGTCACAGGCTTAAGGCCGAGGTTGGCAAGCTGCATTTGTTGGTTTACAATGTGGTGTCGAGAAAAGACTACTGGGGTCAAACAATAATTAGGACGAAAACAGCCTTCTCTGCTTGCTGCGGCTACTCCCGCCGACACAGATGTCTCCAAATTGCCACCGAGGCCTGCTGCATCTGAATAGACCGTTCCAAAAGTGTTAATTAAGGGATTAGCCATTTTTTCATCCGACTAGCCTTATTACACTGTATAGGTAACCAACTGCCTATCATCGAATCCGTATCTATTGTGTTTGATTCCATGGATATGTTCATCATTTCCAGAAAAACAATCATTAACAAAGCCAGCAGGGCATTTTATTACATGACCACAAACATTTAAACAATAGAAAAATGAAATCACGCCACCATAGGCTGGCAATACAAATGTGAAATAATACAATATATTGCATATGTTTTAATAGAAGTGATCGGTTACTTCCTTGGATTGAAGTGTAATTACAACAGGTATGAAGAGCCTTTTATAAGTTTCAACGCTTCACCAGACAGTATCACTCTTATTGGCACACAGTAACTGTACAATTAGCTTTGCCTTACAGTAACTTGAAGACATTGCAGATGAGAAAGAATAATAAAACATATAAATAATGGAATGAAAAAAAACATTGCGATTGTATAGGTCCATCTACCTGTCACTGAATGGACCGCTTTCTCGGTGAATGTGCACATGTGATAAAGCAGAATGACATCACTCACAGTGGAAGGCAACCAATGGCTGATGTAGGTTTGCACATTGCCCCAGTTAGTAAGCTGTGGTGGGCAGAAGCAGAATGCGAACGACAGTTGAACAGATCGATGTGTTCATGTTTTATTTATGAATTGTTTTGATTACTTCAAACAAGCTAGACAGCTAACGATGTCTCTAGGCCACATCCCAAACTACCACTAAATGTGGATGCAGCGTACCTCTTGATTAATGTTCATAAAAATAGCACACTTTGATCAGAATGGGTTGATGAATCCGTGCAAGAAGATAGATTTGGATTTGGATTTTGAAGTATGACCTAGTTGCACTGTTGAAGTTTACTTCATTAATTTGGTGCATTTTCTCTATTTCATGTGACTCCCCTGTGCAATGTAAATTATCAGCCCTTTGCCCAAACAGCAATCAGCATTGGACCAAAATTATACCAAGCAAAGTGAGCCCATATGTACTTTCTGAACAATAACATGACCAGAGTCTTGTCTTCTATATATTTTCCTCGGAAAGTAAATGTGCTCCTGTGTTGAGATAAATGCATATCATGCACACAAAAATGTCTGCTGATCGCCTAAATGTCACTCTCCCCAGACAAATGCATCCATCGCTTCGGGTACCTCCTGAATAATGTTCAGTGGTAGAAAATAATATTTATTTTATTCTTCTTCTTTAATGCAATTAAAATCAGAAACATAACAGCACTGCAGGGCACCGCCCTTCCAACGCTTGACCCACACCTACATGTTTTTCAAGATAGGGGGGAATATAACTGGGAGTTATACCTAACCATGTTGGAGCAATTCACTTCAATTGGTATCTATATGGATGTTCTGAAACCGCTATGTTGGCCCTATCTTGACGTTTCACTATTTACAAACGAATTTGCAATTATGAATGATTTATCACAAACTACATTTATGGTATTGTTGACTTAAGAAAGGTTTCTGTAAATAAAGAATGCCTATAAGGCAACCATCCCAGTACCAGCCATAAAAAACGGATGCACTTGTGTGCATAATCAACATTTCATCCAATCACAGCACATATTTGAGTCAAATATCCAAGTTATTAGACAGAACAAGAACGGCCCATATAAAAATGCAAATTAGATACATTCAAACTAATGGCTTGCATCAGAAGAATTTAAATGCACACTGACGTAGAGAAGGAGATGGAGTAGGTCGGAGTACCTTACAAAAAAATCTATTCAATGTATTCTTTCAGCTCCCAGCCATTTATAATTAATAAAAAAATAATAATACAATAAAACAGCAGTCTTGTTAGACCCACAAAATTGGAACTCCTCAGAACCGGAATGCTGCACAAAGTGGTCCACCTCGTGACATCCCCAAATCTGTAATTATTATAGATACATAGAATAATGAAGTTGTTCAAGTGGGGGATAGGCGTAAAGGAAAGGAACTGCAGGGTTTTTGAACCTGTGGAAAACAAAATAAGAAATAAGTAGGGTACACAACTCAAGTCTTCTCTTTGTACGTCTCTCCGAGACTCCATAAGTTATTTGGAAACAAAGAAACATTCTCTTCAGTGACAGTATTCCGGAAATATAACCATCGGTATATTCCTGCAAGAACCTAATGAATTAGGAACAAACACTATCAACACCGTGCTATATGCAACGTGTATTCAAACCGTTTTGAAATATAAATGTAAATTCATCATACATACTACATACCACTCAAAAGAAAAGAAAGATAGTTTAGGTGACATAACAATTCTGAGAAGGTAATCTCTTAATTTCCAAAGTCATGCCCAGTAGTAATACACTCCTTCAATCACTGTAATGCTTTTTGCAGATAACCTATGAATATGTTCCGTTCATGAGCCTAAAGGCACTTCTTCAGGTTCACAATGAACGCTAATCCATAACATCCAGGAAAAGTACTGAAAGTAACAATATCAAGTAACCAAAAGCATAAGGAGCAACGGTTGTAGAACCTTGCTTTCACTCTGTATGCCTATAGCAACTATAAACAAGACTTCAGCCTAGAAAACACAGATAAACGGCTGGGAAAGTAGAACAGGAGCCTCCCGACACCGTGGGAAGCATCTCAGTTTTCCACCTCACTGGCGTCCTGATACATAAAAACCTCTGAAATTGTTCCTCGAGGTCGCTGGCAGTAGACATGGTGAAGTCTCCTTGTTTTGCCGCGTGTGTGAGCAGGGCCCTGCAAACAAACGCTGAATGGTTACTGGAGGCTCTGAAGCAAACGTCTTCCAATACGTGAAGTTTTGGGTGAACACAACATTGGATCAGCCAATGCGGGTCTCCGACAAACACAGGAACAAGGGTTGCATCAATGTGCATTACCAGGGATATCAGTGGAACAAGCGCTTATTAAGGTGATGAAAACAAAAAGTGATGCAGAAGAAGACATTGCGAACAAGGCAGCCAAGAATTTTACGGTCAAAAGAGAGATATGCCATGAATTTAGTGAGAAAGTAGGACGTATTTTAGTCATATGTACTAGACAAATAGCAGCATCAGGAATGATAAGGGAAATCAGGGATACAACTGGCAGATTGCACACGGATTCGGAGGAAATACGAGAAGTATTTAGGAAATTCTATGAGGTACTATACGATGACCAGCAGCCTATGGACCCTAGGGAAATAATTGAGTATTTACAGGAAATCCCGATGGAAAGGCTTACAGAGGAGGAGGCAGAAGGGTTAGAAGAACCTTTGGATATAGTAGAGATCAAAACAGCTATAGCAAATCTCCCTTCAGGGAAAGCTGCTGGTCGTGACCAGCTCCCTATGGGATTTTATAAAACGTTTTGGGAAATACTTGGAGACGATTTAGTTACAACAATTCAGACAGCTCAAACAGGGGAATCTATTCCAGGTTCATAGGGGGGCGGATATTGTGCTAATTTTAAAAAAGGGGCAGCCTGACACTGAGCCGGGATCTTACAGGCCGATTACATTAATGAATACTGACACTAAAATTTACTCTAAGGCACTGGCAACGAGATTTGCTAGAACAATAGGAAACCTTGTAAGTAGTAACCAACACAAGTTTATTCCTGGAAGGGGCACCAAACACCATACGCGTAAGGTTATCACCTTGTTTGATGTCGCGGAGGTCACAGGAGACCCGATGGCGGTTATGTTATTAGATGCTGAAAAGGCTTTTGATCGGGTCTCCTGGGACTATTTTCGGCATGTTTTATTGAGGGCAGGGGTTAAAAAAGGATATATTAAGCACTACGGACATTGTACACTGATCCAGTCGCTTCTATAAGAGTAAATGCAGGTTCTTCTCGGCAATTTCGGATTAAGTGGGGCACGAGGCAGGGATGCCCGTGCTCCCCGCTTCTATTCGCGATGTATATGGACCCATTAATCCGTAGGATAGAGATGTGCGAGAGAATTACTCCTTTGTCCACACATCTGAGGCAATGCAAGATTCTTGCATATGCCGATGATGTGGCAGTGATCACACCAAATCCCACAGAGGCTATTGGGCAGATAGAGATTGAGGCACGGAGGTTTGGATGTATTTCTGGATACGCCTTAAACACATCTAAGACGCGGATAATTAAAAATTCTCATACACATTGTAATGACATTCGAGTAGTTCAAACAGGGGTGTATCTTGGAGTAAATATTACTGCTGATCTCGATACTTTAATGGAAAAAAACATTGCCCCAATAATTGCTAAAGTAAGGAAGGAACTAGACAGACTTGATAATTTACACCTCTCAATTGTTGGGCGAACATATATTGTATAAATGATGGTTCTGCCAAAATTTCTGTACATATTTAGAGCGATTCAACTATTTTTTTGAGAACAAATAGTTTAAGACCTGTGAACATAGGATCAATCGGTTCATTTGGGCAAAGGGGAAAACAAGGAGAGCGCTCAGATTTATGGCGCTTTCATGTGAAAGGGGAGGATGGGCGCTACCAGAGATAAAGTTATAATATTGGGCAGCAGCATTACAATATATGGTGGGTCTGTTGGGAGGTGCAGAGGCAAAAGGGCAGGACGAATTTGGTACATTAGCTATTTACGGATTAGTTATGGGGCGGAGGCCGAAAATTTACTTTTGAAATTCACAGACGCAGGTTACTTCAAAAGGACAAGATTCAAGACTATCCTAGCAGCATATAATATATGGAAATCATTTGCTAAGAGGTTTGGTATAGGGAAGTACAATGCTTATACAAGATTTGAAGGTAACTCTACTCTCCCTAGCGAGTTTTTTTCTGGTACAGCCTTTAATGAGTGGGGGAGGCAAGGAATTCGGAATATTGGTGACATTCTAGGTCCACAAGGCATGATGCAATTCTCAGAGCTACAGGCAAGCTATGGCTTAGATACGAGACAATTTTTCAAATATCTACAAGTAAGAAGCTTTATTAATAAAAAAAGGAGGCGCTGCGGGCTTTGCGAAGAATCCAATAATGGAGGTTATACAAACAGGTATAGATTGTACGATTAAGAGGTTCTCTCTGGAATTATCAAACTCGAAGAAAGATGACTTGGAAAAGTGGGCGCATAAATGGGCAACCGGTTTAGATATAGGCCGAGACCAGTCTTTTTTATCATTAGATATGGGGCAGAAATTGTTGTGTTCAGCTTCATTACAGTCCCAGCACTACAAAGTATTGTATCATTTATACTATACACCAGTGAAAATTGCCCAGTGGGGAGCTGTATCAGGTATAAGATGCTTTAGATGTGGCAGCTTAGAGGCTGATTTAGTACATGTTTTTGCATCATGCCCCCACCTGGAAACAACCAAGAAGGATATAGAGAATTTTCTAAATAATGCATTAGGAATCGAGATTGTATTAACTCTATCAATAATATTACTAGGAGTTGATGCGGAGGGGCAGATACGGGGCGGAAGCTTTATTTTTTTAGCAATGGCAGTTTTGAGATTATGCACTGCCACGGCATGGCTTGATCCCCTCCCCCCGATGTACCATCAATGGTTAGCTAAATTACTGTCAATTTATAAGTTAGAATCTGCTATATATGCTAGGAAGGGGAAAAAGGGAAGAAAGCGGGGCATACAAATTTGGGAACCGATTACTTGTTGGAAAGAAGGAAATATTAGTTAATAGACATTTTGCTGGTCTGTTTTTTCTTCTCTTACTGTTTCTTTTTCTTTTTTCTCTGAGTATTATACTGTAGCTAGATGATTATGCTCTCCAGCAAGTAGGGCTTGATTTAAGAATGTAATGTCATGTAGATAATTGCATTTATGTAATGATTGGTCTCATATATGTATTTTATATAATTTTATTCTTAATGTGCCCTGTACATTCGATAAAAAGGGGAAAAACTCAATAAAACAATATTAAAAAAAAATTACTTACCCTAACTTGATAGCTGGTCTTCACTCCCTCGCTTTTAGCCTCTATACGTGATCTCATGTTTACTTTAACATGAGATCGCGCATAGAGGCTAAAAGCGAGGGAGTGAAGACCAGCTATCAAGTTAGGGGAGTAAGATTATGGGTTAAGGATACTAGAATGATGTAGAGAATATTAGATGCACACTATCAAGATCAAAGGAAAAAAGATGATTGTATGAGTAAAAAATTCATTAAGCCCATAGTTTTGGGATCCAGTCTCACACTAACGGTAGGGAAGTGATGCACAGGGATAGAGACTGTTTGGCTGAGTGGAATGGCTTAGCGCAATAGAAGTATTTTCGCGGTCCAATGAATGGTATTAATTTCATAATTAAAATAACGTATCTTTTGAATAGATACTATAGCAGTTTTTAAAGGTGCTTTAGCTAAAAGAAATGTTGAAACTCATGTAAATTACTGTCTGTAATTGTGCCTTTATGATTATTTACAGTGACCCCCGAAGAAGGGTGTTGAGCCCGAAATGCATTGGGTTATGTTAACTGAATAAACGCTGCCTGAAATGACTTCATGCTTCAACTCATGTTCTTGTACAAGGTCGGGATAGACCAGCTGGGACAGTAGAAACTTGAAAAACAGCATGTACACTAAGATTGTGGACTCTATCACAAGTATATAACATGGAGAATCATATGTGATGAACGAGGAGAACAGAATAAGATTACTGAAGGTTTAAAAAAAAGATACATTTTTGCCAAGTGGCAACAATGCGCTGTGCATTTTGCTTGGGACGTGATGACGCCCCACTTTATTGACATTAGTACTTCAGAGCCATAAGGTATGGCACTATAAGTAATTTGCACGCAATCAGAGAAAAATAACGGAATAAAGACGGATTTAGTTCGAGAAAAAGAAAAGTAATGGTGTGCATCCTGTCCCTTTGAAAAAATAAAATTAAAAATCGGCATATCAAGAAACTATAACTCGAAATGTGGGCATTTGTTGCCTCTGCTGATTTTTAACAAACATTTACCTGAACGATTTGTGTCTCGTAGACTGGTCTGTGTGCAAAGTTTCTTGTCTTGCTACCAGTCATTTCTTTTGTTCCTTTTGATTTATTTATCTCTTGTTTCGTTAACCAATCTGAAAAATCAGAATTAAGGTTATCACTCATTAATATTGCGTGATTTGAAACAGCGATAACAATTTTTTATTTAGTCTTAGAACCTCTTGTGAGTGCAAATTTGGCATGTTTAGAGTTGTCAACTTGGGACTATGCTAAATACGGTGGAATTATACGATATTATTCAAAACACTAAAGATTAGTGAGCATGGTATCTAATACGCCGCTTTATTAGGATGATACTAAACTGCGAAGTATTGTTGCTGTAAAAGCAGTTTTACCGTATCACGCCGAGATTGAAGACGCAGCGCATGGTATGGGCATCAAGAGTGTGTATTATAGATGCACAATACATTGGATCAAGGTAATGCCCCATCCAGAAATTGGTCTTTCCAAATTGTGTGAATTTGCAAAAAGAAGCATTGCATTGCAACGCAGATCCTTTGCCGCATTTGATCGCTTACTAAAACATGCATCTAAAACTTTACTGATTCCCGATATTTATGAAAATAACGCGAATAAACGGTTTACGTTAATGGCTGACTGGTTTCATTTAACAAAACCAATAGAAAAGGGGATAAAGTTACGCAGGTTAACATGTTAATAATCCTCGAATCACTTACTTGCAGAAATTAATTGCCCACATGAAATGTGGAGACGCTGAGATCTTCCGGGTAGGAACGCACAAGTCTTTCGAAGTCACGCGAAATCGAGCATCAACGTGACTTCTGCGTGTCTCTCTTATTAAGGGTACACGTCCCCATTTGGAGCCTTTCTGAATGTGCAGTTTAATGTCAGCCATCTTGGAATTTTGTTAGTTAAATCATTAATGCAGAGCAATGGTTTTTATACAGTCAGTAAATGTATCTTCTGAGAACCTTTGCAACAGGTATAACGCAGATAAATGTATATTATCAAGTTACGCGTCAGGTATATCTGACCCAAAGGGTCAACCTGTTTACAGTTGATTTAATATACGACATATAAACTAATGATGCTGTTTATATTGATGTCTCCAATGTATAAGATTAATCCTCAAAGTAATAGACAAACTTTGGACAGTTATCTAACATCTCCCGCCTAAAAGTTGAGCCCGAAATGATCTCTTTAAAGAGATGGAAATTAATTTCCGCTATCAAGGACGATAAAAAAAGTTAATGCAGAATGTTAGACATAACTTGATATGAAGCACGATTCTTTGGCTGGTATATATATGTAAGTATCTAAATGTCACAAATTGATTGAGACCCAAATTATGGCTTGGAAGACATGGAAATGAATTTCCGCCATCTTGGATGATTCAATGAAGTTCATACAAAATGTTGAACATAACCTAATGTGAAGCACAATTTTACGGCTGGTGTCTATAAACAAGTATCTTAATGTCACATCAGTGCAGTTTTGGGACTATTACTGTCGCTGCACAATGCGCTCACAATCTGCCCCTAGAGCAGAAAAATAAGGTGACTGTCATTAGGATGCTTCAAAAGACATTTCAGAGAAACTCTTAATGTCGCTTGCAGAGCACTCACAATCTGACTTGGAAAAAAGTTGATGAATTATCTCACATACATTTTGCAAAAGGTCTTACAGTTGGGCACTACTCATAACAGGTTGTGTAATCTGCAGTTACAACATAGATTGTGTATCTTGTCATTAAACTAATGTGTGGAGTTATCAAACTGATGTGTGGATTTATAGATAATGTTGCTGATGCTAACATCAAGACCTGTGTACATCATTGGCACTTGTATTTGTTCAAAAGACTGCATTTATATCAAATTTGTTTGATATGTCACATTTTACACAATACATGTTAACATGTGCAACTCTGTGGCTGAATTCAAACCAGATTTAATGCTATCTGCCTGGTGAATCCCACGGTTTTCTTTTACTGTCAGAATTCTATCAACATTTTTCTGTCTAATGGTCGGTTTTACAACCTCCACTACCCACCAGCTGATGTCTTTTTCAGTGTGTTTTGACTGGAGGTAATGATCGACTAGCAGGGTATTTTCAACTTTGCAACAAATTCTAGATTGGCGCTGTAAAATTAGCTGTTTCACCATCTGAGTGGTCCTACCTATATAAGGTAGACCACACGGACATTTTATACAGTACACCACGTTGGTCGTTTTACAATTCGAGAAATGTTTAATCATGGTGGTTTTTCCATTCAGCTCAAACGATTTTACGTTGCTTGTTGAGGCACAGGCAATACAACAATTGCATTTAAAATGGACTTTCACTGGTAGTAATTGCTTCATGTTGTCAACTGTATTTGCCTCTTGTATGTCATAAGCATGCACTAGCCGGTCTCTTAAATTTGGGCCACGCTTGAAAGCAAACTTTGGTTTTTCAACTAATTCAGGTAGTGCTGTTAACAGGGGCCAATGTTTACTGACTATTTCCTTGATTTCATTAGTTGCTGTACCAAACGTAGTGACACATACCAACGGTGTTTGACTTGTTTTCGGCTTAGTCTCTAAGAGTGCATCACGGTTGTTATACCATGCTCTCTTTAGCGAATTTTTTAGAAGCCTGTCAGGATAACCCCTTGCATGAGGTTTATCCTGAAGGATCTTTACTTCATGAAAGTAGTCTAACCGTCTGGTGCAATTTCTCCACAGCCAGAGAAATTGCCCAAATGGCAAACCATCTCTTAAAGCCTGGGGGTGGTGACTATTGTATTTGAGCAATGTATTTCTTGCTGTTGGTTTGTTAAAGAGAGTTATAAATAATGTGTTGTCATCACCTACTTTGATCATAACATCTAGGAAATTCATTTCATTATTACTACTTTCCAATGTGAATCTAAGATGGGGATTTCTGCGGTTCAACCATTCATGAAATTGTAAAAGCAACTCCTTTCTCCCTTTCCAAATTAAAAATACATCATCTATGTATCTCAGCCAGCAAGATATGTTGGCTGAGAAAGGATTTAGAAAACAATAGATATGCTTTTGTTCCAAGTTGGACACTTAGATATTCGCTATGTTGTGGGCGTAAACAGCCCCCATCGCTACTCCCTTGAGTTTCTGATAAAACGTTTTTTCGAATTGAAAAAAATTCTCACATAGAGAGATTCTGATGCAGTTCACTATGAATTCTGTTGGTACATTATGTGGTCTTAATCGTGTGTTTAAAAGTTCTTCTATTATCACCAAGGCCTCATTTTGCGGGATGTTAGAGTAGGGACTCTCTATGGGAAACATCCTTTACGACGCAACTTTTACCATGCAGTGCCTTTACAACGCAGGTTTTTCAACGCAAGTCATTACAACAACTTGCACTGGGGGGCGCACTAGGATAGGAAATAGTTGAATTTACTATCCAACACGTAGCTAAGGCCAATTTGAAACTGTCTCAATCATCTGGTGGCATTCTAAAAGTTTTTAACAAAACGTCTCAGAGGCTAGTGGGTCCGCCGGTTGAAATATACAAAGTGCAGGCGCGAAGGGGTGCGATTTAGGGACCGGACCTTTGGGGGCATGTCAGCACTCCTTTGCTCTCCCTCACAGAGAACATCTTCATTATACACATTTTGCGACTTCCCAGGAGTACCCCCATAACCCCCTTAAGGTTCGATCTTGGCTTAGTCCCTATACAGGAAATTGTTTCGAATCGCCCACTCCTATATTGGAGACAACTCTGGTCCACTCCGGAACTAGAGAGCTTCAGAGAGGACCTGCGTGATCTCCTGTCTAGAAGTGGTGCGGGAAAGATCCCATGGTTGAGCCACATTAAACACCTTACCCTAGCACTCGGAATGGGGGGATCTGTGGTCATCCCCTGAGGTGGCCTGCCCCCAGATCTCTAAATAATCCTTGAGTCTGGCTTTAAATCAACATCGCCTTGCTAGTGTGCTTACAAATTCTGCCATGGGTAGGCTGACGGAGCATTTTCTTTATTTTAAGCCTCTACCCGGATTTGAGAAATTCCTGGATGACATCCAACCTCCACTGGCTAAGAAATTATGTATCCAATTTAGGCATGGATCACTGTCCCTTAGGGGCCTCACGTATAAGTGGACTGTGACCTCACAATTATTGAGCACTTGCCCCGGGTGCGAGGTCGCAGAGGAGACAGATCAGCACGTTCTGCTCTTCTGCCCCTCGTACCACGGGGCAAGGGCCAAGTGGATAGCCCAGTACTGTAGGTCCAGGGGTCTCAGAGACTTTAGGGAAGTGCTGAGAATCTTAAGAATGGACACTTGGGCCCTGGCTGTGTTCGCAACATCAAGGTTCCTTTTATCTATGTGGTACATTAGGTGTGCAATTTTAAAGGGAAACTCAAAAAACACCCCCCAATAGCTAAGGGTTCTCCTCCTGATTATGGTGGGGATATTTTCCTTTTGGAAAACTGTGCGGGCCCTAGCAACTCTTTCTATGTCTGTCATTATGACATGGGTGTGTGGCCTTATATTGCCTTCGTTCATTCTCTTGTATATTTTATGATATAGCTTTTATTGTGAACCTTTTTACTGTTTTAACTTGTATTTTTTAAACCAGCTTATGAATTTGTAACTTGTCTTTTTATGGTTTTTAACCGAAAATAAAAGCTTTGACCTACTGACTGACTGACTATTCACTATCCAGCACCCCTCAATGCAAGTCATTGTAACGACTTGCGTTGAAAATCCTGCGTTGTAAAGGCATGCGCGGTGAAAGCATGCGTTGTAATAACGTACATCCCTCTCTATGTCCATTGATACTAGAAATTCAATCATGGAATACAAATCATGATTTTCTAGCCTTTTAATTACAGCAGTAGTGTCTCTGATGTAGGCTTGGGACTCAACTGCAAATGTTCTTATAAAGAAATCAGAATATTGTGCTAGAGGCTTTAATATAGAGTTACATCCCGAGACAATTGGTCTCCCTGGGTGGACTGAAGCATGCTTGTGCACTTTTGGGAGGACGTATATGGCTGGCACTGTTGGTGATTTACTAATCAAAAATGCAGGTACACCAACAACTGCACAGCAGACCCCTGCGGTCATGGCCTGTGCCTCCACCGCTGCCACCTCGGCCACCACCACCACCACCACCAGCACCCTCCCTGTCCCAGGGGATGACCAGGACACACCACCAACTGTGGACGGCAGGGAGAGTGTGCGGGGACCCACCGTGTTGAGGCAACAGGTCCGTGGCAGCGGGGCAGGTGGGAGGGACAAGGTCACCCCCAGACCCCAGGAGGTTGGCACACCATCCCTGGACCACTTCACCAGAGTCATTGGTGCATATGAACAGGTCCAGGGACAAAGTGGCCGGTCTGACGCACTATTACGTGCGCTCATCCTGCTGATGAGGTCCATCGACACACGCATTGGTCAAATGATGGACCTCATGGCCCAGCAAGTGGCATTGCAGAGGGACAGGCCTGGGTCCCAATCAACACATCTGCCCCCTCTGTTGTGCTGCAGGATGACAGTGCACCATCCTCCCCTGTGCCAACAGAGAGGGGTGAGTCCTCAGACTCCACTGGCCGTTCAGCAGGGCCCCCCTACCAAAAAGATAGAGGGGGCGTCCAAAGAAGAGCCTCGGAGTCTCTGAAGGCAAAGCACCAGCCACACACCAGTCACGGAGCCAGCCCTGATGGCAACCCTGTTCCCCACTGCATTGACTGTTTGGACTGTCCTTCCCCACACTGCCTTGTCAATGGCACTTGTCTGTTAGACTGGGTTACCACATCAATGTGGTGTCTACCACATGGATGCGGTAGACAGCACATCCATGTGGTGTCTACCATGACTCTCAACTCACTGCTTCATCACCACCTTCATGTAAATATGCCCGCACCCCTCACATGTCCACTTTGCAAATAAAATAACTTATGCACCAGGATTTGTGCTGTATTGTTTTTAGTGCAATATTTACAGTTTTGAAAATGTCCATGATGTATCCAAATGATGTACAGTATGTAGGGTAGGATAATTTTGAAGCACCTAGGGATACACAACAGAACAACAGTCACTGGCGTAATTGTGGCATCCCAGACATAACACTTCATAATACATACAGATGAGTCTACAGGCATACAACACAATGTGCAGCAAGTATCAACAAACAGAGTTCTGCATACGTTCACATAAACAATGTCAATGCCACCTTTCCTTTACACAGGTGACTCAACACGTGCCTGACACCAGACAATGTACAAGTCGTACCTCTTTACCCACCTTCAAGAGAAGTAGCGGGTGTTGAGCTGTTGACGCATGTCAACTCCTTCCTCCTCTCCACTGTCCTCATCACTGGACTCAGGTCCTTGGGCAGGCGGGGAACTTGGTTCCTCACCATCATCCAGGAGCAGGGGAGTCCCCTTGTGAAGGGCCATGTTGTGTAGCATACAGCATGCCACAACGATCTTGCACGCCTTCCTAGGCGAGTATGCCATTACACCTCCAGTCCTGTCAAGGCAGCGGAATCTTGACTTGAGTAGGCCAAAAGTCCTCTCAATGACACGTCGGGTCCTGCCATGGGCCTCATTGTACCTGACGTCAGCCGGGGTCCTGGGATTCCTTATTGGGCTCAGCAGTAATGGGCGAATGGGATATGCAGAGTCACTGTGAATTACAAACACACATTGCAATGTTGCACAGGCAGAGGGCAGCAGGTCACACACACACAGAACGCCATATCACTAGGCATACTCACCCACAATCCAAGCACGTTTGGGAAGCAGGTTAGCCATCATCCGAGGCACCATGCTGTTCCTCATGACGTACAAATCATGGGCTGAGCCGGGGAATCTTGCACACACATATGATATGGTCATGTCTGCAAGGCACACCACCTGCACATTTATTGAATGATAATGTTTGTGATTCCTAAAAATGTGCTCAGTGGCCTTTGGTGGCACCAGACCAACATGGGTGCAATTGATGGCACCAACAACATTGGGGATGTGCCCAAGGGCATAGAAGTCACCCTTCACACCGGCCAATTCTGCTCCCCTGCGAAAATGTATGTATCAATCCTTATATATCATTATGGCTGCAAGAACATCCCTCAGCACCATGCTGAACATGGGTTGTGACATCCCTGCAGCGCCGGCCACTAACTCCTGGAAGTAACCACTTGCAAAAAAGTGGAGGGCTGCCATCATTTTGTATGTGGGTGTGAACGCAGTTGGGTGGTGGCGATGAGGCTGCAGGTGGGGCTCCAACAGATCACAAAGGGTCTTCATGGTAGGTCTTTTGAGGCGGAATATTCGGATGATCGCTATATCCTCCATGTCTTCCAGCACTGTCAGGTGACGTATGAGATTTGGCCTCCTTCTAGTTGAGATGTAAATGGACACATGTCAATGACAACCATCATGAGGTGGCCTCAGCACATACCGTTAAGCATGTCACGCAAAACCTAACAATTCCATGAGAGATGCGTGGCACCCAAGGTTACATGGGTAGAAATTTGAGACACACAGAGGACACACCAATCCATTTTCAATACACAATTGCCGCAAACAACACATAGGTCAATGGGAATGCACACATATTGAACCTCTCATTCCACATGTGCACCCTCGTACCGTACCATCCACAAAAGTGTGTAAGATGACCATGAATGCCTCATACCCATCTGCTGTACATGTCACAACTCAATGCATCATGTGAACCTGGCACACATCAACAGCCCAATGAACACAGCAGTTGGTAAACTTGTGTGCATCAGCTGATATGGTAGCACAAGTAAGTAACAAAACCATACAGTGAGACAAGCCTTGCCAAGGTCAGGCCTGACCCACAACACATTGATTTGTCACATATCATTGACAACAGCTTAACACTGTCAAGCATCATCAACCATCAAATGTGTAAGTGACATTGCAGGGCCCACAGACCAATGTGTGTCACACATAACGTGCAACCACCTGTGCATCAAGTGGAATGATGGCATTGTATATACAATGATGTGCCCTTAGACATGTTGCTGCTGTGTACTGATGCAGAGTTGTGATGGAATTCAACATTGCATGTGGCCAAAATCGCGGTTGCTACCGCCTGGTGTGACACCAGCAGCACCCCCTTCACAAGTGCGGTAGACATTGGCATGGGTAGATGGCGGTGACCATGCAGTGCCACCCAAATGGTAGTTGCTACCGCCTTGCCACGGCGGTATAACACCAGCAGCACCCCCTTCACAAGTGCGTTAGACATTGGCATGGGTAGATGGTGGTGGCCATGCTGCGACACCCAAATGGCGGTTACTACCGCCTGGCCCCGGAGGTGTGACACCAGCACCCCCCCTTCACAAGTGCGGTAGACATTGGCATGGGTAGATGGCGGTGGCCATGCTGCACCACCCAAATGGCGCGGTTGCTACCGCCTGGCCATGGTGGTGCATCACCGCCATGGAGCATTGCCTATTGGATGGGTTTGAAAGATGCACCATTGCGGTAGCGCAACCCGGGATCCTGCAGTGCATTACCGCCATGGAGCATTGCCTACAGCCAATGTGAGCAATGTTCGCGATGGCATGATGCACGTTTGAAAATTGCGGAAGGCGTGCTCTGCCACCACGGAGGCGGTCATTGGATGGGTTTGAATGAGGCAGACCTGGACAACCAATTATTGCAGCTTTGCGACCTGGACAACCAATTATTGCAGCTTTGCACCTCACAAATGAGCCCAGGGGGCTATAAATCTATGGGAATGAGCCTCACAGAGCCTGCTGCCTGGGACCCTCTCCTGCTGCTCCCTCAAGTGCCTGCTGCCTGGGACCCTCTCCTGCTGCTACCTGGGACCCTCTCCTGCTGCTGCCCCAAGTGCCTGCTGCCTGGGACCCTCTCCTGCTGCTTCCTCAAGTGCCTGCTGCCTGGGACCCTCTCCTGCTGATGCCCCAAGTGTCTGCTGCCTGAGACCCTCTCCTGCTGCTCCCTCAAGTGCCTGCTGCCTGGGACTCTCTCCTGCTGCTTGCTCAAGTGCCTGCTGCCTGGGACCCCTCACCACTCACTTCAAACACAGGTGTTCCATGTCCACAGGGATGGCAAGAACAGAGAACATCCTTGCCAGTCCATTCACAAGCGAGGAGCTGGAGGTCCTAGTGGACGAGGTGCTGGCACAGTACCCAAGGCTATATGGTGGCCCCAATGTAGTGGTAAGTTATCATTGAGGGAGCTGTTGGGCAGGGGGGTGTCATACATGCATGGGACTGGTAACGTCTGCGACCAACTGAGGGGGTTCAGTGCAGTCATCCTGCTTGTGTGTGGGATTAGCATGTAGCCTCTTCGCCCTCATGTATGCATGCAATCATATCTGTTTGGGCCATGCAGAGGGCCCTTGTGAGGTGTCCCCCAGTTTGGGATGTAGGGAGATTACAATTGGTCCTGAGTCTGTGTATTGCTACTGTTCTGATAGATGTTGGTACATGACACTGTGTAACTGGTCTTTTACCCTACCTTTCTCCCATAGCTGCAGCTTAAGGTACACCAGCTTAAGGCCATGTGGAGGGCCATTGTTGCAAAGGTACAAGCCATGGGGGTATCCAACAGACGATGCACTCACTGCCACAAGAGGTGGGACGACATCAGCTGGCTGGCAAAGAACGTGGCCGAGATGACCTTGGGGCTGCAACCGCGCACTGGGCATTTGGCACGGCGCAACTTAACACCACTGATGGTCCGCATATTGGCAGTGACTAATCCGGAGCTGGATGCACGTCTGTTGGAGCATCGCCAGCAAGGTAGGGGTGAGTATTTGGGGAGGGTGACTTTGCCTGGGAGCGGATGCATGTGTACAGGGCCTGTGGCAGCGGTGAGCCATGTTATGTTTGTGTGGTGGTGCTGTGCTGTGTCATGTGACTGGCTGCAGGGATGTGTGCTAGTGTCAGGCATTGTGCCAAACAGCCCTTACAGAGCTAATCCTCCCTGCTGTGCTTTATCATAGCCAGGTGTGTTAGGATCCACATGGTCATTCTGCATTGGGATAGTGTGGGGAATCTATTTGAGGGTGAACAGAAGGGTCCACTATCTTAGTGTAAGTTCATGTATTCCTACTTTGCATGCACCATGTTCGTTGAGGGTCACATGTCTGACAACAAGGTACCACATGGTGCTTGGTATGGCCTACTGTCATGTCCTAATAGGTGTGTGTGTTGTCTCCTCCGGTTCCCTGAAGGACTGTCAGTGGCAACGAGTGTTGGGACATGATAGGTGTGGGCATGGAACATTGTGTGTCTGGTACACTTCATTCATGGTCAAGGCGTTGTGCTGTGTTGCCTCAAAATGGCTCAGTCATGGCAGCCATTCAGTTTTGCAGGCACTGTTGTGGTCTATGTAGTGTGTTGCTGCAATGTGATTGCAGGGTGTGGTGGTCACCATGTTGATTTGGGCATCCCCTGTATGCATTGGTCGGATTGCTTTGTCCTGATGATGACATTTATACGACCCTGCATCTCTCTCTCATGCAGAATCGCTAATGGAGATGGAGGAACCCAGTGGTGACGAGAGTAGCACCACAATTGTACCGGAGACCAGTGACACAGAGCTCACCAGCGCATCTGAAGGGGACTGGAGTATGCAGGACGAATCCGTGGCTGAGACAATCATCATCTGATGCCAGCGGTGATGTATCCATGTTGTCAGGCACAGTGGATGGGGAGTCTGCAACATCATCTACCACTCAGCGGCCAGTGCCCAGCCTCCCATCCACTTCCTCTGGTGCTGCCCGTGTCCATGTCAGTAAGAGGGGACGAGTTACATTCACATCTGGCACCGCTAAGCCTGCACCTGTCCCCCCTGCTGCCCTCAGTGCTGAGTCTGTAGAGCTCCTGCACCAGCTTTGTGTGAGCCAGACAGCCCTGCTCAATGCCTTCAGCGACCATGACAAGAAATTAGGGCAGGTGGTTGCCTACATGGAGGGCATACACTCTGACGTGGGTGGGCTTCACCGTACAGCCCAGGCTTTGTCATCCGCAGTGACGTCTGCCCTCCATCAGGCACATGCTCCCATTCCTGCTCAGGTGCCTTTGTCTACCCTCCAGTTAGTGGCCACATCAGAGGACAGTGACCACGGTTCGCATGCGTCACAGACATGATACAGCACAAGGAGCACAAAGCAGACACAACCCAAGTGGTCCCGCCCACAGACACCATCCCACAGAAGAGCATAGCTACCCCAGAATGCAAGGACAAGAGCCCGTCAGGGAAGGGCAAGGCCGAAAAGGCAATGAGGCTGACATCAGGCTCACGTACCTCTGAGGCATCACCAGCAAAGGACTCTCCTGTCCCTAAATCTTCACGCAGAGCTAGGCGTGCAGTGTCTCTGTCCACTGAGGAGGTGTTGTATAGCAAGGGTATACCTAGGAGGGGCACAGGGCCACATCCCCCACCATATCAAATCCAATTCCGTGCCCAGTGGAGGTGGGCACTGTAGGGGCCACCCCTGGCAAAGAGGCAAAGGAGGGCACTGTAGGGGCCCCCCCTGGCAAAGTCGCAAAGGAGGGCACTATAGGTGGGACACCTGGCAAACAGGCAAAGGAGGGCACTGTAGGGGCCACCCCTGGCAAAGAGGCAAAGGAGGGCACTGTAAGTGGGACACCTGGGAAGCAGGGGAAGGTGGTCCAGAGGCATAGCCAGTCAAAGCATTCCGCAGGATGCAGCACGTTACCAGAGGAAGTGCCAGTGTCTGAACCGGATAAGGGACAGTTGGTGTGTGTGCCTGTTGTATCATCATCAGTTCCCATTAACCCCAAGACAGGGCAGCCATTTCACATTCCCAAAAAGTGGAAGGGCATACCTCCAACCTCTCCCACCAACACTGTGTCACAGGTATGCATGACTCCACCTCCACGTGCCACTATACCACCTGGTCCAAACAGCCCTCCAGCTTGCCAAACAACCGATAGCCCTATATCACCCGCTTCTCTGTCTCCCCAGTCAAGTGTTCCTGCTGACCCTGACACACAGCCAGCTCCAAGTCCACCTGACAGCCAAATGTGAGTGCCAGTCACCCTCATACACCTGTCTCTCATACAGGTGTACTTGTCCTGCCCATTTTCTGCCACCTGTGTGTGTCATACTTTCCCCTGTGCCCTGGACACTGGCCCTGTTGCTCTGCTGTGTTGTACTCTCACCTGTGCCATGGATACTGGCCCTGTGGCTCTGCTGTGCTGGAGTCTCCCCTGTGCCCTGGACACTGGCCCTATTGCTCTGCTGTGTGGTACTCTCACCTGTGCCATGGACACTGGCCCTGTTGCTCTGCGGTGTTGGACTCTCACCTGTGCCATGGACACTGGCCCTGTTGCTCTGCTGTGTTGTACTCTCACCTGTGCCATGGACACTGGTCCTGTTGCTCTGCTGTATTGTACTCTCACCTGTGCCATGGACACTGGCCCTGTTGCTCTGCTGTGTTGGAGTCTCCCCTGTGCAGCCTCTCATGTACTTGCTGTGCCACCTGCCCTGGACACTGTCCCTGTTGCTCTGCTGTGTTGTACTCTCACCTGTGCCATGCCCACTGGCCTTCCTGTTTGTAGTTTGCCTGTGCAGATTATCTTGCATTTGATCAGCATTTTGTGCCTTGCTATTGTGTACTGTTGTTCTACTGTCACATTTGTGCAATATGTGAATAAAGACAGTTACTCCTGTTGTGTGTTTTGTCAGTGTCCTTGCTGATTAAAGTTCCTTTAGTGTGTGCATTTGGTTGCCTGTGCCCCATGCTCTATGTGTCACTTCAAGTTTGCCAATATCTTTGCCCGCATCACATTTTTATCCAGGGGTGACAGGGTCTTCAGGTCATTCAGCCACTGATACGAGTGTGATCTGTGTTGGCTCTTTTGCCTGTCACGCAGTTCTCTTTTTAGTGGTTTGCTAGTGTTGGCTACATTGTTGCCATGTCAGGTTGGGGTACACTGCCAGCACAGGGTGTGATGCTGTGCACAGGTTTGCATGCAGGCTGGGCAATGTCATGATGTATGTGTGTTATTTCTGTATATGTGCCCAGCTGTGTATGTGTATGGTCATTTTGTGTTGGACCTTAGTCCTGGTCCCCTGGCATACATGAGATGTTTGCTCTTGGGTGGTGAGGAGGTGTGCAGTCTGAAGGGTGTGACTTTGCAGTGGATGTGGATTTGTGTGTGTGCACCTAGATTGTGATGGCCACACATGTATCACCCAAGAGTTGTGTGCCTGTTGTTTGGATTGTCCTGCCCTGTGAAAATGATTGTATGCACATGTGTGAGTTGTCTGTTGTGCACTGTGCAGTTTGTCGGTGTGTCCATACAGTTCTGTCTGACTCATCCTTGTTGTTTTGGTCACTTATGAGTGTGCAAAGTGTGTGACTTGCACATCAGTGTTGTGTTTGTTTGATCATCAATGTGTGTTTTGTGTGTTTGTGTAGACTGTGTGGCCCTGCTGCTCCTCACTGGCATTGTATTTGACTTTCTCATGCATTGCAGGCACATGGTGGCTTTTATCCTCCTGTATGGCATGGTGTGTGTGGTGTGATGCCATCCCCTATGTGTGCCACTTGTGCCTAGCCATTGTGGATCTGAACTCCCTCTATTTGTTTATGGTACACCCCATACATGTCTGCTACTGACATGCAAGTCGGTTGACTTTGATATCAGCTGTACCCTTTGTTTACAAGTATATGTGCCTCCCCGTCACTTCATTTGTGAGACTGTGCCTTGTAGTGCAGTTCTTGGGCCAAGAGTGATGTTCCACTCTGGACATGTCCTGTGTTGTTTGTTGATTTGTGCTTTCATGTGCGGTTTGTTTGATGTGGCAGTGTAGTTATGTGCAGGTGCAATTCTTGTGTAATTTGTGGTATGTTGTGTGTGTGTTTTGTTCGTGAGTGATGATGTTGTGCACTCATGTTGTGTTTATGCTCCCATTGCCTTTCCACAGTTTGGCTGGCAGAGTATGTCTGCTTCTGCTGGGGTTGTGTGTGTGTTCTTGTGGTGTCTGTTTGTAGTTTTGGGCAGGTATCTGTTCAGGCTTCCCTGTGTGTGTGTTCTGTTTGTGGATACACTCAGGGTGTGTGTTTGTTTGTGTGTGTATGTGCTGGGAAGTATTGTCAGCCTTGAGTGTGTGAGGCACTGGTGTTGTGTGTTCCTTGTCAGCCACTCCTGCAGTGGCTGTCTCCCTGGTTGTCTGTTGTGTGATGCAGGGTGTGTATTGTGCTTGCTTGTTCCTGTACTTGTTGCTGAGCATGGGGGTGTACATGATGGGCACCTGCCCTGTGACTTGCTGGTGTGTGCTGATGTGTGGTTGGGGGTGGTGTGTCCCTGTGGTCTCTGTGCCCTGCCCATGTCTTGTAGTGGCCCTGCCTTCTGCATTGTGCGCATGTGTTGACCGCAGTGGTGACGTGACCGGTAGCGGGACGTTGCTGCTAGTTCGCGGTCGATGTGTGTCCCAGATGCAGATGGGTGACTTGTTGGCAGGTGGGTGATATAGGGGTGCCCTTGTGGATGTGTTGTGACCCCCAGTAGGGTGTCTGTGGTGGACTTGGACCCTGTGTTAGCCCGTGTGTTGTGTGTTGTATTTGTGTATTTGCGTACCACATTGTCGGCCCATTTGATGATAGTGCAGTAGCAGGTACATGACCGGATGCATCTGTAGGGCTGGGTCCATGACGTTCATGACCGGGTGGAGAGGACCTGGTCTCTGCTATAGCGCTCCGCTGTTGAGTTTCCGCCGTGTCTGGCTGAGCATTGTCTCCGCTGCAGTGCGTTTGCCTGTTTGGGCCATCCTAATTTGTTGAGCAGGCAGACGTCTTTCTGCATGGCGTTGAGTCTCCATTGGCTCCCTCCGCCACAGTGGCGGGCGCACTTTATTATGGCGGCTGTGAGTACTGCTGCTCGCGAGAGGAAAAAGGCGTTTTTCCACACCGCCAGTGCTGCGGTTGTGCCACCGTCCGACATCCTAATGGACCCCATTGTTTAAAAGTACTGAAAGGCAGCTCGGGCATTGCACAACCCAAACGGCATAACAGTATTTCAAACAGCCCTTAATGTGCCTTGAAGGCAGTCTTCCACTCATCCCCCTCTCTAATCCTAACCAAGTGGTAGGCACCCCTCAAATCCAAATTAGTAGAAATGGTGGCCTGTTTCACCTGATCCAAGAGCATTGAAACCAGAGGGAGGGGGTATCTATTCCTAATTGTGTTTTGGTTTAGCATGCGATAATCTATGCACGTTCTTTAATCCCCAGTTGCTTTTGAAATAAATAAAAGGGGAGAGTCTGCTGGGGACCGAGCAAGACGAATAAACCCAATTTCAATATAGTGGTTCAAATATTCCCATAGGTGCTTAGTTTCGGATACCAACAATGCATACACTCATCAGGATGGTATAGTAGCCCCTGCTATCAGATCTATCTGGCAGTGATAAACACTATGTGGAGGGAGATTTTCTGCCTGGACTTCACTAAACATGTCCTTATAGCTGAGGGCAGCACCACATTATCTTCCGCTGCTGTAGCAATGCACAAAGGATGTGCCAATGCACTGGCTTGTGAGAGACTGTTCCTCATACAGTTTGTCTTGCACTCTTCAGATAGGAAGTATACTACTTTCTCTTTCCAATTAATGGCAGGGTTGTGATCCCACAACCAAGGCATTCCCAAAACAATCTCATATTGCAGAAGTATGATAATATTCAATGATATGTCTTATACATGTCTTTGTGTACCATCCTGGACAGACAAATTAACTGTCTCTGTTTGTTCTGTAATCAGGCCAGATTTCAAAGGTTTGTCATCGACCACCAACACTCTCTCGGGCACTTCTCTGAGAACTCGGGTCAATGCTAGTTTCTTAACCAATCCCTGACCAATAAAATTTCCGGTGGCCCCAGAGTCAATCATACCAGTCACTCGATAGGAAGACTCCGGGACTTACAACAACATTGGAACCAAAATGTGGGGCTCTGTCTCTCTACCCTCGGTGCCAACAATGAAGGCACTTTCCATTTAAATCCTTCTTCGTCTGGCACTGACAGTACAAGTAAAGTGTTCTCTGTTGGTTTTTGTTTTCCGATGCAGAACTGAGATTGCCACCCTCTTTCCTGAAGCGAAAATCCTGGAGGATTTAGGCCTTGTAGGACATTCAAGTACAAAGTGCCCCTTTCTTCCACAATACATACATTGCCCGTTTCCCCTACATGCCTCGTTTTCTTCCTTAAAAAGGGGGATCTAATAGTCCCAACTTCTATAGGCTCAGCACTAGGTTCATGATCTACAAAATGTTTCCTAAAACCCAATCGTATCTGGTATTCAACCGCTCACCCTTCCTTTTCTCGCCCCCTCTTTCAGAGAATGTATGTGTAAGGTTCATTAAATATGTGCAGTTAGTGGGTTGTGGATCGATCTGAGCAAGAACGTCGTTCATGTCTTCCCTTAACCCCTGATAATACAAGGACATCCTCTTTTCCTCAGGCCATGCTGTCTCTGCCACTAACCAATTAAACGATAGGTCACCAGATCCCATTTTCTTTGTTTTAATTCCAACAGCTCTCTGTCAGCACTAAATGTGGTGGCTCTCCTGTCAAACACTCTTTCAAGCTCTTTGCGGAAGACAGCCCAATCAGACAGTACCTGGTAATCATTGTTCACTAAAGGAACTGCCGAATTTGCTGAATCCCCAGCTAAATAAGATAAAGCAAATGCCACTCTTGAATGGTTGTTAGGAAATGAGGAAGGTTTGCATGAAAAATGCAGCATAACCTGCACTAAAAATATCTGTATTTTATGTGGATCTCCTGAATAACTCTCAGGTGTACCTAAAGGTATGGGAGGCGGAATGGGAACCTGTATATGGGAAGGAGAGGGAGACACATCAAAAGGGTTACATGTTTGCCTCTCTAATCTCTCTTTAAGAGCGGCTGTTTCTGCCTTTGATGTTTTTAATTCCTGTTGCACTAATAATAATGCCTGCATAACATCATCCAAAGTGGCCAAAGTGGCCATCTCAAGTGCAGCACCCGGTCAGGAGAAGTTAGAATTCATGGGTGCATAATTCTATTAGACCTGCAGAATTGGAACTCCTCAGAACCGGAATGCTGCACAAAGTGATCCACCTCCTGGCTTCTCCAACTCTGTAGCTATTATAGACACACAGAGTAGTGAAGTGGTCAAGCGGGAGACAGGGGTAAAGGAAAAGGACGGCAAGGATTTTGAACCTGTGGAAAACAACAAAAGAAATAAGTAGGGTACACAACTAAAGTCTACTCTCTGCATATCTCACTGAGAATCCATAAATACCTTTAGAAACATATAAATGTTCTCTTAAGTGATAGTAATCTGGAAATATAACCATCAGTATATTTCCTCCTGAAAGAACCTAACGAATTTAGAGCAAACCGATGAACACCATACTATATGAAACGTACATTCAAACTGTACTGAAATATAAATGTAAATTCATCATACATACTACATAAAAGAAAAGAAAGCTAGTTTAGGAGATATAACAATTCTAAGAAGGTAATGTCTTTGTTTCCAAAGTCATGCCTAGTAGTAATACACTCCTTCAATCATTGTAATGTTTTTTGCACATAACCCATAAATATGTTCCTTTCAGGAGCCTAAAGGCACTTCTTCACATTCACAATGAACGCTAACCCATAACAACCATGAAAAGTACTGAAAGTAACAATCTCAAATAACCAAAAGCATAAGAAGCAACGGTTGTTGAACCTTATTTTCACTCCATATGCCTATTACAGCAACTATAAACAGGATTTCAGCCTAGAAACCACCTGGACCGATTAAAGGCTGGTAAAGTAGAACCAGAGCCACCCAACACTGTGGGAAGCATCTCAGTTTTCCCCTGCACTGGCGTCCTGATACATAATTACCTCTGAAATGTTGTTTCGAGGTTGCTGGCAGTAGACTTGGCAAAGACTCCTTGTCTTGCCGGGCGTGTGAGCAGGGCCCATGCAGAATGGTTACTGGAGGATCTGAAGCAAACGTCTTCCAACATGTGAAGTTTCCGGTGAACACAACACCCGATCTGCTGATACGGGTCGACGAAAAACACAGGAACGAGAATTACACATGTCAGTCAGCGTACATCAGAATCCTTTTATACCCATTAGCCTCTCTTATTGCATCATGGGAATTGTAGTCTTTAAAAATGGTTTTAAGCGCTACTTGGTAGGCGCTTCCGCCTACAATCCTTTACAAATCTCATATCTAGCATATTTTCCTATAAGGTGTAGAAGGGTATACCTATTTGACCTACAGCTGCCTGCCAACATCCTTACAAAGTGCAAAGTGCAAAGTGCAAGTCCATAACAATAGCTCAGTTATAGCTAAAAATTCTTTAAACAGGAATTGTCATTTAAAGGTAATATCATGTACAGCAGTATGTATTCCTACCAATACCTGGTCAATTTTTCACAGCATCTGGAAATTCTTTCATATTGCTCATCAATACAAAGTTATTAAATCAAAAATATGTTCAGCGTCTATCCTAAGACACAACAGTATTATCAATCAAATAGATTTGATCTCTTACCATCTTAAAAGGGGTAGAAGCCATCAGTTATGTGCTAGATCACAGTTTGAGAAAAAAAATCTAAAATGCAATACATTGTCCCCCCCCCCGAACTTACAAACACAATGTTCACTTCCCATGGTGTGCTTTGAACACCTAACAAGGCATTCCAAGTTCCGCAAAATACCCAATCTGATCTTGATATATAGTGTATCCTTTTGTTTGGGGTGAATAAAGTCCAAGTATAGCATATTGCTTGCACTATGCTCACCATTGAAATACTTCCCCAATATACTCCCTGGTTTTATCATGGAGACTCTTTTATCCCACCTGGACACATAATGATGCTCCTTTACGAGTTCTGCAGTATCCCGCCTAGTCTTACTCAGGTTGATGCATAGCAACGCTAGCTGTAGCTCATTCAATGAATTTTTCACATGAGCCATCCAAGTACTCTCATTTGAACCGCCGGTGCCATGAGCGTCCTCCTGGGATTTTAGGTATATTTGAGTTCCTCACCCACCGCTCTAATATAGTATAACACTGGTTTTAGGGCTGCTTCTTCAGAGATTGGTGTAAGGTTGAGTTCAGCATAAGGTGCTAACAAGCGAGTGCCAAGACCCAGTCTTAGTAGGGCCCTACACAAGTTGTTTTCAGCCACTTGCAGTCAATATAAGTTCCTGTACCCCCAAAGCTCAGCCCAGTAAGGTGGTGTTGCTACTGCCTACAGCTGATAAATTTGGAGGATTGTGCTGATTCTCTGGGCACCTGCCTTATACCTAAATTTAACTACTGCCCCGGAGGTCTGGTTTAAAACAGTGGATGTAATACAATAAGGAGCCAAGAGGGAAATAAGGGTACCTACGGGATAGCCCTCCACTCAACAAGCATCAATACCAAAAAATCCCTGTACCCTGGACATAGGTTAGCATTCGTCTATTGGGCACCCTGATATTGTTAGCTGTAAAAAATATATACTATTTAAATCCAGACCAAACACCTATTCTACATGAAGTTGGGTGTGTTCTTTAAGTGCCAAACCCTCCAAATCAAACCATTGTTTGTAACTTCAAAAAGGGAGAATACGGGCTGCATTCAACTCGACACATCCACCGATGACTGCTCCACTGAGACAGTGCATACACCCACACTTGGAAATGAACAAACATAAAAAAAGTGTGGTGAAAAGGAAGGCGCCTCAAGGGGCGAACACCCTCGGGGCACTTGGCAGATGTTATCAGTTTCCTACCCCTTTCTCATCATCGGTCGCCATTCCCTTTCAAAATAAAGATAGGTGTCCAAAACAAAACCATGCGTGTTTGTGCAAAGAGACGGGTGCAAGACAAAACACTCAAGGAATCGCTCCTTTATGTGACAACAGAAGTGATTAAAATCAACAGTCACACCAATGTTACAACTTTATTACTAGATATGGTGTGTGCTGGTGAGTTAAAAAGGCTGGTAGCTTAACATCGCATACCAATACCCATAGCCAACATATTTCACTGCTCTACACACTTATTGGCACATTCATCAGGGCTCACCACTCGGTCACTGCACCAGTGTTCGACATCCTCATAATGGAAACCTTCTCCAGCCATGTCCTCTCATACCGGCTGGCAAGGGAAAAGCTGTCAGCCTTACTGTCGATTGTCGCATCAATCGTACGTATAGTGAACCGGGACCATAAATCATCCCAGGCCTGGGATGATTTATGCTCCCTGAAAAACAAGGGCCTTATTTAGTGTTCAGAAGAGTGAGCTATTCTTCAAAACGTGCCTTAGTTAAAGCGCGACATGCCACACTTTATAGCAGATGCCCGTTTCCTCCAAACTCTATACATGGCCCTGAATATAAATAATTCAGCCATTTGGTCCTTATGTATTTTTGCATCTGATCATTGGTATATCACAATTGTGACTAGAAACTGGGCACTTATTAAGTTATAAATGGTGATCAGGGCTGAGGGTTGGGATAAAGTGGATGCTTTCTATGTGGGGAGGAGCAGCAGAGAGGAGTTTACTACGTAGCATCATCATTCGAGGCATGGGGAATCTCATTCTTTAGAGTTTTACAATTGCATCGCTAGCCCCATCTACTCACACACTTGAGGAAAAATAGTTTTTTAAGAGTATACAAGTGCATTGGGTCCATCAAAATCCTTGGCTCTAGTACAAAGACCTGCCCATGTAGATTGTGTTTTGTGTATCATGTGCAAATTATGCTAATGAAAGGGCCTTGATTGGTGGCTACTATAAGGCAGTAAGTTTAATGCAAGGTGAAAAGGAGTTTGCATTGATTACTGATTCCGAAGCATGCCATTAAGGGATTTACAACCTGTTCAGTGTGGATCACTGATGAAACATGGAATACAAAAACATCGACCTTTGAAAATATTGAAGTAAATATATTGTACACACAAATATCAACCCCCTGATAGTTAAACAAGAATTTACACAAATATCGATTAAAAAAATATTGCTTAATAAAATATTGATTACAGAAATATAGAGAGCAAAAATATAGATACCAGAAATATCGACGACATTAAATTGTAATGAACCACAACAAAAATATTAAGGCTACTACAAAAATATCTCTACAATATATATAAAAAATATAGCTCATGCGATTTAACGTTAAATAAAGACTATTTACAATTATTCAATTATTTAACACATCCCAAATAATTAAAATAAATAATGACAACATATATAAAAAATATTAAATGACTGAAAAAAATATATATAATTATACTAACCGACAAAAATAAATAAATTCACAATATGACAATAAATTACTTTCTGATGATGCAAAAATTATATTTATATAATATATAACAACTATCATTATTAGAAATTACATTTATTTCCAAATATATTTAAATAACAACAATAAGTAACATAAATATTAACATTAAATAAACATTACATATATTTATATAAGTAAAAGGTAACTGCAAAAAATTCAAATAACGTATCTCAACCAATGATTTTAAACTAAAAATGAATAAACCATAGAAAATTTTAACTAATTACCTAAACACTATAAAACAAAGAATTAATTAACAGGAATTTACTGTTTATCGGCCAAACACGGAGGGAGAGTGTTACTTTGCGAAAAAGGGCCCAGAGAAGAAAGAAAATCTACACATACTACTATATCAGATTAATCTATAAGGTAAGAACAAGACTTATTTACAAAAAATAAATACCTAGACCTCCTTAACTTAATTAATTAAATTTATGGAATATGTTATTAGATACATTATTTAACTCAAGATATTAAAAAATATAAGTAATTAAATATATACAACTTAACCTATAAAGAAAATAAATAACTCTACTTTTCACACGTATTAAAAGTACAAAAAATAGCTAACAAATGCTTTTCTCTTTATAGCTGCTACAAAATTCTACTAAACATCAACATCAACATAAACAACTGCATCAAACACAAACAGTAAGTCACTATTTTATATTCAAAAAATGTATCACACTAAATACTATTGAGCACAAACATCAATATTATTACCAGTCGCAAACAAACAGATTTTAAGTATCACCTAATTTATAACAGATAAAAAATACTTTTAAAATAAATTATTTCAAATCACAATTGCAATAAAAAATACTGTTGAACTGCAAATCGTTTCCAGTTCTTTCCTATAGCCCTACCTCTACATCGTTAGCAATAATTAATAAAATATTGCACTCCTTACTAAATATTGTGTATAACTAGCAAGTCATTTAGCTATTCTTCAATGCATCTCAAATTACTACTCTTAAATGGCAATTCCTTAAAAATAGCTATTTAACATACGAAATTCTCTAACTTCGTAAATTATAAAAATACTATAATAAACTAAAAAAATAACATTCACTCTTTAATTTCACAGCTTAAACTTAACTTCCATTGCACCGAATAAGGTGACAACTTGGAGGAAAACAACAATACCTACATTAGAGAAAAACATCCATTACGATAGCAGACGGAAAAGCACTCTGACCGCAGTGGTTGCCAAAAAAAAGTCTGCATGTTCCGCTGCAAACACAGTAGTCACATTACAATGAAATGGTTGAAAAATTTGACCGCGACAGTCGCATTTACAAAAAAAAGGCTCTCACGTTCTGAAAACTGGAAAATCAGACCACGGCGGATGGAAATGCTGCAGAAAGCAACAGAAAAGCCGATCCACAAGCGGAATGACAGCAAGTGAAATAATGAGAACATGGCGGAGCAAGCGGAACGATCAGTCTTTTTCTGAAAAAATGAATGGCAGAGCTGGCGGAAGGGTCATTGCCTTCAAACCACTGCGATTGCGCAGAAAGAAGAATGGCGGTCGAATGCATCGACACAACATGGTCACCAAGTGTGGCTTATTGTTTTCCTCTGCCTCCAAACACATTTGAGACGCCCCAATGATACACCCCCATGGCATTTAAAAAATATAAATCCCAGGTTAACACAAATAACACACCTGCCATGGATAACCCATTTGGACCCATCCACATATCTGAGTATAAACCCAACCCCTTCCCTGGCCAGCATCCTTTGCACAACAAATCATCACACATTACACCATCACAACCAGACACACCAACAACACGAACACACACCTATCACATCACCACCACCACCTTCCCACCTGCACTAGTCACCAATTTCCACATCACACACCATGGCACAGAAATAAATGCCAACATTCACAGTTAATAGACCCGATTCACAGAACAAACTTAAGACAAAATCCTAAACTTACTACCATTTTGGTATTCACGGAAGGCACTTACTCATTTTGGTATTCACAGAAGGCACTTACTCATTTCGGTATTCACAGAAGGCACTTACTCATTTCGGTATTCACAGAAGTCATTAAAGAGTTCTAAAATTAGGAGTCCTAAGTGTACTATTCCTAAACTGAGAAAAATCCTAACTTCAAGACTTTCGGTATTCACAGAAGGCATTTAGGAGTCCAAAATGAGTAAGTACTTTCTGTGAATACCAAACTGGTAGTAAGTTTAGGATTTTGTCTTAAGTTAGTTCTGTGAATCGGGCCCAATGAGTTGTCAGTGATGGTAGATGAAATAATCAGAGTAGAACCCCATTTGTTTGGAGGCATGGTCCAGCAGACACCACTAGGCAGAAAAAAATCAAATGTGGGAAAGGATAGTCAAAGTCAACGCAGTAGGGACCACCCTGCGCACACTGAATGATATCAAGAGGTGGCATGAAATACGGTGCCTACTGGAACCATGAGGCGGCTCAGAGGACTGGCGGTGGCCCTCCTATTCCACCACTGACATTCACTGAATGAGAGGAGAAGGTGCTTGCCATACTGCATCCAGGGAGTCTCACAGGAATACCCGGGGGAGTGGAGACTGGTAAGTACTAACAAATGTCTCTCATCACATTGCCATTTACTGTCTTGCACAACTAGAAAGTTACACTTCCAAGACCTAAATGCAATTATGTACAACACACTCTTACCCAACACATGTCTCACATATCTACCATTTCATTCCTCTGATTCACCACAAAGGTAGCTAACAATATTCCATGGGGGTATGTAATGTAAATTGCATGTATATAGCGCGTAATTCACCCGAAGGTCTCAGAGCGCTAGCATAGACATCAGACAGAAAGCATAGGTCAGAGAGTTTGGAAAAGCCAGGTTTTAAGGTCTTTACAGAATCTGAGATGGTTAGATTGTGCCCTAATAGATAGGGGCAAGATGTTCCAGGTTTCAGGAGCTGTTTTACTGAAAGACCTATCACCGTTTATCACAGTGCGAACTTTGGGAACCTTTAAAAGCTGCTTGCAGGAAGATCTAGAGCTCTGGCCGGTTTGTGGGGTTTAAGCTTTTTTTCCAGATAAACCAGCCCTTGTCCATGGATGGTTTTGTGTACTAAGCAGCACAGTTTGAATTGGATGCGTTTCTTAATGGGAAGCCAGTGCAAGGTCCTAAGGGAAGGATCTGATGGGGTATGGGGAGGAAGGTCAAGTACCAATCTGGTTCAGTTTTCTGCAATACCTGCAGTTTTGCCAGAAGGTTTTCATTTATGGAAGTTAATAGGGCATTCCCATAATCAATGCGACTTAAGATAAGGCCTTGGACTAGGGGCATACGAGACGAGAGGGGATGCCACTTGTAACTTTTCTTCAGACTGCGCATCAGGCCAAAGCTAGTCTGCCCTACTTTATTGACATGTTCAGTCATAGATAGGCTATTGTTGACAATCACCACCAGATTCCTGACCGAGGACCTGGGGGGAGAACAGGGTCCAAGTGTGATTGGCCACCAATCATCAGTCCAGAACTTGTCTGCTGTTCCGAAAAGCACAATCTCCGTTATGCTGGTATTTAGTTTTAAAAAATTGTTGGTCATCCAGCTGTCGATTGCAACCATACAATTTGGGAATCCTAATTTGGTTTCCGCTGGATCAGGGCCAATGGTGATCAGCAGCTTAAGATACGGTGTCAAAGCTGTGGGCTCTGATCACCTTCGCCAAGGGGAGACATATAGATTAAAAAGCGTTGGGCTCAATATCGAGCCCTGGGAAACCCCTTTATCATTTTCCTGATGGCTGGAGGAGTACATTCCGACTTGAACCTTTGAGCGCCTTTTGGACAGATAACTTTTAATCCAAAGTAACGCTGAGCCTTCGACACCAATCTCTGAAAGCCTCTCAAAGAGAATGTTATGCGAGATGGTGTCGAAGGCAGCGGACAAGTCGAGAAGGACCAGTATGGCCGATTGTCCTGTGCCAAGGGTCATCCTGACATTGTCTACTATTTCAAGCAGGGCGGTCTCGGTGCTATGGAATGCCCTAAAGCCGGATTGCAACTCTATGTTCTGCACAGGCATCTTCCCAGAGACACTGAAAAAGACCTTAATAAAACCTCTCCTTAAGAAACCCACCCTCGATAAGGAAGAGCTGAAAAATTACCGTCCTATCGCTAGTCTCCCTTTGATGGCCAAAATAGTGGAGAAAATAATGAACCTCCAACTTTCGTCCTTTATTGAGGAACATAAACTCTTGGACGAATCTCAGTTCGGGTTCCGCCAATTCCACGGCACTGAGACCGCTCTGATCAAAGCGGCGGACGATATAAGATCTATCCGGGATGCCGGAGGTACAGCTGTTCTCATCTTGCTGGACCTATCGGCCGCCCTTGACACGGTCGACCATACCACCTTGGTCGACCGTGTCAAGAGCATCGGAATCCAAGGCAAGGCTAGGAGTCTCCTTGCCTCCTTCCTGGCAAATAGATCCCAGGTCGTTACTGTCGGACCTTTTAAATCCTCCCCCTTGTCTCTGCCATGTGGAGTTCCTCAAGGCTCATCCCTAAGTCCGACACTATTTAACATCTATGTGTCGGACCTTGCCAAAGTCATCAGGGCACACGGGATGAGCCTCACGTCCTATGTAGATGACACGCAATTGGTCCTTGCAGTCAAGAATGACGGTCCCAAAATAGCTAATACCTTCAACCAAGGCATGCTGGCCATTGGAAGTTGGATGGCTCAAAATTGCCTGAAACTTAACTCTGACAAGTCAGAGGTGGTGATTTTTGGCAACCTATCCCCGCAATGGTCACCCCTCTGGTGGCCATCATCTATGGGCCTACCTCCGGACCCAACAAACAAAGTGAGGAACTTGGGAGTCATTTTTGACGACCATCTAAATTTTCTGCCACATGCTAATCAAATCTCTTCCTCAGCCTTCCATAAACTGCGGCTTATTAAAAAAATCCTGCCTTTCTTACCTGAAAGTGCCGGCAAAACACTGGTGAGTTCCCTCGTCTTGTCGACCCTAGATTACTGCAACGCTCTGTTTCTAGGTGCCCAGGAGAAAGTTCTTTGGAAAATGCAGGCCATTCAGAATGCTGCCGCTAGGCTTTTAGGGCGCATTCCCAAACATCACTCGGCCACACTCACCATAAGACAGTTGCACTGGCTGCCAGTGAGAAAAAGAATCATGTTTAAATCCCTTTGCCTGGTTTACAAGGCTCTGAAAAATGTTGGACCCGCTTTCTTTGTCCAAAACCTTATCCCTTACCGTCCTCCAAGAACGCTTCGCTCATCCTATCAGCATGATTTAGTGGTACCCCGAACCAAATCTGTCTCATGGGGGGACAGAAGATTCATGGTAGCCGCACCTAAACTGTGGAACACATTACCAGAATCGATCAGAATTAGCCCCTCCCTGTGGATGTTTCGCAAGCAACTAAAAACCTGGCTCTTCAACCAATGAACTTCTGCTCTTTGAGGCTTAAAACAATGCAGCAACTTTAGCGCCGAGATGCCCAAGGGCCGTCGTTCGCGCTTTATAAATGCTTTTATAAATAAATAAATTGGGAGGAGTCTAAAAATGTGTTCTCCTCTAAGTAGGAGCCTAATTGTTTGTTGATCAAAAATTCCATAACCTTGCCAAACAAAGGCAGGAGAGAGATAGGCCGATAATTAGAGAGCAGTTTAGGGTCGGCCGAAGGTTTCTTTAGAATAGGTCTGATAGTGGCCTCCTTTCAGTGAAAGGGGACCGAAGCATGGGCTAAGGGCAGATTAAGGATCTTTGTGAGGTCAGTGATTAAAGCGGGCACCATTTTCACCAGGTTCTGAGAGGAGGCAGGGTCGCCCGGGATACTGATTTGATGTTGCGAAGGGTGGATTCTACATCTGCTTCTGAAAAGGGAATACATTCCTTAAGGGCTATATCTTGAAGATTCAGGTTTGTGGTGGCTTTATTAGATAGGGAAGCAAGCTGATTAGACAAAGTTGGTTGGGGGAAGAATTTATGTACAACATCCATTTTTTCATGGAAATAAGAAGAAACAGAGTTAACCCAATCTTGGGATAAGGTAGGAGTGGGCTGACAGGCGGTGGGATTTGTAAATTTTTTCACAATTTTATACAGCTCTTTATGGGAATTGGCTGCCTGAGTTATTCTGACCTCGAGATGGACTTTTTTTGCTGAGGCGATTTCTTTCATATATACTCTGTGCAAAGTTATATATTGTTGCCTCTCAAGAAGGGCTTTGGTTTGCCACCATTTCCTTTCTGCTGCCCTGACAGCTTGGTTTTTTTTTTGCAGACATGGAGTAAACCACGGGGAAATTTTGGTCGGGGACCTAGAGGCTTTTAGTGGGGCAATTATATCTAAGGTCGAGGAGATAGCGCGTTCAAGGTCAATAGCTGCTATATTTGGATCAGTGGAATTGGTGATATGGGAGGGAGTGAAATGAGTAATAAAAGAGTCCAGATTGATCTTATTCCAGGGTCTACTCATTTTTGTTTAGTTACTGATCAGGGGTTTTATAGGAAGGTCTGTGATGTAAAATTTAATAACATGATGATCGGACCATGGGACTGGAAGTATTTCACCAATTTCTACCATTGGGGAATCGGAGCATAGCAGATCTAATGTATGTTCCGCAATATGAGTGGGGTCCATGCTTAGTACTTTCAGTCCTAGGGAGTTAATACTTGAAAGGAGGTCACTAGTGTGGGGGTCTAGGGTTTGCTAACCGTCCTGCCTAGCTCAGAAGCGGTCGCTCCTCACGCTGCTCCCTGCTGATAGAAGTGGTATCGTAGCACTTCTGCCAGACTAATCATTGCCTTTATTAGAATTGCGCACTGCTCGCTCTGCTCAGTGTAATCAATTATTGTGCCTGATGATATCGACATCGTAGCGCTATACTGATAGACTGCTCTGCTTTAATTTAACAACTGTGCACTGCTCGCTTTGCCTGCTTCAACTATTTGTGCCTGATTGTACCGGTGCCACTGCCCATTTAATAGCGATTCCAGATTGTGCCCCAATCTCGTCCTGTTTCGCTTTTGGGCTTGCTGCCATTTAGTTGTTTGTTGTTGTGCCTCCGAGCCCGGCTCTCCACCCCGCTCCCGCCTCCCAGCTGCTCCTCCCTCCCACTAAAGTTAAGGCTCGACCCGATAGTTGTAACGCTGTGACCGTCCTGCCTAGCTCAGAAGCGGTCGCTCCTCACGCTGCTCCCTGCTGATAGAAGTGGTATTGTAGCGCTTCTGCCAGACTATTCATTGCCTTTATTAGAATTGCACACTGCTCCCTCTGCTCAGTGTAATCAATTATTGTGCCTGATGATATCGACATAGTAGCGCTATACTGATAGACTGCTCTGCTTTAATTTAACAACTGTGCACCGCTCGCTTTGCCTGCTTCAACTACTTGTGCCTGATTGTACCGGTGCCACTGCTCATTTAATAGCGATTCCAGGTTGTGCCCCAATCTCGTCCTGTTTCGCTTGTTTGGGCTTGCTGCCATTTTGTTGTTTGTTGTTGTGCCTCCCAGCCCGGCTCTCCACCCCGCTCCCACCTCCCAGTTGCTCCTCCCTCGCCCCTCCCCTCTCCACTATCTACATATGACAGATACTTTTGCGTGCAGCGTTCACGCGCAGCGGACGCGCCCTATGCGCGCCGAAGGTGCGCCAAAGGTAAGCCCGTCTACGCCCGTCCGCACCTGGACCGCGCCCAGCGCCAGACCCCCTGACCCCCGCAAAATCCACTCCGCCCGCATAACGTACGACGCCACAACCCTCTCAGCCCTTAGCCCCGGCCGACCACCTAACTGGTACCAAGCCGCCCCAGGACACACCCATGGACCCTTCACCTGCCACTCCTGCAAGTTCGACTGCATCAGGACCCACACCAAATCCACTAACTCCAAACAGAGCTCCAACACTAACCACCTGAAATGCATCCTGCTCAACACCCGCTCGGTCCACAGACACGCCATTGACCTTTGGAACCTACTCGACACTACATCGCCGGACGTCGCCTTCCTTACAGAAACCTGGATGAACGCCTCATCAGCGCCCCACATCGCCATAGCCATCCCGGACGGCTACAAGATCATCCGAAAGGACCGCACCAACCAAACAGGAGGAGGCATCGCCATCGTCCATAAGAACACCATCCGCATCACGACTAGTTCAGACGATAACCTCGCTACCGCCGAACACCTTCACTTCCAGATCCACACCGACCCCATGACCACACTCAGAGGCACCCTCATCTACATGCCACCTGGACCCCGCACACAATTCAGCGAAGACATCACTGACTTCATCAGCCCACACGCCCTCCCCTCAAAGGACTACATTCTACTGGGAGACCTCAACTTCCACCTGGAAAAGAAAAACAACAGCAACACCACCACCCTTCTGGACAACCTGGCCAACCTCGGACTCGAACAACTTGTTGATACCCCGACCCACTATGCCGGGCACACGCTCGACTCTATTTTCACCTCCAGCAAGCACATCTCCTTCAACGACACCACAGCTCTCCATTGGACGGACCACAGCTGCGTTCACTTCAACTACAAAAAGACCTCGACCCACAACCTCCCACAACCAATTCCCCGAAGAAACTGGTACAAAATTACCACCGACCAGCTCTTCACATCGCTTCACCAAAACCCTCCTGCCAAGTCAGTGGACCCAAACCAAGCAGCCACCAACCTCACACAATGGATCACCCACAGCACCAATGAACTAGCACCCTTGAAAAACCATCAAATCATGCAAGGTAGCAAAAAAGCCCCCTGGTTCAACGATGGCCTTAAGAAATCCAAGAAGCTTTGTCGCACCCTCGAGAAAGCCTGGCGAAAAAACCCAACCACTGACAACCTGACCACCTGCAAGAACGCCACCCGCAAACACCACCAACTTATCCGATCAACCAAGAAATCAGCATTCAAGGATCGACTTGACAACAACGCCCACAACAGCAAGGAAATATTCAACATCGTCAAAGAATTTACCAACCCCACCGCCGGCACCAACGATATCACTTCCTCCGAAGACCTCTGCAACTCCCTAGCCTCATTCTTCCACAACAAAATCGCCGACATACATAACAGCTTTGAAATCCAGTCCGAGGACCAGTCCACTCCACTCACCTGCGAACCAAACCCCCCCTCTAACAACCTCTGCGCCTGGAACCCAATCACCACTGAAGACACCATCCGCTTGATGAACTCCATCCACTCAGGATCGCCATCCCTCCCATGTCCCCAACACATTTTCAACAAAGCAGACTCCATCATCGCTCCCCATCTCCGAGACGTCATCAACTGCTCCCTCAACTCCGGTACCTTCCCGGAAAGCTGGAAACATGCCGAAATCAGCGCCCTTCTGAAGAAACCCACAGCAGACCCCACTGAACTTAAGAACTACCGCCCCATCTCGCTCCTCCCATTCCCTGCCAAAGTCATCGAGAAAGACGCCAACAGTCTGCTCGCCGCCTTCCTCGAATCCAACAAATCCCTCGACCCCTCACAGTCCGGCTTCCGAGCCAAACACAGCTTCGCAGCAACAGACGACATTCGAACACTACTGGACAACGGAGAAACAGTTGCCCTCATCCTACTTGACCTCTCCGCAGCCTTCGACACAGTCTGTCATAGCACCCTCATACAACGGCTCAGCAACATGGGAATACAAGGAAAAGCATTGAACTGGATCATCTCGTTCCTTGCCGAAAGAACCCAGAGAGTCCGCCTCCCCCCTTTTAGATCAGAGGCCTCCGAAGTCATCTGCGGCGTACCACAAGGATCATCACTCAGTCCCCCCTCTTCAACGTATACATGAGTCCCCTCGCATCCATCGCGCGCCAACACAACCTCAACATCATATCCTACGCAGACGACACCCAGCTGATCCTCTCCCTCACCAAAGACCCAAACACCGCCAAAACCAACTTACACGAAGGAATGAAAGATGTAGCCGAGTGGATGAAGAACAGCCATTTAAAACTGAACTCGGACAAAACGGAAGTCCTCATCTTAGGCTCATCCCCCTCTGCCTGGGACGGCTCATGGTGGCCTCCGGCCCTGGGAACCACACCCATACCTACGGACCACGCGCGCAACCTGGGCTCCATCCTAGACTCCTCCCACTCGATGACCAGACAAGTCAACGCTGTCTCTTCATCATGCTTCAACATCCTACGCATGCTCAAAAAAAATCTTCTGTTGGATCCCAGCCGAAACAAGAAAAACAGTCACCCACGCACTGGTCACAAGCCGACTGGATTACGGAAACACCCTTTACGCCGGAACCACAGCCAAACTACAGAAAAAAACTCAAACGCATCCAAAACGCCTCAGCCAGACTCATACTAGACATCCCCCGCCAAGCTCACATTTCCGGTCACCTGAAAGACCTCCACTGGCTCCCCGTCAACAAGAGAATAACATTCCGTCTCCTCACCCACGCACACAAAGCCCTCTATGACCTAGGACCTGAATGCCTCAACACGTGCCTGTCCTTTTATACCCCCACCCGCCAACTACGATCGTCCAATCAAGCCCTCGCCGCAATTCCGCGCATCCATAGATCCACCATGGGGGGAAGATCCTTCTCCTACTTAGCGGCCAAAACCTGGAACTCTCTCCCCACCCACCTCCGCCTTACACAGAACCACCTCTCCTTCAGACAGCAACTAAAAACTTGGATATTCGATAAGTAAAGTACCCCCCTCCCTCAAGCGCCTTGAGACCCCCTGGGTGAGTAGTGCGCTATACAAATGTTAAACTTGAACTTGAACTTGAACTTGAACTCGAAGTCCCCTAATAGGAGGAAATTGCCCGAAGCCAAGCCATGTGGGGCAAGTGCTTCCACTAATTTATTTACAAAATGGGTTTTGACACCGGGGGGTCTGTAAATGAGGGCAACCTTCCAGCACTCCTTGAGACCGGTCGTTATGGTGGCAATGCACCTTGCGCCCCAGTTTTCTAAGTAAGAGTCACTGACATGGAGTTTCATATGGGATTTATAAATGATTACAATGCCCCCCCTCTTTTGCCTGATCGGTTGAATCTATATAACTTATAATCATGTGGCACAGCTATGGAGATATCAGGCATAGAAAACTCATGGAGCCATGTTTCTGTGACAAAAAGTAGATCCGGTTTATCAGCGTCGAGTAGCGCCCATATTTCTAGGGCGTGTTTAGAGAGGTACCGGGCCTTGCAGTATAGACAGGTAATCTTTGTGGGGGGTGGGGAACGGGCTCATATTAGTTGTGCTTGATGACACTGGGAGCCATGAAGCCCTCGCAGGTGCAAGTGTTAGATTGTAGAGGTGGGAGTTTTTCCCCAGACCAGTAATGGGACACATTTAAGGAACAAAGCTCCTGACTGGTATACTGAATTCTGGCCATGAGTTGTCAGTAGCCAAAGAAGCATTTTAAAACAGCTCAAAAAGACCAGGGTACCTGGCGTCTGGCATCGGACAGGCGCGGACGGGCGCAGATGGGCTTGTTGATAAGCAGCAAGTGCGCGAGACCGTGGCAGGGTTCCTACAACGTGTTGATTACTAACCCTCTGAGGGAGGAAGCAGGTTGTTCCTGACAGGATACTGGTGTTACGCCCCTCGGCTCAATCGGCACACGCAATGGCGGACCAGGGGCACACCAAACTAAGGTAAATGCTGGCAAATCACAATATTTTAAAATGCAGAAGTGCAAAGTGCAAATTTCCAATTTAAAAACACAGGGCATAGTCTGCCTGACCTGACTGTCGTGATGAAGGTCTAGTTAATGCTGCGTGCGTCCGCTCGGCGCACCTGCTGATAAGCAGCAAGTGGGCGGGACCGTGGCAGGGTTCTTACAACGTGTGGAATGCTAACCCTCTGAGGGAGGAAGTAGGTCGTTCCTGAAAGGATACTGGTGTTATGCCCCTCTGCTCAATCGGCACACGCCGTGGCAGACCAGGGGCACACCAAACCAAGGTAAATGCTGGCAAATCACAATATTTTAAAATACAGAAGTGCAAAGTGCAAATTTCCAATTTAAAAACACAGGGCGAAGTCTGCCCGACCTGACTGTCGTGATGAAGGTCTAGTTAGTGCTGTGGGCGTCCACTCGACGCACTTGCTGATAAGCAGCAATTGGGCGGGACCATGGCAGGGTTCCTACAACGTGTGGAACGCTAACCCTCTGAGGGAGGAAGTAGGTCGTTCCTGACAGGATACTGGTGTTACGCCCCTCCGCTCAATCGGCACACGCCCTGGTGGACCAGGGGCACACCAAACCAAGGTAAATGCTGGCAAATCACAATATTTTAAAATACAGAAGTGCAAAGTGCAAATTTCCAATGTAAAAACACAGGGCGTAGTCTGCCCGACCTGAATGTTGTGATGAAGGTCTAGTTAGTGGTGCCTGCCTGTATGTATACAGATAGCCAACACTAAAAAAGGGAGGGGGTTTGTGTATAGACAGCCAGCACTACAACTCCCACCTGCCACCCTTGTCCAACAGCTGTGCAGGATGGAACACTCCCCCACCCAGAACCATGTGGTAGCCATTTCATTGCTCTCCTGAAACTTACAGGTAGGTAGCCTTCTCAACAGGGAGGGGGATTTGTATATAGGCAGCCAGCACTACAACTCCCACCAGGCAGCCTTGTCCCGCAGCTGAGGAGGATGGAACACTCCCCCCACCCAGAACCATGTGGCAGCCATTTCATTGCTCTCCTCAAATTACAGGTAGGTAGCCTTCTCAGGCTCTCTTGTCTCACCCCTGAGCAGGATGGAATACTCCCCTCACCCTAACCATGTGGCAGCTATTTCTTTGCTCTCCTCAAAATTACAGGTAGGTAGCATTCTCATGCTCTCTTGTCTCACCCCTGAGCAGGATGGAAAACTCCCCCCCAACCAGAACCATGTGGCAGCCATTTCATTGCTCTCATCAAAACTACAGGTTCTATAGCCTTGTCTCAACCCTGAGCAGAATGAACTCTCCCCTCACCCAGAAACATGTGACAACCATCCCATTGCTCTCCTCAAAATTACAGGTAGGTAGCCTTCTCATGCACCCTTGTCTTACCCCTGAGCAGGATAGAACAATCCCCTCACCAAAAACCATGTGACAGGTAGGTAGCCTTCTCAACAGGGAGGGGGTTTGTGGATACTCATACAGCACCACAACTCCCACCAGCCACCCTTGTCCTAGAACTGTGCAGGATGGAACATTGCCCACACCCTGAACCAAGTGGCAGCCATTTCATTGCTCTCATCAAACTTACAGATTGGTAGCCTTCTCATATTCCCTTGTCTCACCCCTGAGCAGGATGGAACACTCCCCTCACCAAGAACCACGTGACAGCCATTACATTGCTCTCCTCAAAATTACAGGGAGGTAGCCTTCTCAACAGGAAGTGGGGTTTGTGGATAGCAGCCCGCACTACAACTCCCACCAGGCACCCTTGTTCCACAGCTGAGCAGGATGGAACAATCCCCCTACCCAAAACCATGTGGCAGCCCTTTCCCTCTATTGTTTTACCTTACAGGTAGGTAGTCAGTGCATGCACCCTGTCATCCTTCTCAAAATGTGTGGAGCCATATGACCATCACATCCCTCACATGTCAGTCAACACTGTATAGATCCAAATGTTCAAAAAAAGGGGTTCATCCGAGCAGATCCAAATGTTATATCCAGTGTGCAGACAGCTAAGCGCATGCAACTATCACAGAAATTACACTTTGAATCCAATGTGTAAGTGTCATGGTTTCAGAGCAAGAAGCCCCTTTTGAAAACAAAACATGCATGGTCAATCTGTCAAACAAACAAAAGTACATGATATGAAAGAACATTAAAATAATTAAATTGTCCAGTTTTTGCATAGCTGAAACAGAGTCTCTGAAGAGTAAACAAAATCCATGCATAAACCAAAGTTGATGTGCACCAAGTTGTTATGTGATGTCCTTGTGAAAACACTATCTGTACGTGTCACATGGTTTTAATTCACGTCACACTAATGACAAGTAATGTATGTACCTCAACATCATGTCATGATGCGCATAATCTTTCAGCTATACCAAGTGATTGCAATGTAAAATATTTGGCGTACCAAATGTAACATTCAAAAGTCTGACACTAAGCTTGCAGAGTGTACTTAACTGACAATATAACCTCTGTTCAACAGGAGAGCCCCAAGCAACAGCTGCTGAAAACCACACCAACCAGCAAAGCCAGTCTACCCCATCAGAACATGAACTCTCTGATGCTGATTCTCTACGTTTCTCATATGAGGAGCAACAACCTGGCCTCTCAGGACTGCTAGTGCGCACTCTGTCTCAGGGCCTCATTTTCCCTACCACCACCACAAACAACACAACAGCAACAACCATAGCACTGACCCCTACTTCGACCACCTTTGCTGCAGCCACCTCCACCATCACCACTGCTGCCTGTAACACTGTTCCTGGCTCAGTGGTTAGCAACACCACCACACAAGCCGAGGTGCCAGAGAGAATGTGCGGATATCTCGACTTCCAACACCACAGGTCCATGGCAGCAGGGCGGGTGGGAGAGCAACTGTGGAACAATGACTTGAGGACACGGAGACAGAAGCTCTGGCCACCGTTGCAAGAGTCCTTGGTGCATACCAACAGAACCAGGGACTGACGAGCCAGGTTGTTGAAGAACTGTGTGAGCTCCACCAGCTGCAGAGGTCCATGGACCCACGAATGGGACAACTTGTGGATCTCATGGGCTAGCTTGTGGGTCTTCTGAGGGACATTTATGCTGCTCAAATGATGGCTCAATCCCATCCAGTGGCTAGCCCGCTGAAACACACACTACCTCACCTGCGGCCACAGAGATGGGTGAGTTGCAAGATAATGACTCCTCCGACACCTCTGAGCCTGCAGCAGAGGCCCCTCCTGCCAAACACAAGAGAGGCTGTCTGAGAAACACCACAGGAGGATCACCTGGCAAAACAGCAACCAAAGCCAAGTCGCTGAGCCAGCCATGATGGCACATGTGTTGCCCTGGATATTGACTTTGTTGATTATCCAATCCCACCTGGCATGTTGTTGGCAGGAGTTTGTTGGACTGTGTGATTCCATTAATGTGGGGACTACTCTATTGGTCTCCTTTACCATTACTCATAACTCATTACATCCACTTTAATTTTAACACAATCCATTTGAAAAAAACACTATTTACACACCTATGCTTTTTTTGTCAGTTCCATGTTTAGCACAGTATGTACAATGTCAACTCTGATTCTAATGTACCACAAGCTCTGATTATGATGAGGCATTGATGGGGTGAAGGAACCTAGAAAGACACAATACAATGACATTTAGTTGTCAAGTGATGCCATTATAGCAATAACACACCACTAGTCAACACCGTACAAGACTCCTCACACATAACACTGACCAACACCATCAACATAGACATGAGTTAAGTGGAAAACAATACACTGGGCCACACACATCAGCTATTAGCAGTGAGCCAACAACACCAGCATCCAAACACCTCATTTATGCTTTGCCACTAACAGCAAATCTAACGGCCAATGTCATTGTTCTTCAATGTTACTTACACTCAATGGAAGTAGTTCTTGATGAGCTGTTGACGCAGGTCAACACCTTTCTCTTCTCCGCTTTCATTGTCACTGGGCATGTGTGGATTTGCGGTGGGGGCATCTGTTGCTCATCATCGTCCAGGATCAGGGGGATCTCTTTGCTCAAGGCCGGGTTGTGAAGCATGCAGCATGCAACTATGATGTCACAAACCTTTTGGGGAGAGTAGAGTAGTGCACCACCGCTCTTGTCCAGACACCGAAATCGAACCTTCTGAAGCTCAAAAGCAGGCTCTACTACATGACGTGTCCTCCCATATGCATCCACCGGGGTCCTTAGATTCCTCAGTGGGCTCAGCAACCAAGGCCGGTTGGGATACGCAGAGTCACCTAGGTATGAGATTCACAGACCAAGTTTATAATACAAACAGTTTATGAGAATAGCATGTCACACATACAGCACACTACTGGACTCAGAGTACTTACCAACAAGCCACACAAGCTCCGGAAACAGATTTTCCATCAATTGTGGGATGATGCTGTTATGCAGTATGTATGAGTCATGTGCAGAACCTTGAAATTTGCCACATACATGGTAGATAATAATATCCGCTTGGCAATTGAATGGTAATGCTTCCTGTTACTGTAGATGTGCTGACATGCCTGTGGCGGAACTAGCCCAACATGTGTGCAGTCAATGGCTCCAATCACATTAAGTATGTGTCCAAGGTCATAAAATTCACACTTCACATCTGCCAATTCATATCTCCTTGGAAAGTGGATGTAGGGGTCCTTGTAGATCAACAATGCAGACAGAAAACCACGCAGCACCATGCTGATCATAGGTTGTGACATCCCACCGGCGATGGCCACCATGTACTGAAACAAACCAGTGGCAAAAAAATGCAGTGCTGTTATCACCTTTACTATTGGCGTCAACGCTGTTGGATAGGTTCTGTGAGGCCTCAAATCGGGCTCCAACTGAGCACATAGCTCTTGAAGGGTAAGGCGATCCAGATGGAATTTCCTTATGATGTCCTCACCTTCCATGTTCCCAAGCACTGGAAAGGGCTGATGCACATTTGGTTGTTTCCAACGTATCCTGAAAGAGGACACTTGTAAATGTAATTCCCAGATGAGATGTGGCAAACATCTTACATAATGACTAACACAGCATGAACATTGACAGGACTGTAACAACAGCTTAATGCACAAGTCACATGCACAGACACCTTGATATCATGTGGTCAGTCAAGTGGTCAATATTTACATACTAACTATTCCCAAATCAGAATCTAACTATGTGAATGGTAAATGGTACACTCCAACATCTTGTGTCACCAGCCTTGGGTGCAGCTGACACAGCATGAGTAGTACCTAGCTGCTGTCCCTGCACAACCTTCTTGCTTTTCTCTCACTAAGCACACAATTATTACACAATGAGCACAGTGAGTGTAACCTGGACAACTATCAAGATAAATACAGCACTGTATACAGTTATGTAGGCACATTATGTGTTCTGTTCATCATGACTGTGGGATGAGTTGCCATTTCATACATAGGCATGTTCACAAAAATGAGAATCCATTACACGTCAATTCTGTACACATACACACATATATCAAATTTGACATGTGAGTAATTACATACACATGCATATACTCATGTGTACTGACATGATGTGTGGGCATCATTGAGTTACATGACTCATTTCACTTTACAACCAGGTGCAACAATATATGTAAATGTCAGTGATGAAATTTGCCAATTGGCAATGCAATAGCAAAATGTGTCCATAGATGCGGTAGGCATGCTCCACCAGTGCGGTCCGAGGCATTGGCCACAATTGAAAGCTGCAATATTGTACATGCATGTGATTTCAGTAATGGACCACGTTTATTCTCAGTGTAAAGCCTTCTGTCCTTTCCAGTAACTGCACAATAGTACAAGGACCCATCACTAAAACGACTTAGATAAACATATGTGTTGTCCACCATCCTGTTTCTTAAGGAGATATCATAGGCCTGAGGAGTACACAAGACAGGACTACACCTTGTGACACGAGTGTGAGAATGTAATGTCAGGGACCTAAATGTGACCACCATGACATATGTAGCTATGCAATGGTCAAGGACATTAAGGGGTGTGTAGTATGAGACAAAGTGAGTCTGACCACTACACATCATTAACAGTGTACCTTATGTCATGCTCACTCACATAGTGCATCACAGATGAGTTCCATTTTCACATTGATTTCAGTGCTGGTACTCTACATGTGTATGAGATGGGCATGCAGTGTGCCCATCATCATAGATGTATACATTGCAATGATATGGGTACATCCAAGTGTTCTATGTGACGTGGTGTATTGGCTCTGTTCTCCATTGATGTACAATGTGTGCTATGTATTTTCATGCTCCTGTACTGTTACACATTGTTACACATCACAGTCTTACAAAAACTTCCTCTTATTGTCTCCCATGCCTGCAGCTCAAGGTCCATCAGCGTAAGGCTGTATGGAGGGCCAATGCCCGCAAGGTGCGGTCCCTGGGTATCTCAAATAGACGACATGCACACTGCCACAGTAGGTGGGATGACATCTGCGGCCTCAGCAAAAACGTCACTGAGATGACGCTGGGGCTGGTCCCTCAAAGTGGCAGGTTGGCATGCAGGAGCATGACACCCCTAATGGCCATCATCCTGGAAGGGTATGTAACACTTACAACGCAACTTTTACGTCGTAATGCTGTTACAACGCAGCTATTACAACGCAGGATCCATTACATCGGATGCCATTACAACGCATGGCATTACATAGCAGATGCTATTACAACGCATACCATTACATCGTAAGTATTGGTAAGTATATAATTTTTTTAATTTTATTTAATATTATATAATTGATTTAATTATTATTAATTATAAAAACATAATATTTATTTATGTTTTTAAATATTATAAATTAAATATATTAATTTAAGTAATTTTTTAAATAAGTATGAGAATAGGAGTATATGTTTTGGGGTACTGAGGTATATGTTTTGGGGTGTTTGGGTATTTTTAGGTTTTAGGGCAGGGTTTGGGTTTTGGGGTACAGGGGTGTTTTTAGGTTTTAGGGCAGAGTTTGGGTTTTGGGGTACAGGGGTGTTTTTAGGTTTTAGGGCAGGGTTTGGGTTTTGGGGTACAGGGGTGTTTTTAGGTTTTAGGGCAGGGTTTGGGTTTTGGGGTACAGGGGTGTTTTTAGGTTTTAGGGCAGGGTTTGGGTTTTGGGGTACAGGGGTGTTTTTAGGTTTTAGGGCAGGGTTTGGGTTTTGGGGTACAGGGGTGTTTTTAGGTTTTAGGGCAGAGTTTGGGTTTTGGGGTACAGGGGTGTTTTTAGGTTTTAGGGCAGGGTTTGGGTTTTGGGGTACAGGGGTGTTTTTAGGTTTTAGGGCAGAGTTTGGGTTTTGGGGTACAGGGGTGTTTTTAGGTTTTAGGGCAGAGTTTGGGTTTTGGGGTACAGGGGTGTTTTTAGGTTTTAGGGCAGGGTTTGGGTTTTGGGGTACAGGGGTGTTTTTAGGTTTTAGGGCAGGGTTTGGGTTTTGGGGTACAGGGGTGTTTTTAGGTTTTAGGGCAGGGTTTGGGTTTTGGGGTACAGGGGTGTTTTTAGGTTTTAGGGTAGGGTTTGGGTTTTGGGGTACAGGGGTGTTTTTAGGTTTTAGGGCAGGGTTTGGGTTTTGGGGTACAGGGGTGTTTTTAGGTTTTAGGGCAGGGTTTGGGTTTTGGGGTACAGGGATGTTTTTAGGTTTTAGGGCAGGGTTTGGGTTTTGGGGTACAGGGGTGTTTTAGTGTTCAGGGGTAGGTTTGTGTTTAGGGATAATTAAATTATATTCACAATTTTTAATTTAATTAAAATATATTTAATAAATTAAATTAATTATTTTACATTAATTACATTTTTAAATTAAATTAATTAAATTAAATAAATTATTAATATTTATTTAATTTAATTTCAATTTTAAAAATATGTACATTAAACTAATTTCATTATTTTAAATAAATTAAATTAATTACAATTTTTATTAAAATTACATTTATTAAATAGATATTATTTTATTAAATTAAATTAATGACTATTTTAAAATGTATTTTAATTAAATTATTTAAATAAAATTAATTAAATTAACGTAATAAATTTTTTTTTAAAAAGGTATACTCACCTATACTTACGATGTAATGCCATGCGTTGTAATAGCATCTGCCATGTAATGCCATGCGTTGTAATGGCATCCGATGTAATGGATCCTGCGTTGTAAAATCTGCGTTGTAACGGAATGCGACGTAAAAGAATGCGTTGTACTGACACCAATCCTCCTGGAAGTGACACAGCCAGAGCTGGATGGACGCCTGAGGGCCCAACAGCAAGTTGGGGGTGAGTATTGTGCAAAGTGTGACTTTGCGTATGAGTGACTGCATGAATCCTATCCTTGAGCAAGTGCAGACCTCTGTGATGTCTTTAGTGTGATGCAATGGCTTATAATTAGCCTCAGTGTTGAGTGCAGAGGTTCTGCATGTGTACAACATTTTTATTTTTTCTTGTGGAAAATCCATGTACGTTGTCATAGCAAATCATCTGGCCATGTTTTCATCTCACAATTTGTGAATGTTATCTGAACTGAGACCTTCCTACTCAGGTAAATTCCAGCCGCGGTCTGCAGTATGAGTTCCTGCAGGGTGGTGACGTGGGGAAGGGGAGGGGCAGGGTGGGGAGTAGTAATGTATGGATTTTGGAGTTTAACAGGTAAGTAAACATATCTATACTACTATTATAAAGAGAGAGAGACCAAACCTTTGAATCGGGTATTCTCAGTAACCACAGCACCAATCACAACACCCAATACAGTGTTGGAAAGGGAAGTTGCAGCAGAAGTACATAGGCTATGCAAACGGCCACCATATACATTTAAAAGCTAAAAGACCCGTGCCAGCAAAGTAGTCCCTTGTGGGTGTGTATGCGTTGTGCTGTGGGCGTGTGTGCTGGGGGCGTGACAAACGCTGGGGGCGTGTGGTACGTTCCGCCCTTCATGCCATCATATCGTGTGCAAATGCTGGGGGCCCGGCATCAGCGCGCCCGGCGGTCCAACATACGGTTTCCCAGATCCTCCTTTGCTGCAACGTCATGCTGCACCCACACGCTCTCCGGCGGTCCAAGATCCGGTTTCCCAGAGCCCCATTTGCTGCGTTGCCAAGCTGCACTCACCCGGGCTGCTAGTAAATAAATAAAACAAATTTCGTTGCTCTCACTGCATCGCATTTGGTGATGCAGTGCGCGCAACGAAATTCATTTTATTTATTTATATGTTTACTTACCTGTTAAACTCCGTAATCCGTACATTACTACCCCCCACCCTGCCCCTCCCCCTCCCCATGACACCACCCTGCAGGAACTCCTACTGCCGACCGCGGCTGGTAAATTCAATGTGTGAAGTGTGCAGCCCAGTACACTTGTCAGGCTTGTGTGTGCTGTGTGGCTACCACAATAGCGTGCTCATGTGATGATGTGTAAATGGCTAGAGACATTCTCAGATGTGGACTCAGGGAGCAGTGAGTTGGTAGAAGTCCCACATGTCCCATGGATCCTTTTTCCACAATGATAGAGAAGACAGCACTATTGCAAAACATAATAGCCTATTATCAGCAGCATGGCCTAACATGATGTCATTTCCAGCCAAAGTAACAGCAAGTGCACACAGGTACGGATAGGGTAGATGGTGATGATTTCAGTGATGGATTGGCTGATTTGCATTTGCCATTTGTGCACATGGCATCATGTCTGGGATGACTAGACACTGGGACTTAAATGCAATGTAGCAGGACCTGGCTATTGTGAACATGTTTTGGCACTGTGGCTTAACATGGTTGGATGTGATAAGTGGGTGTATGGCAAATTGTGATGTGACTGAGGTGGTGTACAGTAATTTGATAGATAATAAGGAGCAAATGTTACTCATAGTGTCAGTCCTCAGTATGTGTGCATTGTGGAGGGGTGTCTATTAACCCTGGGCGTAGTTCGCGGAGTCGGACTCCGCGGAGCTACGCGAAGACGTAGTTGCACTCCGCGAACTACGCGTAGCTCCGCAAGCATGCGGAGTTGCTTGCTGGGCCCGTTCGCGCGCCGTTTTTCGTCTTCGGGAGCGCGGTGCGCGTGTTCGGGGCGTTGCCTGCATGCTCGGGATGGCTAGCGCGCTAAATTACCCCAGAGGTTTGTCCCGCCTGCTTGCGTTCCCTTATTTCCTGTTCCGGGTCACAATTAACGTGGTCGCGTTGTGCAAGACATGTTCGGGAACTCATCTTCTCGTTCGCACTACAAAAGTGCGTGATCGCGCTAAATATCGCGCGAACCTACCCATGCGGTCGCGATGGGCGCAGCCATCTTGGATCACACACTCTGGCTATGGTTTTGGGCCTACTTTTGCATCCTGTTAAAATCTCTTTAATCCTTGTCTTTTTACCCACTTTTTCTAACTTTCTTTAGTTATTACCTATTTCTCTCTGTGCCTAGGTTTATATTTTTCATTTTATTTCTACTTTTACAACTTTTCTATTGCTTTTTACTTCCTTCTTGTTCTTTTACCTTGCTTCTTCTTTCCCCTACCTTTTTGTCTTGAACTTTTAGTTTTCTTCTACCCTCCACCCAGAACCATGGTCAAGGGCGCCAGCAGCAGCGGCGGCTCAAAGGGCAAGGCGCCAGTGCCCCAAAAAACTAGGCTGCCTTGCGGCAGAATGCGCCCCCTAGGGGTGAGGCCCCGCCAACTTTTTGGGGAGGAGGAGGTGGCTGCCCTGGTTTTTTTTATCCAGCGCTACCTCCCCTTGATGTTGGCAGCATGTGGCAGGCCCGGCTCCGGCTACCAGCATATTGAGGAGCGTCTCCGGCGGTGGGTGAAGGTGCGCCGGGCAGTCTTCCGCTGCTCCGGTATCCGGCGTACCCACCACCAGCTGACCCACCGTTGGGCAGACATTTTGGACCGGGAGCAGGACCTGTTGGACCTGCTTGGCGTCGAGGTCGTGGGTCTTGGTGAGTGGCTACCCAAAAAAAAAAGTGTGTGTATAATATATCTCTATAGTAGTATAAGTATTGTTGTTGTATCTTTGTAAATCTTGGCTGAATAAGTAACGCGATGACTGGTGCTCCTAGTTACATTTCCGATGTATTCCGTTATTATATCTACTGTAATTGTATGACACTGGTCTGTGCTGCGCTTCTTCATCTTCACTGACTCTTGCGTGTTCAATTTGGCGCTAGCTTTTGCTGTTTATTGGTGTGAGATTTTCTTTATTGTAGAGAACTGAAGTTAGTTAATGCTATTAATAGAGTCTTGTCCTTCCTTTGTCCGTCAGTGAAATAGCCGTTGATGGATAATTGTACGTGTTTGCAATGCATATTGTATCTTTTTTTCACGGCCTTCTCTTCTGCATGAATAATACTCCTCTGGCAATGAATGCAAAAGTTATTTTGTTCTTCTTACCTCAGCCAGGGCCGGATTTAGGCATGTTCAAGCTGTGCAACTGCACAGGGCCACCAAACGCCAGGGGCCACCCCACCAATATATATCCTTAATTTAATAATCCTCAGAGGATGGATACATATTTGCGTGGCGGCCCCTGGCAGGGATTTGGTGCCTCCGGCTCTGTTCCACTTCCAAACACCCTGACTCCCCCCTCTTCACTGGCCTCCGTGCTCCGCCCCGACCTCCTCTTCCGGGCCCCCCACCTACGTTCCCTGGCCAGGAGTCCAGGACCACCATGAGCCTATAGCCGCCCCTGCCTCAGCCCTCCATAGAACTGATGTAGTTTGTTTATTGAGTGGGTAGGGCAGCAGTAGCATTCAGTCAGTAGCAAAACAAAATATGATGCCATGAACGTACAATTTCGTGTTAGTTAGTATGCACAAAGTTAAGCATGTCTCCTCCTTGCGATCTATGCATTTTGCTGGCAAAAAATGAAAAAGAAATGGCTACTTACAGAAAATTGATTGATTACCCCATTCTTGAATCTGTGGTGTTGTTCAGGTCTTACTGCCTCTGTGTTACTTAGTAATCTGCAATCAGAATGTTTATGGAACATTTGATTTGTTTTCACCAAGTACACTAGTCAGTGAATCATGCAAGGCAGTAGTCATTTGGTAGACCAATGTTTGTTTCTTTTAATGTTGTAGCAGTGGTTTTTGAAATGCTGTCTATGTTTCACAGCACTCAATGTTTTCTCTTTCTTTATTATTTCTTACATGAACCACAGAACCCAGGGGCAAGCAGAAGGCTGGGACCGAGTCGGCGGGTGAACGTGATCGTGAACCACAGGCACAGAGCTCCTCTACTGAGGATCCTGCTGCTGTCCCTAGTAAGTCCAACAGTGTTTTCTTTTGGAACAATGATATTTCCCTAACTTTCTAACGGAGCTTTTTTTCCAACCGATTAATGACATTTCACCTAACTCTTTAGTTAAGGTATCAATCTTTTCAAAAAATCTGTGATCGAATAGCGGAAGGCACAGGGTCCACTCCTGTCTTATGCTTTTTCCTCTGTAATGTCTCTTCTTTGCCAATTGACACCAACCAAGTATGCATGCAAATGTTGGTCTACTATTTTGTAAGCGTTAGTAATGAATACCACTACTACTCTTGCGGGTATTCTTCTATGCAGTGACATACATAACTATGTATGCACCCCAAAATTGGATGTTGTTGTTGATAGGCAGGTTGGACCTTACTTACTTACAGTCTTACACCTCAGTCACAGAACTCAGAGGAACCCACAATTCAATGAACGACAACCTATATGGGCTCAGTCATTGGTCAATTATTCAATTACCCCTTTCCTGAACCCCAATATGAAGATGCCAAATGCTTTTATTACACAATCCATAACCTAAGTAACCCCCTTTTTCTCACTCTCTCGTGTAAGTCTACAAGACAACAGACACTGAAAATATACTTCCAAGTCAATGTGGTACTTCAAAACCTTTATTTTGTTAGAAGTAACTAAGTAAGTAACATCAATGTTTTTAAGTTGTTCTGTCAAATACGTCAAGGGCAGGGCCACCAGAAAAAATCCAGAGTTAAAAAAGGCTCAATAAAAAGTATTCTACATTTGTACAGCTACCAGTGCACGATAGGGAAATGTGGGAAATGTCGGAGACCCCTCACCATTGAACGTATACTGGTTGCATATGCCTCTTTTTGGTAAGCTCTGCAAATCTTTGCTTCGTAGAAGGAAATCTTCTCATCTGCCGAAAGATAATGACAAAAGTGGTGCACGTTAGACAGTATGAAAACATTACATACATTTATTCAACTTTTTAGCTGTCATGCTAAAAAAAAGGTGTAACCTGAGGCTGTAAGGAAACTGGATTCCACAATCCACATTCAAAAAGTAAATACGGGCCTCTATTTTCCAAACTCTTCAGGTGTATGCTTTGAACTATCATGTGGCCTCAAAGGCGTCTTCTCGTACTGCGCAACAAGCTGTGAGGTAGCATGTGCAAAACTGTAGACATGTCATTGATGTACAAACTGGTTAGGTTACATGGTTCAGTCTAACTTTCCAAGGACTAGAGTAGCAGTATAGATGAGATGAGCTTGGGTACCATACCATACCAAATAAATGCTAATATGTGTAGTGTGTTACTTACTCTGCTGTACTAGGCAATGTGGACTACTACTGATTACGTTGTACTTAACTGTTTTGCAGAACTCCGTTCTTGGTGAACAAATACAATGGGGGCTGTGCATCCATCTAAAAAGGTGTACTTAATTACTTATTTTTATTTTTGCAGAACCGGTACCATCCACCAGTGCCGACGGGGGCAGCGGCGCTGCAACGCCGTCAGCAGAGGCGATCCCGGAGGGGAATGGAGGACCACCAGAGGCACCTACAGCAGCACCGGCAGCAGCGGGGGAGGAGACAACAACGGTGGGCGATGGTAAGTTACATTCAATAGTGATCCGCATTACTTGGTGGGTGGGGAAAACTTCCTCACTGTACTCTGATATTTATAATGAACTTGAAGTTCTACTGGACAATATATGACGCCACCGTTCTCATTACCAAGCTTAGCAAAAGCATTACCACCGGCCAGAATTGATAAAATTAGTTATACAGGCCTCTTCTATGTGACTACAACTCAGCTGTGAAAGGTTGGTGGCAGACTAAAAAAGTCTTATCCACAACATTACATGACCGCGATGGATTAACATGAGATTGATTTTAAGTATGATGAAAGGTGCAAGGAAAAAGCTCTAATCATATAATATAGAAGGATACTTTGGAATCAGCAATGCAGGTGTTTGAGAGCAGTTGGATGCGTGGGTTGTTGTGGAAGCATAGAAAGGGGAAAACACAGCTGCCTGCGTGGGTGGGAGACACATCCAATATCGGTGGTTAGTGGATAGTGGATACTAGTGTTGGCAGCGGTGTTTTGGTTAAACACAAAGGCATGGGAAGGAGGGGGCGACTGGATGCATTCCGGGTCGTTGCTGGCGAAACACAAACCACCTAACGTTTGTTGGCGATATAAAGAATGATAGTCTCTAGAGTAGACATTTACTAGTACTAGCTGGCCACTGTTAATTTAATGTTAGTTTGAGACTGTCACTTTTCCCGGAAGCACAGAGTATATGACATAAAAAAACGAGATATGAAAAAGACAGGTGTTCGTATGTGACCGTCGAAGTACACCCATGCTATGTTACTAGGGCAGGCATAATGCCGTGCCAAAAAGGCAGACAAATGAAGTATATAAGGCGTAGAATGTTCAAGATAGATAAAACAACATTTTAGGTACTCAACTTGCTTGCTATTGCTACTGTACTGTGCCGCCCACTATGTGTTGGATCCATTTTGTGTTCTTGATTTGCTGGGATTTTTGATTACAACAATTCTGTCTCTTTCTTTATAGTTACTCCTTCTAAACCAACGAGGAAGGAGCTGGCAGTCCGGGCCCGTCAATGGAAACTGCAGGCCATCGTTGAGGCCTACCGCCGGCTGGTGGCTCAGGCCGAGGAGGAGGAGGAGGAGGCGGCGGCAGCAGCTGCTGCCTCTTCCAATGCCCCGGCCCCCAAGCCTGCAGGAGTACGTCGGCGTGGTCAGGCAGCCGCCCGCCGCCAGATTTTCCCCGCATCGTCCACCCCCCCACAACAACATGGCTGCCAATGTAGGTGCCGCCAGTTCCAGCGAAAAATTCTCCTCCGGGTAGCCAGGCTGGAGGCTCAAAGCAGTCAGACTAAAAAACAGATAGAGGAGCGTGTAAAGATCCTGGTGGATCAACACTTAAAAGCCCGCCGGCTATGAGATGGACCCTGTTTGCCCCTTTTTCAATCCTTTTGTTGGTGGGTGGGAATTGGGTGTTGGGTTTTTACTTTTTTTTTACATGACATTGAGCGTGGGAATTTGGTTGGGGTTAGGGGAGGCGGGTAGGGGGACAGCTTGGTGTAGGATTTATATATATTTTATTTTTGTATCATCTTTAGTTATATATTACATTATGTTAAAATAAACGAGACACAAAGTTATGTTAAAAAGAAAACATTTGAAGTTCATTTGCGTTTCTTGTGAGGTTGGAGGGGGGAGTGTTTCACCAAATAATGTACGTTGTGCAACCTCGCAAGGTTTAATTTGGCCATGCAGGTCGGCGGACAGTGCTTTTTAATAATAAAATATATTGCCCACATCTTTAACATGCAAACAGATAGATGCAGTAAACCCTCACCGAGTTATATTTGTAGTATTAGAAGAACGACCAGTCTGTCTTGCGTTATACCTCACTGCAAACTTATCTTACCTGTGATTGCTGATGAGATGATGATGATTTATCATGAAGTGTGGCACTGCAAGGGCTGCATTTGATTTCCAAGACAATGGCGAAGAATCTGTGGTTCAGAATCAGAACTTCTGTGATAGTAGTAGACAGACCCTGCCAGTAGCGACAAAAAGAAAGAGACAGTCATTTGCGTGACAGACAATGTGGGGGTAGTATAAGTAAGTACAGTACATTGCATGGGTGACCCAATATTGCAACTGCTAAACTGAAACAAAACAATGGTTTTGGGGACTGGAAACAAAGTGCAAGAGAAGATAAGAAGTTCAACTTTACTTGTAGTACTCACGGCAACGTCAAACTTTTCTAAATCATAATGCTTTACACTTTAAACCCAAAAAATTACGCCAATTCATTACATGCATTCGTTGTTTAATGTTAATGGTAAATTATTTGGCGTTATACACAGAGCTTGAGTTGGGAAGCCGCAGAAGATCCTGGCCATGCCTTGTTGACATTTCACTATTGTTGCTTTGACCACATCTGCCCCAGCAAGCGCGTGATCAAATTGTTGGTGTATATTTAATGTAAGAAACATCACACCTCAATGTAACCACGCAGCCCGGGGGAAGAGGGTTAGGGATTGTTTAATGGATGGGTACGGGGGTTTTGGGAAAGGTTTGAGAAAGAAAAACAGTACGCATGGAGATTGGAGACAACAAAAGCAAAACAATGAAGACGATGATTTATGATGTTGATCCGCTAGCTAATGATTGTAAGCAATGGACGTAAGAAAAGGACACGCTGAATATGATTCTTGGTTTCCCGCAATCCAATTGCTTGATGATGAGGATTTGTGGTAAGGGTGAGAGTTGATGCTCATACTATAAAGCAGTGGGTGAACCGTGAAAGATGTCCAGCCTGAAAAAGAAAAGGCAAATACAAAAGAATGTGAATGACCTAAACAAATTGTAATACAGTGAAGATAAAAAAAACAATACAAGAGGAGTAGTCGTATGAGAGGACTTTCAGACTGAGGCGGCTTGGATACAATTTGTATAAGTCTACTAGTTGCATATCATTTTTAATCTAGAAGTACAAAAAAAGACAGGAGCCAGCACACAACAACAGGCCCAAGACGACACAGGTTTGGCCGTTATACAAACTGCATTTCCCTAAAAATTTCAGAGCCACAGAAAGGTGAATGAAATTGAAAAAGCAACCTAGCATTTACAAAATTAATCAACAAAATCAATGCGTCATTCTCAGTCATCAATCATACCACTATTGTACTCTACCACAGCACTGTGCACAAACATGTAGTAGCCTGGGTCTACTGTGCTGTGACTCTTATTTGTATTTATTTATTACCTTGTATTCCACTCCAAGAAACATCGTGCATCAATCAGCTCAGATCCAACTGCCTGACAGCAAAGATATGGTGGTCACCATCATTATCATCAGCAACTCAGTCTGTAGTGAGTGACTACGATAAATTAAGTCCTGACTGCATCTGTAGTAGTAGGAACACAAGTGCGTAAATAATTTCTATTATTAGTAAATAACATGGAAAAATTGGCTATCACGTGAGTCTGAACTGAAGTTACTAGTATACTTCAACTCCATGCACATTAGCTCAGAGTCAGCAAAAAAATACATCCAATGCAATGCATGGCATCATTCATTTTTATACCTGTTTTGCTCTTCTCTTTCACTGTCAGAAGATTGATCACAGATGCTGCCGAGCCTTTGTAATGCGAGTCATCACAACAAGTTGACTTCAGTTGTGGATGCCTGCTCAAGTTTCTTTTGACACAGAAGAGTCGTCTCTGAATGCCTGCAGACAGAGGTGGTAGCCTTAACAGTAAGACTCAGCAAGGCAGTTATTATGAGTTGCAGATTTCAAATGAAATAGAGGATGGCTGTAGTCATGTACGGTTCACTTATTATGGAGGGACTGTTAGAGGCTACATTATTGTTATTGTACTATACTCCATCTACAACATCAAATGTATGGCTGCCAAGATGGAATTGTATTGACTTGAGTGGGAGTCAAGAAGATGGAGCAAGACTCTGAGGAGTGCAGTCAACATGGAACATAAATGCACAGGCGTGCAACTCCAGGAGGTAACTAAAAAAGATACAGCGAAAATAAATGCACAGGTGTGCAACTCCAGTAGGTACATTAAAAGAATGAGTGGTGGGGATGGATTTGGTTGAGCTTTTTATTTTAAGATTAGCAGTTTTGCACCAGAAAGTCATTTTTAATAAGAAAATAAATAACACAAATAAAAGAAGGGAAAAAGTCATAATTTAACAGCCTATTGGTCAGGGAAGAGGTGCTCGTCCTCAAACTCTGCGGGTCCGGACAGCAGTAGGTCATGTAACCCTGCAGTGATGAATTCTTCGGGCTCGCTTTCTTCATCCTGCTCTGATTCACGTACAGTATAGTCTGGTGGTATGAAGTGTTGATTCATTTTTATCATTGTCAGCCTCTCGACGCTTTTGGGGGAGAGACTGGTCCTTTTCGATGTCACAATGGCACCAGCAGCACTGAAAACCCGCTCAGAGGCGACACTGGCTACAGGACAAGCCAAATACTTTATCGCCAGCCTGCTCAGCACTGGCCACTGTCTCCTTCTTTCATACCAATAGACCAATGGGCTTTGCTCCATGAACACCTCTGTTGTGTCATCCAGATAGGCCTGAACCATCCGCTCAGTGTTCATTGGTGCTCGGCTTTGCTGCTCCTCTTTCCCCTTTGCAACAGCAACGGACTTACCCATCCCCTTCTGTAGAAAAAAAGCAGTTATGCTTTTGGTTGTGTCTGCTGAATCAGATCGTGTAGGTGCTGCTTTTGGTACTGTTGGTGCCTGTTGGGAAGCGGACGCACCTCTCTCATGCTCTGATGAACTTGCCTGAGTTGCCTCAGGAGGATGGCCTGGAGTACTTTGACTGTCCTGGGCTGGCACTGTCAGCCCTTTAAGTAACAGCCGTTCAGTTTCGAAATCATTAGCTTCCACAGCTATGGAACTTTTGTAATTGGCAACATCCCCATCTGAAAAAGGAATGACTGCGCTACTGCTGACAAACAATTTGTACCGTGGATCCAAGATTGTTGCAGTTATGTAATTTGGATCTGACACAATCATTGTAAGCCTTGCATTTACAGATAAGCGGTTGCGTAAGGCCTTGGCCAAGGTACATGCATCAACTTTTTCTTCGTCACCTTCGTATGTTTCACAGACCTCCTTCAGCTGTTGCTCGAGCATGTACAACAATGGGATGGCTTGGCCCATAGTACAGTCCTCCCTGCTAACTGCACGTGTGAACACCTCAAAAGGTTGTAGCATCTCTGTCAAGCATTTAATGATGTCCCACTGCCACATCTCAACGGTCAGGCTTTTAAGATTAACAGTAGGATCCACTAATCTTCTTGACATTACATAAGCATTCAGTGGTATGTACTGCTCAAAGAGACGCTCAAGCATGAAATAAGTCGAGTTCCAACGTGTTGGGACCTCCTGGATCAGTGCTTTGACTGGCAAATTATGCTCCCGCTGAATGACGCGTAGCAGCTTCCGCGCTTTGAAAGAATGGTTAAAATGTGTGCATATTCTTCTGCAGATGGTCAGTATGGTGCTGACTTGGAGTTCATTTTTCAGAAAGTCTTGCACGACTAAGTTAATGCAGTGTGCCAAACAGGGTACCCTGAAATACTGTCCATCTTTCATTGCCCTCACTACATTACTGCCATTGTCGGTGGCAACAAAACCAATCTTAAGGCCTCTTGGTTTCAGCCATTCAAAGACCTTGCTGTTAAAGTCAGACAAAATGTTGTCAGCAGTATGATTTTTCTCCATACCAAACATGGCTACAGTTGCATGTTTGCGAGTGTCATTGAAAATCCCAGCAACGTCAAGAAGGCCTGATGTTAACTTGTCTTTCACACCTGCAAAAGAGATCCAGTGTGCGGTGATGCACATATAATCTGCTGTGGCTTCGCGACTGCTCCACATGTCGGTTGTCAGGTGGATACAATGGACAACACTCTGTTGTAAGGCTTTCCCAATCAATCCCAGCACGTCGTGGTGTAGTGCTGGAATAGCAACTCTTGCAAAATAGTAGCGACTGGGAACGTCCCATTTTGGGGCGAGTGTTGCCACTAATTGCCGAAATCCCACTGCCTCAACAAATGAAAATGGGAGAAGGTCCAGTGCCAACATTTTTGCAAGTTTCGCATTGTACAAACGTGCTGTTGGGTGGTTCCGCTCGTACTTTCCCTCCTGCCTAAACTAGCCAGTAATGGTAAGCTGCTTGGTAATTCTGTCTGTTCTGCTAGACGGACCACCTTTCAACGCAGACTTTTCACTCCTTGCCCTTGGTGTCTCCGGCTGACTCTGGTGCCACTGAGAAGTTGCTGATGCTGAGGATTTGGACTGCACCACTCCAGTGCTGGCGACAGGGCTCATTTGTGTACCACTCCCAGATAGAAGGTCATCGTCTCCCTCTTCTTCCATGAGTGGACCTTGTAGTACTGTATCCTCCCCACCAACACCAGTGCTTACATCTTTTAAGCTTGCAAGGTGGTTCTCCCATACAATTGTGTGTGTTTTTTTCATATGGGTCGTTGGGCCTCCAGTACCATAGTTTGTACCAATCTTACCACGACTAACATTGGTGTGACAAATGGTGCATATAGCAATGTTCTCCTGATGTGGGTGAACCGTAAAAAAATCCCAGACTGGGGAGCTAAACTTTTGTCTCCTGCCATAGGAAGAGGAGGACCCACTTCCAATCCCGGATGAACTGGAGCCATTTTGTTGAATTTCCCTATGTGACAGTTCAGTACTAGTACTGCCACTACCTCCTTCTGTTGAGGTGGCGCTTGCGCTGGATGTCGCACGCTGCCGGGCCTTCGCTGATGCAAAAATGGGAGCTGGTGTTACTTTGGGCGCTGAGTGTGTAGGAGTTACACGTGCTATCTGCTCATCACTAATCGCAGCCCTTCTGGATAGGGTGAAAATGCTGGTCTCTACATCCTCTGCACCAGGAATAACGCTTGTGATGATGACATTGTCAGTGTCAGACCCGTCTTTATCACCATCAGTATCCTGTTCACCTACATCGAACTCCGGAAGTTCAAGCCTTGACGGATCCTTCCTTTTTCCCAGCCTGGTCTTTTGATGCCTCTCCTTTGAATGCTCAGTTCTTCGTTGTGGATGCCAATCCTTATCAAGGTCATCTGAAGGGATGCTATGCGAAGAACTCGATGCACTGCCACTAACCCTCCTTTCCTTTCGTAAATTTAAAGACAGTAGATCACCTCCAGAAGTGGCTTCCTCTTCTTCTTGCTCGGAATGAGGCTCTACTTCCTGAACTGCCCCGACATCGGGAGGAACAACTTCCACTATTGCGTGCGGAGACGGTGGTTGTTGTTCTTGAGGAAGTACTATAGCGTGCTGTGGTTCTTCAACAACTACTATTGTGGGATTTGGTTGTTGTTGTTGAACAACTATTGCGGGCGGTGGTTGTGGTTTTTCAACAACTATTGCGGGAAGTGGTTGTGGTTGTTGAACATCTACTGCTGGCGGCGGTTGTTCAGCACTTTCATCTTGCGTGGATTGTGTGCTACTTTGAGACAGCGATAAGTTAAGTTCAGGCTCAGTATCACTGCTTTGTAACACTAGGCCGGCTACCTCTTCGACCCTCATGTGCTTGGCCCTGGGTTGGTGGCTTGCCCCCGCTAATGCGGATGTGCTGGCTCCAGCTTGCACCACGGACACCGCTGCTGCAGGCGTACGTTTTGGGGGCCCAAAAAAGGTTTGGGGGTCCATACCAGCCTTAAGTGACACTTCCTTCTTCTGTACCTTCTTCTCAGCAACTTTCTTGGTGGTGGAGGACCTGGTACCTGCTCTCTTAGGACCCATCTTCTTCTGATGTCAGCAGCACACAGCAGCACTCAGTAGCACAAATTGCAGAGATGTGTGGTCAGATGAGTCACACACCACACGTGGCGTACAATTGAAGGACGTCCGTCTGGCAGTTGAACGGGCGATGGATGAAAACAGCCAGCACCTCCTCAGTCTTTTTCTGTGCACCTACAAGCAAAGAAGACAGAAAACGTCAGTCAAACAAGCAGTAAGCCAACACATGAACAATTTAAAGACACACATGCCAATGTATAAAACACAAAAAAGAAGACTAATACTACGAGCACCACAGCTCCCAGCCACATGAAGTCCAGAAATAACCAATAATAAAGTCAAGCAGGCCTATCATATACCAATATGGACAGAAAAAGGAGGATGCCTGCTACACATGAGTCATGACAGGTTAATGCAAGGAAAATCAAAATACCCCATGGCTAAGAGTTTGTAAAACTTCACTGCAAAAACACATACAAGTCATAAAATGATTACACACACAAAAAAGTTACCTACCCCCCTGCCCAGACAACCAACTTGGAAATGCAATGGCATACACACATGCCGTAATGATGGTAATTAAATAGACCAAATAGAAACAGCTACATAAAGCAGCCCCGCTAACTAGTAACTAACTACCACCTCTGGGACTCTGTCCTACTATCAGATCAGACCAAAAGCAGGGAGGCCAATGATAAATGCACAAAGGAAGTACCTACAAAATGGCCGCCACCACATGGCCTGTCCAGGAAGACAAAACTACAACCAAATAACACAAAAATGAGGACTTTTTTGTAGCACAGGGGACACATTAAACATTTTCGAGGAACTTTTATGCAACTCGGGACATATTGTTCGCGAGAATGCAAAATCGGCGTGTTCGGCAACGCGAATCGAGTGAAAAGTCGTTATCGCGATCCCGAGCCAGTACATTGAGCGCGCGAACAAGACAAAAAAGGTAAGGTCGCGTTCTCACACGGTGCGACGTTACCAAAAGTACGCGAACAGTATTCCTAGGGTTACCTACTGGCAGGGAGTGCCATATTAGCTACACACAAGCAACCAAAAACTAAAAGTACCACCATTACAAAAAATGTGAAGCAATCCAAAGCCATACACGGTGTAATTAAAGTTACACCACAAAAATAGTTGATTAACTTGAATGCACCTATGGCTGTGAGTGGTAGTACCTACAAAAGCCTTGGATGGCTATGGCAAAAGAAGAGAACCAGGGAAGGACACAGAAAATGGCCGCATCCATAGGGCCAGGAGGACAGGGACACCCAAAAACAACATGGAAAAGGGATGCACCCAAAATGGCCTCCACCACATGGCAAAATCAGTCACAAAGGAAGCATACACAAAATGGCCGCCACCACATGGCCTGCCCACCAACAACAACATAGCAGAATCATCACAAAGGAAGTAAGTACACACAAAATGGCCCTCACCACTACATGAAAAGAAAGAGAGGACAGACAATAAATGCCTATGCCAAAGGGACAATGCTTAGCTTCACAAAATGGACACACCAGACACCACCCCCCAAATTGGTCACCCCAACCATAAACAAGAAATCATTACATAGAGGACAGAAAGGAACTGGGAGTGGCCCATGCTCCAGGAAGACAAAACTACAACCAAATAACACAAAAATGAGGACTTTTTTGTAGCACAGGGGAGACATTAAACATTTTCGAGGAACTTTTATGCAACTCGGGACATATTGTTCGCGAGAATGCAAAATCGGCGTGTTCGGCAACGCGAATCGAGTGAAAAGTCGTTATCGCGTTCCCGAGCCAGTACATTGAGCGCGCGAACAAGACAAAAAAGGTAAGGTCGCGTTCTCACACGGTGCGACGTTACCAAAACTACCCGAGCTGTATTCCTAGGGTTACCTAATGGCAGAAATTGACAGACACCCAAAACCTGACATACCCCACACATAAACATAAGATTTTCTAAATCAAACCAGTCCATCCATGATTTCCTAATTAGAGGTACACCAGAAAAACAGTTGATTACCTTTCATGACCCTATGACTAGTACCTCTGGCCTACTGGAAGAGTAGGCCACAAGTTTGGAGGCCTATGGCAAGAGCAAAGTGGCTGGGAAACATAAAATGGCCGCCAACAACACATGGCCAGGCCAACCACAGAAAGTTATTACAATGAACTCAAACATGCCTACACACTAACTACATGGAGTACTAGGGTCAGCTATTGGCTTAAAAAAATAAAAAACTTTTTAATTACACAAACAGAAATTCCACAGCAGACATTGCTATTGCATAATGATGACCATAATCCAATGCCAGCCATGATGTTTGTTTACAAACTTGAATAAAAATTTAAACACAGAATTATGATTTTACCCATGGGTACCTCTCTGTAGCCTGGATGAAATTTAAAAAGAAATACAAGTTGGGACCTCATAAAAGTAGGCACCCATCAATAATTTAAATCAAGGAATGAATACTGTAGTTAAAAAATTTAAAATCAAACAAACACAAGTCTACAACATCATACTCACTCATACATTACTGAACTTACTTGAAAAAGAGAATTCAAAATCCAAAAGTCCTCAGTAAAATTCAAAAAAAGCAGTAATGCAGCCAACACACACAGAAAGTGATCCTGCCAGCTCAAAATCCAAATGAAAGTGACCACCTCATGGACAAAGCACTGGGAGGAGCCTGGTGGACAGGAACAGGAAGTTGTAAACTCCAGAGCCCTTCCTCCTTAATATTCAAAAATAGAGTAGAAACAGAAAGAGGACTCCTTCCCCCCAAAAAATACATCCAAAGGTACAAGTTTGAGGGGTTTTTCACTTGTTTGCTAACCAAAATGGTAATTTATTATTATGGTTTAACTTTTAACATGCTCGCGAGTTATTCTGTGCAAGATTGCAGGTTCTGCGTGTTCGGCAACTCGATCTTACCAACAAACATACTCGCGCGTCCTTATGGCTTTATCGCGCTTCCAATGACGTTATCGCGTTCGCACAGCTGCACGGAAGGGTTTACAAACATGGTGGCAGACGCGACCGGGAAAAAGCGAACGCAGAACCAAGGTAAGCCATTGCCGCACACGCGATAATGTTATTTAGTGCGCGACAATGTTATTTAGTGCGCGACAACTACGCTCCGCACCGGATAGCGGAGTTATCGGCAGCTACGCGAACTCCGCGGAACGCGGAGTTGCCAAAACTCCGCAAACTCCGCAAACGGAGAGTAGTTCTTCGCCCAGGGTTAGTGTCTATGTGCACCAGTGCATGGTGAAGTTGTGGCTAATGCTTTCAGTCAGTGAGCTATTTTTTGGCACATTGATGCTCAATGTCATCAGTCATCACAACTTAGGGATTTCATATGCCAGACTCTTGGTATTGTCACACATTAGCTGTCCTATTGGAGGCCACTGACTTCCTCATGTACGGAAGACACGATCATGCCTTGGATCAATGAGGTCCTGTCAAACACTTGTGGTGATGTTGATATGTGACATGTCACAACCTATGAAGAGCTTTCATTAAATTCCCATTCTCATGCTATTGTGCATTGTCTATGTGACTACATTGTTACATGGGTCTTATTTGCACTTCATTAACAAAATAGGTGTGTCCTTGTGACATATGCTGCAGTGTGAGTGTCACAGACATCAACTGGCAGTAAACAGCAGTGAGCATCATGTTAGTGTGAATTTGGAGATGTGTGCTGTGCATAGCAAAAATAGTGTTACATCTACACAGCTGATACCAATGTACAACTGTAGTTGTGCTTCAATGGCCAATATTGTAGGGTTCAGGCGGTGATCTCCCTTGCAAAATAATATATTTGACTTTGTATCTGTGGTGTTCCATTTAATATACTTCAATTATGACTGAGAGAACATGTTTGAATGTGTAGCTAGCTTACCTACATGCATGTAGGTGTGCCTACAGATGATTGTATGTGTGGTTACATGTAGGCACATGCCTAGCTATTTGGCTGTGTCAACGCAACATGGAGCATGACCATCAACCAAGAATGTTTCCATCCATCAGCTGATGATTGCATAAATGTGGCATATGCTGAAAGTACATGAAGTTATTAAACATGAGAGTTTCATTAGAAGGATTAGAGTTTGTATTGCATATGATGTTTGTGAATATGTGAGTATGGCATTATACTGAACCTCTGTCTCTGTCTCTTGCAGCATCTACAGAGGGCGGGGAAGGACAGGGGCCTGACACCATTGGTAAAGCTACTGGCATGACTGCTACACAGGAGATCAGTGACGCTGAGGAGACCAGTGACTTGCAGGGGGGACAGGAGTAGCCAGGAGGAATCCTGTCTGGAAACACCAACCTCCACATCTTCACAGCCCAGTGGTGATTCCTCAGTATTGGCGGGCAAAAGAAGTTCCAGATCTGCAGCTTCTTCCGCCACGTCTCGTCCAGTGTCCACCCTCCCGGATGGTCCCCCAAGTGCTATCCGGGCCTGCAGCCCTAATAAGGGTAGAGTTTCCTTCCCCCCAGGCACCGCTGCCCCTGCCCCAGTCTTCCCTGCTCCCCTCAGCGTGGAGGCCATAGACATTTTGTGGCAGCTGTGTGTGGGTACGACTGCTCTCCTGAATGCCCTCCAGGACCATGGCAACAAGTTGTCCCAGGTTGTTGCATTCATGTAGGGCATTCATACGGACGTGGGTGGCCTACACCGAACTTTCCAGTCTTTGTCCTCCAAAGTGACGGCAGCCATTCAGCAGTCCAAGCTCCCAGTTCAGCCCCTGTACCTTCGGCAACAACCCTGCCAGTGCCCCAAACTGACCAGAGTACACACACAACAGAGTCATCAGACACCCAGTAATCCACATGCATCACACAACAGCAGCACTCTAAGTGTGCCAGACACCAGACACCATCACCACAGCACAATAGGAGCACATATGACCCCAAGACAAAAAAATCATCACAGGACACTCATGGACATAAGGCAAAAAAGCATGCATTCATGCATTAACATTACATTTCTCCAAATCATCACCATCGAAGGGAACTCCCATCTCCACACCTGATCCCAAAGGCACACAAACACTTGCCATGTCTGCAGTGAACCTGGTGCCTGTCAAAACTAAGCCCAAACTCATCCATAGGCAGTTTCTCCCAAAAAAAGCGACTCCCACTTACACCCCTGTGAAGCATGGCAAAGATAGCAAAGTGGGGAGTGAACCTCCACAAAAGGGGTTGCAGGGGAAAAGACAAACTCTCCCCCAGCATACCACAAGGTCCATCAAATCCCCATGGGGAGAGCTGCCAGCACCTGCTACACCTTTGGGGAAGAGTGAAGCTGTTGTGCCCATCCCACTTCTCACTCCTGCCAAGACATTTGTGGTATATCAAAACAATTGAGACCCAGCTCTCAACATCAGCCACTGAGCCTCCACACAGCATGTCTCCACCTCCCCGTGCCACCACTCCACCTGGTCCAGCAGCCCTTAGGCTCTCACATCCATGAATCCCTCTCCTTAAGCCAGTTCTCTCCCTCCCAGGTCCAGTCCTACAACTGGCCCCGAAAATCAGCCCCCTCCCAGTTCAACTTTGAAACAAAGTTGAAGAAAAGTCCCCCTTTCCACACCATTTCTCCATGAGTGGTGCCTGGACTGCCCATTCAAAGTCCCTATCCTGTGGTGATTCCCATGGCAGTGGACTGTGTTACCTATTTGGTATGCCAGTTTTCATGCACACATGTGCCGACTTTAAATTTGGACTGGCCCATGGCCTTGATGTTTTCAGTTTTTGATGCCTGTACAAAGCTTATTTAATAAAGACTGTTATTCATGTTGTGAGCTTTGCCGCTGCCCTTGCTAATGATGCAGTGCAATGTATGTAAATATGTTCATCTGATACATGTTCTGTATGCCACATTCATATTGGCATATACTTGATTTTCTTTTGCAGAGGTTGCCAGAGGTTGAAGCTACTCTTGTGCTTCTTGACTCAGAGAGTGTTAACATCATTACTATAGAATACATCAAAGAAAATATTATATATATATATATATATATATATATATATATATATATATATATATATATATATATATATATATATATATATATATATATATATATATATTCACTAACTTACTAAATGTTCCCTTCAGGCACTTGTAAATTCACTCATTCTTCAATACACGTTGGCATAGATATATATAAAAAATATTTAAACTTTACAGAAACACACATTCACTGGATGATGTCATCAGTGATGGAATCAGTGATGTCATTTGAGATGTCATCAGTGACGTCATCAGTGATGTCACTGACCATGTGATGAGTGATGTAATATGTGATGTCATCATAAGTGCATTGCGGGCGCGCAAGTTATAGTTAGCTCAACTAACTATAACCAGCGAATTTCTCTGGTTTTATATGAGTCAAATGTCCAACTAACTATAACGTCTCTGAAACCTATGGTTTTTCAGTGAATGTCAAAGGTTTTTTAAATGTTAATTACTAACTATAACGTCTGTAAATACCTATGGTTTCTTCAGTGAATTTCAATGGATTTTTAAATGTTAATTTCATATTTTAATATTTATAAAACCTATATATTTTCAATTTAAAAAAAATATATTTTGGAAGTCTATTATCCTTTTTTTTAACTTTAAAAATTATGTAAGGTTTTATACCGTCTCCCAAAAATATGTATATGTTATTTTTTTTTTTAAGAAAGCTGGAGTCCCGTCCCGATAGTGTACCAAGCTCCATCAGCACGTGAATCCTATCCGCCATATTGCTAAACTCATAAAGGATGCACATTTCGTATCCGACGGGTTTGTGGCAGCATGTCCCACGTAACATAATATACGTATGAGGTCGCGCCAGCCGCTACTTTGCTATGCGACGGGTATACAGTATCAAGCCGCGCATTACGTCATGTACGTATGGAGTCAAGCCCGCTGCGCGTTGCGTATGCGAAAAGTGCATGCTTCCAGGCCCTGTGTCACATCATAGACGTATGGTGTTGCGCCGGGTACGAGGACGAGGCGCAATCCAGGATAGCTCCCATTTCAAATACCCTTTGAGAAACTGGAGAAAACATAGTGCGGACCATAAAGCAATTGATCTGATAGTTGCGGCGGGTACGCCATTCCCTCATTTTTAGGTTTCGCTTAGGCAGCGCATGTTCTGTCTCGGCGAGAGGTGCTCTATAAAGTATTGTGGGGAAGCTCCGCCCACTCTCTGCCCATGCCTTTGATTGGCTCAAATCTGAAATGCTGAATTCGCATTGGTTGCAGGCGTGTTAGTCCCACCTCCTTACTGCCATGATGTTATTTCTATCCTTCCATGGCTATCAGCCCCTTTACTTCAGCAACTCTTTTGTTCCCCTGCCTCCCCCTGTTCCCTCCCAAAGTTTGTGACTTCTCTGACCACCACCATCCCCCCACCCACTCCTGTTCCTGCCTTCGTCTGCAGCCATATTTTTGTTTACAATGCAATAGGACTCGCCTAAATATGAGTCCTATTGCATATGATTACCTGCCTGCATTTGCACTTTCTTTTGCCTGACCTGTCCAGACTCTTGCATGCGTGCAATGCTTTACATAGTGCACATGCGCGCCAAAAGTATTACTCTGTAGTGCAGCGGCTGCCTCCGGCTTGGCATGCAGTGACTCGAACCACGCTCAGCTGGCTGGATGCAGGATGCAGGTGTGTTTGCCTCACTTCTCTTCAGAGCGGTTGCAGAGGCCCTGTGAGCGAGCCCCTGTGTAACCAGCCGTCCTTTGACACCAGACACTCGGCCCTACCATGCAAACAGAGGTTTAATGTCTCTTGCATGGGCGGAGGCCGCTGGTGACGGATAAGAGATCTGAAAAGGTGGATGGAGGGGTTAGTTTGGGGACAGTGGGCCCCGCTCTTGTGATAAGAGAGGTAAATAGGTCCAGTGAAAGGGGTGTGGAGTAGTTCCTATTTCCCTTATAGGTTCTGCACATTGGAATAACATACATGATAGGCTTGGCATAGGTCTGAGGTCAGTATGCCCCTATTATGTATATTAAACTTAATTACTGTTTACCAGCTAGCTCAGAGGCCACTAGAAACTTCTTGAAGACAAGAAGGGAATAGCTTCTGGCAACCACATAACATAAAACCCAGATACCTCAGGATCGTGGAACCAATATATGACTTTTCATTCAGTCACTCATCTCAGAGAAGTACATAGAAGAAACAGTCTGTGTGTTTACAATAAAATGTATTGCACAGTTGTTATTCTAGTATTGGTTATATGTGCTGCAACAACTGTTGGACAGTAGCAGAGAATCATGGCCAGCAGTGCAGTTAAATAAAAAGGCATTGTATAGTTCTACCATTTTGCAATAGTAATGAACACATACATGAAATACAGAATGCATTAAGATATTATTATTATTATGTTTCTTATATATAGATAAAGCCTATACCCCTATGATACCTAACTAGATGTACCTAAGTGTACCTAGCATGTGTGTAGGTCTTAGAGAGCCAAGAATCCCCCTAGGATTTAGTCTAACCCCATTACCTTAGTAGGACTTCATCCTGATTCTCGTGCTGGACCCTTCAGGGTGGGTGAGGGACTTCTGCCAACTGGAGCTGTGGCATGACGCAGGTTGCAGTGTCTCAGGTCAGAGTGTCGGCATGGAAGTCTCGGTCTCCTCTGCCTTGCTTGGGCAAAGGGAAGTATATGTATACCAGATAAGTGCCTTAAAAAGTTGCTATTGACGTAATAGCGGGTCATGCAGATTTAATGAGTTCTTGGAGAAATCAATAATCCTGTGCTAGGGAAAATCCCAAGAGCTTAAGGGTCTGTTTCTAAGAATTCGTTGTGACTTTGGGTAGGTACTGTTGTACATGGAGATTACGTATTTTGGATGGACCGTCTTCTGCGCCCAGAGCAAACATCAGATAAGGGACAGCCTCTGTTGTTCGTTTTTTTAAAGGGAGGGCTATTGTAGGTGAAAGGGCCTTAAGTGAGTGAAAGGGCCTGCCTGCCTGTCTCTGTGGCACGAAGGATTTGTGCCTCTGAAATGGTGCACCTATGTTAGGCCTCAATTTAACATATAACAGAGGTCGCCTCTTCAAAGAAGTGTTAGCCCCCATCTCTTAGTAGGTCTTCAGTTAAAGGACAGGCCCCCCACCTCTGAACAGAATAACAACATTAACACCTCCATTATATTTATTTTTGTAATATCTTATGTAGCATCGACTCCACACAGCGGGGCTTCATAGCACAGTAGGATGCACTCTTAAAGACGGCCGGTCAACCATTTATTGACGGCTGTAAATACACTCCTAATGCAGTTGAAATCAGTTTTGCCTTTCTTTTAAGAAATATGTTCTAAAAGCTGACAGTTTGCTAGTTTTTTTATGTCTCAAAACTATATCTAAATAAAGTTAAAGTGTATATGAGAGCAAGCAATAATCTAAAATATTTTAAACATTTATATATTTTTTAACTGTAATAAACTTATATTATGGTAAATATATTTTCTCAAAATCGCGTCTGGTACGGTCTCCTTGCGCGCTGGGTGCGCGATTACCATTAGATCTTTAGAAAAAGCATTGATTAGTTCATAACATTTCCCATTGTAGCACTTTTAGAACACCACTGATTTTAGTCATTCTATTTACAGCATTTGATGAGACACCTCTTCTGCTTTGTACACATATCTTACACTAACCTTCATCTTCATCAATATTCATGGTATGTAAAACAGCCTGCCACCTGTGATAGCCATGCACCTAAAAGTTACATAACCAAAGTTTTCCCCACTTCCAGAGGTAACATGGTTGCATACGCTGTCCACAGCACAATGTAATGTGGTACGGCCCTGGGGCAGTAGCATGTATAGATAATGAACACACGGACACAGATAGATAGTGGAAGTGGGTATAGGAATGTGGGCTCTACTACTTTTTATTACCAGGGTCACATATCCAGTGATGTCTGTGCTGGATGCATGTGGGGTGAGTTTAAACCAGCCCTCAGGGAATGGTTGCTGCTATCATCAACTACAACAGTAATCATTGGATCGCAATCGGAGATTCAATAACAAAAGGGTCAATAGTTTGTGTTGCAGTAAGGTAGGGACAGTAGATGTGAAATAATACACAATAGATTCTATCGCAAAAGAACCATAACATGTGGTATACTGAGATACAGGCAGTAGATCTGAAATAATACACAAAAAGTTTGTATCATAAAAGGTCTATCAGTTGTAGTGCACTCAGCTAGCCACATCAAAAGCATTCACCATGTGCACAGCCAGCGATGATACATACTGCGGGCGGGCCGTACTAGGAGCAATGACTGTTGCCTACAGGACTGCGTCATCTACAATAGCGACTCAATCTGAATTGTGAACACTGCTGTCTGCAGTGTAAATTGAAGGCAGTAGTCAGCACAGACCTCCATGAATAATTTTTCTCACCTCCTCTTCACAAAATACAACATAAATTACAAAAAACTTCAATAAATAAATCAAAACTATTTGAATTGCGATCCCTTCAGTCCACAGTGTAGACTGTTATTCAGTGTTCTTTTGCACTACCAAGAAGAAGTTGGTAATTGTACTAACCCTATAACTCATCCAAAAAAAGTTCTTCAAGCAAGTATACTAAGTATATTGTGTATATTTCAAAAGGCGTTGTAGTTAGTTGCCAACTGGATTCTGTAATTAAACAATCACCAATTGATCTGAATTGTGAGCCCTGCTGACAACAGTGTAGGCCAGAGGCAGTGGTCATTAACGCCTCACAGCCACGTGCCGTTAGATTCGGCAGCCCGGAGTTGGTTGCACCTGATCGAAGGGGGTACACAGAAATCATCATACACTTTAACTTATGACATCCTCAATCATAGAATCAAGACCCGGTTTCACTGTTCGGACCTGCTGTACTACGTTCTGGTCCAGCGACTGCTCTCAACCAAGCCCAAAAATCATTTGCAGCAGTTAGCAACGGAAGGACAGAGTCTGATGCACCTCAACTAAGTGAGTTGTGTAAAACCAAGCAGCAAGTAATATCGGACATTGTGCATTGTGGGATCAAGACACCGTTCCACGGTTGGCATCTAGAGTTGGTTGCACCAGGTCGAAGGGAGTACCTTCATCTCCACTCTCAGATGCAGTTCTAACATTGTCCATTGTGGGATCAGGACACCGTTCCACTGTTGGTACCTGTTGGAATAATGTGTTGTAGGTATACAGAGTACTCCACGGTACCGGACCTCAGGTTGGCGCTGTGTGCCTGTGTCGCGGAGGCCAGCGTTGATCTCAGGAGCCTTCCGAGCTCCCAGACCTCGGCCCAGGAGCTTCCAGTAGCACATGGTGGGCCCTCTTTCACATATGGCGGTGTCAAAAGGTGAACTCTGGGGCATATGTGTGTCGCAGGGGCCAGGGCAGTTTCTTGGTACCAGCAGGCTGGGAGGATCATTCACGCAGCCACCTTCGCTCACGCCGTCCGCCTCGTGGCGGTGTAAGCTGCACAGACCTGGCAGACACGTTTGCCATTCCGGAAGAGAACCACACTCTGAGAAACATGCCTTTTATTCATACCCCTACGCTAGCTTGTTTACGCCGAGCCAGCCACCACGCTAAAGATTTTGTAATCTTCCCTACTCAATGTAAAAGAAAATGTTGCACAAAGAAGGGAAAAATGAACAAAGAGATTTGAAAAGTTTTTAAAAGCGACATGTAAAAAACATACTGTTGAACAAGCAAAGCATCTTTTGCTCAATATTGTAGGAGATGATGTTGAAGACTTAATAGTTACATTCCCAGAACATGAGAGAAACACTTATGAAGGACTTATGAAATGTTTAAATGCAAAATTTGACCCTCAAAGAAATTTAGATTTTAAAAAGATATAATTTCAATATGGCATGGCAACGAGAAAATGGAACAAAGGATGATTATGCTACTAGACTAAAAAAGTTAGTGACATTCTGTGAGTTCAAAAAATGTTGCAATGAAGAGGCGATACGATTGAGAGTAATACAAGGATGTAACTCAGTAAAATTCAGAAATAAATTGTTAGAAAAAATGTATGACCTACAAGAACTATTGTGAATGCAAAAAACACAAATGTAAGCACAGACTCATGCCACAAACATGGAAGAAGGAAGAGTCAAAGCAATAGAACAAATCAGGGAAGTATCAAAAAAGTGAATATAGGAGAAAACATAGAAACACAGTTCAGAGGAAAAAAACTGTGCTACAGGTGCGGATATCAATTCCCACATCAGAAAACATGTCCAGCGATGGGACATCAATATAAAGAATGTAGAAGGGTGGCTTGGACGCCGGAGGGAATGGCGGCGTGAGCCCGGAGCTCCTTGCCTAATCCCACTAATTGATCCTGAAAAAAGAAGCGGTGACCCGCACAAGCGCAAGTTTCAGTGAGAGGATGGTGCAGGGCAACGAAGGCGGCTCCCGGAGCTACTGGGGACTCCCCGGAACAGCGAAGTATTGCCTCGGCTGCGACACCGCCTGAAACCGCGATCGGAGGCGGCCCCAAAATGGCGGTCCTGAGAACGACCGAAGCCCGAGGCAACTAATCCCCAGCGTGTCGAAGAGCGCCGAGGAAGAAGCAACGTAGAAGGCTGGGAGGCGAGATCGGCGGACTCGGATGGGGGAGCGTGAGAGATCAACGGGCGGAGCCGGGTGCACTGACACCCACCCCCACATACTGGACGCTGCCGGAGATGCGAACGATGGCGGCCAAGACCTCTGCTGCGGGGTAAAGGACGAAGGGGGAGCGGTTTTGCCAGAACGAGCTTTGGTCCCTTGAGCCACGGCAACCCAGACCGCCGGCTGCAAACAGGGATGATATACGAGCAAGATTGATGCAGCGGATGATGGAGCCGATGAAAACAGGGAGAGCGGAGGCAGAGCAGTGAGGTCCCGGAAGAAACGAAGGGCAAGTAGCAGCAGACCAGTGAAGAGGCGCAGAGGCATAGCGGCACATAGGGGCGCCCTAAAAGCACAGTCAGCGTCGAAGTGCGGATGAACATAGAGCATATCGCATAACACCCTGCGAAGTGCCGGATATTCAAAGAGGAGCCACAACGTGCGTAGGGTGGTGCGCAGCACAGAGAAGATCCGTAATTGGAGGGGAGTTAAAACTAAATCAGTGAGAAAAGTCACCATCTGGAGTAGATGTATGAACGACTCTAGAGCCCCTGACGGAGACCTTCCCTGAAGTGGGATATCAGATAGACAGGGGCCGAATAAGCGCTGCCTAGCGTTAGATTCTGAACAGAAGCAGAAGATCATTCGGCGCAGCAACTGCTTCAGTAAGGCGCAATGACGCGGGTCAACTCGATCGGGAGAGCCCTGCAGATCGGGGGCCCTATAGACGGCTGCAAGACTCGAATATAAGGGGCAGCATGCGTCCCACAGGGCGGAAGAGCGAAGTCAGGCGGGGCGCACTCGGACTTGGAAGACACCCTAGACGCACATGGTACCAGCCCGAAGAGGGATATAGACCTAGGCGGTGACCCGCCCTGGGCCTGCATTAAAACGCTGTGTAACTCTGTCTTGCGACTGCAACGGGGGGACACCTGAATGACACGACAGCACCCTAGCATTAAATATCTCCAACAGCGGTGGCATTGATGGACCCTCTGGGTGGCAAACCGCTGACACTGTAACACTGCAAACCAATCTCCCAAACGAGCAGAAAGAAGATAGCCTACAGAGTCCGCCAAGGCTTACCCAAGCATTCGAGGTCTCTTTCCTGTGCACGGGTCCACAATAGGAACCACTGACACCAGGAATAACAATGGTGAAGAATAAGGGAAAGGGAGAAGGCCCCACAGCCTCAGCAACATTAGAGGAAGCAACCCCGGGAGCAGTGGACCTCCAACAACTGCAAGATAGGATCCTCGAGGCCATAGAAACCACGAAAGATAACTTACAAAGAGATATCACACAGGTAGCGACAGGGTTGGGGCTCCTGCGGGCGGATCATGCCAAACTCAAAGACAGAGTCAAGACCACAGAGGGCACTCTGCAGGAGTTGGCCCCAGCTCATAAAGCGATGGAGGTGAAACTGGCAGGGGCCCTAGATCACATACAATCGCTGGAAAGGAGGGCCGAGGATGCTGAAAATAAAAGTAGACGCAAAACGTCCGCCTAGTGGGCCTACCGGAGAAAAAAGAAGGGGGAGACATGGTCGGCTATTTGTACAACTGGATTAAGACTGAAGTGGCGCCGGGGGGGCTCTCGCCCTTCTTCACGCTCGAGCGGGCTCCCCGAGTCCGTGCTGGGTCCCCCAGGCCAGGCCAACCCCCCCGGCCAGTGGTTATCAAGCTATTACACTACAAAGACAGGGATTTGCTGCTACAGAGGGCCCGCGAAGCAGGACCATTCCAAGTGGACAACAGCAGAGTAACACTATTCCCGGACTACACTTATGATACACAGAGGCTAAGGGCTTCCTTCCTTTCCATCAAACGGGAACTAAGAACTGAAGGCATACAGTATTCCCTGCTCTTCCCGGCCAAGCTCAGAGTGGTGGTAGATGACAAAACGCACTTTTTCCCCACATCAGCGGATGCCTGGGCGTGGTGGGAACTATACAAAGAGGGAAAGGATGGAGCCAGACTAAGACTGGAGGAAGCGAAAAACCCACCACAAACCCGGTAATCTCAAAGAATCCGCAAACGACGGCAAGGGTCTTGGAAACCCACGATGTCTCAGACAGACGAGGAGAGGAGACCAGCACTGCGAGGGGTGAAATACTTATCCGGGGCTACTGCAGCTCCATCACAGCGAGACACGGACTCAGAAGGTCACATCACGGGCTCAGAAACAGAACTGTTGGAAGTCAACAGTACCAAAGGCCCGATAGTGACACCCCAGACTTCGGAAGAAATAATAGAGGCCTAAGATGAGCACGTGAGATGGAGACACCAACTGGTAAAATGCGGGGGCCTGGGTTACAAGCACGAATATTCGTTACTAAACATAATGGGTAACCGTGGCTGTATATAGGGGGATCCTAGAGGCGGGGGAGCGGGGTTGGCGTAGCCGCCTTCCGGACTGGGGCCACACCCTGTTGGCCCTTAAGGCTATCACAGTGACGACTGTGAATTAGTAGGAAGCTACACTGTTTGTACTGAGTTTGGATGGGAACTAATAGCACAACATTGGGACCTGTCCTGGGGGGGGGGGGGAGGGGGGAAAATCTGGAAAAGTTTTTCTCGAGATTCTAACTGTTTCTAGTTTTGTTGTTGGGGGACTGCGAGCGATGTCGGAGTCTTGTTATGGGGGTGCCACCACTAATGCAGGGGCATGAAATTATGACACACAATATCAGGTTCCACGGGATAATGGATAATAAGGGTACAGTGAAATGCATGATCTGGAATGTGAGAGGATTGCACACAAAGACGAGACGACACAAAATTCACACTTATTTGAACCGCAGGGGGATTCAGATCGCGCTGCTTCAGGAAACGCACCTGACGAAACAAGAAGGGATAGCTTTACAGCGCAGATAGAGGGGACAGCTGTTTAACACAACATATTCTGCGTTCGCGAGAGGGGCGCTGATTTGGATTAGAGCAGACACCCCTTTCCAATTGACTAGACAGATCATAGACCCGGAGGGTAGATACGTAGCGGTGGAAGGGAAATTGAGAGGGAAAGACATAGCCATATGTAGCATATATGCACCAAACAGCGACCAGCTGTCCTTTCTGACCCGGCTCTCTGGAGCGCTAGAACACTGCCTGGCAGGCCCTATATTGATAGGCGGGGACTTTAACTCAGTGGCGGATGTCACACTAGATAGATCCCACCCACCACTTAGGGAATCGCCAGTACACCGACTAGCTAAGGGTAGATCAGACTGGCACGAAAGATGGGAATTAAATTATGCTTGGAGATCACGGCACCCAGCAGAGAGAGACTACTCATACTACTCTAGCCTACATGACCTACATGTCCGACTGGATGCGGTACTGTGCTCCCCGTCGGTAATAGCAACAGTTGCGAAGGCGGAATACCTCACCAGAACAACCTCAGATCATAACCCCCTGATGATTACGTTAGACTGGATGACGGAGATCTCGAGTATCCCAATGTGGAGACTGAGGCCGGAGACGCTGGATGATCCAATGTTGCACACAGCGTTGGAGACTGGGATAACCCAATAATTTGAGGAAAACCACGGCACTGCGACAACCAGGGCAATGGAGTGGAACGCCTTTAAAGTTGTTGTTCGGGGCCTATGTATCAGTAAATATGCAGGGGTACGAAAAGTGCTGATGGCAGACCAGAACAAAGCGGAAGACAAATTGAGAGAAATAGAGAAGGAACGACCGGGTCACCCAGGGCTCTAAGAGGCGATGTGCGCGGCTCGGGAGGCAGTAGCGGTAGAGGTGGAGCACCTCCGCAGCTTCGACCACAAGGCCTATACAATGAGAGCACACTCTGAGGGCGATAAAGCTGGGACACTATTGGCTTGGTTGGCTAACCCCACCAAGCGTGGCTCCCCGATCCTGTCGCTAGAGGATGATGCAGGTCAGGTGCACTATACCCAGACAGAAATTCTCAGCAGGTTTCAGGGCTGTTATGAAACGCTATACAAGAGGGCATTGGAGGGACAAAAAGAAAACATTGATGCTTTCCTTGAGGGGTTACAACTGCCACAACTAGATCAAGAACAAGCTGAGGACCTGGGTAGGAACATTGAGTTGAACGAGATCAAAGGGGCCATACATAGGATGGCCCGCAACAAAACGCCGGGCACAGACGGACTGCCCATAGAATTCTATAGCAAATACCTACACCTAGTGGCCCCGCGACTCCAAACGATATACAATGAGGCTAGAACATTGGGCCATTTGCCCCATTCCATGAGAGAAGCCCTGGTGATCCCACTACTGAAGCCGGGGAGGGAAAGCAGCAGTGTGGCCTCCTATAGGCCTCTTTCTATGCTCACCACCGACTACAAAATTATAAGCAGTATCTTAGCTGCCAGACTGTTGCAACACATGACTGGCCTGGTCCATAAAGACCAGTCTGGATTCATTCCCACACGCAACACAACCACAAACATTAGACGGCTCATAAGGTTGATTGATGATACTCACCCGGAGGAACAGGCACCCACGATTCTTTCCATAGATATTGAGAAAGCGTTCGATAGCCTAGAATGGAAATACCTGTATGAAGTAATGGAACGCTTTGGGCTCGGAGAAGGCTATATCTAATGGACTAAAATTCTCTACACATCAGCGGTGGCCAGAGTTCGAGTGGGACCCCTTATCTCACGACAATATCCGGTGGAACAAGGGTTGCTCCTTGTCCCCCCTGCTGTTTGCCCTAGCGATGGAGCCACTCGCCGCTGAACTCCGAACGTGGAAACATTACAAGGGAATAGTTAATAGAGGGGAAAGACACTTCGTCTCCTTATACGCGGACGTTCTGTTATTATTCCTGGAAGACGCAGATGAAGCGCTGAAAGGCGCAGAGAGGCTCCTAGAGCGTTTTGGTAAGATATCGGGCCTAATGGTCAACTGGACCAAGACATGCTTGTTCCCAATACGGAAAGGAAGTACGCGACCGCCCCATCACCCTATGTTAACCTGGGAACCCACATGCCTAAAATACTTAGGAGTTTATATATATCCACGGCAGCAGATATACTAGACGGCAACATAGGACGCTGCATAACAGCATTGAAAGGAAGTATGGCCTTTTGGGTCACCCTACCGCTCTCAATGCCCGGTCACATTTCGCTATTAAAAATGGTCGCACTCCCGCGCCATCTTTATTATTTCCGTACGCTTCCCGTGTGGATTCACAACCCCGTTTTCCGAAACTTAAACTCACAATTGACATCTTTCCTGTGGGGGTCGGGCAGATGCAGGGTTGCACTCAAGACGCTCCACCGCCCGAAGGATGAGGGGGGGATGGCGGTGCCGGACTTTAAACTCTATTACCTGGTAGCCCAACTGCAGCTCTATACGCAGGAGGTTGCGAGAGAATACCGGGGTCCGGAGCAAGACAGACAGGGAGGTACGCCGAGGCATGTTCTTGCTTATTTTGCCTTGCAACAGAAGTTGACCTTGAGAGATTTAACCCTTGAAGAGCAAACATGTAGGCTATGCTGGAACCGCACCCAACGCAGGACGGGTGTCCGGCATCCGTATGCGCCTGAGATTCCTCTGGGGATGATGACAGCGCTGCCTCATGGGGGAGACTGGTCACAGCTTCAGACTTGGGAGGAGGCGGGACTGCAGGTACTGGGAGACCTGTATGAAGATGGAGCATTGTTACCGTACCAAACTCTACAAGAGAGATTTGACCTCCCACGGGGAGGCTACTTACTGCATGCAGTGCTTACCAGAGCCATGCAGGCACATTGGAGAGGAGGACATATAAAGCAGTAACATGCCTATACTCCAGGATGTTAAGAGAAAACTTGCCGCCATTAGCCGTACTAAAAGCTAAATGGGAAGTTGATTTGAATAAAGAGATCCCAGAGGTAGCTTGGGCGCAAATAATGCGGCGAGCACGGAAGAGCACGAGAAATGCACGCTTCCAGCAAATACACTTCTACATCCTGCATAGGGCTTACCAGACACCCGGAAAAATCAGGAAATATTTCGGAGTGGCGGACGCGGTATGCCCCAGGTGCTCCACAGAGAGGGCAGAGATGGAGCACATGTTTTGGTCCTGCCCACAATTAGGAAAATACTGGCGGGAGATAGGCGATCCGCTGAACGAAGTGACTGAAAGGGGATTGCACTTTGACATGGCCGTCAGCATCCTGCATTGGTTCCCACATGCCCCTAAACATAGGGTAACTAGCAAATTTATTGATATGGGCCTTATCCTAGCCAAAAGAGAAATTAAAAGACACTGGAAAGCGAGAGTGGGCCCCACACATGAGAGGTGGACGAGCGAATTCTTGAAATGGGCGGCTGCCGAAAGCACACTACAATACCAAATTGCACGTCGAAAATTAGATGACAAAGCATTAGCAGCAGCGGCGGCATGGGAAACACTGGTTCAGATGCTGCGAGATAGCACATTACCAGATACTGAGGAACAACATGACTTGGAAGAAGTTGACCCTCAGGGTACACCAAGCACATCACTCACGCACCCAGACAACTAACAATTCCTGATAACGCCAACAGATATAAAGTGCACAGCTCTGAGCTTAGATGGTGGTAGTTTTAGTTTGCAGGGGGGGATGGTTGGGGACAAATAGTTGAGGTAGAGGGAGGTGGGTAGAAAATCAAATGCAGACATGTGAACCACTTGCAAAACTGAAGCAAATGTATTTGTAACATTGACTACGACACCTTCCTGCTGAATGCCGCCCGGCCTCAAGGATATGGGCTCCAAGGCTGTGTAAATATTAGAATGACGGTAGACTTGGAAGAAGGTCGAGACTATACTACATAAGCAATTGTAATGCATGAATCATAACCCTGCAATAAAAATAATTTAAAATAAATAAAGAATGTAGAAGATCCTACCATTTTGCAAGTGTATGTAGTTTCAAGAGAGAGAAGAAATAATTTGGAACAAGAAAAGAGAACTGGAAGCAAACTTATTCAGATACTAAAAAAAGTGGAAATACAAAGTATGTAAGACATATGGAATAAATTGAAGAACATTCAGATGAACAATTTGAACAATCAGAAAAACTTTACATGATGCAAAAAATAGCGATTTTCAGCTACTTAACATGATTAGAAGAGAAAATATAAAACCAACCACATCTGTGGATTTAATGGTTGGGCTTCAACAAGTTCAGTATGTTTTAGACAGTGGAGCAACATGCAATATTATGTGTATAACCGAATACATTAAAATGAAAGAACAATCTACATTGAGTCCATCAAATGCTACCATTTTTCAGTGGAGAGCTAAACATCCTGTTCTATGCAAGGGAAGATTTGAAGAGACACCAAAATATGGAAATGTAACAAGTAGAGAAGATATACATGTATTAAAAGGTGAAGTTCCAGGGCCATGCTTTTAAAGTAATGTAACTGCTCAACTCATGGGTCTATTAGCAATTAATTGCAATGTCTCAACAGATCATCCAGTTCTGAGAACATAACATAACTTATTTGATGGACTAGGTAAATTAATAGATAAGAAGATTACTTACAATATAACCAGTAGCACAAACACATAGGAGAGTACCAGTTTAAATACAAGAAAAAAGTAGTGAAAGAAATTGAATTGTTACTTGAACAAGATATAATTTAAGAAGTAACAGGCCCAACACCTTGGGTAAGTCCCATTGTTATTGTCCGAAAAAAGACACTGATGACATCAGAATATGTGCGGACATGAGAATTCCCAATACAGCTATTGAAAGAGAGCGATATCCAGGCCCTCATTTAAATGATAAGATAAGTACTATAAATGGGGCAACAATATTTTCAAAACTTGATTTATTCAAAGGATATCACCAATTAGAAATTGATAATCAGTACAGGTACATCACAACATTTTCAACACATTTGGGACTGTTTAGATATAAACAATTGAATTTTGGGATCTGTTCAGCAGCTGAAATCTTTCAGGAAATTATAAAGAGTATCAAAAGGCTAGTAAAAAACTGTATGAATTACAGTGATGATATTTTGGTTTTTGGAAAGACACAAAAAGAACATGAGAAGCATTAGATGGAGTATGTCAGCAAATCCAAAAGGCTGGATTGACTTTAAATATAAAGAAATGTGAAATAAATAAGAATGAACTAATATTTTTCTGGCACATATTCTCAGCAAAAGGAATGAGACCAGATCCCATTAAAATAACAGCTTTGAAAGCAATACAAAGGCCAAAAGATATAACAGAATTGAGATCCTTTCTAGGAATGGCGAGTTATTGCGCACGATATGTGAAATATTTTGCAACTGTAAGTACATTTGCTTCATAGTTAGATCAGCAGTTCCAGGAATCGTAAAAGAAAATGAATTAATTGAAGAAACATAAAAAGATGACACACTTCGTGAAGTAAAAGAAATTATACATGAAAGTAAGTGGAGACTAGTAAGTAATGGAAGTCGATTTCAACCAAATATTTTTAAAAATGATATATTAGCCTATAAAAAGAAAAGTTCGGTATAGTCTGTGACTTCTACGGGAATACAACTTAGAGGAAACAAAATAGTGATACCAGAGACCCTTCAACGTTGTGTAATTGATTTGGCTCATGAAAGTCATCGAGGTGTCTCTGCAACAAAGAATTTTCTAAGAGAAAAATTGTGGTTCCCTAGATTAGAAAAACAAGTAGAAGAAGTTGTTCAGTCTTGCTATATATGTCAATGTACCTCAAAAGAAAGAGGAATGGAAGAATTGCACATGTTTGAGTGGCTAGATGATGAATGGTTCAATGTAGCAGCAGATTTTTACAGACCATTAGACTCTGGGCATTACTTATTAGCAATAATGGATGAGTACTCTCCCTTCCCTATTGTCAAGTTGATATCATCAACATCTACTTCAGCAGTACTTCCAGTATTAAATGAAGTATTCTCAACTTGGGAAATTCCAAATGTTTTAAAAACAGATAATGGACCACCATTTAACGGAGATGAATTAAAAAAGTTTATGAGTTATCTAGGAATAGTGCCAGGAGAATAACTCCAATGTGGCCTCGAATAAATGGAATGGTGAAAAGACTGATGGGTACAACTAAAAAAAACATACAAAGAGCAAAACTTTCACAAATTTCAATAAATCAAGCACTATGTCAAGTTTTGAGACATTACAGAAATACTCTGCATGTATCAACTGGAAAATATGCTTCAGACCTCATGTTTGGACAATCAAGAGAAACTCATTTGCCACATCTTCCACTTATACCTCCCAGAGTTCACAAAGAAGTAATGAAAAAAGATAAGGCGGCAAAGGACAAAATGAAATATTATGCTGAAAAGGTAAGAAAATGACAAAGTCAAGATTATCACATTGGTGATCTTGTATTAGTACGACAACAGCAAGTGAGGAAGTCACAGAGTAGATTTCATCCTGTGCCTCTAGAAGTAAGAAAGGTTCAATGAACAACAATGACTGCAAGAAATGATAACAGAATAATAACAAGAAAAATCTGACCAAATATTGAACAAGAAAATGTACATCCAAATGACCAACAAAATGAATGGATACACAGAAGATCTGAGAGACTAATTGAGTATTGTTGATTTTTATATATATAAATATATATATATATATATATATATATATATTCAATGAAAAAACCATAGGTTATAGGCCATATATAGTTAGGAATTAGCATTTACAAAACCTTATTTTACTCGCATAAAACCATTGAAATTCCATATATAGTTAGCTAACTATAAGCGCTAACTATATATCGCGCACCCGCAATCCACTGCTGATGATGTCACATATTACATCATTCATGACATGGTCAGTGACATCACTGATGACATCACTGATCAAAACAACCAGTGATTGTATGTGTCTGTAAAGTTTAAATATGTTTCACATATTGAAGAATGAGTGGATGTATAAGTGTCTGGATGAAGAATTTAGTAGGTGCATGACTGACTGTATGAGTGAGTGATTAAATGTGTCTCACTGAGTACATGGGTTAGTGACTAAACTGTCTTAATTCGTGCATCAGTATGTTTGTTGTTGTGTAAGCTGCTGCATGTGTTGATCAGTAGCTATAAGAGTGGCCATATGGGTTATTGATTGGTTGCCCAAATATTTGAATGGGAGGCTGAGTGTGTGTGTGGGTGGCTGGGAGGTGCGTGACTCTGTGCATAGATGTGTAAGCAGTTGATTCACTAGGAGTATGAGTTCAAGAGTGCATGTGGAAACAGCTATATGGGCGGTTGACTGTGCATGGGTGTGTTGTTGAGTGAATGGATTTCTCATTGCTACATGTGCAAGTAAGTACGTATGTAAAATACAATACATGTGAGAGTTGAGATATATAAATAACTGAACATAAGAGCCAGTGAATGTGTGAGTGGCTGTATCGATCACTGTGAGCTTGTATCAGGGATTATATAAGAGAGTAAATATGTGTTATTATATGTTTGAATAAGTAAGATGTGTATAACTGTATAGTTGAGGAAATGGAGGTGTGATTGATTCTTTGCATGACTGACTAGGTGTGTGAGTAACTCCATGGATGAGTGACAGTCTGTGAGTGTCTGTTTATACTGAGTGTATGTAAGGTTATATTAGAGTCTGAAGAGGTTCATTGTATTATCACATGAGTGATGTGATCAGTGATGACAAATGAGATGTCATCAGTGATGTCATTTGAGTTGTCATCAGTGATGTCATCAGTGATGTCATTTGAGATGTCATCATTGATATCATTTGAGTTGTCATCAGTGATGTCATTTGAGATGTCATCAGTGATGTCATCAGTGATGTCACTGACCATGTCATGAATGATGTAATATGTGACATCATCAGCAGTGGATTGCGGGTGCGCGATATATAGTTAGCGCTTATAGTTAGCTAACTATATATGGAATTTCAATGGTTTTATGCGAGTAAAATAAGGTTTTGTAAATGCTAATTCCTAACTATATATGGCCTATAACCTATGGTTTTTTCATTGAATTTTCAAGGTTTTGTAAATGCAAATTCCTAACTATATATCCACTATAACCTATGGTTTTTTCTGTGAATTTCATTGGTTTTTTAATAGCAAATATGAAAAGCTTTAAAATGTCAAGTACGTGATAGATAAAAACATTTTCGTATTTATGCACGCTGATGTGCTTTGAACGCTGCCCCCCCCCCCCCTCCCCTCTTTTGCCTTAGTAGTACTCTCTCTTTGCAGATACTGAAGGGTAGTTAACGCAGGCCTTTACCCCCGTTGTAATCCGTCGTACCTCCTTGTCTCTCCATTTGATTGATTGTTGTCCAAGCATTTACTGTTTTAGAATTGGTTCTCTTTGGATCATTCTCTATTTACAAACAAGCACAAAGTCGCAATACTCTGTTTAGTCTTTGCAGATAGTGAAAAATCGTGTAAAAAAATAAAAGTAATCGAGCAAAATCAGTAGGCCACTAATTGGATCTCTTTTTGACCTCGCTAAAATAGAAATATTAGGAACAACCCTTCTTGAGAAATACGAAAATAGTGAGATGAACTGAGCTCCACACCATGAGGGCTGCAAGACAGCTCGGCTCCATCACCCATCCCGCACAAAATAATGACAAACCCTATGCAAATATTAAAAATATAGACAACACACCAGCAAAGAAACAGGGTAAAACATTTTATTAAAAAACTATTTACATAACGTTGGTTTATAAGATGATGTCAGTAGTGGACCGATGTGTGAATAGATCCAAAACAGCACAAGGCTCCAAGATCCGGATAGCAAGCTCCTGGATGTTGGGTGCCATAGTTTAGAGTTCTGAATTTCAGCCTTTTTCAATGCCTGTGCTTTGTTGAATCAAAATGGCGGCTTGACACAAAGCTGACTCAAGCGTTGTTACTGATGCTATGCAGACCAAAACTGGTTTTCAGTTTGTACATTTTTCTAGATTTTTCAATCCAAGTTTGGTTGACTTTGTAGAACGATGGCTTCAGATTTTCAACATACGGTGTGGTGGCGCTGACTGGGAGGGGGCGCTTCGCTCCTGCCCCCTCCCCAAGTAAGATTTTCATACGTGAAAGTACGTTAATGGTTTTGGTCCCTGAGATGCTTCGATGTCACTACCATTCTCAAATAGCATAAGTTCTGGATGTTGGGTGCCATAGTTAAGAGTTCTGAGCAGCGCTTGTAACACTGTCTGAAGCTTATTTCCACCTACTGCAGCTTCACTATTCTCAAAGTAAGTGAGTGTCGTTTGTGGACCTGACTGCATTAGAAAACAATGTGATATGTTACCTTCCTAAACAGCTTGACGGAGGCCCCTGAGGGGCGGTGTGATGGCCATGGACTCGGAGAAGACGCTTGGCTCCGACACCCTCCCCAAGTCTTATAGCACTGGTGTAGCCTGAGATCGCCCCCGACATAGGCGGCCGGCTCCCGGGGTCCGGCGGAACTTTTTGCCTTTTGATGACTCTTCAATTCTGGACCTTGTCCCACAATCCGTTTGACCTGAAGACAAGCTGTAGTGGGGCGCCCCTTTATCGTTTTAGTTGCCATTCCGCCCGCTTTTGCTACACTGTGCCTCTTCCGCCATTCAGCTGTTTTCCGCCCGCTCTTGCGACTACAGCGTCTCGCTCACCATGTAGTTGAGATGCGCCCGCTCTTGCGGTGCAGCGATAGGCGGCTGCCACAGGACTCTCAAAATGGCGGCCGGCTCTTCGGTTTTGGGCCTGGTCCACTAAAATGGCCCTGGGACACCTTGGAACTCGGACGCTTGTCTGCTAGGGCTTGGGTCCCATTCTCGAAAAGCGTCCCCTCAGCCGTGAAGATTCTACAAAAGTCTTGGGGGCCTCCGACTCCCGCAGGCTTCTGGTGGGGAGCGGCTGCCATGATTGCTCGTGGAATGGCCACGACGGAGCTACGAGATGGTAGTGGTCTCATGCTGACGCCAGCTTTAGTCTGAAACATCCAGAAACACTGTAGACTACCAATTCGATCAGTTCCGGTAGCGCCCCAACATGACCCGGAAGAGAAGAACTTGCCCTCCCCTCTTTGACTGATGGTTCTTGTTGCCTGTCCCCTCTGTTGTCATTTAACAGAACTTTTTGGACTGCTGAAAGGGGTTGTGTTCTGAACGCTGGTTGGTGGAGACATTTAGACTATATTCTTGACCTACGTTGTCGCGTAATGCGTTTTATGACACGCCGCGTTAGCGCACCCGGAAGTGATCCGAGGCGCGGCGCGCAGCGCGTAACGTAAGCATAACAGGTCATGTGACTTGTTAACAAAACTTTTCATTGGTTCATTTTACTTTTGTTAATTTAATGATGAAAAGCTTGGTCATATGACCTAAAAATTACGCTTTTTATTATTTTCGAACAATATTTTTTTTTCAAACATATGTTATAATATTCCAGGCTAATGTACTTTCCCGGAAAATTTACAACTGTCTTGCAAGTAAAATATATTCCTTTTTCGAGAAAAAGGGCGTTTCTTCCTTCCATGACGGAGCCGTTGAGTAAAAGAGATTCGGCCTGCTGTCTTAGTCGCCGATACGCCTGATTATCAGATTCTTATCGATCACTTTATGTTGCAGACATGAAAAACACAACTGCCCTTGACCATTTATCTTTACTGCGTTCCTACATATTATACCTTTTATCCGTCATGTAATTGGACTGCTTTATTTCACTTGCCTTTTACTGATTCGAAAACAGTCACTAAAAGTAAAAACTTTACAAATGAAAATACTACTACCGTGTTTTGTTTTAAAAACCTTTATTGTGAAAATGTCAGTATACAAATACGGGCCTATAACCACGTGGGCCGGCCACGGAGCAAACTGAAATCGTATATGATGAGGAGACATTTACACTGTAGAAGAACGTAACGAGCGGGCCATTAGGTGACAAGAACAAAGGTGTCTAACAGTTGCGGAATCGGTGGACGTACATTTTGTAATTAAAATACGACAGGGCCACTTACAATAACATTTTCTAGATATACATTTGCGGGCAAAGAGTTACGAGTCCCATTTATACCGGCGCCATTTTGGGCGAGGCCGGGCAGGTCCAAGATATAGTCAAAATGTCTCCACCAACCATCGGCCAGACCAGAACCCCTTTCGGCCCTTTATGTTACAAGATGGTGTCTTCCATTCAGAAAATATTGGTGGCAGCATTTTGAAAAGAAACAGAAACAGCCGTTCTCCTAGTGAGTTTCACATTGTTACATTTAGGAAGAATGTTGAAGAGTAGTATGTGGAAAATCTGAAGCCATTTTTCTACAAACTCTCAATCAGACTTGGATGGAAAAAAAAACCTGAAGAATGTACAAACTGAAAACCAATTTTTGTCTGTATAGCACCAACAGTAACGCTTGAGTCAGCTTTGTGTCAAGCCGCCATTTTCATTCAATCAATAGCGTCCCCCTGCACACATTCAGGGACCTGGTCGTGTCTTCAGATGAAACGCATTGTAGGAAAAGAAGCAGAAAGGAAAAGGAAAAAAGTTCCGCCGGACCTAGTGAAGCTGCAGCAGGTGCAAATAAGCTTCAGACAGTCTTCAACTTACTCTGATTCTTATAATAAGCTTCAGACAGTCTTACAAGCACTGCTCAGAACTCTCAACTGAGGCACTCAACATCCAGGACTTGCCATTCGGATCTTGGCGCCTTGTATTTTTGTTTTGTTTTTGATGGAGGGGAAACAACAAAAAACAGACATTGAAAAAGGCTCAACAGTGCAGGGCGCCTTGTGCTGGTTCCGACCTATTCACACACCGGTCCGCTACTGACATCACCTCATAAACCAACGGGGCACCCCACGCCGACTTTCGGCGCAGCATTGTAGGATGGCCACACCAGTGCGGCAATTTGCTGGACACCACCTCGGTGCCATCCAGATCTCGGCGCGTTCATTCAATCAATAGCGTCCCCCTGCACACATTCAGGGACCTGGTCGTGTCTTCAGAAGAAACGCATTGTAGGAAAAGAAGCAGAAAGGAAAAGGCAAAAAGTTCCGCCGGACCTAGTGAAGCTGCAGCAGGTGCAAATAAGCTTCAGACAGTCCTACAAGCACTGCTCAGAAATCTCAACTGAGGCACTCAACATCCAGGACTTGCCATTCGGATCTTGGCGCCTTGTGCTGGTTCCGACCTATTCACACATCAGTCCACTACTGACATCACCTCATAAGCCAACGGGGCACCCCACGCCGACTTCCGGCGCAGCATTGTAGGATGGCCACACCAGTGCAGCCACTTGCTGGACACCACCTCGGTGCCATCCGGATCTCAGCGCGTTCGAGTCACTGTGCCGGAAGAGTGACCGGAACTCAGCTGAACACGCCGTCTTTCGGCGCAGCATTGTAGGATGGCCACACCAGTACGGCAATTTGCTGGACACCACCTCGGCGCCATCCGGATCTCGGCGCGTTCGAGTCACTGTACCGCAACAGTGACCGCAATTCAGCTGGACACGCCGTCTTTCGGCGCAGCATTGTAGGATGGCCACACCAGTGCGGCAATTTGCTGGACACCACCTCGGTGCCATCCGGATCTCGGCGCGTTGTGCTGCCTTCGGCCTATTCGCACATCGGTCCGCTACTGACGCCGCCTCACGTGCCAACGGATTTTCTACGCTTTTTGTAGCCCTATGTCGCATAACAGGTCATGTGACTTGTTTATAAAACTTTTCATTGGTTCATTTTACTTTTGGTTTCCTAAAGATGGAAGGCTTGGTCATATGACCTAAAAAGAACACTTTTCATTGGTTTAGAACATTTTTTTTTCCCAAACGATGAAAGCCCCACCTTGTTTCTGGATCATTCAGACTGAAGCTGGCGTCAGCATGAGAGCACCACCATCTCGTGGCTCCGTCGTGGTCATTCCGCGAGCAATCATGGCAGCCGCTCCCCACCGGAAGCCTGCGGGAGTCGGGGGCCCCCAAGACTTTTATACAATCTTCACGGCTGAGGGGACGCTTTTCGAGAATGGAGCCCAAGCCCTAGCAGGCAAGCGTCCGAGTTCCAAAGTGTCCCAGGGCCATTTCAGTGGACCAGACCCAAAACCGAGGAGCCGTCCGCCATTTTAAGGGCCATGTGGCAGCCGCCTATCGCTGCACTGCAAGAGTGGGAGCAACTCAACAACATGGTGAGCGAGACGCTGTGGCCGCAAGAGCGAGCGCAACTCAGCTAGATGGCCGCCACCTGGGGAGGCCCGTTCACGCCGGCTCCCCCACGCCCCCCCCCGGGCCGCCGCACGCCAATTTTCGGAGCAGCATTGTAGGATACCAAAACCAGTGCGGCAGTTTACTGGACATCACCTGGGTGCCTGTCGTACATGTTGTGTCAGCCATGTGACACTGGACACAGACCGCTACTGACGAGGCCTCCCCCCGCACCACCCGGGACGCCCCACGCTGTTTTTCTGTGCTGCATTGTAGGATCCCTAAACCAGTGCGGCACCCAGGCGACATCACCTGGGTGCCGTCCAGAACTCTGCACGTTGTGCTGCCTTGGGACTATTCGCACAACAGACCGCTACTGACGAGGCCTCCCCCCGCCCCACCCGGGACGCCCCACGCCAATTTTCGGAGCAGCATTGTAGGATCCCTAAACCAGTGCGGCACCCAGGCGACATCACCTGGGTGCCGTCCAGAACTCTGCACGTTGTGCTGCCTTGGGACTATTCGCACAAAAGACAGCTTCTAACCATTGTTGCTTTTTGTGTTGAGAAATGTTTAAATGTTTTTAGTTTTTGTTCCGTTTGTTAAAGTTAGTAGTTAATAAAGTTTTATAACCTTACTTTGTTGGAGTGTTATCTATTTTTTTTAAAACGGGTGAATGGGGCCTTGATTCGGGTTATTGTCATGTGTGGGCTTTGGAAGTGTGCTGCTGCAGGATCGGACATTTCAAACTCAAATGCACGTTCTTTTTCTTACCTTTCCGAAGCATGGAGCGCAATAGCAGGCAGAGAAAGGGTGATGCACGTGTTGAACACTACCTGACCTGGCAAGTTGCTGGCAGTGCCCCCCCGCCCGCTCCTGAAAGAGGGCACACACACACCGCCGCCCCGAGTACTTCACAAATCTTTAAAAGACCATGCGCTTGTTCATGAGGCTTAAATGGTTTATCACCTCTTCTAGAACCCCTACATCGACCCTCTGACGTTTCATGGAAAAATTACCATGTAACACAATACCAAGCCCTGTCAGCTGAAACCCCCAAGGAATCGTGGGGCATATTATCAAGGGGGTTTATCTCCGCTTTTTTGGCTTTAAAAACCATGAAAGCGGAGATAAAATTATTTCCCTATTATCAAGCTGTCGCTAACACCAGTTAGTGACACCTAAAAGGAGATAGCGACCATCTTGGGCCCGGCTTTGCATGTCAGTGATACTTATCACTAATGACATGCAAAGTGGCGTGCCAAGATGTTAGCGACTGGAAACAGTCCCTAACATCGCTACCTTCTATTACCAACTTTTGGAGATATTCGCGCTAAGCGCGAATATCTCCAAAATCTAACACCTGCCCTGAGCAGTTCTTAGCCATGTTATCCAATGGGAGGTGGATAACATGGCTAAGAGCATTAGGTTGATAATACATGAATATCGCTGACTTTTCTGCGATAATAGCAAGGTTTATCTGCGATAAAAATCGCCGATGTGCGGCGATAATTTTTGTCTCTAAACAAGTTATAGACAAAAATTATCGCTAGTTGTTCGTAATATGCCCCCGGGTTTTTGCTTGCAGAAATCGGGAGGCGGGAGACTAGCACTGAAATCAGTACTCACACGCCTGAATCAGGAGGATTGGCATGTCTGAATTCTCTACAGCTGGGGCCATAAACTACATCCGCAGGGGTAGGTGATAGCCTGGGACCAGCCTGGCATCTAAAATGGCTGCCGTGCACGACAAAATTGTGGCATTCGAAAAAAGGCAAGATGGCGCAGCCGCTGGAAGAGATATATCAACATATATCAGCCTCCTCAGCCACCCTCAGGAAACATAGGGGATTAGGATATGTCTCCCGCACCCCCTTATACCTAGTACTTTAATTAACGAAGCACAAAATGGCGAATTCCCGTTTCGCTACCAGTTTGCGGCCCAGTTCGCGGCCCGTGAAGCGCTTCTACCGTGAAAAATCATTTTTTTTTTATTTTCCCCACGGGACCCTTTAATAACCCCAACAACATTCCTAGGGGGTCAAGAGGGGGATATCTTGCCCCCTTTCATTAAATTCCCCCTTAGTTTTTCACCTTTTCTTCTCTCTCGATCCTACCGAGAGACAAGATGGCGGCCGCTCCGGACTGTCACGCAGCAAAAAAAAAAAAAAAGCTCACGCACAGCCGCTGGAAGAGATGTATCAACATATATCAGCCTCCTCACCCACCCTCAGGAAACATAGGGGATTAGGATACGTCTCCCGCACCCACTTATAACTAGTAATTTAATTTACGAAGCACAAAATGGCGAATTCCCATTTCGCTACCAGTTCGCGGCCGCGCTTCTACCGTGAAAAATCATTTTTTTTTTATTTTCCCCACGGGACCCTTTAATAACCCCAACAACATTCCTAGGGGGTCAAGAGGGGGATACCTTGCCCCCTTTCATTAAATTCCCCCTTCGTTTTCCACCTCTTCTTCTCTCTCGATCCTACCGAGAGACAAGATGGCGTCCGCTCCGGACTGTTTAGAATGTTGACAGACACCGGAGAGCCAATCAGCTTTCTGCGCGCAAAGTTCCGATAAGCGAAAAGTAAGCGGACCGGATCGCTGCCCAGAGCGCTGTTACAGATATATATCTTGGTTTGAACGTTAATTTCTCAAAAACTACTGGAGCACATATATTGAGACCTAGCAAAGGCACATCGGGCTAACAGTCCCTACAATTTTGCCAAGTTTCGTGCAAATCCATTCAGCCGTTCGAGCTAAAAGTGAGTCCAACCGCCCTATGGAAAACTCAATGCAAAAAACGCGTTTTGGGACCCCCCTTTTTTCTCAGCCCCCCCTTGACGAAACCCCACCAAATTGTCAGGGGCTGCTCAGAAACAAAATGTGCCATTTTCCTGAAAATTTCAGCCGATTCCGTCCACAAACGCCAAAGTTATTAGACATAGAATTTTCAAAAGTCCCATAGGGAAAAAATTCTAACTATATATACCTACTGGCGATAGCCAGTAGGTAATATATATATATATATATATATATATATATATATATATATATATATATATATATATATATATATATATATATATATATATATATATATATATATATATATATATATATATATATATATATATATATATATATATATATATATATATATATATATATATATATTCACTGAAAAAAACAAAGGTTACAGCCACGTTATAGTTAGGAATTAGCATTTAAAAAACCTTAGAAATTCACTGAAAAAACCATAGGTTTCACACATGTTATAGTTAGCTGGACATTTCACTCATACAAAACCATTGAAATTCCCCCATTATAGTTAGTTCAGCTAACTATAACCTGCGCGCCCGCAATGCTCTGCTGATGACGTCACATGTTACATCACTCATGACATGGTCAGTGACATCACTCATGACATCACTGTTGACATCTTAAATGACATCACTCATGACATCACTGATGACATCATCCACTGAATGTGTGTCTTTCTGAAAAATATTTTTTATATGTATATCTAAAGGTCGATGGACTTATTAAGTGTATCTTAGTGAATACATGTATTAGCGAGTAATGTTTAAATATGTAAATATCTGTATCAGTGTCTCACTTTGTGTATAAGTGGCTGCATGGGTTGGTGAGTAGCTACATGAGTGTTTATATGGGTAATTAGTTGATTTTTTGAGTATCAGTATGAGTGTCTGTATGGTTTGGTGGGGTGTATTACTGCATAGATGCATGAATGAGTGACTCACTGTTTGTATGTGTTCTGAAGACAGCATGTGTGCAGGACTGTATGGGTGGATGAGTGAGTGTATGGGTGTGTTAGTGAGTGAATGAATGTCTGAATAGTGTATTTATGAGTAACTACCTATGTTTAAATCTAGTATATGTGAGTATTGATGTATATAAGTGATTATATGTGAGAGTGAGAGTGAGAGATTGGATTAGTTCTTGTATAAATAAGTATGTGTTTCTATAAGTGGTTGTTTAAGAGAGTAAGTATGTGTACATTTTTGTAAAAGTAAGTGTAGTGGTGTGTGTATAGCTGTATATGCAAATAAATGGATGTTTGATAGTTTATTTGCTTGTGTGGGTATGTGTGTGAGTAACTCTATGGATGAGTATCGGTGTGTAACAGGATGTATAGGTGTATGAGTACATATGATGAGTGAGTACTTGTATGAGTGACTATATAGAAATGTTGGTGAATGAGTGGATGTGTAAGTAGATGGTGGAATTACTGAATAGGTTGTAAATGGTATTGGTATCTCCAGTTTTTTTGAAAATGTAGTTTCTATTTTTGATTGTGTGTATCAAAGGTTATATTATGCTGAGAGGAGGTCTGCCACTCTTTTACAAGGATGATGTCATCAGTGATGTCATTTGAGATGTCATCAGTGATGTCATGAATGATGTCACTGAACATGTCATGAGTGATGTAATATGCGACATCAACAGCAGTGCATTGCGGGTGCGGGGGAATTTCAATGGTTTTGTATGAGTGAAATGTCCAGCTAACTATAACTTGTGTGAAACCTATGGTTTTTTCAGTGAATTTCTAACATTTTTTAAATGCTAATTCCTAACTATAACATGGCTGTAACCTATGGTTTTTTTTGTGAATTACTAAGGTTTTTTAAATGCTCATTCCTAACTATAACGTGGCTGAAACCTATGTTTTTTTCAGTGAATTTCAAAGGTTTTGTAAATGATAATTTTTAAGTGTATTAATTGTTATATTTTTTTATACTGATTTACTACATTGTTTTAAAGTATTTAATTTGAGATATTTTATTTTTTAAATTACATTACATATTTTCAATATAAATTGTAATTTTTAAAAAAAAATATTGAAATTGTAATACTTATTTTTTTATATATTTTTTTAATGTATATATATTTTATATAGCAGGCAATGATATCCTATGGAAGGAAATTCAAGTTACTGTAAGTATGGTTAGAATTACTTTTCACGATCAGTAGTAGGCTGAAAGATGCAGCACTAAGGTCTCTCCTGATAATAGGTGAGTAAATCGGATTTTGTAGCTCGGCTGATTTTGGAGGAATTTTTTAAAGTTCCAAAACTCCACACTTAAAAGAATTTACAAGTGAAACCAGTCAATTTTAGCCTATGGAAGGAAATTCAAGTTACTGTAAGTATGGCTAGAATTACTTTTCAGGATCACTATTGGGCTGAAAGATGCAGCACTGAGGTCTCTCCTAATAACAGATGAGTAAATCGGAATTCGTAGTTCGGCTCCCTTTAAAAGAATTTTTTAAAGTTCCAAAACTCCACACTTAGAAGAATTTCCAAGTGAAACCAGTCAATGTTAGCCTATGGAAGGAACTTCAAGTTACTGTAAGTATGGTTAGAATTCCTTTTCAGGATCAGTAGCGGGCTAAAAGATGCAACACTGAGGTCTCTCCTGATAACAGGTGAGTAAATCGGAATTCGTAGTTCAGCTGATTTTAGAGGAATATTTGTACGTTTCAAAAATAGACACTTAGAAACTTTTTTGGTGAAAACCACACAATAGATTCCTATGGAAGGAAATACAAGTTACTGGTAAGTACGCTTAGATTTACTTTTCAGGGTCAAAGATGCAGCACTGATGTCTCTCATGATAAAAGGTGAGTAAATCGGAATTCGTAGTTCCACTGGTTTTAGAGGAATATTGTGCTCAATAGTGAAGGAAGGGGGCGGGGCCTCAGGTGACATGTGTGCAACCATGCCCTGTGGCGCGTTTTAGGTTGGGAAATTGATTCCTCTTCAATCCTGAGGTCCCCTGTGAGCCAACTAGCCCACCAGGTACCTCCAGTGTGCGTCAGGGAGCTGCGTTGCAGAGAGGTGTTCAGAGGGCACGCCCCCTTTTTACAACACTCTGCAACGCAACTCTGTGGCACTTACTGGAGGTACCTGTTGGACTAGTTGGCCCCTAGGGGACCTCTGGATTGAAGAGGAAAGAATTCCCCAATTTAAAACACGCCACAGGGAATGTTTGCACACATATCACCTCAAGCCCCACCCCCTACCTTCACCACTGTGCAAACGCACCCCATAGCCCGTTCTAAGTTGGGGAATTAAGTCCTGGGGTCCCTGGGGGTCAACTAGCCCACCAGTAACCTCCAGTATGCACCAGGGGGCTGCTTTGCAGAGAGGTGTGAAAAGGGGCATGGCCTCATTACACCTCTCTGCAACGCAGCCCCCTGGCGCGTTTGCGGAGGGGGACCATATTCTCCTAGCATACTGGGGGTCCCTTGGGAGCCAACTAGCCCATCAGGAACCTCCAGTATGTGCCAGGGGGCTGCATTGCAAAGAGGGGTTCTGAGTCCCGCGCCTTTTTACACCTCTCTGCAACGCAGCTCTGTGTCGCTTACTGGAGGTACCTGGTGGGCTAGTTGGCCGACAGGGAACCCCAGTATTCAAGGGGAAATACTTCCCCCTCTGCAAACGCATTCGCAGAGCGGTGCAGGAAGGCGCCGGGGCTTAAGGTGACGGATTGCACCACTCTGCAAAACGCACCCCCTGGCGCGTTTGCAGAGGGGGAACTAATTCCCCTAGAATACTGGGGGTCCCTGGGGACCAAATAGCCCACCAGGAACCTCCAGGGGGCTGCGTTGCAGAGAGGTAAAAAAAAGGGGCATGGCCTCATTACACCTCTCTGCAACGCAGCCCCCTGGCACATACTGGAGGTTCCTAGTGGGCTAGTTGGCCCCCTGGGACCCCCAGGTTTCAAGGGGAATTAGTTCCCCCTCTGCAAACACACCAGGGGGCGTGTTTGCAGAGTGGTGCAATCCGTAATTTTTTTTTTTGTTGGCAGGGTACGCGTACCCTACGCGTATTTCATGATTTTTTCCCAAAAATATATATATTTTTGCCTTGGGGGTCCTTGTGGGACCCCCTAAGCAGGCCTAGGGGGTCAGGGTGTTTCTACCCTGCCCCTTTTTTGCGTTTTTGCATTTCTTTTTCTGCTGGCTGCCAACACTTTCTGGTTTGGAGTGTTGTCAGCAAATTAGCATGCAGCTTTTGCTTGTAATGGTACGCGTAACGGCCTCTGACAGTACGCGTATGTTGCAACTTCGGATATATATCTATGATTTTACTTTTGATTTTCTCAGGAACTACTGAACGGATTTACGCCATTTAACAAAAAGCACAATCTACTGACCAAACTCTACCTTTTTGCCAAATTTGGTGTAATTCCGTTGGGTAGTTCCGGCTGTAGCCGTGTCTAACGATCCCTATTGAAAATTGCACGGGGAAAACACGTTTTAGGGGCCCCTTTTTTCTCAGCCAGCCCCTGCTTCATGAATCACCCCCAAACATTCGGGGAAGGAGCGGAACTGAGAAAGCCATCTTCTTAGAGAATTTCATAAAGATTCATCATTCGACGCCATAGAAGTTATTCTAAATATAATTTTTGGGATTTCCTATGGAAACTAGGTCCTAACAATAACTACCTACTGGCAACTGCCATTAGGTAATATATATATATATATATATATATATATATATATATATATATATATATATATATATATATATATATATATATATATATATATATATATATATATATATATATATATATATATACATATACATATATATATATATATATATATATACATATACATATATATATATATATATATATATATATGTATGTATGTATGTATGTATGTATGTATGTATGTATATATATATATATATATATATATATATATATATATATATATATATATATATATATATATATATATATATATATATATATATATATATATATATATATATATATATATATATATATATCATAAGATCAAGGCCTCTCTGGGGGCCGAAACGCGTCATGGGAGTGCATGGTGTCAATGGAAATAAATTAATACATGCACTCACTTACTTGGTCCTATTTTAGGGGGAGAATGGAATGATGTAATGACACTGTGATGTCATTTAGAATGATAAGAGCAGAAGTTCTAGAAAGGAAGGTTTAGGACTTTTCAAGAGATACTAGTTCAGTCTTAGAATTAATTGGGCGCAAAATCCATTCTGCTCGCAGAATTTGTGAGTTTTTGGCAATTTCGCGATCCGCAAATCTTGCGAAATTGCCAAAAAATCCGCAAATCCGCTCACGGGAGGATTTTTTTTTTTTTTTGCACATGCCCGAGTTGAAGCTCAAATTCAGTAACGTTCAGCCCAAAAAATTAGTGAGCACGGTCAAGGCTAGGCAGGTGTGCTTCCTCCCCATATCTACAGCCTACAATTAGATGTAATCCTTGATGGAGGTCTTTGCATCCAAGAGTTTCTCGAGCCCAATCAACGTGTACTTCCTGTGACTCGGAGGGTGCTACCTTCTCATCTGCTGCTCTGATCGGTCTCTGACCCTTCATAAACAAGAGGCATGTGAACTTGCATAGAAGCCCCGCTTGTTTGGCCACGCCCCACACACACTAGGGTATGCAACATCTTCCCGCTCTTTCCCCCACTGTGATGGACAGCTCACTCGAGGGACCTCGGCGCCTATGGGCGTGGTAGCAAAGTTACAAACAAACGTGGTCACTGGAGACAACTCTTCTGGCCCTTTACGAAGCTGTAGTGTAGGAAAAGCACTATACATTTACCCAATGAGGTAGCACTTACTGATTAGCCAGTAAAAAGTACTCCGGTTGAGTAGAGGTATGGCACAACACAGTGGCATCTTCGTAGATAAATATGCAGGCAGGATTCGTTCTGGCACAATGCTCCTGTCACAAAAATTAAACCTCAACAGGAAGCACTTACAGATATAAATAAAGCAGGTACCTGAGTTGAAGCTCAAATTCAGTAACGTATTATAATCAGCCCAAACATAGATATAACTATAACTAAATATTGTATTTTGAATATTTTTTACAGTGACAGTATTGGGAGTTTGTCTAAAAATCTTAAAAGATGGCCAGCCACGATTTTCTGAACTGCCTGATAGATTTCTTGTAATGTTTTAAGAAAGCATTCCGAATCTCTGATGGGCTGGTGATCTGTGTCTTTAAGACTGCGTCTGTCAGTGATAGGATCCTTATTTTTAACCTGTCGATCTTTAGCCTGCCATGCTAATAGTCTCCCTGTTTACTCAATTTCCTCATAATCCCTCTGAAGATAAGCCATATTGGCTGTATTAGCCTGTGCATATTAATATTCCTGTATTTCAGATTTCGCCTTTGATCACTCCTGCTTTGCCGCTGAGTTCTTCATTTGAGAGTAGGTTCTATTAGCTTGCTCCAGTCTGCTTTCCAGCTCACCTTTTTTGTAATTTTCTCTCTCTTTTGTTTAATTTCTTTAGAGGTTTTAAGGCCCCGAAGAACAGCCTCAAAGGCGTCCCAAACAATATCTACCCGTGTGGTGCCTCTATTATTCAGAAATAATTTTTTGATCTCATTTGCTACCTCTATGCACCATTCCTAACTCTCCAGATTGACTTTGTTAAAAAACCATCTTCTGGGTGCTTCTTTGAACCCCACCCTACTATTTCCATTTTAGTCAGTCCAAGGTCTGAAAAAGTATTTGGAATGAATTTGTGAGTGATAAGTTTCAACCCGTGTGATACTAAGAAACATTTTATTCTGGAGGCAGTATTGTATTTTGCCAAAAAGCATGAAAAATCTGTTCCTTGGGGGGTTGTAAGCGCCATAGATCCGCTAGGTCTAATTATTTTTTACAACTAGCTTGGTCTACGACCATTTGTGGCTTATTTTGTCTTCGAGTTGTAGTAGATAATTCGAGTGATGGGTCTTGAAGAATTTTAAAATCTCCACCTAGAATGATCTGACCCAGGATATTAGTTGGGGACTGTTTTAGCTATAACAGAGGGAGGGATTATCTCAAACTGGTGCATAGATTGTTGCTATGGAAAAGTTAGAATGATTAAGGCTCCCATTTACGAATGCCCACCTTCCCCCCGAGTCTGTCTGCATGGCTTTCACTTGATATGGGACATGTCTACCAACATATATCCCTACCCCCTTCTGAGTGCAGCTAGCTGTTGAAAGACAATAAAACCCAGCCCACTGTTGAAAAATCCTATTCACACTTTTTATGTTCCTAAATGAGTTTCCTGCAGGATTATGATATCCCGGCTGTGAACCAGCTTTCTATAGCCTGGGGTTTGTGTCTGTTTTCGAGCACATTGGCATTAGAAGAAATTACTTTCAAAGCATCTTCACTTGACATTGTTTATTAATAACCAACATAAAGTGACTAGTGCTTTTACTATTATAAACAAGTAGAATTCCCCAAAAGGGTGTCATGCATATTATTCCAAAATGCGATCCCATTGCTTCTGATCTAATATGATATTAACTATAATATGATCTAAATGGATCTCATATTCCAAGAGAGGTGAGAGAACTTCTCCATAGCCTTGCGTCACATCCTTTTCTGTCCCGATGGAAAACTAAGCACTTTAAATTTGAACTTTCTTTTTTTATTTTGTCTCACCCCTACCACCCCACCACCACATCTCCCCCATTCCCCTTCCTGGAAGACATATTTGCCCACTACTCCCTCTTGTCCCCGTCTACCTCTGGATGCCATTGTAGTGCATTCTTTCCATGCTCCTTCTACCGCCATCAGAAGCTCTAGTTCCTGCTGCCCCTCCACCCACTCGGAGGGAATCTTTTTTTCTTTGCTGTAAGGCTAGCAAAATTTTTGCTCTTCATTAGATATCTTCAGCCCCTACAGGTTCATTAACATATATTGAGCTTCTTGGGTATCCGTAAATAAATAAAATTGCCTTTTAGCTAATACGTTAAGCTTCGATTGTTGTACTATCGAGGACTGGGCCCCCTTCCCCTGAAACAGGTCGATCATTTTAACAAACTCTTTTCTACGCCGTGCTGTTGCAGCTGACATGTCTAAGAATATCTTAAATTGTGGAATTTCCATGGTGGAGAAAGATCTCTTAGCAATTGCAGTACTCATTATGTGTTCCTTTACTGGAAAGTCTGCAAACGTGAGTAGTATTGTATTGGGAAATCTTTCATTCAGCTGTCTCTGTGTGGGAACTCTGTGAGCCCTTGTAATCGTTAGGTCCCCTTCTAGCTCTGGCATGACTTTCTTTAGCAATGATTCAGCCCATTTGGGGACCTGGACATCTTTGCATCCTTCCGGGACACCCACCAGGCAGAGGTTGGAGCGTCTATTATAGTTCTCCAAGTCCTGGAGCTTAAACTTCACCTGGATCTTGCTTTTTCCCATTTCTGATAGTTCTTGCTGAATGGTGGGCAGTTTTTCCTCCAGTTCTGATATGCCGTTCTCTGCCTCATTCATTATTTTTTTGTGCTGGACATTTTCTTTTCCAACTTAGATGGCCTCTCGTGTAGTGTAGCGATCTCATGAGCCTGGGAAGTCTTGAGATCTCTAATCTCGCCTAATATAGTGATCAACATGTTTTGAATTGAAGTCTCTGCTCCCTCTCCATCTTATGACTTTCTTCTCTGTAGCTGTTTCGAGCGGTCTTCCTTCAAATGAGGTTGTTGATATATGTGTTGTTTTTCTAAACATTATTACAAGTGGCAGGAATACTCAAGGTATTTATAATAGGTCTTAATGCTTTTAAAATTTCAGGAAAAGCAAGATGCTCCGATACTGCTGTGGTAGGAGTGTGTCACTTAGAGAGACGCAAACTCATAAAGCACTGTGTTAAGTCAATAGTCATGGGAGGACTATAGTACAGGAACAGAGAATCCTTTAAGTAGAGAGAAGCACAAGAAAGCAGCAATGGCATTTGGTTGCTTCTGGGGGAGGCTGACACTGGTGGTCTGTTTAACAATTTGAGTGTATCTGTTAAACACAATGGCTAGATGCTCTGTGCAAGGCAGGGGGTAGCTTTGGAGCAAACAACCTAAAAAGTCAAAGTAAAAAGGAGGTCTAATTTGAGGCCCACAACATGTTTGCGCTCAGATATTGGGTGAATCCTAAAGCAGTGCAGGTCTCTATGTGGTATAGAGTTTCTGAATGTTTTGTTAAGTCTACTCGGATATTAGATTCTGCATGAGAGAGTAAGGGAGAGTAAATGATCAAAATCCAAGGTAAGAAGTTTTCAAGTTTACCACCAAAGCTTCCTGCAGAATCTTTTGGATAATAGGTAAGAATCTATAATATAGTGAATAACTAATAATTAATGGACTCATTAATTGACATTTTTAAAGCCTAGAGGTAAGGTTACAGGAAAATAATCAATTTCTAGATGGGTAACCTTGAGGGTTCTTCAAATATCAGTGTTAGACCACCACCTCTTTGAAGAGTCTGGGGAAGGTGAAGGGCTTTGTAATGTCAAAGAGTTATTGTTTATAAGTCTGGACCAGAAGACTTAAATCTCCAAGATTTAGTGATAAAAAGGCACCTTCAGCAAGAAATATGATTAGATCCACAATATTAAATTGTCATTTGGTAAAAAAACTAGCAGAGTGCCTACGAAGTTCAGTCTTAAAGGGAGGGAGTACTTAATGTCATATCAACACCAGTGCTTAATAGGTACTCTGGAGATTGCAGTTCAACGTCAATTCAATTGTTCACCATAGAATTTGTTCGCCATCTGCGTAAGGAAAAGCCAGTGCTTGAATTTATAGATATATGTTTCCTGGTTGTTGCCTATCATCATGAGCTTGTTGGGCTGTTTATAGCTTTGCAAGTAAAGTATCATTTCCAAACCATCCCAGGGAAGTTCAGTGTGAGAAAAAACCTCTTTGAATGGTTAGAACCCCCACTTTTTGCCTGGTTCTGATGTGGTTTTAAATGAGATGCACAGGGTCCCTGCCATCCAGATCCCCTGTTCCAGTGCTCCTTCCCTAAAACAAACCCCCTATTGGTACATCTGCCTACTGTAAGTCCCTAGAATATGGTACCCTGGGTACCCAGGGCCTAGAAGCTGAAGAGCGTCCCTTGGGACCACCCTCACTAGGGCCAAGCCACTGTCCTTGCAGTCTGCATGCCCTTGTGAGGGAGAAAATGATAAAGTTGACATGCCTGAATGTCTGGGTGCCATGCCAACCAGTACTGCCTGACAGTATAGGTAAGTCACCCCTCTAGCAGGACTCACAACCCTAAGTCAGGGTGCACTATACTCCAGGTGAGGGCTTATCTGTATGAGCAGATGTGCCCCTACAACATTGGGCACCATTTCCCAATATTGTAAGTGCCAGTGAAGCATAAAGAGTAAATGGGCCACAAACTTGACAATTCTTGCTTTACTGAATATAGGAGTGTTTGGTACCAAACTACTCCTCTCAATAGATGCACGCTGATACCAGTGTGGGATCTATTGCCCCATGAACCAGAGAGCATGTAAAAGGTGTCTCCTGAATCACTGCCGCCACCCCTGGTGTTGTCTTTGACTGGCTGTAGGCAGTCAGCCAACCCCAGACATGTTTCTGGACCCCTAGGTAGAGAGCCCCTGAGCTCCAGGACCAGACCAATGCACATCCTGTGCAGAGGTGTCTTGCCTACTCCTCTAAGATGGGCCAGTGCTCAAAGAAGGAAGCTTCAAAGGCCTGCTAGTTTTGTAATGTGACCCCCAGCCCCTGGTTTACACCCCCACTTTTGGCAGGAAAACCGGTAGGAAAATTAAAAAAGGTAGGAGATGTGCCCACCTTTGCCAACCCCATTCCTAAGGTGGGGGAAAGCAGTTGAAGCACACCTTTCACTCCTATCATTTTGATGATGGGGCCCCCTCCAATCAGGGATAAGTCTATGCTCCCTCACATGGGAGGGTGCCAGAATAGAGATCGCCCATTCGTCCTACCTGCTAATCTCCTAAAACACCTCCTAAATGTTGTTCCTCTGGGGCTTCCCCAGACCTAACCCTCAGATCTGTGACCACCTAAGAAGAACGAAGATACCCTACAACAGAAGCCAGAAGATGCCAACTGCTTAGGCCCCAGCCCTACCTGACTTTCTCCAGCTTTGATGACCCTTCGATCTTTCTTGCAACAGCGACCTCTAAAACCCCTGGGAGGACTGTTGCCTTCAATAAAGACTCCAATCTCCCGAGAAAAATGGGCCTGTCCAGAAGAAACTGGCTCCAGGTGGACCTGCATCACCAGGCCACTCTGCACAAGATGCCCACGGCCTGAGTCTGAGTGGCTCACCTGTGCAGTGAAGTATGTGAAGGATCCTGAAAATATGTCCAGCGTAGGCTGACCTCTCCTGCCCTCCATGATGGGTCTTGGTGAGCTAAACTGACAGTGCCCCTATGACACCCTACATCTCAACTTACCTCTGCTGTCATTGGCCTTCCACCTGCAACCTCCAGTGCTACGCCTGCAACCTCTTTGCCATCTGGAAAGTCCTCATTGAAAAATACTGGGTGCCTGATGCCAAATTTGCACCCTGTACCCGGGCACCCCTGTGCTGCTGATGGTTTATGTTTGGTGCTACTTTGTGGCCCCTGTACTTGTGCTAACCCCCAAAGCTTGTCCCCTGTAACAAATTTACTTACCTGCAAAGAGTGTGGCCCCAGGCACTCCCTGTCTCTATTGTAAGGCATTGGACACACTCCTTGAGTCGTATGTCCATTATTGATCATGTGTGTACAATAAATGTCTTACATTTCTGTGTTAGGATTAGGGCTGCTCGCCCTCATTACCACTAATAGACACTTTGGGTTTGGCACATTTTTAGGTAACCCCTGGACCCTGCGCATAGTATTACCATCCTAATGATAATCTCATATACAGAGCCAGCTTCCTACTTTCAGTATATGACTTGTAATTGATAAAAACAACCAGCTTCCCTCAGCTGTAAAATATGCAACTGGGGTAGAACGGACATGGTGGCTGGAGCTGTGTGCAGCTGGTACACAGGCAAGTGCAGGAAGGCTTGCCTTAGGCATGAATTTGGGGCATCAAAGGCTGATGGTGCACTGACTAGATTAGGGGCGCTATTATAGTAGTGTCACTCAATATAGTGAGAGAGCATTTTATATAGTGGAAAGGTGAAGGGTGCTTTGGCATTGTGTAGTAGTGAAGAGGGTGACCCCTTCCAATCAGGCTCATGGCTAGGAGATGCAACAGTTCTTTATCAATGATGGGTGAGGTGCTTCTTTAAGAGGTGTGTATTTTCCTGACTGCTTTCTAAAGTGCAAATTTATGCTTGAAGTTGGATGTTTTGTGGGTTGTTACCCAAGGTTCATGCGTAGCCTGTCAAGATTTCTTTCATGGTTGCTTTTTTCTTCTTCTTTTATAATCAGTCTTTTGAGGGCTTTTATTCAAGTGTATGATTAGTATACAGAGAAGGTGAGAATTTTACCCTTGACTAGGACAATGTTGGTTGTTATGGCATTACAGTCAATGTAACATGTAGATAGAGCAAGTATAGGTCCTTTAATGATGAGACTACTTAGTTATGCTGTAACTGATGTTTAGTAACTGTAAACCTCAGAGGTTACAGGACCGTTCTCTCTAGGAAAGATGCATTCACATTTTTGTGATATTGATTGCAAGTGCAGGGAGGAATATATATTATAGGTAACTGAGAAATATTAAGCCAAATGAATTGGTTACCTTAAAATTAGCCAAGAAGGTTGTCACCTGTTGCTCCCTTTTTTGTTTTGCAGGATTTTTCGATGATGCTAGTGCGTCATTTGAGCTGGTGGTTTCCAGTGCTTGGCATCTCTTAATCGACAACCCTGGCATTTATAGCGCAAACTTGATCCAAAGGTATTGGAACGCTTTTAATGAGCACCAGTTAAGGACACATTTATTTTTGGTAGGCACTGTGAGATTAAGTGATTAGCCCAGAATCCCAGGATGTCATGATTTGCCCAGAATCACAGAATGTTGAGCCTACACCGAGACTTGAACTGGTTCCCAAACTTCAAAGTTGGCAGTTCTGGTCATTAATCCACATCCTATTCCCACTTATTGGGTTTCATGGTTAGTAGTTGATTATGTTAAAGGTTATGCTAATAGGAGAAATAGGCTGGTACATGCTGCCTCCTGACGAGAGCAGCAGCACTTATTTTTTCACAAATTAACCACTGGATGACCCTATACTTTGATGGCAGCAAGTCGCCAAGGTGACTGCACAATCTGCAAACTATATTTCTGTGATTTTGACTGCTGGTTATTTTTTTGGTTATGCATATGTTGCAGGAATATTTGGGAGCTTACTGTGCACTTAGAAGACCCATTCCATAAAACATCAATCATTATACATCTTTTGTTCTGGGTACTTCGATATTATGTATATTTATGTATGCATGAGTATGGTTTTTCTATATTGTGAACCTAGCCAAAAGGCAGCAGAGCAATCTACAGGGTCAAAAACAAGCATTACATCAACGAGAGATAGCAGAGGTAGCTGGTTCGATGATAGTTAATGAATTCCTGATGTGTTGTTCTTTAAAGAGGTGAGTCTCTGACTCTTTTCTAAAAAGGACTACTGTTTAGAGGCTCCTGACAAATATGAGGTGGTTGTTTCGCATAGATGGAAAAGGCCTGCTTCCTTGTTTTTTCCTTTTCACACATCTACTTTACAGTGTGATGATGTCCTGGCTGCTGGTATGCTGAGAATCAACAAAGATGTTAGTGAGCTTACCTCACTCAGAGGGCAGAAAACAGGTTTCTCAGATCTTTACTCACTGTCCCCCAGTCTACCTCTACCTTTACTATCCATTCAGAGTTGGGTGTTGGGTATGTCTCAGACATTATAAAATCTGCCCCTGTTATTTCTTGGCTAAAAACTTGGCTAAACGATGAGATTTCATTAAATCATAAAATCCTCGAAGATTGCTTAAGTATGGATGGACCCTTAAAGATCCCATGGTTGTCGTACGTAAAAACAATGTTAACCAAGGTGGGTCGTATTGATCTTTTTAACTCCCCTGAGGGCATCAAAAAGGAGGATGTCAAAACAATAAAGATGTCACTGATAAACCTTTTTATAGTAGAGCGGGAGGAAATAGAATTAAAAAAAACAATGGTGAGAAGCAATTTTGCTCTCAAAACCGTCCCAGGTCCAGAACCATACCTGGTATTTGTTAATAAACCATTTCACCGCTTTCTTTTAATCAGATTTCGTTTGAATTTAATACATTTTTTGTTGGGCACATATTACAGATGGGATACTCCGGATAACAATAAGCCATACAATTGTGATCATTTTTCACCTCAGGATACATTACATTTTATTATGTTTTGTGATCACTACGCTAAAATCAGGAGAAAATATCTTGTTCCCATCCTTAGATAGGCTGGCTTTTTACAGGTTAGGCCAGCGCTCCTTTTTCTGCAACTTTTGCACAATGCACAATCACTTTTCATGTTGCTAATTTCTTAGTAGCAGGTGTACGTATTAACAAAATGCGCAGTAAAGGCAACAATGGATTAATTATAAATGAAATATCCTAAGTGTGATTACAACAGATATCATGATGTTTTAAAAATGTTTTAATAGCCTATTTTAACCATTTGGAATGTATATATCGCTTATGCATATGCTATTTTAAAAATATTACCCTTTGATGATATGATTTATGATTCACTATGTAAATATATTATGTAGATACCGTAGATATTTGGATATTGTCTTTTTATATTTTGTGTATTTCATGAACTGTATCCTGTGTCTTTTTATGATTTTCAAAAATCGAATAAAAGTGATTGACTGACTGACTGACTGAAGTGGGGTGCTGGTCTTAATGGTTTTCTTAATGCCGCTGGCTTAGAAGATGTTATGGGCTGGTAAGGGGAGCCAATGAGTTACATCAGGAAACGGTTGCTATTGTCATATTTCAAATGGCTCTGGATTAGACTCCTCTGTCATGTAGAATGCCTTGAAGGGGTGCCTATGTAAAGTCTCAGATGCCTTGAAGCAGGCCATTACTATTAAAAGGATGCAAGAGTATGAGGGCTTGAACAGCAGCTCTAAAGTTGCTTTCTGGAAGTTTCAACTTTATTCTGAAGAGAAAGCTGGTACCAGGCAGCCTTTGATTTTTGGCAATGTTTACTTTGAGGTTGAAGTTGTTGTCAGAGGTGAATCCAAGTGGTATGGCATTAATTGAAAGTTTGAAGTCATCAAGGATCTTATCATTGACACAGATTTGTACTGTCTCTTGTTTGTTATTCTTGACAAATAACAGGAATCCTGCCTTAGTTGGGTTGAGCTGCAGGTAGGCAGAAGACATCAATGTTTGGATGATATGCAGGCAGTATTTGAGATGTTGGATTACTGAAGCAAAGGAGACATTCAAGGAGAGTTGTTTATCATCTGCATACTATTGAATCTTTAAGCTGCTATCTTTATGTAGAGTAGCAAGCTGCTCCATGTGGGGGTTGAAGAGAACACAAGAGTGTATGGAAGCCTCTGTAATCTGCAGGTCAGAGGCATCATTTGGGACTTAGAGGTGCCCATGTGAAAAAAGGTTTGCCATTTAGAAGGTAGGGTGAAAACCAGTGTAGTGCCTTGCTGGTGAATTACATTTGAGACTCCAGCTTGCATATAATGGTAGGATGGTCAATTGTGTTGAAGGAAGCTAAGAGCTCCTGCAATAACAGGAGGGAGGGGTCTCCTTCTTCTGTCCAAGAGAGGATTGTCTACTATGTATAAAGTAGAGGTCTCTGTTCTGCAGCGTGATATTAAGCCAGAGTGAAAGTCGGGCAAGAATTGGTTAGCATCAATGTGATTTTGGAGTTGAACATATACCACTTTTTCAGTGATGTTGCCAATGAATGGAAGGTTAGTGATTGGGCAGTTGATCATCAGGGTCTAGAGTAGTTTTCTTTAGGAGCAGGAGGAAATTTAAGTCTTGAGAGCTAGTGGAAAGATGTCTTGAGTGAGGTAGGCACTGGCAATGGTGAGCGTGGGCGAGAGAGCATCAGCAGTGAGTACTTTGATGAAGGACATGTAATCTTCATATGAAGTAGCTTTAAGGGAACTAAGTATGTTGGTGAGATCTGTGATAGATGAAGCTTTGAAGGCTCACCATTGTAGGATTATTTAGGAACCAATGGTCATTAGGGGTGAAGAAGGCTTAGTGTTATCAATGTGCTGTCATATCTGATTTAACTTGAGAAGAGGAAGATGGCATTGCAACTTTCTGTGAAAAGTGGAATTGTTGGGTCTGGCAGGGAATTGATGCAATGCTAATTTGATTTGTTGCCATCAAACACCCATTTCCTCTTACATAGTCAATATTTCATAAAGGTCTTCAGATTTGGTCTTGGTTTTCTGTAATTTCAGAAAGTAGGGTAAATTGAGGACAGGGACTGCAATTGAGGCTGGTGCTAGTGGATTCTTCCCAGTTCTGGGTCCTAATTGGGTCTCTGCAATGTAGCCTCTTCTTGTGACTTTAATGTTTCTACAAATTAATTAACATTTGCATTCACTAGCTGGTGGACATGGCCCACTTTGCAGGGTCATCTCTAAACGTTTTGCCTTCATCCCTCCTATTTTCTGAACTCATTTATATTGGCATTTAGGACTCTGTGCATTTTACAACTGCTAATGAGTGCTGGTGCTCTTTCCTTTAAATATGGTAGAAATGGCTTACACCCACTTTGCATAATTAATTTACTTGAAACTACCAAGCAAAATGGTACTACGTGTAACCTGGGCTTGTAAATGAAATTTTGCTAGTGGATCTGTAGCACTTATTGTGCCACTCACTTGAGTACCTCTTTAAAAACCTGTCTTACCTGTCCACTGGCCATACACACTAAATGCCTAGCAAAAGACCCTCCCCATTCAATCGGCATGGACCTCTATCCCCTACTTTAGGCTCCACCATGCCCTTACAATCTCAGCAACGGTAGCTCTTAGCTATTAAAACCTGACCAGCCAGATCAAGTCCGACCTATGCCGATGGTCACCTTATTCACTCTCCTGGCTCGGACGCGTGGCAGCTATTAAGATGGCAATTCTCTCTAGGGTTTTGTTCTCTGTACTGAGCTGCCCCCCTGGGACATTGCAATCTCTTCAGCAGGAGCTTAACTGATTTATGTGGGCTGACAAACAACCTCTCCTACACAGATATCTTGACTACAAACTCTCAATTGAAGGAAGTCTAGGGCACCCGAACCTCTTTCGCTTCTATCAGTCCATCCAACTTAGGGTCTTCATGGAATGATATTGTGAAGAGTCTGAGAAGGGTTGGCATTTCATGGATAGGGCCCTGATAGGGAACCATCTGTGGAGAATTCCTTTTCTCCCCAAACATGCCTGACTCAAACCCCTCTATCTTTCTACCCATCACCAATTCCTTGTTGGCCACCTGGGATGGACTGGCAATACCTGAGGGTCTCATATCCTTTCCTTCCTCGCTAACAACTGTAGTTGTGAATCCAGACTACACCCCGGGCTTACGTGATCCTGAACTCCTCATTTGGAATGAAGGAGGCTGTAGACCTATTGGCCACCTGTTCGACCTGGAAGGGCAGCTACCTTTAAGTCCTTATACACAGCACATGCGCTGCCAGAGTTAGAGCGCTGGCATTATACCCAGACTCTCCACTGGGTGACGCACCATTCTGCTCGCACTGGAACAGAACATCAGCTCACTCCCTTTGAGCTCTAGCTGCTCTCTAAGACTTCAAATTTGCCACTCATTTGAGAATTGTATCTCTTGAAAAAAAACCCCAGCTATGCTTTCCAAATCTACAAGTCACAGACACTGGAAGTTAGAAATAGGTAGAATAGGTAGAGAGTTATTGTTGAAGGAGTGGGGAGATAGCTACTACTGTGTAAATCACAATGCCCACAACAGGGCCAGTATATAAATAGCAAAAAAAATCATCACCTATTGGTATTTCATGCCCCACCGATTGCACAAATGTAACCTATCTAGATAGCCGGAGTGCTGGCGTCAGTGGGTGTTCAGGCAAATGTCTGACATAATATCGACAGACAAAATATCTACATACAAAAATATCGACACAAAAATATCGACATCAAAAATATCGGAGTTATATCTTCATAAAGGTAAGTACAAAAATATCGGAAAAAAAATATTGTAGTAAAAAAATATCGAAATTAAAAATATCGTTTTTTTCAATGTATTAATAATAATGTAAAAATAATTTAAAAATACATATAATTTTACAAATATTAAATAAAAACAGTAAAACATATTTTAACAATAATAACTAATACCATTTACATTTAAAATAAATTTAAAAGTCTACACATAAATTAATATATATACTTACTACACATATTGCAACAGTAGGAAAAGCGTTGGATAGCGTAGGGGTTTAAATTACTATTCCCACTCCAGAGGGTGAAACAGTAGGGAAAGCGGTGGATAGCGTAGGGGTTTAAATTACTATTCCCACTCCAGAGGGTGCAACAGTAGGGAAAGCGTTGGATAGCGTAGGGGTTAAAATTACTATTCCCACTCCAGAGGGTGCAACAGTAGGGAAAGCGTTGGATAGCGTAGGGGTTAAAATTACTATTCCCACTCCAGAGGGTGCAACAGTAGGGAAAGCGTTGGATAGCATAAGGGTTTAAACTACTATTCCCACTCCAGAGGGTGCAACAGTAGGGAAAGCGTTGGATAGCGTAGGGGTTAAAATTACTATTCCCACTCCAGAGGGTGCAACAGTAGGGAAAGCGTTGGATAGTGTAGGGGTAAAAATTACTATTCCTACTCCAGAGTGTGCAACAGTAGGGAAAAGGTTGGATAGCGTATGGGTAAAAATTACTATTCCCACTCCAGAGGGTGCAACAGTAGGGAAAGCGTTGGATAGCGTAGGGGTAAAAATTACTATTCCCACTCCAGAGGGTGCAACAGTAGGGAAAACGTTGGATAGCGTAGGTGTTTAAATTACTATTCCCACTCCAGAGGGTGCAACAGTAGGGAAAAAGTTGGATAGCGTAGGGGTAAAAATTACTATTCCCACTCTAGAGGGTGCAACAGTAGGGAAAGCGTTGGATAGTGTAGGGGTAAAAATTACTATTCCTACTCCAGAGGGTGCAACAGTAGGGAAAAGGTTGGATAGCGTATGGGTAAAAATTACTATTCCCACTCCAGAGGGTGCAACAGTAGGGAAAGCGTTGGATAGCGTAGGGGTAAAAATTACTATTCCCACTCCAGAGGGTGCAACAGTAGGGAAAACGTTGGATAGCGTAGGTGTTTAAATTACTATTCCCACTCCAGAGGGTGCAACAGTAGGGAAAAAGTTGGATAGCGTAGGGGTAAAAATTACTATTCCCACTCTAGAGGGTGCAACAGTAGGGAAAGCGTTGGATAGAGTAGGAGTAAAAATTACTATTCCTACACCAGAGGGTGCAACAGTAGGGAAAATGTTGGATAGCGTATGGGTAAAAAGTACTATTCCCACTCCAGAGGGTGCAACAGTAGGGAAAACGTTGGATAGCGTAGGCGTAAAAATTACTATTCCCACTCCAGAGGGTGCAACAGTAGGGAAAGTGTTGGATAGCGTAGGAGTAAAAATTTCTATTCCCACTCCAGAGAGTACAACAGTAGGGAAAGCGTTGGATAGCGTAGGGGTGAAAATTACTATTCCCACTCCAGAGGGTGCAACAGTAGGGAAAGCGTTGGATAGCATAGGGGTAAAAAGTACTATTCCCACTCCAGAGGGTGCAACAGTAGGGAAAATGTTGGATAGCGTAGGCGTAAAAATTACTATTCCCACTCCAGAGGGTGCAACAGTAGGGAAAGCGTTGGATAGCGTAGGGGTTAAAATTACTATTCCCACTCCAGATGGTGCAACAGTAGGGGAAGCGTTGGATAGCGTAGGGGTAAAAAACTAATATTCCCACTCCAGAGGGTGCAACAGTAGGGAAAATGTTGGATAGCGTAGGGGTAAAAATTACTATTCCCACTCCAGAGGGTGCAACAGTAGGGAAAGCGTTGGATAGCATAGGGGTAAAAATTACTATTCCCACTCCAGAGAGTACAACAGTAGGGAAAGCGTTGGATAGCGTAGGGGTTTAAATTACTATTCCAACTCCAGAGGGTGCAACAGTAGGGAAAGCATTGGATAGCGTAGGGGTAAAAATTACTATTCCCACTCCAGAGGGTGCAACAGTAGGGAAAGCATTGGATAGCATTGGGGTAAAAATTACTTCACACACTACTCCCCCTTTAACATACAACACAGTACACATACAAAAAAACACAATTAATATAAATATCAATTAATCAATTAATAACAATTAATATTATTAAATGGATATAATTTTAATTGAACTAATTAACACATATTAATTACCAATTAATTAACAATAAATACCAATAAAGAAATACAATCTCTTTAATTAATTACATTTAATTATATGACACCCTATTACCCTATAAACACACAACCCACTACACATAAATAAATCATATCATTTAATCACTTAATAATTATTAATTACCAATTAATTATTAATTAACAATAACAATAAATTAAATATATTAGCACATCAACTCCAATTAATTTAATTACATAATTAATATTATTTAATTACTAAATAATTATTAATTAACAATAACAAAAAATTACATATATTAGCACATTAACTCTAATTATTGTAATTAACTAATTATTATTATTAATCAATTACAAATTAATTAATAATTACCAATAACAAAAAAATTCAATATATTTGCACAATAACTCTAATTAATGTAATTAACTAATTAATATTAATTAATTACCAATTAACTATTAATTAACAATAACAAAAAATTAAATATATTAGCACATTAACTCTAATTAATTTAATTAACTAATTAATGTTAATTAATTACCAATTAATTATTATTTAAAAATATTTTCAAAAATATATTAATTAATTAATTATTATTAAATTACTTCCCACCCTATTCCCCTATAAACCCACAACCCGCTCTGATACTAAAACGCAAAATGTAAAATAAATTACAAATTTTCAAACATACATTTATTAACATATTTAACAAACATATAAGCAACATAATAAAATACATAACACTAAACATAATTTCGATATTATTAAATTTTGATATTAGTAACATACATACAATAAAAACGATATTCTGTCTGTCGATATTTTGGACATCGATATTCTATACTATAGAAATTAAAACATCGATAATATTGTATATCGATATTTAAATTTCGATATTTTGTCTCCCTACCGTTCAGGCACCCTACTACATGTCTTATGGAACTTGCCGAAACTCATGACTAACCTTAGGTGTTAGAATCCGCTCTGCTTGCAAAGTTTGCAGATTTTCGGCAACTCCGCGTTCCGCATAGAATGCGGAGTTACCGAAAACTCTGTGATCCGTGGTGGAGCAGAGTTTTTTTCTTGTTCGCACTTTCAAAATGCATTTTTGCGCATTCAGTAGTGACGTACGAGGATCACCGACGAGATTTCCTATCCGTTCCCGTGAGACACACCATTGGACATTAGGTGGAATTCCGTGAAGACCGAACAAGCAGAAATTGAAATCTGGAGAAGAATATCTCTCGAGCAGCATAAAACCTTTTTGAAAATGAAGATTTGGATGAAAAAAACTCCTCAGATTGACATTTGGCTCTACTCTTTTGTGCAAGGAATCCTTTTCCTTTTTTTACATGTTTTTATGGGGAAGGAAGTGCCCCAGAGTCCCCAACTTCCTGTTCCTGTCCATCAGGCTCCTCCCAGTGCTTTGTCCATGTCCTGTTCACTTTTCCTTTCGATTTGGGGCTTGAAGGATCACTCATTGTGCCTGCTGCATCATATATCATTGGATTTGTGAACTTTTGGATTTGAGAAGTAAGTTGGAGAATTGGTGTTGTTTGTTTGATTGGGGCATTGCACCTACTTTTTTTGGTACTTTTCATTGTTTTTTTTAATTTATTGTTGGGGTGGGTGGTCTGTAGTTTCAGTAGGGGACTAGTTGTTTTTCTTTGTATGTTACTTTTCTACAAGCTTTGTTTTATAAAGGAAGCCTGTTGCAAAGTTCACTACATTTTCGCCAACTTTTGCAATCAATTTGCAATATTTATTTAATTCACTAGTCCAGTAGTCAGGCCAATAAATAGGCCTTTCATCCAGTATGCCCAGAGCTACTCATGGGTGCTTGAAACAACTGTTTCTGTGGTGTCTGTTGAATTTAAACATCATTTAGGGCATGGATGGCTTTGGATTGAATTACAAAATTTTATTTTTTGGGGCTATTTCCCTTTTTGATGTGTGTTAAATAAATGCCTTTGTTGGATGTGTGTGTGGTAGGGTTGTGCTTGTGGCGTGTAAGTTTCCAACATTGTTTAGCTCTGTTGATTTTTATTTTTGCATTAAAGCTGTGTTGTTTAGCAAGCATGCCTCCTTTGTTAAGACAGGCCTGCTTGAGTTCACTGTTTTCCAGGCCTGCTGCTTGTTGTGACTGTGAGTGACCGTGTGGCTGGTGGCCATTTTGTGGTGGTAGTTTAGTAGTGCACTGCTTTTGCCATATAGGCCTGCATGCCTTTCCTTTGTTCCCCTTGGCTTACCGCTGCAATCCTCTTTGCCAGCTGCAGCTCCCTGAATGACGTGATGCGCAAATGAATCACAAACAGTTTCCACTTCCATTACATTTGTATTTTTGTTTTTGTTCTTCTTCTTCTTTCCTGTCCTTCCTGGGTGTACACAGTATACCATGAACGCCATTGTTGTCAAAGTCTCACAAATGGCTACACTTTTGTTATGTTTTTTTATTAACTGAGTTAATAAAATATAATAATATAACACTAACAAGTGTGACCACCACATACTAAGTTATATATTATATTTGTTTGTTTGTACTAGTATTAATTGAACCACAACAACAAATGCAACTATTCACTGATGTTCTTCTGGCTTCTTTGCTTTTAGGTGCACAAAAGACTGAGGAGGAGGTGTTATCATCCTAATCTATTGTACTGCCTGACAGTAGTCCTGCTGCGCACAACGTCACGTGACCTGTGACCACAGGCATCTCTGCAACTTGTGCAACTACGTCCAGCTGACATCAGAAGAAGATGGTCCCAAAGAAAGGTACCAGGTCCTCCGGTACCAAGAAAATTGCCAGTGAGAAGAAGGAACAGAAGAAGGAAGAAGGGGCACTTACCAATACCGGTGTGCCACCCAGGCTATTTTGGGGAAACAAAAAATTACTCCTGCAGCTTCAGTGTCCAGGGAGCTGGCTGGGAGCAGCACCCCCACATCAGTGGGCCCACCCCACCAACCTAGGCTCAAGCCCTTTAGTGTTGCAGAGGCAGCCAGTCTAATTGTGCAAACGCCAATGAGCAGTGATGTTGAAATTGACTTATCGTTATCGCAACGTAGTACCCAATCAACATAGGAGAAAACTCAGTATAGAATGCCATTCAAAGCACTCATCCAGGAGGTGCCAACACGTTGGAATTCAATTTATTACATGCTTGATTGTCTGTTTGATCAGTACAGATCAATCAGTGACTATGTCATGCAAAGACTAGAATGTTGCCAAGTGGAAAACTTGGATATCTGAGGCAGCCAGTGGCTTGGAAAATGAACGGTTTGTAATTAAAGACCCGTTATTCCAACCCACAACAAGTACTGCAGAAGGGCATCCAGAATCAAGTTCAACTTCAGAGCCTGAGGGCGGTGCGTTTGGCTCACAGCAGTCACCAACACTATCAACAACATCAAGAACAGGATCATCAGACCCAGTAAAATCAGCCCAGGACTGGTATCTACAGCCAAGGCTTTTTAGGTCCAGTGCTGATGCAAAGGCAAAAGAGGCCCAGCAAAGAGAGCACCCCTGAGCATTGTGTGGATGGTCCAGGCCTATCTGGATGACCCAACAGAGGTCTACATTGATCAAAATCCATTGGTGTATTGGTATGGGAAAAGGCGCCACTGGCTAGTGTTCAGCTGGCTGATGATAAACTATCTGACTTGCCCTGTTGCAAGTGTCTCTTCTGATCGTGTTTTCAGTGCTGCTGGTGCCATTGTAACAGTGAAAAGGACCAGTCCCTCGCCCAAAAATGTTGAAAGGTTAACCATGATCAAAATTAATCAGCACTTTATACCACCGAATTACAAAATATGTGAATCACAGCAGGAAGATGAGGACAGCAACTTAGGTGACTGAAGTAGTGTGTTAGATGATTAACTACTTCTGACTGAACCACCAGAGTTTGAGGATCTATACTTCCCTGACAACTAGGCTTTCAACTTGTTACTTTCTTTCTTCCTTATTTACTTTTATTATTTGTGTGTGTCTCTGTCTTTCTGGTTCAAATCACAACAAACCCATCACCGCCATCTTCTCTTTTTATTGCCATATTGGAGTTGCAGCTGTCTGCATTTAAGTCCACTCCTCCAAGTCCTGCTCCTTCCTCCAGTCCTGACTCACCCTAAATCCATTTCCCTCAAGCCAGACATTTGATAGAGAAGAGTACAAGAAATGTGTGTGCCTCGTCAAGTCCCTCCAAAAGAAGTGGAGCATATAGGAGTGTATAGCTATCCTCCTTTGCAAGCCGAGAGGGACTGCCCCTTAACTTATGATGAGAAGCAACAGGTAAGGATGATGGCATGCCTTTGATACTGACTCTGAGTGATTGGTGTTTTTGTTGTTGTTTGTTGTGTGTGAAGTAAAGTCAAAGTGTACTGCTATTTATTGTATACACTAAAAGTGACTCAAGTCAATGTTCCCCTTCTTGTTGTTTAATAACAAAGTTGTACTTCTACTGCAGGCCGATCCATTGCATTTTTGACTATGGAATCTAGACTCACTCGGTACACTATAGACTGAGTTGGAAAACACCATGATGATGAGCACATAGTATCTACGCAGTCAGTCAGTTGGATCGGAGATGATTGATGGATAACTCAGGGCATTTCAAATCAGGAAGTGGCATTAACCCTTTAAGTGCTGCCGTCGGCCAACGGTCGTCACAAGCACTACCTTGCCAGTGCTGCGCATGTCCGTTGGCCGACGGGGCCGCACCCGTTATTTGAACTTTCGACGCTCCTAAGGTGTTAAAGGTAAACAAGTCAACAACAACCACAGCAGACCTACATGACTGTGTAGTAGTGGTAGAGTTGAGTAGTCAGTCACGAGTGTTGCAGTGGTATGACTGACAGCCGGGCATCTAAACTAAGTGGAGGTTGAGTCGGCGCCGTGGGCCTGCTCTGTCCTGGTGCTGTTGTATGTTAATGCTGGAAACAGATTAGACATGATTTAGCCATCCCGCCTCTGAAAGTGTTCTTGTGGCACTCCTCTGTAATTTGTGCATTTATTTTCTCCTTGATTTTTCAATCTTCCTATTGTTTTTCCATCTTCATTTACAGGCCGGCCTTTACCCTGGGCTATACTGGGAAAAACAACTCACACTTACCTTACCAATCCACATCCGCCAGGCAGGCAGTACCACCCAAGATTGACAGGCGCAGCGGCCATGTAAGGGAGGACCAGGAGGAATGCCGAGATGCAACTCCACAATTTGACCAGGATAACATACAGTAACTTTAGTATCATTCATCATCTTTTAAATAATTTGATTTATTTTTTCTCTCCAATCATTACGACTGTGTGTTTGTTGTTGTTATTATGTTTGCTCTTTGCTTATAATTGATCAATACAGATATTGTTTAATTTTCTTTGCTAGCTTTAAAAGGAAGCCCAGTACAACTGAACATATATCAATTGTATGTAATTTGGGTCTGTCTGAGGGCAGACAGGCAAGGCTAATAGCATAATAATAATTAATCATATATACTGCTACCCTGTACTGTCTACTAGTCCAGTTAGTAAGTACTACTTATCATCATTAACCATCAAACCATCATTAGGCATGAATTTTCTTTTTCTCCCTTAACAGATATATGATGGACGTCTGCCAAGATATTGTGTGTTCAGTGTTGGTGTCCATGTGTTGTGTTTGTCTTTGTCAAACCTTTCTCTCAAATACCTACCCCTTCCCAACCATTCATCAAACCCTAACCATCTTCCCCCAGGCTGTGTGATTTATATATTGAGGTGTGACTAAATTAAATTTACACCAATAATTGATCACACACTTGCTGGGGCGGATGTGGTGAAAGCAACACTAATTCAATTTCAGTCAAGGCAGGGCAAGGATATTCTTCTGCTTGACAATGCCCACCCAGGCTCAGTATATTTGCAAGTCAATTGTTTTCCAATGGAACATAATTCCTCATAATTAATTGCCGGCATTGATTGGATTCATCATCCCCCTCCTAAGTTACAGAACTAAAAGTTATGCTTGTGTTGAGTCAGTGACCCGCGTCAACTACAGTGAGTTAGAACTTGTTGCACTAGGCTATCCCCACCACTGTTATGTCTTATTTTAATTTAGCATTGCTAATCATTATTATGGTACTTGTTTGGCGGTCTTCTTGTGTACTGTATTGTACATTGTTCTACTAATCCTTCCATAGTCTCTCCAGGCAACTGATTGTCTAAGTTTTCATTTTTACAAATGCTACTGCCAGTGTCTACTGTGTGCTACCACCACAACCATAGCATCTTAGGAAACCAAACCTTCATCACCATGCACCAATTGCTGTACCGAAGTGTATGCAGCAATCACAGGTAAGAGATGAAGTTTGGAGAGGCATAATTAATATTGGAAATTATTTCATTAATTCACACACCCTCTCCCTTGAGTCCAGTTGCAGACTGCGTAGACTAGGAGGAGAGACTGACAGTATTAGTAGGACAAGTCACTCAGTGACGGTACCGTAACTATCTGTTCGAGTGTTACAAAATCGGCAGATTATTTAAATCAAAAATTGGCTGCAGCCCTGCAGCAGCAAAGGAAGGAAACCGTGTGATATAAAAGAGTAAGCCCACCACAGAACATTTACATTACATGTAAAGTTTATGTATAAATGTAATTTAATCCCCTAACAAAATAAACTAATGTAAAAAATCCCATAACACCTGATCCACCCCTCTCCCTAACCCCAAGCAATGTCCAAAAAGATAAAGAGTCCAACCAGTATCTGTTAATAAAAAATTCAAAAATAAAATTGTCCCTAAGTAAACAACCCCCAACTTTTCCCCACCTTAGCCCAATGCCCACCCACCAAAAAAAAGAATAAAAAATGGGTGATTCAACAGGATCTCTATCGGCGGGCTCGCAGTCTCCGGTTAATCATCAGGCCTCCTTTACCTGCTCCTCTAGGCACACTATTAGTAGGAGCATGCGGCACTTAAAAGATCAACAATTGCATCCACAGGGGGGGCATCAGTGCTGGATGAAGAAGTGCAGCGGCCGGCTGCTAGACCGATGTGGCGTAACACTCGAGGGGCCTGCCTGAAACCCTGCGCATCGGAGGAGGCTTCAGTTGCTGCCGCCTCTTCCTCCGCCAGAGCCAGCAGCCACTGATATTCATTTCGGATGGCCTCAAACTTCCGGCACTGGCCATTGCTGCCAGCTCGTTCCTGTCTGGTTTTGCTTTTCCTTTTGGTTGGTAAGAAGTAGCTATATCAAAAAATAAAAAAGACTATTGTAACCAATATTCTTAGCAAAACAGTAACACAACATTAATTCTACACATAGTGGTACCGTAGCACTAGCAAACACAGTACAAAACATACTTGTGACGCAGACTCACTTTATTTTTATTTACTACTGTCTGCAGGTGGGAAAGCTGACTACACAATCATCTTATTTTTTATATTATGGGTGGCACTAGCCATACTCTGTTACATCAAGGACAACTGCTCAATTTCACTTTTACCCAGCCCTAACTACTACAACAAGGCAGATGATAACTGATCCAAATGATCATGGCTTATATATAGCAAGACACAAGGTACTTTATTTTGATTGAACCATGCAGCCGATAGGCCACCCATGGCAGTCTGACACAGTCAAAAATAAATTAACATGGGTAGTGAGTGGGCCTCGGAGTCGGAGGGAGGCACATGATAACATACATACACAATATATATGCAGTGCTTGCAAACTACTGTGAGTCAAGAAAGTGTTCTGAAAATACAACTTCTATTCTCCTTGGCTTTGCTACTCTGGTGTGGTTTATTTCCTTTTACGCTCTCTTCAAAGACTCTTCATCCAGCTAAAGTCTCCACCTATGCTATGATGATTCCATCCAGGCATCCATCCATTCGAAGTAAACATGTCTATCATTCCTCTTAACCTCTCAACAAACATTAGTTTGTTTGGACAACAACAAACATTTGTTTTAAACCACCACCCATGCATCCTTCCTTCCTTGCTTGCCTTTGAGTTTGACCCATGAAAAACCCCGGAGGATTCTTGCTAACACTCATTCAGTTTCAACCACCCATCCAGGCATCTTTTCTTTCACCTTCCACCCATCCTTCAACTACCCATTCATGATTCCTATCAGCCACCTATGCATGCATCCCACTTGGCACGTATCCTTCTCTGCCAGTCATATATATTACATCTTTCCAGTCCTTCCTCCTTCCATCCTTCTTTCCCTTTTCGTTCAACCCATCCATCAAGGTCATCTGACTCTTAGTCTTCTCCATAAAACTTTCCCAGTTGAGTTGAAGTCAGATAGAAGAGGCCATTAGTTACTCAACTACTACTCCAACCACTAATGTTATTGCTTTAATGCTAAGTAAAGGGTTTCTTCTTTGACTGTTGTTCTCAACGACTTATTCTCTCTCAACATACAGTGTAAACCCTTGTAGCCAGTGTGTAACTATTGTCAATGAGTAAGGAATATAAGTATTACTTATAACCACCTGTCACTGCTACTGGCTCACCTACCCCTGTGGTAGCTGCCGCATCCACTGCTTCCTACTGGCTGGTGTCGCCTACCCTGCCGCTGGCCCCAGCACTGGTGGTCAGTATGCCTAGAAAAAACATTACATATTTTTTAGATGCCATATACACCTCCCCCCATTTATTATTTTTCACTAGCAAGATTGAAAAAAAGTTCAAAGGCATATATATACCACATACATCACTAGTACTAATTGGGTACTTGAGTAGAGTCGACACTAGTAGGAGTAAGTCCGATCCTATCAAAACTAGTAAAATACCTGGTTGGGCATTATTGGTGGGAATTGTCAAAAAGCCTCTCAAGGTTAAGAAGACTAGAAGAGGACAACCCAAAGGACTGGACTCAGTGGCTTGAGCTATTGGTGAATCTGAGTTTTAAACCTTTTAAATAAAAATAAAGAGTCGCCAACTGGGCTAGCTTAGGCACAGACAGACTAATATAGTAGTAGTACCGAGAGTCAGAGCAGAGGCAATTAGAGGCAGGGATAACAAACATTTAGAAACAGTGTAGATCAAAGAAGATTTGGTAACGAATAGAATTAGGAATTGGAAATAATAGTTCGGAAAAAATAAGGTGAAGTAAAAGTTAGAGAAATATAAATAATATTACCAACTGCAGGACTTACTGAGGCCAGCAGCAGAGCCCTGGGTAGAGGAGCTGTCCTGGCCCTCGGATTTGGAGGCATCTTGTTGTTCTCCTGCTGCTCCCGCTCACTCTGACCCGTCTTCTTGCCCCTGGGTTCTGATCAGATAGCATAAAGAAAGAGACAAACATTAATAATTGGTGTGAAACAAATAAAATATTTTAAAAAACTCTAAAAAAACATTTTTGGAAACAACTATTGCAATAAAATTGGACTGTCTGATCTGATCGACTAGAAGTATTGCAGGATTCACGGACCATCTAGGTATTATTTATGAACACTAATCCAATATTCCATTCTGATTCCAGAATCCTAAGCCCAATTACCACCTGACCTAGCTAACCTATTCCAGACTGGCCAATTGTTCAGTAAGTCTGCATTTCCATTTAGTTTAGTCATCAAAATGCATAGATGGAGGACGCATGCATACATTTTTGCATACACCAAATTGTTGGTTGATTGCTGCTGATGGTCTGCTAAGCCTATTACTCACTCACTAACAAACTACAAAAAGTTATACTAAGGACTGGAGTCAGCAGCACTCAGCAGCATGTGACATGCCAGAGGATGCATCAGGCAGACCGCTAAAAAAATTACCAACTCATACTAATGAACTAAGTAAGTAAACTACCTATCAATCCACCAGTATCTTAGTGACAGGAGGACAAAGGAAGGACTAGAGTCTTTCTAGTATTACCTAACTTAAGTTCTCTAAAGTAAACTCTCTTACATAATCAGCCCAAATGAATGCAGCCGCAAAGTTGCAAACAAGTAAGATTAGTAGCGCCGAGCAGCTGTATCTTGAAGAATAACAATCACAGAAGATTTTTAAATGTAATTTACCTGCAATGTAAGCAGCAGCATTCTTAAATTATATTTGCAATAACGGTAACACAGTCTAAAGAACACACAATAATATTAGTATTAGCTACTCACCAAGCCCCATGATCTCAACACCTAGCAGGTCCAGCAGGTCCTGCTCCCGGTCCAAGATGTCTGACCACCGGTGGGTCAGCTGGGTATGGGTGCGCCCGCCCCCAGAGCAGCAAAACACTGCCCGGTGCACCCTCACCCACGGTGGTGACGCTCCTGGGTAGCGTACCTGTAGCCTGGCCTGCCACCTGCTGCCAAGGTCAAGGGGAGGTTGCGCTGCACAAAAAAAACAAGGTTGGCCACCTCCGCCCTGCTAAAAAGCGTCCAGGCCTGCACCCCTTCCGGGCACAGGAAAGGCGGCTCCTCTTGGGCGCAGGCGCCTTGTCCTTGAAGCCGGTACCCTTAGCCATGGTCCTGGAGAGAGTGGGGTGGAAAAGAAAATGTAGCAGTAAAAAATAGTCAGGGGAAGAAGTAAAAAGGAGAGTAAAAAGGAAGTAATATAAAACAGTAGAAAAAGTTTAAAAAAACGTAAAAGTAGATATAAAACACATAAAATGCAGTTTGGGACAGAGAGGGATAGATCATAATTAAAAAAGATCAAACAAACAGTGCAAAAAACAAAAGATTGTAGAGGGATTGAAAAGCAGACCCCAGAACCATGCAAAGAATCGGAAAACAAGATGGCCACGCCCATTGGCGACCGTGTGGTGAAGTTCGCGGAATATATTCCCCCAAACACGTCATCCGCGTGCCTAATTTCAAAATCATCTTGTGAGCATACGAGAGCACACACACAAGCATGTGGAAAGTAGCCACACCGCATGCTCACGTAACTCTGAGTAGCGCTGCAGAGTTTTGTGCTGCTTCGCATAGCCTCACGTAGCGCAGCTACATGAACTTTGCCCAGGGTTACTTATGACTTACTGGTCCGGGGTTCTTAGTGACTTTGATACCCATTTTGATACAGAACTTTTCAGATTACCCGCTTACATTTTTCTGGGCCTCCCGAACACACTCACATTTCTACTTAAATTCTGCTGGGGAAGCCAGATTAAACTGGCACTGGGAGCAGCCTTGCACAATATTCTAACTCATTGGGGCAGTGGGCACATTCCCACCTACGTAGGATGGCTGCATTGAATGTGGTACATACTAGGGATGGAAAGTATAGCCCTCACTTTGTCCAACCAGGGTGCTTCCTTCCCCAAGCTGTGGGGTACCATTTTTAAAACAGTTAATGCCAGAATTCTACCTCCCCAAAATGCTTATGGGTTTTTCGTCTGCCTGAGGCCCTCCCCAACACCACTTAAGAAAGTCCAACCTATTGATAGGTTATCCTAGTGACATTGCTGATTTTGTTTTCATGTGCAACCGAGTCCAGGGTTTAGGAGGAGGGAGTTATGGGAATGTCACACACTCTACTGCTCCGTGGCCTGATGGTTTTCAGGTCTTGAATTGCTGAGGTTTTATGTTCCACATTAAATAATAATAAAGAAATTTAAACCATAAAACCCTGTATCAGGCCTGCCATTGTAGACTGTGGATACAGTTTTTAAGATGCCACTTAGACTTGGCAAAATAACCACCTTGACAAGCCTTAAACAAGCTTTTTATTACATATAAATCACCCCTTGAATAGGCCAAGGACTGCACATTGGGCAGAGTGTATTGTAATTAAAAAGTTGAACTTGTACTTTCAAGTTTTACATATCCTAGTTGTGAAAAACTCACAAATTCAAATTTCTGTTCTGTGAGTCCTACCTCTCCTACAGGATAACATTGTGTTCCCTTATTACATTTAATAAGTGCTAAACTTTGATTGGGTGCAGGTAAGAAAGTCATGTTTGGCATCTGTAATTTTAAAACATATTTACTGGTAAAGCCAGATTTTAAGTCACAATTCTGAAAACGCCACTTTAAAAAGTTGTCATTCTTGTGTCCCAACTATTTGGTACCTGCTGCATGTTCATGGGTCACATGACTAGGTGGAGTCGACAGTTGGCCTTTGTGCATTCTTCTCAGACAACATCACAATAAAGGGTCTGGGTTTTGGCAGGAAGGGCCATCCTGGCTGATTGGGGCTTCAGAGCTGTCAACTATCACACTTGCACTTCAAATGCACTGGCCTAGCTCACACACAAAGGACTTCACACTAAACTTTTTGTGCCCCCAGACAGACTGGGACTAGAAAGGAGGGCAGGAAATTCCTGACAACACTGAATGGAGAAAAATCCAGAAGCTACTCTGACTTCAATGTGGGCATCGGGTATAAAAAGAGGATCCCCAGACACACTCTCTATTACACTCCTGGACCTATGGATATGACAGAAGAAGGACATCCTACTGCCTTGCTGCTTGAGGCCTGCCCTTCTTGTTGAGAAGAAAGTCTTGACCTGCTCCCTTCATCCCAGGCTGAATGACTCCAAGGGCCAGCTGACTGACCTCCTGCTCAGAACTACAGTACCATTACAAGCACCAGACTTGACCTACTGTCTGGACCTGCAATTGGATCTGCAGGAGACCTGCTGGCCTATGCAAGAGGGGATCCCCAATCCCCAAGATTTTCCTCACCGGGTCCTGCAACCTTGGCTAGAGATGGTAATCCATTCACAAAGGGCAAGGGGTCCCTGTGGCACTGCTTCCCATTCAGTTTAAATCAATGGTGTTGGCTTTTAGAGCATTGCAGGGCAAGGGCCCGGCTTACTTAAGAACCCGACTTAAGAATGCTCAGGCTAACCGCTCTCTTGGGTCTAAACATCTCCGCCTTTTGGTGACACCCCGCTTCCGCCGTGCCAGAATGGGCGGCAGAACATTTGCAGTGGTCACGGCCAAAACCTGGAACAGCCCGCCATTGTCTTTACGGATGACTGAATCTAAATCTATATTTCAAAGTGACTTGAAAACCTGGATCTTCTCTAATTCTTAGTCTGACGATTTGTTTTTCTATCTACTACCTGTCCTAGTGCTGGGACACCCCGTTGGGGGTAGCTGCATGCCTTACAAGCTTCTAATAATAATACTAATTTGTGAATGTTACAAAAGGTTTGTTAGGGAGTAGGCAGTGGTCCAGGATTCCATTGTAATCTCTTAAATAGCCTTTTCTTTAAAGTATTTTTTATCACTGTAGTTCTCTTTCTTCTAAGGAAAATAGGCTGAATAAAAAAATATGTACTTCATTGAAATGCAATCATAGTTAATAAATTCGTTTATTTTTCATGTTCTTTATATTAAAAATATTTCAGAAAATTCACTTTAAGTTGCAGTTATATTCATTGTGACTACTAAATGCATAAAATGACTATAGGAAAATTGTTTCTGATCCATTTACTCTCCTAGATTTTTGCTTTTTGGACTAATGATTTTTGAACTTCTTGTGTGAGTGAGTCTCACTAACTGAGTCTCACACACTGTAAACTCTGTTCAAATGAAAGAATGCAAGCCTCAAATACCTGCTGTTTGAAACAAGGTCTGCTGCTGCGCTGTTGCGGTAAGAGGCTGCAGGGGAACACTTGAAGACATGCCCACGTATGCGAGCTGAGCTAATGGGACTGGCGTCCAGCTCAGCCTGGTATCTGCATAAAATTAGCCTGTTGCAGAAAGGACCTTTTATGGAATGGTCTGGGCCATACAGGGTTTATAGTATGAGCAAAAAATATTAAGGTAACTCAGTAGTGGTTCACTAAACAGTGTGTGTTTCCTCACTGTGTTACAAATTACAGATGAAATCTGCCCCAAAGTCCAGTTTTGCCATAGTTAGGCTTAACAACAGTGTTGTATGGTAAATTAGGGGTGGCAAAGATTGTGTAATTTACTTTCCTGTAATTACGCAAACTTTTGGCAACTTTATGCAAAATGCAAATCTTTCATTTTGCTCTATATTTTTGTGCAAAATGTGTCCTTTTGTATATTTTTGAAACAATGATGAATTTTGCACTAAAATAGTGCAAACTATAAAAGCACCATGAACAACAGCTGCTTATATTTTGTTGTTCCCAGTTCACTGTAAATATTAACTGCAAATGGTGCATTTGCAGTACATTTTTACAGTGAATGGCACAGAATTATATGTAGTGGCATAATTACCTTATTTTTTAAATTTCACTTACCGAGTGTAATGCAAATTTCCAAAATCGCACTGGCATAATTTAATTTTCACCCAGACCTATGGTAATAAGGATCATCACTGCAGATTTAATGTTAATTGAGTCATTTTGGCACTCTTTCTGGCTCTCGAAGATTTATCATGTTTCTCTGATTCAAATTAGATTTTGACTTGTGCTTACCCTGCTGGATCAAGTTAATTATTCAACTGGCCAGAAGGAGTTTCAAAGGATTTTCCAAACAATAGTGGTAATGATTAGGCCTGTTCCTGGCAAAGGAAGTGTGGGGACAGAATCTATATGAACAGAATACTTTTTACCGTGTACCAGACCTGGAAAAGCTCATCCAAAGGGTATCCGTAACCTCAAAAAGGGTGGACCCAGAGTTCCAGCATTACATCACCCTCTTTGAAATAATAACGTTGCAAGAAACCTGGCTCACAGCCCCTCATCACATTTCGGGCTACACCTGCTTTGCCACAGCAGCAGTAAGGTCCAGTAGGTTTGGCCATCATTCAGGAGGTCTGGCCACCTATGTCTCCACTACATCAATATTTTCAGCAATCCTCATGGATTCATCTTCATCTACAACATTAGCAGTGAAGATAAAATTTGTCCTTGGGAACAAAGAAGAAGAGGTATGCAGAATCAACTTATACATCCATCCTAAAAAGAGAGCTAAAGACTCCTCCAAAATTACCAATTAATTGGCTGAGTTTGTCACCCAGATGGAAAAGCCACTTTTCCTTCTGACAGGGGACCTAAACCAAGACCTACTTGGCTCATCAGAAGGAGAAGAGGTACTGGCTTTAAACATAATATATACCATACCAACGCAAAGCACCCCACTAAAAAGGAAAAAACACCAAAACAACCGCCTGCTCTATGACTTAGAACATCAAAACCTTCGGGCACTGAACGGTAGATATTTGACAGACTCTCCTCCAGTAGAATCTTTCTACTCAATCGCAGTGAGCTCCATCCTGGACTACACTTTTGCTAGTCTTGCGCTATTCCCATATATCTTGGGGTTTAGAATCGGAGACAAGGGTGAAAGCGATCACCGTCCCCCAGGAATGCCATATAATAACAAAGACGCCAACCGCAATCAGGCCAGACACAACGCTGGAGTTGACCTATTCCATGAATCAAAAAAGGATTAAATGTGCGCCAGATAACTCAACCACTCTGGCTAAAGCTGCACTCCAACTCTACAACAGCCAAAAATCAATTGCTGCTGGGCACTTTATGGGAACACTGCGAAAAGAACCTGCAGTATTGTCGCCCCAAAAGCTAATCCTCACAAAAAACACAGCAAACACAATCTAGAGAAAGTAGAGAGAGTACAACTAAAGATATACAAAAGAGCAGTAAACCTGTCACTACGGAAGCTGAGATCAGCCCCCAACAATATCAGCCTACGAGCAGAGCTGAAACATGAAAGGGCTGTGCTTAATCGAACAAAATGGAATATTAAAAAAGAGGTCAAAAATGAGGTCTGGGCTAAACTCTTATATGATATAAAAACTAACAACAGCGCCCGCTTCTTGCAATCAGTGAATGGGATCATGCACTCACAGCACAAAGAACTAGGATCTCATATCACGGAAGAGATTTGGATCAAATACCTATCCAGCCACTTCCACGACCACACAGGGCACGCAGAAGCGCAAAAAAAAAACAATAAGAGCATAGAGTCAAACCGTGAAATCCATAGGATTGAGACATTGGACCAGGCCTCTCAAGGCACAATCACCAACTCCCAAGAAACCTCGAGTATCCAGCAGATAGCCGTAATCAAAAAACAGATAGTCAAAGGCAGGAAAGAAGGCGCCCCGGGACCAAATGGCATTCCACCTGCCCTTTTTAAAGCAAAAACACAGAGTGGGCGGACATCATGCAAACCCTATTCATTGAAATCAGGCTATTAAACAGAATCCCAGAATCCTGGAGGGGGTCGACGATCGTCCCTATTTATAAAAAAGGAGACAAGAAGGACCCAAATAACTATCCTTGACAACGAGGCAGATTTATTTTGCTGGTACCATTCTAGAGGATATCGCACTTTGGGCTGAGTCAAACCCGATCATACCGCTGAACCAGACCGGCTTTCGGAAAAAAAACGGTACAGCAACAAACATCCTTGCCTTCTCATTAATTATCGACGCAGCAAAAACCACAAAGCTCCCGCTGCATCTGTGTTATATTGATTTCAGCGCTGCATTCGATAATATCGAGAAAGGCAGACTATGGGGAAACTGGCACAATGGGGCATTCCGCAGCCGACTTTAAACATGCAGCAGCTCCTTCACACTGACACCTGGGTGCAGGTGAAACTAGGAAGTGGCACCCATCTGTCCTCAAACCTTCGCACCACCAAAGGACTTAAGCAAGGGTGCGTGCTTGCTCCAATATTGTTCAACCTCTTTATGGCAGAACTACCGAGACTACTCGACGCCTGCAACTCCCACTCCCCGAGGTTGGGAGGGAAAACTTTGAGCAATCTTCTGTATGCAGATGACGTTGTGCTACTCAGTCACACCTACATTGGTCTTCAACGTCTTCTAACGGAAATGCACAAATACGCAATGGAAAACTCCCTAAAAATACATCTCAGAAAGACTCGCACGATGTCAATCAACACCAATAAAAAACGACAGAGGAACTGGTCTCTTGGTGGTCTAAAGATCGAGCCAGCTTGTGAGTATAAATATCTGGAAGTCATTTTTGATAAAGAAGGCTCATTTGCACAGCAGAAGCAGGAATCAAGAAGGAGAGGAGGACTGATTGCTGTGATGATGAAAAATCTAGCTACCCAATTGATAGGACCGACCTTGACCCTTTACCTGAAAGTCATCCAGGTGAAGCTACTTCCCTCGATTACCTATGGCAGTGAGGCCTTGCGTGGAGGAGATTACAAAAATCTGGACAACATACAGGTCAAAGCTTATAGAACAATGTTTTCGCTTCTGCTCCATACTTCCCCGGCTCAAATAAGACTGGAGTTCGGCCTGCAAAAGCAAGACTAAACTCTCTGGGCCTTGGGATATGCAACTTGGGCACAGTACTTTTAAAAAACTAGCTTGGAAAAATGTCAAATCACTTTCCTTACGGGAGGACAAGGCTCTTTTCTCCAAAAGATCTCATGCATGGATGACCCTCAACTCGTACAAATCTCTGACACCACAAATATACTTTAACCAGGGTTACCCAAAAGCCACAAAAATTAAGTTCCTGAAATATAGACTAGGGATTCTGCCAAGCACAGAGCATCTTCCACCATGGCTTAGGACAGAGGGCAACGAGGCCTGCCTGCTTTGTAACTCTAAAAAGGGGGACATTCTCCATGTCACCTGTCTCTGTGAAGATCTACAACAAGCACGCCAACTGCTCCTCAAAGATCAGTTTAAGCAAAAAGGGATTAGCACCAGAAGGCAAGCGGTGCTCGCCTGCCTGAACCCATCAAACACTAAACTAAACTGCAGATACGTGAAATTTCTCGCAAAGGTCGAGCAAAGAATTCCAATACTGTTAAAACCGGGGATCAATGTCACAGACACAGGCCAATAAGCAGACGGTCTGAAGGACGCAATGAAACTCACTGTTTTATACTATGGAAAAAGGCGCTTTGACAGTCATACTGTACTTTTCAATCTTATGTTAATTTTTAATGGTTTTAAACTATGATATTTTACGAAGATTTGTTGTAACATGTTTTGCACTGGTTTCAATTAACTATGCATAATAAACTTAACCTTACCTTACCTCATCCTAAGGGTATCAATGGGGAGAAGGCAAGACCTTTGAAGCCAACCACAGGAGAAATTACTCTTTGAGGGTTGGAGGGAAAGGAGCATTCAGCATTAAGGGTGTTGTTTCAAGTTCTCAGAGAAGTCTTTCAAAAGACCACTTCACATTGAAACATGATCACTGCCTGGAGTGCTGGCTCACTCTTGACTTTGACTGTATGGTTCTATGTGGAATTGCCTCTCCAGGGCTAGTGGCACTGCCCTCCTACAACCTTGGAGGACAGTAGAGGCATTGGTCTGCTTGTGAACAGTAGGTGGGCACCTTTTATTAGGGGGGAGACCCAATGCTGAGGAGAGCACCAGGTCCTGGTAAAAGGACAGATCCTTGGCTAGGAGGTAACGTACAGGAAGGAAGGCCCTGAGCTCTCTCTAACAAAAATACATTTTAGTGCCTCCTAGGCCTGAAATAGACAATGCAGATGGCTCACTTGTGCAATCAGGGGCAACATGCTGCTTGTGCCATCAGAATCTGCCAATTAAGGCCAGAAATATCACCATTTGTTTAAATCCCTGACATGGGCGGGGGCTGTGGAGACCATCAGAATGAGGATCGCCATTTCCCATTGCCCTTATGCAGCCTTGGAGCATTCAGTACCAAGTTCAACTGGGTATGTAGCGTCCCTTTTTCCAGACTTCAAAACTCCTTAGGTCGGCCAGATCCCTGGGGAGAAGATGATTACCTGGATGGTTCGCATGGTATCCCCTTATCTTTATTAGGATGTCCCTAGGAGCCAGTTCTCCGGGGACCAAGTCTGGGGTAAAGCACCATTGTGCTATGAAATGTACATGGTTCAAGGAGCTCCTAGTACAGCAGAAATTGAGTAGAGAAGATGCTTTACTCAGGAGTGCTGACTGGTGATTCTCCCACACTTTGTGCCCATGTGTGGGAGTGCAGGTTCACCCAGCACCAAGCTTTCTGCCCACATGGACCACTAGGGGGAGCAAGATGTAAGCAAGCTGGCTCCTACTCTGGCACACCCAAGGTTGGCAGGCAGGGTATGGGGCTGGCTGGATAATGTGTCCACATCAGAGGCTCGCTGGTCGATAAAGGACAAGATGTTTTCCCTAATAAAAGGGCAGGGGCACTTGAGAAACAGGCAGTGTCATACTTGAGGGTGCATGCTTGATTCTAAAAATATCTAGTGCACCAGACAGCGCATCCAAAAAAATAAAAAAGTAAAGCATTCCAGCTTATGCTTGAAGGACCACTAAAGAAAACATAACCGAAAAGGAAAAAGAGTGCCCAGGTGATTTGGGGTCACTTTGAAAGATTTGCATATGGTGATTTGTGGTGCCCCAAAGGGGTATCACCAATAATGTACCAATTGAATTTGAGGCAGCCCAAAGAGTATCAGCCCCTTAGCAAAGTTCAAGTTGTCACCCTAATCCTCCGTAGGGATTGAATTGGGTTCTCTGGGAGAGGTTTTTCATATTGTTTAGCACTCCTTGAGGAAGTTTAACTCTATGACTCTAGGGTGCAGGTGCATTTATTATTAGGTCTAATGTGTGAGCAGGCAGTTCTGAAACTGGCCCGCATTTCAACTGGTACCCATTTCAGATCTCTGAGCGCAGGAGGATTTTGGTCAAATTTCTTGATTCCGGTGACCATTCTGGCTGCAGCATTGAGGGTGGTTTTAAGCGGGGCTAGGTGAGAGCGAGCAGTCCCAGAGAGAACTGCGTTCCCATAGTCCAGTCTGGACAACACCAGGGCTTGGGTTGCTTGCCTGAGGTCGGAGGAGGTGATGTGGGGTTTGATTTTGTTAAGGAGCTTCAGATTGAGGAAGACGCTCTTGGCGGAGTTCTTGATGTGATTGGACATGGAAAGTTTGTGGTCAAGGCTGATTCCCAGTCATTTGACCGAGGTAGCCAGGGTGAGATTTCTGTTGAGGGCATAAATAGCTTTCAACCATTCAATGATTTGCGGGTTTTCTTCCTTGTTGGAGATGAGGAGGATCTCGGTTTTGCCCTGATTGAGTTTGAGATGGTTCGTTGATAGCCATTCTTGGACTTCATTGAGGGTTTTGTTGAGTCTTTGAATGTCGTTGAGGGAGGAGGTTTTCAAGTAGATGTGTGTATCATCTCCATAGAGATGAAAGGGGATATTCGCTTTTTTCAGAATGGAGGTGAGAGGTTCCATATATATGTTGAACAATTGAGGGGAGAGAATGGAGCCTTGAGGAACTCCTCTGTTGACGGTAACGAGTTCGGAGGCAAAGGATTTGATTTTTACTCTTTGTGAGCAGTTTTGAAAGAAGAAGGAGAACCACCGAAGGACCACTTTCTCTGCGCCAGCCCGTTCATTGAGAGCTTTGATGAGAATACTGTGGTCTACAGTGTCAAAAGCATCAGACAGGTCTAGGAGGATGAGGATACAGCAGTGGCCAGCATCGAGGGAGTTGAAGATGTCGTCCATGATATTGAGGATTGCAGTTTTGGTGCTGTATCCTTTTCTGAAACCAGATTGGTGTTGGTCGAGCAAGTTTATGTTGTCAATGTGTTTGTTCAGTTGACGAAGGACACATTTTTCGAGGACTTTGGCAAGGAAAGGGAGATTGGAGATGGGTCGGAAATTATTCAGTACGGTTGCGTCTAGGCCTGTTTTTTTCAGAAGAGGAGTTACTTGGCCGACTTTAAGGCAGTCTGGAATGGAGACAGTTTTTAGAGAACTGTTTATGATCTCGCACCAAAGTGGAGATAGGGAGAGTTTCTGCTCTTTGACCATTTGAGCGGGAATGGGATCGAGGTTGTGAGAGGATGGCTTGGAGGAGGAGATCAGTTTGAGGATCTCCGATTCTGAGATGGGGTCAAAGGAGGACCAGGTTGCTGCTGGATTTTTTTTTGAGATTTTGCTTGTTGGAGAGCAGACTTTGTCTGGAGGAAGAAGGTTAAGGTCCAGAGAGAGTTCGATCAAGTTGATTTTTTCATTGAAGAAGTTGGCGAAGTTGGCGCATAAGGTTTTTGAAGGCTGGACGAGGCTAGTCGTTGGCTTGGACGTTTGTTTTTTAATGATGTAAAAGTGTTCTCTTGGTCTGTTTTTGGCTTGATCCGGCGCGGCACAGAAAAAGTTGGATTTTTCGTTGTTGATATGGTGTTTGTACTTTCTTCTTGCTGCTCTGAGTTCCTCATAACGGCTGGAGGAGGGGTCTTTTCTCTAGAGGCATTCAGAGGCTCTGAGTTGCCTTCTTTCCTCATTAATGTCCTTGTTGAACCAGGATCTGGAGGGAATGTTCCTGGATTTTTTCATTTTCAAGGGGGCTAGTTCGTCAAGGATGGAGGACATGGTAACGTTGTAGAGGGTTGTGAGTTCTTCTGTGGAGAGGCCTACCGGGAAGATGGGCAGGCAGGAGGATATTTTCTCTTCTAACTCCTCTGTGTTGATCTGCGATAAGTTTCTCGACAATGAGGGGGGGTTAAAGATGGAGGGCAGAGGCATGGTCTGAAGAGGGAGGTGGAATAGGATAAGGTGATGGTCTGACCAGTCGACGGGCAGACTGTGGTCTATGGAGATTGCGTCATGATTGACTATGCTCCTTTGTTGTGGGTTTCTTGAGAACAGTGCTGAGAGAGGTTGTTGGAGAGGAGAAGGTCATTTAAGCTTTGTACAGGAGCACTGTTCTTATCATTCCAGTGAAGGTTAAGGTTGTCTAGAATGATATTGTTGGAATCTTGGAGCGAGCAGTGTGCGATTAGGTCAGATAGGTGTTCTGAGACAGTAACAGAGTTGCCTGGAGGGTGGTATAGGAGGTGGAAGTGCACTAAGGTATTGTTGGTGGTTGTTGAATGCCTTAACGGTGATGGTGGTAAGGCATTCAAAAGAGTTATATATGATGTTATCAGTTTCGGACACAGATAGGGTATTGTTGTGGATGATTGCCACGCCTCCGCCTTTTTGGTCTATTCTATCTTTCTTGATGATAGAGAAACCCGGGGGGATGAGCATATCTAGAATCGGGGGGGGGGGAGGAATCATTGAGCCAGTTCTCGGTGATGAAGGCAATGTCAATGTCATGGGTGAGAATGGCTAATGTGACAGGTAATGGGAAACAGTACCTGCTATTCTTGCTCCTTGCCTTATGCAACATTGTCATCAACGGTATCCTGAGAAATCTTGTCATCCTGAAAGGATGCTCAGTGTAAGGCTCTTAAGGTCTTGTTCGTTCTGGGACCAGAGGTCATCTCTTAAATCCCGAAATCCTCCCATCACCTCCACCTTAGATCACAGGTGAAAACAAGACTCAACCATGTTTTTCTCCTATGACTTCATGTCACCTCTTCAAGAGGATGGGCATGTTACAGCACACACCCACTCCTCCACTCTTGTGTTCAACACTAAGGGGAACACAAATTGTGGACTGCTTGTACCATGATGCAGAGGAGCCAACTTTTCTGGATTGTGATGTAGTGTCCGGCCAAAACCTTTTACGCTGCCCAGACTGATTTTTATGACCTGCTCTACCATTTATCACATGGTCCTAATGTTCCTTTTTGTAAAACTTGCATTCCAGACCTTCGGTTACACTTCATCCGGCCCGTGTCGGATAGTACTGCCCAAGCCCGAGGTTCCAACCCGACTGCGGACGTAAAGATATGACTCATAAATTACCTCTATAAATAGCAAAGGTTGTAAAATTAGACTTTTGTCTTAGATTACATTTGTGAATCGGGCCTGTAGCGTATAGTAACCTCACAAATTTCCTCGAAAATCAAGTGCTGGAGATTGCTAAAGTTTAGCTTGTTATAGCAAAAAAGAAAGCACGTTCTGTACTGTAAGCAAGTATGAAAGACAGGTACAGTGCGGTTGTCTAATGAAAGTCACACAATCATTGGTCCAGATGCATGCAACTAGTCCTTATTAATTAACCTTCAAATCAGATTGACTGAGCTACCAGGTATATAAATTTCACAACAAAACATATTGTCTTGCTCTGCACTATTTCAAAGTAGATCTTAACCTCATCGCCACTCATCATAGACAAACCTTTCCTAGAAATATCAGCAAAATATAACTACTATGCATATTATGCAGGCTTGAACAGAATCATAGCATATGTTTCATTGTCTCCAGCTGATTAGGACATGGACATCAGCATCTATCTTTTCTACATTGTTACACCAATGCTACTTCAAATTGAAGAAGTATAATAAAGAGGAGACAGAAATGTAAGAAATGTTTCTATAGTTCTAACTTTATGTCTACTTCTAGTTACACCTGTGTAGAGATTGTATTTGTCTCTATCATGTACTTTGAATGAATATTCATTGCGATTGATAGAAGATCTTGCATGCACCCTAATGAAAGCCTTCAAATGGGCTTTGCAATGTATTTTGTGTAACAGTAGTCTATCTCAAGTTTTAAAACTGTATTAGGAATCTCACTATATACGTAGGTAGCTTGTACGGAGTTTGTCTTGCACCCTTGAAACCTGTGCATAAATTCCACCCCTCAAGGGATCTACCTCAACCCTGGTACATGAAAAGTAGTTTATAAAGTATTTGTCAGACTTCAATTCCAACCTAATCTGGCGGTCCGGTATCGATCTCAGGTCCACTAACTCATAATGCAGCTGACATATATTGCAACATTAGGCCTACTTTGCACACCTCCAATGCTCTCAGGACAGACAGACATAGACGACAGACAAAGATGAGGAAAAGGGTAAATAATAATTAATTGTCCCTAATCTTCATCTGTCGAGTCCCTCCCATCCCGCCTCACCACTCTTACCTGCATGGGCTGCTCCTGAATGCTCTACCACTACATACTGACATAAATCATTTTGTAAGGAACACAAGGTCTTTTCTAAAAAGTGTTAGCACACACCCCGAAGGATGTCATGCTTCATCATTGGGCCTTGCTCATCGTCGGGCCGGTGCTGCAATGCCTGACGGGTAAATAATAATTAATTGTCCCTAATCTTCCTCTGTCGAGTCCCTCCCATTCCGCCCACCACTCTTACCTGCATGGGCTGCTCCTGAATGCTCTACCACTACATACTGACATAAATCATTTTGTAAGGAACACAAGGTCTTTTCTAAAAAGTGTTAGCACACACCCCGAAGGATGTCATGCTTCATCATTGGGCCTTGCTCATCGTCGGGCCGGTGCTGCAATGCCTGACGGGTAAATAATAATTAATTGTCCCTAATCTTCCTCTGTCGAGTCCCTCCCATTCCGCCCACCACTCTTACCTGCATGGGCTGCTCCTGAATGCTCTACCACTACATACTGACATAAACCATTTTGTAAGGAACACAAGGTCTTTTCTAAAAAGTGTTATCACACACCCCGAAGGATGTCATGCTTCATCATTGAGCCTTGCTCATGGTCGGGCCGGCACTGCAATGCCCGACGGACCCCCGCAAATGGGCTCTTTGGAGGAGATCTTTTGAATGAAGCTGTAGGTTGAGTGCGGGTGTGTGGGCTAGGTAGTGCGGTGAGTAAGTGAGTGAGTCTAAAATAGGTCTAGGGCCGTCCTAACTAAATGTAATTTATTCTCAAGGGGCACTTGCCTAGTTAAAAGTAATCTGCCATAATTGGATATAATGTTCTTATAGGGCTAGTGTGGTGCGTAGGGTCGACATGTTTCATGCCTCTGTAGCCCCTAATGGGTCTGGTGGCACTTTATCAGGATCAAAGAGAAATTGGAAAAAAGCTAATTTTTCCTGTGGTAGCACACAACTTCTACCTAATATGAAGCTGTTTTCAATGGAATCAACATGCCCAATCTCAAATCTCAGTAGTGCTTCTGAAAGAGATTTGTCTGCTGTTCACATGAGAACTGGTGAGAGCTGCACTGCCAAACTAGGTCTAAAAGCAAGGAGACCATGATGGGCTCTTGTTTTGGTCTTTTACAATTGACCTATTTAGAGACAAACGTGGCCCATTAGTTAACTATTACACATCTGCATGAATGAAGTTTGTTAATAGGCAGATGTAATATGCTATCCATGTCCTGAATAAGCAGTTTTGGCCAGAGTCACTACCAGTTGACTCTGTCAAAATTAGAGCTTCTCTCTATATAAAATATATAGTGACTTAGGCCCCGATTATGAGTTATCCAATTTACGTTATGGGGTCCAAATCTGCAAGCAAAGTACCCAGTCTGGGGGAAAATCTTGTTTTATTTACCACCTGTTAAACAGGAGTGATGGAGCAGAAGTCAGTTTAAATTTAGTCAAATGGCTTACAACATTCCCAGCCAACCTTTTCTAGGTCTCGTCGACGGACCTTGACTATTGAAGTGACAAGAGAAATAAAATCATTATTCACTTCAATTCATCATCAATAGTACATTTTTTGGGTTGTGTCAATTAAGACAGTTTGAATAAAATGCTAATGGTTTTATTAACATCAATCTTTAGTTGCTTATCTATATTTGTTCAGTTTTTACTCATCAATCAATATTCCAAACCAGGTTAATCAATACAATATATAAATCATTCATAAGCACATTCCATGAAGGAAAGAATCCCTATTCTAAGAATTCAGAGAGTCAGAAACTCGTTAAGAGTTTTTTATCGGGAGAGTGAGTGCAAGTACAAATCTTCCATAAAATTAGTTTACAAAATGAGAAAATCAAGCAAAACATCCTATAAAGAGAAGTTCGTGAAATTAAGTAGATTCTCAGTACAATATAGCACAGTGTCTTGGACAAATGGCGAAAAGTTCTTAATCAAAGCTCTGGCAGTCAAAAGTCTATGAATCCGAGCAAAAATGAGGTCAGCAAGGGAGGTAAAGGCAAGAAGTCTGAGAAGTCAGTCTTAAGAAGTCCCAAGAAGAAGTCCGAAATACTCTAGGAACAGACACTTATGTAAACAATACATTTTGTTAGAACTCTGCAAAAGTTCCATCTGCTGTCTTCTTCCATCCAATTAATGTCTAAGGTTTTCCTGGAAACCAAATTCTTCTTCCAATATCTTCGAGAAGACAATGAACTATCAAATACATTAATTAACTCTGTTGCAACTAATATCGAACGGTGTTCAGTTCCACTTAATCACAGCTTTCCCACAAATACGTGTACCAGTCTTTCCTTCAAACTAAAGTAAGCTATGTAGAAGTTGAAACATCTTTTAGAAAAAAATATAAACATTTTACAATGACATGATCTGAAAAGGAAATACAAGTTACTTTAAGGGGTCAGCATTCACGTTTTTTGCTGTTTCTTCATATTAGGGTGCACAGTTTCCATTTAAAACAGCATCCTAATCAATCCTCCTAATAAACATATAGGGGAACAGCAACCTTTATGCAAAATATGTCAAATATATTATAAAATGTTAATGGTATTATGAAATAGAGTCTTTTAGCGAGGGTAAAAAGTACACATTTTTGCAATGTCTTAATTGTACATGATCTCATTCTCACAAAATTATTGAGTATGTTAGCATTTCTAAATGAATGACTTTTAGCATTGTAGTTTGAACAGTTTGAGGCCTAGAATGTGTACTTGGGACAGTTGTATACGTCTTTATTGTTTTAAAAATTTTCTTTGTTTTTGTTCGCACATTGAGTTGTGCACATTTATTAAAATCTAAAATATTACATTTGTTTTAAATGTCCTATTAGTAGAGATGGGGCATGTGTAGGGTGTGGGATAGCCAGGCAGCAGTGGGCAGAGAAAACTGGAACAAGTCTGGGTGAATCATTGTCTGAACCCCCCGATCCTCATGCATTTGGAGACTCTCATGTGGGTACCAGTAAGGAATTAAAGTAAGTAAGTACATTTTTTATTATGCTTGATTAATTAAAACCTTGCATATAACATATGAACAATAAAATCGAAATTACGATAAATGAAGAGTTTACAAGGCTAAAATAACTACATTGTGTTATCCATAAAAAGAGAAAAATGAAAAAAAAATGCTTCCTATTGAATCATACGTGCTAAAATCAATGGTGCAATTAAGTCTGTGAAAAGTCAGTTTCATTAAGTTTATCACTTTAAACTGACGGATGCACATGCGCAGCATGAGACAACTGCCTGATGTCCCTGCTTGTAGTTTCGCAATAACAATTTGGGAAGCCATAAGGTAGCTTTACTGGGCAAGATCTTGAAGAGCCAGGGCCGTTAAGCGGATCTAGTCCATGACAACTGAGGATACATTTTTCAGCCTTTTTCCTGTTAGTTCGAAGAATTTTACAAGACGGTAATTAAGCTGTAATAAAGTTGGATTAAAGCACAGCATCACTGCCTGTCTACAAGACCTAAAGCCATACAGATTAAAGAATAGTTTCAGCAAGGAGATCCGTATTTCCTTTAAGTTCTTGCAGATACATATAATGTGAATAAGACTCTCCGTGCCGCAGGTGCACAGACGGCAAGACTGATTGCCTCCTTTTCTTTCCCAAGGCGGTAGAAAAGGATTAATCAGTCCAACTCCCAGCCGAAGTCTTAAGAACTTTTCCTTTGTGGCAATCTTTGTATGTGCCATAAGGTAGGTTTGGCGTTTGAGGACATCATAATTATTGAGCACGGCCCAACCGTGAGCACGTTTGGACATTGTATTCTTGTCCTCTATTTATGATATTAATCTTGTTGTCTTTGTTACTAGTTTTTTAAACTCCAAGTGGCCGATTGAGATGTTCCAGGCGTCTGTCAAGCCTAGGGTTTTAATGGATTTTTGGAGGTACATGTAAGCTGGCAATTTTACGGTGCGGTGCAGCTCTACCCAAAGATGATTATTTAAGGACCCTATTTCAGCAGCTCTAATTTTGTGCCAGCTTTTTATGAAGGCTCCCTTCCTTTCTACTGCCTGTTTTTGAAGGCCAAATTCCAGCCTAATTTGAGCTGGTGAAACGTAATTGGGAAGGTTGAAAATTGTTCTGTAGGAGGATACCATTATGCTGTCAAGAGTTGCAGCATCTCTACAGGTCATAGATTCACTTCTCTAGGTGGTTGTAAGTTTCAGTTTGGCTCTGAGGACTTTTTGAAAAGGGTCGAGAGTTAGGTCCGGAAGCAACTTCTTCAGGGGTTTCAGTGCTAGATAGGTCGTGATTCCCTTCCTTCACAAGAATTCCAGCTGTGGCTTAAATGAGTTGTTGTGATCTAACAACACGCCCAGGTACTTATAGATTGTTGCTTGGTCTAGATGTTTGCCGGCCAGATAGCAACTAGGATTTGCCTTCTTGGGATTGTTTACTGCCATGGTTTTGTTTTTTTGGAAATTTATATTTAGGCCATTCTGTTGTGAGAACTTGTGAATCGCATCTAGGAGGCGCTGAAGTCCGATGGGGGTCTGGCTGATGAGGACCAGATCATCGGCATATAACAGATTTGGTAATGCTATGCCGCCTAATTTCGGAGCGTGGGAAGAGCAGCTGTTGGGTCCCAGCACCTAACTTAATTTTTACCCATGTATTAGTGTGCAGTGTAATGAGCTGGTCTAAAAGGGGTGCTGGCATGCCCCATCTGTCCAGCTTATGCCAGATCTTCTTGCGATCAACTTGGTCAAAGGCCGCTGAATAGTCTATGAAGCAGAGGTATAGAGGATATTTGCCCTGCTACGCAGCATCCATAAGCATAGTTAAGGCCATAATGTTAGTGGTGGTGCCGTGCCCTTGGCGGAAACCTGTTTGAGTTATGGGTATAATGTTGTTCGCAGAGGACCAGCTAGCCAGATCGTTTAAGATGATGCCCGCATAGTATTCGGCCTCAGTGTCTATGAGAGATATCAATCAATAATTGTTTGGAGCAGTCCTTGACCCCTGCTTACGTATTGGGATAATGATTGAGCCTCTCCATGACTCTGTAAATGCAGAGTTTCTTAAAGCATGTCCTTTCACTGGAGCTAGTGCTTTGCTCCAAAATTCAGGGTCCTGTTTGTACAGCATTGGAGGTATGCCGTTTGGGCCAGGTGCACCCGCCCTTCTACCTCTGGCTATTTGTTTCCTTATTGCCAAAGCCAGGAGGTCATTTTGCTTGTTTAATACACTGAATTGATTGTGCTGATCTGGTGGCAGTGTTATCTCCTGCTGTGTGGGCTCTAATTGTATGCTGTCGCAATTATTTGAATGTTGATGGATTACTACTGCCCCTATTGAATTGTCGGCATTGATGTTTCCAGGATTAACCAGAGGGGTGACAAGGACTGGTTCAAGGTCATTAAAGTGTTGGGAGAGATAATCAGCCCAGGTTGCCTCTCTAATATTGAAGTCTATGCCACGGTGGTTAGGCCACTGCAGTTTGTTTACTGGTTCCCAGAATTTAGCACTATTTTGCTGTTTTGCGTCATAAAGAAGTTGTGCCCATAATACGTTTTCCTTTGCTCTTTTGTTCACCCATCTCCGCTGTTTAAGCGATGTCCTTAGTTCCCAGAGGGTGCCTTGAAGGCCCCGGTTATTTGGAAATTTCCGTTGTTGCTTTAACGTTCGGTTTATAGATTGCTTCCATTTATTAGAAGCAGGGCTCTTTCCAGCTTTGATAGTGGTTGCTGGGGCTTTCCTCTGATTCAGGCCTTGCCTCGGTGCAAATTTACCTCTTAAAGATGTAACAAAGTCTACCCAACTTCCCACAGGCTACTCCAAATTTGTTCCTACCTGGTTGAATAGGGCTTTAGCTGTTGTTGTTATTTCGTCTATGTTACTAGAGTTACACCTTATTCTTTTAAGATTCCTGCTCTCGTCTTGCACAATTGGTCGTCTAATTTCTGGTGGATTGCATGATATTGTTTGAAGAAACAGTTCTTGTGGGAGATGGTCGCTGAATTCATTGTTGCTGATCTTAAAAGTTGCAATTTTATTGAACAGAGTCAGACTCGTGAAGGTATAATCTAGATGAGTTGATGCTATGGCCGTTTAAAGCTGCCATATTTAGGTGCTCCATATCCTGGAGCAAGATCTTCGCTGTTCTTGAGGCCTTTCTGGTCTCTAATTGACATTGTGTTGGAACTTCCCAAGCATCCGAAAGGGCCTGTGTTATATCATCGGCCTGGGTGGACCCTAGAAGCTGCATGTTGAAATCTCCAGCCAGGATAAGGAGTTCTGTTGTCTCCTCATCCATTATTCTCTTCAGCTCCATTATCAACTCCTTTGCTGCCTTTGATTTTTGTTTGGGATGTACATACACGTTCATTATTATTATGGCCTTGTTGAGATGGTTAATCCTAAGTGTAACTTTTACGGCTTGAATACAGCTTGGAGGTGTGGGTACCAGGCTGCTTTTGAGCCCACAATCCCTGACTGATTCAACTGCAATTTCACCAGACAGATTTTCCCCATGCAGAAACACAAGACAAGTCATGATTAGGAGGGGCAAGTATGGATAATGCCATTATATTGTCTTCATTTCAACAATACTTGTTCAAGTGTTTTTGTGTGCATTTTAATGTACTCTTCTGATTATACTAAAAAGTTTATCAAAAGAATCAATGTTGAAAGACTTGTGTTCAGAGTCCACTAATGCAATGAGTCAATAGTTGTTTTACTCAGAGATGGGTCTACATTCACAACACTTGCAGTAACAATGGATTTCCTCAGGTTCATGGTAACACCGCATAATTTGAGTTATTTGTAAACATGTGGCTTTTAATTAAAGTACATCCCCTTTTGTGTTTCCTTAAGGATGTCAATGGTGAGACCACTGTGTCCAGGAGCTGGTGATGCACGATTCCACTTCATAATTGTTAATAAATCTGGAGTAGTGATAAAGTCTGTATTATTGGATAGGTCTGATTCCTGAAAACAATCCCCACTGAGGCCAGAATATTTATTCAAAGTGAATATTCACACCAGGCTTGAAAAATCATATGTCAAACAGGATGCTTTCCATATGACCCTATTCTGTAACAAATAAGACCCCAACATGTATGCCATTAGTTTTGATTGCTTGATTGCTTTAAACAATAGACACCAGACTTGTTCGGAACTTTGAAAATTAATGACTGGTACCACGTTTTTAATGTTTTACTTTAAAGCTCTGATTTGTTGGTTCCTCATACTTTTGTGACCAATATTTATCATCAGCCTTAATGCTTTACTGAACATAAATTGGCTGTCATTTAACTATAACAAAAACACAACCATTCACATCATTCATATCTTATCAACATTGAAGTAATTTAGCTTTAGCAGTTTGTTCTACCATTTTTAACAAAAACAGACAGTGCCTTCATCACAAGTTTCACAGAAAGGCTCACATAAGGCAGTTGTTACACGTCTAACTTCCAGTCTGTGTTTAGAAGCAACTATATCATTGTCTGCCGATAGCTGGAAGCAGAGAAAGGAGAACATAATACCATCGTAGCTTTTTATCAGATAAGCGTAAGCAGCTTTATAAATACTTAGACCAAATTCCCAACGGCAGATTGAGAGTAATGGTCACTTTCTGACCTTGCAATTATCTAGTAATTCAAACATAAAAATCTCAAGCATGAATGAACATATGATTTGTTCTGCTGTCATGATACATTTGAGTAATCTGCAGAGTTCTGTCATATTTCGGTGCACCATTTAAAGCTCTAACTCTCAAGTTGTCAAATGTATGCCACATTACTCGACACATACACAATATCTTTGCACCTGGACGTTTTGCAGCTGTATGCCAAAACATTCATCTAGTGTAGTTGTTCCTGACCTAGCTTCCCTTTCCCTTTTAAATTTAGCAACACATCTATAGATTATGTAGTGACCCACAGTACCTTGTAGGTCAGTATAGTAACAGACAACAATATGGAGCGCTGCCTGATGCTGTCCCATGATTTACTTCTCCCCTGATCAGCGTAGCAATTCACATACTATGGTGCATCATGCTAATGCGCCTGTACTTGTGGGTTACAGGAAGGTGCTGGAGAAACAGATCTATATTACAATTTGGGGAACATATAATAATCTCTCTGCATAGATGTCTTTGACAAGATGAACTCTGCTTGTGCCCTGTAGTCAATAATTTGTAGGCATGTATCAAAAGGCTTACTTTCTGGTCATACTTGCTCTGTTGTTTTTATTATTTTAGACAGGGAAAATATATATTTAGTTATTTGTGGGTAGAGTTCTACAAAGGACAAGTAGTCATCCTAGATCATGGTAGACTATGAGAAATGTAGGACATAAAGAGACATAAAAGAAGGCTACAATCAACAATGGAAAAGGTCAAATGCAATGAGTGAGAATAAAAGTAAGAAATGTTGGCAAATGCATAAGGTAAAGGTCTATACTTTCCACCAGCCTTGGGGGTCACAGAAGCAAGTTGTCTGAAGGCTTGGGTGATGTGATAATTGTGACCCAGGGCACAAATGAACTTTGTGGCTTTTTGTTAAACTTTATACCGTTTTCCAAGTAAGTTCTTGGAGGAACATGTCAGAATGCTATTACAGTAGTGAGAGTGGGATGTCAACACTGTTGTATATCGACATGGCAGTCACAAGCGGGTTTCTATCCGCTCATGGCTGTCACAAATTGACATGGCAGTCATGAGTGTCTTCCTGCCCGCTCTTTACTGGCTGTCACGCTCTTTGCTCCTTGTTTATATTTAAGTGTTGTTCTTGGAGGGTGGTTAAGGGGCAAATTGGAGAGATCAGATGTACGCTAACCTGCAACTTGAAAAGATCAAATAAACTACTCTCCTACATGGACAAATCGCCTGTGTGATTTTTGTGATACTACATTGCTTCCTTTCCCTACACAGGCGATGAGCGGGCATGGATTCATTGCCCTTGTCAACTCTAAAGGATTTCAAAACTTTTGACGTAAAAAAAAAAAGTCATCTACTACATCACTTGGATACGTCGTTGCTGTGCTAGCAAAGACAAAATTGCACACCTTCAATGGATTTCACGAAGAAAGTTTTGTGGAGGTAATCCAGTGCTGCCGATTCTCGTGTGTGTTTTGGACCCGATTTTTCAGGAGCTTCGTACTACATTTGTGCACTGCTGTGCGATTGGCTTGGGACAGAAGTTGGGAATACTCTGGAGGTCAAGTGAGTTTGAGTTTTGTTCGGGTTTTCCTAGAGTGGAGACTCTGCACGCTGTGGTGCATTTTTTGAAGTGCGCTTACCTTCATCGCCAAATTTGCAGATCTCCATAGCAACCCGGCTTGAGCCTTCTCCTTCTCCTTCTCCAAGTAAGCTTCAAGAATTATACTACGCAAGCATGCTTTGAACGTGTTGACACTTCGTGACAATATCACCTTGTGTTACCTCCCCCTTAACCTTACGTGCCACCATCTTTAAAATTTAAATTTGCATATACTCCATGATATGCACACCGATATTCAAGGAATCATTCTTACAAAGATTCATTATAAGAAATTCATCGGTGACACGCACACCATGTGTCTACAAGGTACTTTAATTATTTATCACCCTTTTGTAAGAACATTTTGGGTGACATTTACCGCATATTGTGAAACAATCCTATTGTGATATGTGCTTTTCTGGTTAAGGAATTCATGAGGTGGGTTTCATTTAAATACATAAGTTTGTAATATGCTCACCTGGTATTTCTCAAAATCATTTCTAATGTAGATGTAGAAAATGCTTTATTCGATTTCAATTTTATAAAACCATAATAGCAACAATTAATTTACAAATATACAGACATACTTAAGTTAAGAACAGCTGATACATTTTCTTTTCCTCAATATACTTTTTAAAAAACCGAACATGATTTCAACGCAATACTCATCATTCAATAACTGCAAAAATAAAAGGGCCAGTCGGCATTGCCGCCATGAACCCTGCTTCAGAAAGGGTTTAATCCATCTGGCCGTTCAATAGTGTAAAATTTACAAAAAAAAATCACGTATAATAAAGATTGATTTGATAGATTAGCACACGGACATTTAATAAGCATTCTGGACCAGTCATTGGTATTCGGGAATGTGACCAGTCGAAAAAAAGAATCGAATCTGAACCTGGTCAAGATGTCCGTGTCGTACCCCTTTATACACCATGCTAGATAGGGCTGGATGGTGACAAAGGTCAAAATAAGTTGATGTTTCATCACAGATTTTTTACTTATCTCCAGCCCCAATTGTAACGATTCAAAATGGTTCAAACACAATGCTTTAAGATCTTTTCTAGAGATATTAAGTAAGGAATCGGGGTTACTAAAAATTTCTGTTCTACCCAAATCATGTGAAAGATTACAGATGTATTTCAACCATAGGATCTTTCTAGCCTGATCCAGACCCATAGAATCATTAATTATATCTCGGTTCAATCCTAAATCAGGTGATGTCCAAACTTTATGCCATAATAGCATTGGTTGTATTTTTATGACATCTGTAATACAGCGGATCCCCAGTTCACTATGACAATTAAAAACAGATACACTTTGGGGAACGGCTAGAATGAATATTAAAAAAACATTCTCTACTAATTGAATTGGTAAAACATCACAAAGTCCCCAAACCTCTGCTCCATATGTAGCCACACTGATACACTTTGCCTGATAAATTTTCAATAAAATTTCCAGTGGCCTCTCTCCCATCTTTTTTGGCGAAAATCATCAATGCTGCCGTCGACCTCCAAAATAGTAGGGCCCTATTCCTAATGGCTGGTCCCCAAGAACCTGAATCCTCCAATAAAATCCCAAGGTAGGAGAATGTTTTTGTAGGTTCAATTTTATCTTCCCCAGCTACAAGAGTACAAGACCTACTCTTACCCTTACCACAGGACATGACATATGTTTTTTTAACATTAAACTTCAACCCCCTGTTCTCCATAAAATCAATATACGTGCTAAGGGCCTTCTGAAGACCAAGCTGGGTTCTGGCCTTTAAAACTGCATCGTCTGCATATAAAAGTGAGACGATGTTGGTGTGATTAACTATTGGTGAGTCTCTCACTCTGGCCACCAATGTCTCCTCCAGTTCGTTAGTGTATAAACTAAAGAGGAACAGGGCAAGTACACAGCCTTGTCTTACAACTTTTTTTACTTTAAAAGGCTTAGTACATTCCCTTTTTAATCCAAACCTCACCTTGGCAGAAGCCCCCACATATAGTTGTCTCAAAAATGATATAAGGGGTGGCTCTACTTTCAATCCTTCTAGGATCTGCCATAGTCTATTGTGGTCTATGCAGTCGAAAGCCGCGGTAAGATCAACAAACTCCGCAAATAGATTGCCTTGCTTAGCCTGAGTATATTTTCCATGTAGCATAATAAAAATGAAGGACCTGCTCTACAGTACCCCTCCCCTCCCTGAATCCATATTGAACTGGGCTTAGGATCTTATTGTCGTCTGCCCATTGTTGCAGTCTATTCAATATGACTCCACCTGCTACTTTCATGAGGGAGTCGAGCAGGGAGATAGGTCTGTAGCATGCCAGATTTTCCTGGTCACTTTTTTTAAAAATGGGAATTATTATGGACTCTGACCAAGATTTAATAAAACCCCTTTCACAACTGGCCTCCAACACTCATGTCAATAGTGGAGACCATAACTCGGTCTTATACTTATACAGGTCGATCGGAGTCTCGTCCGGCCCTGGAGCCTTACCTCCTTTATGGCCACTCGAACTTCCTCATACGTAAAATGAATATCAATTGGCAAAGAGTTAGTGTGGTCATATTGTGCTACTTGGTCGTTTGCTTTAACAATAACTTTACCCCCAGCACCATAGACAGAGGAGAAAAAATTGACTCAGGTATCTTCGGTTATTGCCACCTCGATCCTTCCTCTCTCGCCATTCGAGAAAAAAGGGGCTTTCACTGCCTCCCAGAATAGGGAGCAATCCTGTTGTTGGGATGCTTCTTACAAATTTGTCCAGGCCTGATCCTTGGTGTCCTTCTTATGCTTATTTCTAGCTAAGCTATAGGCCTTCCTAAGCCCCCTAATTTCCTCATGATCCTTTACCGGTTTATGTAGGGCTGTTTTTAATAGTGAGTACGTTTTTGTACAGTGTGAATCGAACCAACCATTTTTTTAAATGTTTTGGTGCCTACATGGGCATTTTAAAATATCTTGAATTGTCCCAGTGACTTGGGAAAAGGCCCTTAGTAACTCACTAGAGGAGATCTCTTCTTGTAGACACTTAGTTAATGGGATTTTTGCCTGTAGCATTATTTTAGAACTCGTGGCCTCAGGGTCGCACTTAGCCCAGCATATGGAATATCTATTCTGTCGACCCAGCACGCAGCCTTGGGTCCAGGCTAAACTCTGAACCACTGAACCAATACCTTTATCAGGCAATAAAATATTAACGCTTAAAGGCAGATGATCGCTAATCCCAATTGCATGGGTAATAAACTCCTCCAGCCATGTTGCATATCGATTAGGAAAAATAATAAAATCGATCAGTGTGCTATGGCCACGACCTACAAATGTGGGACTAAAATCAATAGGTGGATCACACAACACATTGGCAAATCCGAGATCATGCGTTGCCATAACTTCGTTGAGATTTTCTCCCACTATTGAATGTTTGAAGTGCAACATTTGACCTATATCCTCTTCATCCGGGTTCACAAAACTGCACGAAGGCTGTGTAGATGCATTAGTATTGAAGTCCCCACCCCATATTTAGATAGAATCCTTCCCCGGTGTATCACATAGCCTTTTGATTTCCTCGTTAAGCCCATATAATAAATCAGAGACAATACCCCTATCTATATTATTATAGAAATTGATAACAACCATCTCCACCAAGGATGAAATGTCAATAATAACGATATGATAATAGCATGTTGATTTTAGTGTTTATATCCACAACACCCCAAGTAAGTTTGAAATATACATACAAATCCCCCCTTTATGTCTCCCATGAGTAGAGTAGCATACCGGGATATGGAAAGTTTTAAAGCCGTCAAAATGTATTTCTTCCATCAACCAGGTCTCCTGTAAACATAGGATATCAAAATCCTTGATAAAATCAGTCCACATCGGGTTGTTAACCTTGGATTGGAGCCCAGAGATGTTCCAATAAACTTTTCTCACCCGCCTCCCGCATGCTTATATTGGGACCCTATGGCCCTTGCTCTCCTCTCCCCATCTTTGCCCTTCCTAGACTCTGTAGTTGCACTCACACTTCTATCCTTGCTGCCTACTATTACAGAGTCATATCCTACTGGCTTAATCACTTGGGTGTTGTATCCCAGAGCTTCAGGCCTGTTGACAAAATATCACCCGTTTTAGATATACTTGGGTAATTTAATGATTTCATACTACCGTTAGAAGGCAGGGGGGGATGGAACTGCTAAAGAAACCTCAGGCTGTTTCATATCGTTTGTTTCCGTGACTTCTACTGTAGGTACCCCAACACCATCACCATGGGGAGCTACAGACCCTTCACCATTTACAGGTTTTTGGACAGCAATATTTAACATTTGTCAATCCACTTCTTCCAATGAATACAATGGGCCAAACCAATTTGAGACATGTAAGTTATACCTTGTGTCATTATTATAACGATTATGAAAACTGCCCAACAGAACTACATTAATGTTATCAGGCGATTTTGGCTGATAAAATATACCCAGGGGCAGCACATTTATCCATTCTGGTGCAAATCTACTAGAGCCTGCCCAGGTCAGAATTTCTTGTACTAAGGCGGGGGAACCTAGGGATAAAACTATGCAATCCCCTTTAAAAATCTTTTTACTAGGACCTACCCAACTTACGTGTCTGACCATCTTAAAAGCATTAAACATTGCTTGTGTCAGGCCAGTCTTTGAGCCTAAATAGTGTATTGATTTATTTCGCAGTGTAGCCCAATTTTCCCTGTCACCTTCATTTAACGGTGGTACGTTGGCCAAAATCCGGGTATACGGAACTGCTGGAGGTGGGAGGTCCAATCTAACAACATTATTACTTTGATCTCGAGTGAATGTCATTCTGGTAGTTGAACTAGAGCGATTATCTTTAAAAGGTGGGTTTTTGCTTTTTATACTAGTTAGGTCATTTATGCTCCCTCTCACTATAATCTCCCTTGGTTCCTGTACATTTGGACCCTTAGACTTATCGAGCATCAATCATTCCTGATGACTAACTCTTTCCACTTGAATTGTTTGCTTACCACGGGTAGAAGGACATTCTGATAGGATGCAATTATGATTAATAGCTGGTCCCCTGTCCCTACATGGTTCGGGGTTTTGTGTATTAGCATCCTTTAGATGTCTTATGAATGAAGCCAAACTTGACTCAATTAGATCGAGTCTCTGTCCCAGAGTGCTAATTGCATCTTTGACAAAAATAGTAAAATCGGCAATAGATTTTATAATACCTCCCATGTCTGCACAAGTTGAGCCTTTAGTTGTACCCTTGTTACTTGTGCTTTTTACCCGTTCTTTTAATTTGGTGTTAACTGGGCACTCCTTGCTCGATGATATAATTAGCTTAGTTTTAACCTCGTTTCTAATGATTATTCTCATTGTAATATTAATACATCAATTTTTTTTCATTTTAGTCTTTGAATTCTATCTTTTATTAATCGAAATGTCTGGCATTGTTCCTCCACCTTCCTTTCTCTCATCTTCTGGAGAACCTCCTTTGGCATGGGAAATTTGGGAACCCATGTTTTTAGCCTATGTGGAAGTTCTAGAAGGAGATGATTGTGAGGCTGAAAGGAAATTGTCATTATTGAAACATTGTTTAGGCGGTTTTGGGCTAAAAGTGTTTAAAACTTTACCAGCATTAGTCAATCCTGGGAGAATTAATGTGTACCAGTATGCTTCTGCTCAACTCAATATTTGTTTTGGAAAAAGAAGAACATAGTCATGGAAAGATTTATTTTTTACTCATGCAAACAACAACCTGATGAATCTTTTGACGATTACATGTCAGCACTGAGATCTTTGGCAGTTTCTTGTGATTTTGAGCGTATTTTATATGCACAAGTCCGAAGAGATCAAATATTAATGAGAACTAATAGCAAAAAAGTCCAAGAAAAACTATGGTCTACATCAGACTTATCATTAAACGCTGCCATTGAAATCGCAAAGTCTATCGAACACTCTGGAAAATTCATAAAAGAAATTGGGGGCAATGAGAAAGGTAATGTTTTTAGTGTCAACAAGGAATCTAAAGAAATGGAGAAACACAAAAAAGGGTATACTCAAAGGAATGACAATCCAAATAAATTTTAAATCAAATATAAGAACACCAATACAAAATTTGAGAAAAGGAACTTACAACCACTATGTTTTAGATGCGGAGGCAATGGCCAACTTGCGAATTTTAAAGGATGTCCTGCAATTGATAAAGTGTGTTCTAAATGTAATAAGAAAGGCCATTTCAGTGCGTTTTGCAAAACTGCACCAAGGATTGTGAATTTTATACAATGCTTAGAGAGTAATTATTTTCTTCGTGATAATAATGAAAATGAAATCATCATAGTTATTAATATCTTCAATGATGAAAGTTTTTCAAAATTTCCTTCATGTTTCATCAATGTAGATCGTGTTGAATTGAGATTCTTAGTAGACTCATGTGCAAGGTATTATATCATATTTTATGAAAAAATGGCCTAATACACCTTTTATTCCTCCTGATGTGTCTCCTGGTGATTATACAGGACACAAAATTGATTTAGTAGGTTATTTCTCAGCTGATTTAATCTTTTCAGGTCATCACACTTTCAGTAAGGTTTACGTTCGCAAAGTCAGGAAAGTCTCTGTTAGGATGGCCACATCAAGAATAATTGGGCATCAGACTCAACCCCAGAGCAGATCCACCTGTGTATGCGGTTGATTTCTTTACTGAATCTAATTCAAATTTAATAAATAGGTTGACCTTGGAGTTTTCTAGTGTATTCAGTGGAAAGTTAGGGAAACACCAAGGTTTTCAGCATGTTATCAAATTACACGATAACTCTGTACCCCCACGCCCTAGAGTAAGGAATGTTCCCATTTCCTACAGAGGAAAGTTGAAAGATATGCTCAAAAATCTATGCGATGGGGTATCATTGAACCCATAGAATTTTCTCAATGGGTTTCTTCCATTGTCATTTCGGTTAAATCTTCAGGCGAACTCAGGCGATGTGTTGATTTACGCAGTCTAAACAGTGCCATTTGGGTTGATTCACATCCCTTACCCAATTTACATGAAATAGTATCAACTTTGGCTGGTGCGCAAGTGTTCGCATGTATTGATTTAGCAAGTGCGTATCACCAAGTTGTTCTGACAGAGGATTAAAATAATTTAACTGTGTTTATCATACCTGAAGGCCTTTAGAGACACTGCTGCATGCCCTTTTGTCTTGCTAGTGCTGCTTCAGTATTCCAGAGATTGATAAAAGAAACTCTAGAGGGATTATCTGGTGCTGTCGCATTTCAAGATGACAGTTTAGTTCATGGTCAGGACGATGAAGAGCATGACTGTAATTTACACAATGTTACAGCTGCTTTATCAAAGAAAGGTCTCACTCTCCGTCTAGACAAATGCAAGATCAAAGCGAAAGAAGTAGAATATTTCGGACACACTATTAGTGGAAAGGGTATTAAACTCAAAGGTAAGCACATTAATAGTATAATTAATGCTCCTGTTCCTTCTTCAAAAGACCAAGTAATTGCGCTCCTTGGTTTAATGGAATTTTATGCAAAGTTCATCCCTAATTATTCAACCAAAGTGGATCCTTTCTACTTAAGAAAAATGCTAATTCGTTTGGTCAAGTGAGATGTCTAAAGCCTTTGAAAATGTGAAAAATTGTATTGTAAACGCACCACGTTTAAAACCCTTTGTTTATGTAAAAAAAATGCATTATTACGGTTGATGCTAGCAATTTGGGGTTGGGAGGTGTGTTGCTACAGAAGGGCAATGAAAATGAATGGATTGTAGCATAAGCGTCCAGAGCATTAAGAGAAGCAGAGAAACACTATTCCGTTATAGAAAGAGAATTGCTTGCTTGTGTGTGGGGGCAGAACATTTCAGAAGTTTTCTATGGGGCACTGAATTCATCCTCAAAACTGATCACAAGCCACTTGTATCTTTAAAGTCTCCAGGTGGAGGTCAATCTTTGTCTGCACGTTTAGCTAGTCTATCTTCAAGACTACAATCTTTCTGCTTCAGGATTGAGTATGTCCAAGGGAAGGCGAACATGCATGCTGATTGCATGTCTAGGTTACCTATTATTTGTGACAAAATATATCAGGAGGATGATTGTGAAGTGGCTTTCTCTTCATGTGATGTCAATTTAATACATGGGGAAATACCCAATTTTTGTGAGGAAGTTTGGAGGTTAGAAATAAAAGAAGATGTTGAGTTAAATACAATTAAAAAGTACATTGTTTAAGGTTGGACTGAACAAAGGAAATTGTCAGGTGCCATGATGAGTTTGTCTAAAATTCAGAATGTGTTAGCCATTGAAACTGGGTTCAATCAATCAATCAATCAATCAAAAACATTTGTAGAGCGCGCTACATACCAGTGAGGGTCTCAAGGCACTGGCGGGGGCGCTACTCATAAGCCAGGTCTTGAGTAGCCTCCTGAAGGTTAGCAGGTCTTGGGTCTATCGTATGTTCAGTGGGAGGGTGTTCCAGGTCTTGGCAGCGAGGTGGGAGTAGGACCTCCCGCTGGTGGTTGTTCTTCGGATGAGCGGGACGATGGCGAGTGCGAGGTCGGCGGAGCAGAGCTGGCGGTTGGGGGTGTAGAAGGAAAGTTGTTTGTTGAGGTAGGCTGGGCCGGTCTTGTGGAGTGCCTTGTGTGTGTGGATGATGGATGAGGAGCTTGAACAGTTGAGTGTTGTCAGCGTAGGAGATTATGTTGAGGTTGTGCTGTTGAGCGACATGTGTGAGCGGGGCCATTCAAATGTTGAACAGTGTCGGGCTGAGGGAGGAACCCTGGGGAACGCTGCAGATGATCTCGGAGGCATCGGATCTGAATGGGGGAAGCGGATGCTCTGGGTTCTGCCTGAGAGGAAGGAGGTGGTCCATTCCAGGGCTTTGTCTCGAATGCCTATGGCGTGGAGGCGTGTGCATAGTGTGCGGTGGAAAACAGTGTTGAAGGCGGCGGAGAGGTCCAGGAGGATGAGGGCTTCAGTTTCATCGTTGTCCAGCAGTATCCTGATGGAGTCGGTGGCGGCGATGAGGGCGGTTTTGGTGCTGCGGTTGCTGCGGAACCCTGACTGGGAAGGGTCCAGGATTCTGTTTTCTTCGAGGTATCGGGTTAGCTGTCTGTTGACGATCTTCTTGATGACCTTGGCTGGGAATGGGAGCAGAGAGATAGGCCAGAAGTTCTTGAGGTCTCTAGGGTCAGCCATAGGTTTTTTGAGTAGGGCATTGATCTCAGCGTGTTTCCAGCTCTCTGGGAAGTTCGCAGTCTCGAGGGAGAGATTGATGACATTGCGCAGGTGGGACGCGATAGAGCTGCTGGCTTTGTTGAAGATGTGGTGCGGGAATGGGTCTGACGGGGAGCTGGAGTGGATTCTGCTCATGATCCTGATGGTGTCATTGATGCTCATGCTGGCCCAGGCTAGAAGGAGGGTTGTGGTCGATGGTGTGCAGAGACACTGTTGTGATACTGCTGTCTTGCAGCAGAAGAAAGTTGCGAGGCAGTCGCACAGAGCTTGTGATGGCGGGATGTCGTTGGGATGTTGAAGAGCTCCTTGCTATTGTGTGCTTTGTTGTCGAGACGGTCTTTGAAGGAGGTCCTCTTGGCAGTCCTGATGAGGGGATGGTGGTTGCGGGTGGCGTTCCTTGTCGGCTGTGTGGCTGTCCGAAGTCTGTTCAGTGTGCCATTTCTTCTCTAGCTTCCGGCAGGCTCGCTTGGAGGTAAGGAGTTCTGGTGTGAACCAGCTGGCCCTCTTGCTGGTGTCTCTGTGGGGAGGTTTCTTCAGTGGGGTAAGGGTGTTGGCGCAATCGTCGATCCAGCATCTGAGGTTGCGGGCAGCGTCGTCGGTGTTGGATGGTCCGGTGTGTGGGCTGAGAACGAGGTTTGCGTTTAGTTGGTCTTCAGTGATTTTTCTCCAGCAGCGGCGAGGGATCTGTTAGGTGCCGTGGTGTATGGTGGGTTTATGGAAGGAGAAGTGGACACAGCTGTGGTCGGTCCAGAGGAGTTCGGTGGTGTGGCTGAAGGTGACGTGGGGGCTTGCGGAGAAGACAGGGTCAAGCGTGTGGTCTGCAGAGTGGGTAGGCGTTTTGACGAGTTGCCTCATTCCGAGGTCGGCGAGGTTATCGATCAGGGTTGTCGAGTTGCTGTTGTTTTTGTTTTACAGGTGAAAGTTCAGGTCTCCGATGAGGATGTAGTCGGTGGAGGTCAGGGCATGCGTGCTGATGAAGTTGGCCATGGAGTCGCTGAATTGGGTTTGGGGTCCGGGGGGTCTGTAGACGAGGGTGCCTCTGAAGGTGGAGTTGAGGTCTGTGTGGATCTGGATTTGCATGTGTTCGGCAGTGCTGAGCGTGTCGTTGGTGCTGGTCGAGACCCTGATGCTGTTCTTGTGGACTATGGCAATTCCTCTCCGACTCCGTTGGTGCGGTCTCTGTGGGTGATTTTGTAGCCGTCCAGGATGGCTATGGTGATGTCGGGTGAGGAGGAGTCGTTCATCCAGGCCTCTGTAAGGAAGGTGACGTCCTGGGATGATGTGTCAGGCAGGTCCCAGAGCTCGACGGCGCATTTGCGTGCGGAGCGGGTGTTAAGTAGGATGCATCGGAGGTGGTTGAGGTCTTTCTTGGCGGGTTATTGGTCGTCTGTGAGGCTGGTGTAGCTGCAGTTCCGGCAGGTGAAGGGACCATGAGTGCATTTTGGTGCGGCCTTGAAGCAGGTTTGTGTCCGTCCGGGTTTGAGTGCGTGGAGTGTGCTGGCGTCATAGCAGTGGTGATCGTTGTGGAGGGTGCGGGGACCAGGGGTTATGGCGCTGGGTGCAGTCAAGGCATGGAGGGGTGCAGACAGGCTTGCCTTAGTCATGAGAGATGATAAAATTGTTCCACCGTTTGCCTTGAGTGACGTTATTATGGGTGATTGCCCACAAGGGACACTTGGGTATTTCCTTTACTAGGAGACGTATCAGGGAGAAATTTTGGTGGTCTGGAATAGATGTTTCCATTGAGCATTTTGTATGTTTGTGCACAAAATGTTCAAGCAGTGACAAGCAGTGACAAGTCAGCTGTTGTTTTGCGTGCTGAATCACATCCTGTTGATTTTCCAGTTGGTCCATGGAGGAAATTAGGTTTGGATATCATTGGGCCATTTCATGTTTGACCAAAAAATGAAATTTTGGTATTGTCCTCATTGGTTATTATTCCAAATGGCCAGAGGTCAAAATGGGTAAGGAGGTCGCCTCATAGAGTGTAATTGAATTTCTGGATAACATTTTTTGCAGAGAAGGTATTCCACAAGAGATTGTCACAGATAACGGACCTCAATTTATAAGTAGAAAATGTAATCCTTTATGGAGAAATGTGGAATAACCCATAGAAGAATAGCTGTGTTCCATCCCGAGGCTAATGGTCAAGTTGAGCGTTTTAATCGTGTAGTAAAGGAAGCTATCTAATTATCTACTAAGGGAGGTCTTAATTGGCGTAATGCTTTGCAGTCTATGTTGCTAGCATGTAGGACTTCACCTAATTCAGTCACTTTGGTTAGCCCATTCAAACTCCTGAAGCAAGCCAAGTACCAAGTTAGTTCCTAGGTGGAAAATAAAAAATTAAGTAAGGATAAAAACACAACTATGATTGACTATGAATAAGTTAGACACAGAGTCAATGAGTTTAAAGAGAGGATGAAACTTGTCATGGATAGGAAAAGTGGTACTGCAAGCAAACAGAGTATTGTAATTGGGGATTTGGTCCGCTTAAAAAAAAAAAGAATGCGTTCATAAAGGTTCGCAATGTTGGTCAGATCCCAAGAAAGTCATTGAGGTGTTCAACAATGCCATGAGAAGTGAGGGTGGTAGTGTTTGGAATTTCAACAGGATTTCTGTTTTCAAGGGAAGTGTTCATTCATCCAAAGATACAAGCAGGAATGTATCTTCAGATATGGAGTATGGTGATGATTCCATCAAGCAGGACTCTTAACATCCCTGCCTTAGCAGTGATTCCACCAAGAGGGTGTGTGTACATCATTTACCAGAAAAGTACAAGGATTATGTTATGAGTCAAAAAGGAAAAAATGAAAGGGGTAAGATGTGTTGTATAGTGACATGGCAGTCATGAGCGGGTTTCTATCCGCTTGTTGCTGTCACAAATTGACATGGCAGTCACGAGTGTTCTTCCTGCCCACTCGTGGCTGGCTGTCACGCTCTATGCTCCTTGTTGATGTTTAAGTGTTGTTCTTGGAGGGTGGTTAACGGGCTACTTAGAGAGATCAGATATACGTTTACCTGCAACTCGAAAAGGTCGAATAAACTACTCTCCTATGTGGATAAATCGCCTTTGTGATTTTTGTGATACTACATTGCTTCCTTTCCCTACAAACACTGTCAGGAGAAATCCAAACAAGAGACTATTGACTTTTTATGGATGTGGTTGCATCTCATTGTTGTTAGTTTTGTAAACAAATTATGCTCAGATCCTTTTCAAGGCAGTATGGACCAGGGGGAAGTGCTAAAACATGTTGTTCCCACTGAGAGGTATACATTGTTTCAATTTCTAATTTTGGAATGTATGAATGTCATCCATTACTCTTTCTATATCTCACAGTGGTATATCACAACCCTTCCCTTTCTTTCTATGCCTGTACTCACTAATGGTGTTATATTTAGATTGTAAACAGTTTCCAGGTTTTATACCTGTGCTCTTAAGGTTGTACCAAGGCATAGGTGGAATATGTGCTATAGGCTAGAATATATGCTACGGCTTGCATTCATGCTCTAAACTAGCCTTATTGCATACAAATCAGTAGTGAAAATACACAGCCTGGTGATGATAGTAGAAGTGTAGAAACTTATATGTGAGAGCTCTATGACTTAGCACTGATGCACCCTAGTGTGATGTTTGAACACCCCTTTATTTATGCTATGTTCATTTTTGATCTCTTTGAATAAAACATCTTCAGTTCCTCCTCCATACCAACAGCCGTGGTCCGTGCAGGTAACAGTGGTGGTGCTGGGTGGGTGGGGAGCTTTTTTGGAGGGACGATGCAAATAAAAAATTAAATAAATAATCGATTTTCCCTCATCATCGTCCGTCGGAATCCCCCTCCACCGCCACAGCGCTGTTACCTGCACGGACGGAAGCTGCATACCATCCCCCGATGGACTCCTAAGATGACTATTCATAATTTCTTTTTGAAGCATGCCATTGTTTTTTTGTTATTTTGTTGAATGCATAATTTTCTAGGGCTGTATATGACTGAAAGCGTAGCTCCTCCCTTTTAAAGCAGGAAAAATATCTCTTGCTGGGCCTGAAATGCCTGTTCAGTCGATGTCCTGCATCTGAGGAGATGTTTAGGAGAATCAGTAAGTGTTGTTCAGGCTTCAACACTATGCCAAATATATAGCATTTATGATTTGTTGCATGTATGGTTGTGACATGTGTTATGCCTAATGTACTGAGATGGAGTATCTGACTTTTATGGTTTGGTAGGTTGTAGTTACGTGCACTAAGGAAGGTGGTGTTGGTATTCCACACTTAGCCCAATACATTATTGTGCTAAAATTATGATGCATTGACATTTTCTTCTTTCTCCAAAGAACTCTCCTTCCAACCAGAACTAATAGAGCTTGATTGTTCTTGCACTGGAGTATTAATTTGACTTTTTGAATTCCCCTGTTTCAGACATTGGGAAATTGAGTTATTGATTGAGGGGGGTGAAATGTTACTAAAGCTGCAACCACAATTCTTGTCAGGGTGAAACACAAACCAAACCTCTGCTTAACCCCTCATAGCTTCACACAAATGTAGTTATGCTTAACTTAGAAGCAATATGCAAAGTATCTGTGCTGCACTGCAAACAGTAATAAAGTGACAACACTACACATTAACAATCCCACGCCCATTTGGAAAAATAGAGTAGACCAGGTTCAAGTCACAAGTTAAGGTCGACCACAGGACTGCGCTCTGGCTACAGAAAATTAACTTGTGGGCCTGGGTGTCTAGGTGTGAAGTCCCTACCTCAAGATGCATGGGTCAACATCAAGGAGAATTCAACAAGGAGCACCCATGTGAAGGCTGGCACTGTGATGTGTTTTGCAGTGACGTAGTCGATGACTGTCTTTGAGGAGCTATGACGCAAACTCCTGCGTCATCGTCGAGTAAACACTTAGAGCTTATGAAGACTTGTGCTGCAATGCATTGGCACAGGTGACCAGATGTGTCAAGCTAGGCTAATGTCGACGTCAGGCTGCATCAGTGTTGAAGAAGCCACCAGTGCTTGAGACGACTTGCGATGAGATGCATTGGTGAGGACAACAAGCTGCGATGCACTGGGCTAAAGTCGATGGCAGGCTGTGTCATGCTGCGTTGAGATACCTGGAGATTTATCAACGTCAAAGCAGCCTGTTATGTCCCTATGCTTTTGAACAGGTGGCATTCAACTGACCATTGGAGAGGTACTGAAGTTCTGGGTCCAAACAGGTAGGCTGATTTTATCAAGGCCGCCACTGCAACAGATGAGTCCAGGTACAGTAAAGGCCGTCTTTGGTGCTGAAGCAGTTCTTGGTCAGCAAGCAGATCAGCAGGGCAGTCTTTACAGCTAGGCAGTCCTTCTTCCTGATAGAGTCCACAGGTCCAGAAGTGATCTGAAGAGTTAGGTCTGAGGATCCCATATTTATACTTGGTGTCAGTTTTGAAGAAGGAGGCGTTTCTTGAGGTTTTCACCCACAGGTGTTTAGAATGTATTTCCTTTCTCCATGCCATGGCTCCAGCTTGTCTGGGGCAAAATATACTGGTGTGAAACCCTTTATAAGTGTGCTTAGGCACAGCTTTTGTGATGTGCAAGTGTGGTAGGTGACAACTCCTCCCCCATCAAATGGCCTATACTGCCAACACATATTCCCCCTTTGTCTCACAATGGTATTTCTGGTTGGCTAGGGTATGCACCTAAGCCAGGCAGAACCCACCACTCTAGTCAGGATAAGGGAGTTACACACCAAAAAAAAACCTGTGCACCACCTTGGTAGCTTGGCAGAGCAGTCAGAGTTATCCCAGAGGCAATGTGTAAAGCATTTGCGCAACACACATACACACCCCAGTGACACAACATATACACCACAAAAGAGACTCCACACAGTAGTATTTACAAATATGTCTCATATTGTACATAATAAACATAGACCACCAATGGATAAACTATAAATCACTTTGCTACTTAGGAAATTATCATCATCATAACAGTTATTATTTATAGGTTGCAAACTCCATGGACACACCCTCACTGTACATCTTCTGCAGACCCTAAAATCAGACATGTTAGCCTGTCCTGCAAGGCATAAAACAACACAAAGCACCACATCAGGGCATAACAAATACAGCAGTTTGGTCAGGAACAATATACATAAATTACATGGCATCACCCGCAGTATTTGTGACCATCTTAACCACAGAAGCACCAATGACCACCTATGGGCCGGAAGCCCTGCGCTCCTATTAGTGGCATTACTGTAACTGTAATGAGTCTGGCTACAACACAACAGATGGATTGCTGGTGTAACACATAGGCCATTGGAGCACTGGTTTGCCTACTACCAGAATATGGTAATGTAGGTATTTTTCCTAATGTGCAGCAAGTTCCCACATGGGGGCCTTGGTTGAGGACTCACTCTGTGTTATCGCTAGTAACTGAGGTAGGTTAAAACTGGGTGTGGGGGGCACAACACACCACCGCAGTCAGCAGGGTAACATGTTGGGTCCCCTCCAACTTCCTCTGCTGAAAATGCAGTTGGCCACACTCGTGCGGTGCAGCTCCAAGACAAGCCCCCACGTCTTCTTGAAGGTATGAGCTGCCTGCCAACTCTCCGGGGCCCAACTCACCCTCGAGGCTGCCAGCAGATCAAGGAAGGCGGCTTCATGTCAAGTGCTGCCCCCTCTTCACCCTACACTGGACTCCTGGAGCAGATGCACTTGTTTTCCTGGACTGCTACCGGTTACCAGGCAATTGGTTGTTGCAAGGAGATGGCGCTGACGTCACTCAGCTTGCCTGCCGTAGGTTTCTTCACTTGCAGGCAGGTGCTACTTTGAGATCCGGGGCTGTGTTGACTGTAAACAATGTGTGCTGTTGCGGGTCACCACTTGTGACCTAGGAGCACTGCTGCATGCACTCACAGCATGCTCACAATGTTCTTAATCCTCCTCCTGCAGCTCCAGGTCAAAAGAAAGGCACAGGTGGAAGCACTTCACCACACGCTAAGTTGCATAAACAATAAGTACACATCAGCGCTCCACGCGTGCTATGCTGAAATATAAAGCACTCTTACGGGATTTCTTTTATCAAAGGGAAAGGCCCATCTATTCCTTCTCCTACTCCATACAAGTCTACCCACCCCTCACACAGCAGGGGCGGCACTCCTCACACCGCTCCTCAGCTCTCTTTCTAGGCAGGTTTACTTTGGCATACAGCAAAGATCTGTTGAAGTCTGTTATCTCCCTGATACTTCCAACAGGAGACAACTACACACTGGATACCAGAGCAGGGTAAAAGGTGTCAGTCCTTTTACTCTGCCATAGACAGAAACAGCAAATGCAGGCCACCCCACCCCCTACACAGAAAAGGTTGCACTCCTCACAAGGCTCTTCAGCTCTTTTTCTTGGCCGGGACTCTTGTTTTCGGAAGTAATCTAAAGTCCTGGGGTTTTAATGTCTCATAGTTATACCCCATTTTTCATTGTTCTCTTTGCTTCAGAGTCTCTTAGCTAAGTCCAAACCAGTACTGTCCTCCCTGGTCCAGCATAGCCACAAGGGGTGGAGACAGCATTGTGCACATAGGACACATCCTATTCAGGTGCTAGTGAAACTCCTTCCACCACTCTAAATGCAGACCAAGTCTATTCAGCCTAGCAATGAGTCCCTGAGGCAAGACAGAGCACACCTCAACCCCCCTTGTAACTGTCTAAAGTGAGTGCAGATCTCCAGCTCCTGTCACACCAAAACCAGATTGTGAATATACAAACAGGCAAAAGCACACAGAAAGGTAAAGCAAGAAAATGCCCACTTTCTAAAACAGTTAAAATGAAATGCACGGTATTTCACTATCAGGAAATGTAAATCACACCAGTACATGCCCTACCTCTCATGTAAACTGCATCCTGCCCATGGAAGTACCTTGGGCCTACCTGAGATGTGCCTTACATGTAAGAATATGGAAGGTTTGGGCCTGGCAATGCCCAGAATCCGTTCCTCCATTTCACTTCGACCATCACTAAGACCAGCCTCTCTTTCCTGGACCTGGTGATTGAATCCAGTGGCGGCACTTTAAAAACGAAGGTCTTCCATAAACCTACGGATAAGAATGCCCTATTGGCCTTTGAGGCTTCCACGCCCGCTCCTTACGGGAGAATTTACCAGTTGGACAATTCTTCCGAATTCGGCGGAATTGTTCTGAAAGGGATGATTTTACGGAGGAAGCAAAAAACCTTACCTCAAGATTACAACAAAGGGGGTACCCCACCCGAGTCATCAAAAAAGCACGGAAAAGAGCATTCAATGTAAACCGGGATGCACTATTGTCCAAAAATATGAGTAAAAAACCTGTCTTTGTATCCACCTTTAATACAGCATCACAACAGATCAAAAAACTGGTCTTAAGGAATTGGAAGATACTCAATACAGGGGGTTTGAAAATTGAGACACCCCTGTTCTCATTTAGACGGAGTCAGAATTTGAGGGATCTTCTGATACATACGAGACCCAGGGATCTAGGACTAGTAAGAGAGAACGCTGCTGTAACAGGTTTACCTATATTGACAGGACATACTCGTTGTGGCACATGCAGTGTATGTCACTTGACGAAGAATTCCACTACTATTGATCTAGGACTCCGCACTCCCTGGGAACAGAGATCACACACCAATTGTAATTCCCAGGGAGTGATTTATCTGCTTACTTGTCCCTGCCAAAAAATGTATGTAGGGATGACTAGCAGGAAAGTAAGAACCAGAATAACGGAACACCGGAGTACTATAAGATGTGGTAAAACGAACACCAAACTCACGGCCCATTTCTTTGAGAAAGGACACAGTACAGAAGATCTTAGGTGGACCGTGATAGAGAAGATAAAACCTAGCAGACACCAAATAGATGACCAAAGAGTGTTACTGCAGCGAGAACAACGATGGGTTTACCGCCTAAGAAGCCACAAAGTGGGATTAAATGATGATATTCCTTGGCAGACACTACGTAGACAACTGTAAATCCATCTAACCCTTCAATAAGGCCATGGTCACTTCTGATTACCCACTTAGACAATTTCATCTGCATTCTATCTCCCTAGAATACTAATACACTTGGGACAACATAAAGGATACTATTATACCACCATATTAGCAACCGATGGGTAGTTATTCCAGCTGGGAATAGGGCACAGCCTACATTTTGAATAATGGGGGTTTTTGTAGCCATCACCACCTCGACAATAACACTGACTATTTCATCTTGGGGAAGGAATATCTAGGATGCGCCTTAATTCATGGGGCTTCTCGAACCTCTACTACCTACTCACAGGGGAGGGTTATCATGCTCTGGTGAAACATTATGATAGTCATAGATATACACACCAGAGGTTACACCCCTCTGACATTACTGGGACCACGGATATCTTGCAATAGAGCCTCAATTACATCAGCATCATTCAGGAGTATACCTGGTTCAATTGTGGATAATAAGACTATTGGGCAGGACAAGCTACGATCTATTATAGCCAGGAGTTCCTTTTATCCACATTCTCTTGTGCACTGATTGATATCCATGGTCGGGGCCAGCCTTTATCATCTATTGTAGATAGTCCCTTGTTCCTTTATGTTTGTGTGGGCAACACGCATTTTAGGCAAAAATAGATAACAGCTCAATTGTTTCCAGTATTGCTTATGCAGTTGCCTTTATTTTAGTTAAGTTAGGGCTGTATACCAACTTGCGTAACCCGTGGCCAGCATGACGTTAGCACCGAAAACCCCGTCGAGACTACACTTCCCGACCCCGTACTCTGGACGTGGAGATGTCGGGACGCCATGACGCTCCTGACGCCGGACGGCGGGGGCGGATCGTGAGTGGTGGCTCGATTAATAGAGGAAATGACACTGCGACCTCCAACTACGTGGTGTCACTGAATTCAGGTTCACGTTTGGGCAGGGATGACCTAACTGAACGGTAAGGTGAATGGGGAGCTCGTTAATGACTGGCGCTTTACCAGTTATTTGAATATCGCCGAACCAACCTATGGGGCAACTGCTAATCACTTTATACGCTTGATTCCTCGTAGATTGTGTTCATGGGCATACCCTCCTGACGGGCACCAGTTCAAGTTTATGTAGTTCATAAACTCGGTAAGTTTAATTTGATTGTATATTACAAGCCTCAATTTCGATGTTTTTATATCACGCGCCTACTATATAATATGAGTGGCTTTTGTGTGGAGCGTGTGTGGGCTCATTGGGGTCCCGGGCTCGGCTTGGGGCAGATGAGTGTATGCCTTGTTCATGACCATACTAGTTCATAATTTTGATTAAAGACTCAGTAATTTAAACTAGTCTTTTTGAATGTCTAATAAGACAACATAACCTAAATGACATACATTCAAGTTTGTGTGGAACGTTATTGAAGCACAGTTCTTTTACTAGGAGAAACATCTGCGTTAGCAATACAGAATTCTCAGAGAGGAATTGAGTAGAACTATGGGGGGCAAGTACCTGCACCCTTCTTATTATCCCTTACTCTTTTTCAGTGTATGTTCTCCCCGTTACTTTGGGGATATTTTCTCCACTGTATAATTGAAAAAAACCCGGATGAGTATGGATTCATGAGACCAACTACTTTCGGGAAACCCAGTGACCGAACTACGGTACAGGGTGACGAGTGGATTTGACTGCGACAGTCCTGAGGAAGACCGAAGTGACCTCTTGGGGCACAATGGAAGCGGTCGAAACATGTTGACTCTAGCAGTGGTAGGAGGGTAGTCTTGAGGAACCTCATTTTCTCAGTAAGACATTATCCCATCCTTTCTTTTTACTTTTAATCCTGATAGGGGTATCAAAATCGGGTTTAATAAAGCAATATTTTCTATTGGCACCCCTAATCAGTTTTAATCACATCCTAACTGCACTCTTTTCGTCGCACTTACATCAGATTCACGAGGTGTTCACTTATACGTTTCACCACTCATGTATTTTATTCTAGGCATGAGCGGGAAATCCGTTACGCCCGCGGATTTTGCGGATTTTTGGGAAATCCGCAATCCGCGAATTTTGCGGATTTCCCGTAAAATCCGCAAAAAAAAATCCGCGGACGTAACGGGTTCAAAAGTTGAACCCCCACTCATGTAACTATTTTACAATGGCGCCAGCAAGCTGCCAGCGCCGTTGTAAAATAGTTACAAAGTTAGCTTGCACAGGAACCACTAGATAAAACGAAGCAGGTGCTGCTTTATTTTATCTAAGTGCTTCCTGTGCAAGCTAACTTTGTAACTATTTTACAACGGCGCTGGCAGCTTGCTAGCGCCATTGTAAAATAGTTACAGCTCACTCAAGGGACCCCTGCGCCCTTCGGGGCGATTGCATAGTAACACACACATGGTCACTCGAACTAGTTGATGCTCAAATTCAGTGACTCATTCATTAGCCCAAAAACAATCGTGAGCGTCGTCGAGGCTGGACAGGTGTGCCTTCTTCCCAAATCTACCATGGAAAATCAGCTGTGATGCTGGATAGACTTTGCATCCTTGACTTTCACGAGCGCAATACCCGTGCTGTTCCTGTGACCAGGAGCTTCTTTCTCTTCATCTGCTGAACTGATCTTTCTCTGACCTTTTATACACACAAGAGGCACATACATGAGTAGGCACATTGTGTTCGCACAGGTTTCTGCAAGTTTGCGAGCGTTTTGTACAATTTCGCAATTTGCGAAATTGTACAAAACCCTGGCGAACTAGCAGAAACCCGTGCGAACACAAAAAAAAAATCCGCGAGGATTCGCGGATTTTGCGGATTTTCACAATCCGCAAATTCGCAAATCCGCAAATTCGCGGATTGCCAATCCGCAAAATCCGCCCATGCCTATATTATTCGTTGTACGTATTAATTGATTGTATCGTACGTCTTTTCACGTGGATTTTATTATTTTTTCCCCCTCCCTAATGCTCCGCCCTGGATGTGGCTACACCAGGGCGTTTGTAGCAGGCCCTATGATGAAGTATGTCGCATACTTCGGTATGTGAGTGAGGGCAGTTTTTCCAAACTGGGGAATTTTCCACTATTGTGGTTGTGTACTCTATATACCCCCTGCGTGTGATTAACTGGTAGCCTTAGGGGGCCTGGGGTATTGGAGTTTAAACTTTTGGGGCCCTCTCCCCACTTGTGTGTAGATCAAGTGTGTGCCCTACCCAGGTCAACATAACAATTAAAAACTGTGCGCACAGACACTGCAGTGGCAGGTCAGAGATACGTTTACAGGGCTACACATGTGGGTTGCACAACCAGTCCTGCAAGCCCACTAGTAGCATGCTAGGTCCAACTCTTTTCAATCTATTCACAGCTGACCTGCCACCCGCCCTAGAGGCTTGTAACTCTCACGCCCCCAGGTTAGGGGGCAAAGGGTTGCCCAGCATTTCCTACGCAGACGACGTCGTCCTGGTGAGCCACACGAAAGTTGGTCTTCAAAACCTTATAAACACGCTTTATGGTTATGCCGCTGAAAACCAATTAGAAGTGAACATCAGCAAGACAAAAGTTCTGTCCAAGTTCTGTCCATAACCGGGAACAAAATGTCGCACATTTGGTTGCTTGGCACAAAAGTAATTTCAAATTACTCTGAATACAAATATCTTGGGATCCTAGTCGACAAAGGTGGCCGCTATCTAAATCAACTAGAGGCCATCAAGAGGAAAGGCATGTTAATAACCACGACACTGAAACAGTTAAAGCTCAACTTGAGATGCGAAACTCTATTGACACTACTTTAAGTCGCTAAAATCAAAATAGAGTCATCAATTACATACGGCAGTGAGGCTCTAAGAGGAACTGACGCAAAACTTCTGGATACAACCATTTGAAAGACCTATAGACTTCTCTTCAACCTGCCATCGTGTCCTTCGCAAGCCCAGATTCGGTTACAATTTGGGCTGATGAGCCAAACTCTTGCACGAAGAGGGTCATACGTCAAGTGCTGGCACAAATTAAAGAACTCTCCAGAAAATACCTTGAATCAACAGCTTTGGCAAGACATGAATAGCTCACCCAGAATGCCGGCAAAAAAATACCTAGAGGAGTCCCTGACCGTCACAGGATTGAAAGAGCTATGGGAGTCTCCTCTATCACATGCGCAAATCAAGCTCATAGTGAACAAGAGCTTAAAGAGACACTCGCATGTGGAGGACAAAGCCACGTTTTCTCACAGACGCCATGCCTGGATGACCCTGTGTACTTATAAAACACCGGGGCTTCAAGCATATTTTGGTCTGGGGTATGGCTGGAAAACTAAAGAAGCCTTTTTAAAACATAGGCTAGGGATCCTACCCACCATTCCTCACCTACCACCGTGGCTGAGACAGAACAATGGGTCTAAATGACAGCTTTGCGGAATGGGGAATGAAGACTTAGAACATTTCCTATGCACCTGCTCGAGGCTGAACGAGGAAAGGGCAGCCCTGTTGAAAACAGCCTTTAACGAACTAGGAGTCCGCTCACGCAGACAAGCCGTCCTCGCCTGCTTCGATCCTGGTCTCCCGCCACTTAATGGGAAGCTGGTGAAATTTCTGAAACTAGTAGAACGGAAACAAACAACCCAGGCACCTGGCTAAGAGGAAAACTTGGGTTAGGATCATGCTGCTATGAACAATATATCCCATCCGCACTTTTACTGTCTTTTATCTTTCCCAAAACTCTAGTTTTTAAAGGTTCTCTTTTAATTTATCTTGTGGAGACTTGTTTTTTAATGTATTCTTCTTTTTGTAATGGTTTTTATTAACCTAAAATGATAACATATTTACTTACTTACATACACTAGTAGCATTTGATGTACAGGCCCGGACACACTCAGTACACTTTACTGGGAACTTACCAGTAAATCAAAATGCCAATTATGGAAAACCAATTATAATCACAATTTACACAGAGAGCATATGCACTTTAGCCCTTATCAGCAGTAGTAAAGTGCCCAGAGTCCTCTAGCCAACAGAAACAGTGTCAGAAAAATAGGAGGCAAAAGGCAAAAAGTTTGAGGATAAACCTTCAAAAAGGGCAAAGGTATAACAAATACCCAAATATTAACTGCCAGCTACACCTAGTCATGTGACCCAGGATACAAACCCAAGGCACCAAAAGGTTGGGGCAAGAAAATACAAACTTCCTAAAAGTGGTATTTTCAAAATTGTGACTTAAAATCTGTATTTACCATTAAAGAGGGATTCAAATTACAAGTCTTTAGACACCAAACTGGAACTACTTACCTGCTCCCAACTGAAAGTTATCATTTATTAAATGTAACAAGGTAACCCAAAGTCATCATATGAGAGAGTCAGGCCTTGTAGTAGTGAAAAACAAATGTAAAAGTTTTTCACTACCGGGACATGTACAACTTTATAACACATGTCCTACTTCTTTAATACACAGTATAATGTCATCTGGTCTGTGTAGGGCCCACACTAGAGGTAACTTATATGTTTTAAAAAAGAAGGTTTTAGGCCTGGCTAGATGTTTATTTTTGCCAGGTCAAAATGGCTGTTTAAAACTAAACACACAGGCTGCACAGGCAAGCTGGAGACATGTTTGACAGGCTGCTTAAGTGGGTGGCACAGTTAGTGCAGCAGGCCCAGTAGTACCATTTAATTTACAAATCCTGGGTACAGGTAAGGCCACTTTACATCGGATGTATATGTAAATTAAATGTGCCAATTCGGTGTAAGCCAGTGTCACAATGTTTAAAGGAGAGAGCGCATTCACTAGCAGTGGTAACGTGTGCAGAGTCCTAAAGCCAATAAATTAATTTCAGCAAAAACAGGAGGAGTAAGGCAAAATGTTTGGGGGAAGACCACTCTTAGGCTGATAGGTCTAATACAGAGGATAACCTTAATGGGTTAAAATCACACATACATTTTCAATGTGTTTTATTAATGATACATGGAATACCAGATAAATACACGTTTACAATGATGATTTAAGTACGACATCCAGTAGTTTGGTATAAGCCGTCAATATAAAATTGGGAAGTATGTTTTTAGGTCTTGCATACAAACAGATGGCAATAGACCTAGACAATCTAATATTCTTAAATTGGGTGCAGGATCCACCCCTTGCTCATAACTCAATAGCTTTTGATGTATCTGAGTTACCTGCTAGATGGCATCCAACATTGATCTTGTATTTGCCCTGTTTAGTGGGGTATTTCAATCTCACTGTTGCACGATTGGATGAGTTGTATCTCTCCACTATTGTCAGGAACTTGCATTGCAGCTTTTTTAGGGACTGTTTTCTCTCTCTCTAGCTGTCGCGTTCCTCTCTCTTCTCTGCCTCTATTGCCCATCCTTTATATATTTAGAATCCCAATCTATCCCAGTGCCTGCTGATCTACAGTGCTCCGACTCCAGCCTGCCACTAATACAGCAGCATGCAGCCATCTTTGAATATTTTTAAACCATTTCAAGATGGCTACCCAAATGTGCTCATGCTGGTTTATCAGTGCACACATGCCGGCCATCTTGGAATGCTTTTTGTTATGCTTTATGATAACCATTCCAAGACAGCAGCATTAGCATATGTATGTGTGTTTGTGTATGCAAAATTGACTTCTTAGAATGTTTTTTCGTAAAGCATAACAAAGGGCATTTCCAAGGGCCCACTGGGCATGTGAAAGCATGCACACATGACCAGCCATTTTGTATTGTTTTTTTGTTATAAATAATGACTAACCTTAAACAAACACTAACAAAAGCCAAAAGGCCTGCATCCCAATATCATAGATGAGACCTATTCGGTTTAGAAATGCTTGTTGATTCACTACTGGTGACTTTATGAAACACTTACGGCCAGATTCATGAACGGAAAATCATCTCGCAAAGTGCCAGATTCTGAGAATCTGGCCCTTTGCGAGCGCAATTTTTGCTATTGGGATTCATCATCCCAAATGCAAAAATCGCTATTATAGAATTCGCAAATTTGCAAGGAATTGCATTTAAGGAATCTCTATTTGAGATTACTTAAATGCAATTCATGAAACATTTAAAAATTGCTAATTCGCAATTTCGGCCCGCTATTTACTGCGAAGTCAAGCCTCGTGGTAAATAGCGGAAACTTAGAAAAATGCACGAAAGTGCATTTTTTTAAGTTGCATGTTACACACACACATGTCCTTGGGACATGTGTGTGCGTAACACCAGCGTCTAATATCATTTCTGGGGTGCAACAGGGTGTTCTTTGGACACCCCTGCACCCTTGAAATCGCAAACTCAGAATGCGAATCGCTAATAGCGATTCGCACATGGATATGTCTTCCCATTCATTCCTACGGGCCTTTAGGCCCAAAGGAATGAATGGGGAGTTATTCCTTATTTGCGATTAGCAAGTAGCTAATCGCAAATAAGGAAGCTGTAGGAATCGCAAAAAAAATTGCGATTTGTACATGATTCCCGTTTTGCGAGTCTGTAATAGCGATTCCTTAATAATCGCTATTACAGACTCGCAAAACGGGCCGATGATGAATCTACCTGCATGTTTTCTAGGCAGTGAAAGTTATGCCCTATTTGAGACTCAGGGTCTCTGTATGTGTGTTTTGTATGTAGGACCCCTATAAGGTTTTGCATCGTCAATATATTGTTTGGCCATTTTGTCTCTGTTGGTGCCATGCAACTTTTCCGAATACCAACTTTAATGATGTTAATTCATAAGCAGTGAAGTATGTGCCGGGTGTAAAGTTGTAGAATACCACCAATATATACTAAGGCCCGCGTTCAATAGCTGCCAAAGAGGATAAGTGTAGCCTAGATTTAAAAAAAACTTACAGCTAGATTCATCAAGCATTTTTGCGAGCGCAAACGGTGCAAATCGGAAAATTCGGCCATTTGCGCCCGCAAAAATGGCATTTGGAATGCATCAATGGGTCATGAACTCGCAATTTGAAAAATCGCAAATGATTGCGATTTCTCAAATTGCGATCGCATTTAAGGAATCTCAATTAGAGATTCCTTAAATGCAATTCATGAAACATTTAAAAACTGTGAATTCGCAATTTAGGACCGCTATTTACCACGAAGTCAAACCTCGTGGTAAATAGCGAAAAATTGGAAAAATTGATTTAAATGCATTTTTCTAAGTTGCATGTTACACACACACATGTCCTTTGGACATGTGTGTGCACAACATCAGTGTAAATTCACATTTCAGGGGTGCTACAGGGTGTCCTTTGGACACCCCTGCACCCTTGAAATCGCAATTTCATTTTGCGAATCGCTATTTGCGATTAGCAAATTGCGAGTGTCTTCCCATTTAATCCTATGGGCCTCTAGGCCCATAGGAATGAATGGGGAGATATTCCTTAATTGCGATTTGCAATTTGCGAGTCGCAATTAAGGAATAATTAGAAATCGCTATTTCTTGAGTGATTTCTTGATGAATAGCATTTTGCTATTCCTTAATAGCGAATCGGTAAATTTCGCTATTAAGGAATCGCAAAATGTGTTCTTCATGAATCTGGGTATTAATTTTTTTGTCTTAGCTATTGTTCTAAAGTTTAGTTTGTCCTTTCGTGTGGACCACAAGACAAACGTTGTCAACTAAAATAGAGATGGATATTCATGCCCAATGCGTAGAACACTTTCCATATAAAAAAATAAATAGAAATTGATATCTTTGGTGAACTATTTGTTGAAGAAAAAAAATTATATTTGACTGATTCTAGACGTTTTTAGACACTGCGTGATCCGTGAGCCATTTTAGTTAACAAGTCCCCAGCCACTAATGTGACAATAAACCTGAGGCAAACCAACTTTGACGTTCCTGAAATGGCATGCTGTAGACTGCGTTGTGCTGCTAAGTGCTTGTGAAGACTTTGGGGAGCTTCGGTTTCTAACTGAAAGAGCACAACTAACATATGCTTTTCTGTAGTAGATGGTTGTACCATTTAATTTTGGTCAATAAAAGTGCGTTTGGAAAATTCTTTAAATTGTGTTCAATTCTCGGTAATCTGCAGATTTCGACTTTCAACACCCCGTCTGTGCTTTGAACAGCGAGACTTTAGTTCCCTGTAGTGATGAGAATCCGCCACAGCAAATGATTGAGGGCAGTCCTAATTATTTTATATAGTTCGAACTTGAGCACCTGGTCCATTTACAGGTGGAGACGACGCTGGGACTCGAACCAGGGTGTCCTAAAACACCGTCGGCAGTTCTAGCTTTTACGCCACATCGTCTGTATGTCACTGCCTTTTTCTAATGCATTATTAGTTGTGGAAGTCTTTTGATGTTGGTTGGTTAAATCTTTATTTTGAGCGTTTTCAACAAACAACTGGTGATTTTTTTTTACCTGGATTTCTTAGGATTTTGCCCTCACGTTGCTCAAGTGTGAATTTATTTTACATTGGACACCCTTTATTTTAAGTGCTGAAATGGGATTAATACTGAAAGCTAGCACTCCGGCATTCTATGTAGTGATATATTTTGACTCGCCATGAGTGCCCCTTTAAATGCAACTGCTTGGCTGCCCAGCTCCCCCTGATCAGACAGCATCTGCTCAATCTGACATCTAGCATTTCGAGACAAGAGAAAGTGTTTACCTTTAAATTGCTCTCATCATTTTACATCTTCAGTGCGTCTGATTCCGTGAAAGATCAAAGCGAGGAGTGAGGTGCAGTTGTCGGACTCTTGCAAATAGGGTCCTCAACGCGCGAGCACTCAAGAAAATGGCAGCTAGGCGCCCTGCGTATAGGCATCGCAAGCCTGGGTCTCACGTTCGCTATAACAACCCGGTTAACAAACCTCAGGCAGGTTTTTTACTCTGTCCCTTCAGGAGCTGACCTTTAGCGCAGGGAAGGAACGCCTTACATAAGAAATGATCCACTGTCCGCTGGGCATGCACAACAACCTTCACAGCGGACACTGCCTCCTTGTTCATGCCTGGACGTGTCTCTATCATTCATCTCGGTGGGAGAAGCACACACGCCTCCGGGCTCCTGTGAGGAGCATGTTGCCTTAGGATCTTTTCAGTAGCTCTGGGGCCTGACGTGTTACAAACTGACAAACGCCGAAGTGATGAATTATTTCAAGTAATTCTCCGCCATTAGGAGAAATTCGTGGTCGCTAATGGGCTGCGAAAGAAAGCTTCTGCTTTGAAAACTCTCTGCCTACCTACCGGCAATTATTAACATGGCCTCCTCTTCCTGAAAAAAAGATACTTGTGGCCTGATTGAGCGTTTGATGAACTGCACGTCCTTCCCTTAGGGTGGTGGAATATATTACCTACTGTCCATCAAAGTTAGATATGAGTCAAGGCCCAGCCGTCATCTCAGTAAATTGAAAGGAACCACCCTTACAATGTTTCTTTTCAGTTTACAAACGTTGGGTGGTGTTGAGAGCCACCCCGGCGCTCTACTACAATGTAGCAGTTTCACGCATCCACACACCCCTCGGGGCGGGCTCAACTCGAAGGGATAAATAAACGCCGGAGACCGCTCGGGGTCTTCCAGCCACCAGAGTAAAAGTAAAAGTGTCTCGTGTGTTTTCCTTAGCGCTGCTGTGGCCTAGTTTACCCTGGCCCCGCCGTGCTACATTGGCGATGAGGCCGGTCCGACCCATGCATACCCACCTACCTGCCTAACACTGGGAGCTCGCGGAGCCCACGCGCAGTGTCCCGCTCCTGTGTTGCTGACTGTCATCCTGCAGGGAGCTCGCAAAGCTCACCCGCACAGCTCCACGTCGACCGGCGCCTGCTGCTCCCTGGAGCCCTGGCTGCCCACGGCCTCCACAGCTGCACCGCCTGCCTCACTGCTACAGGCCATCAGCCTGCACCCGCCTACGCTTCTCCCTGTCCAACAGGAACGCTTTCAGCTGGCGGCGCTTGCAATGGCCATCCTCCGTTTAGGTGCCCGCTGCACGAGCGCGGAGACAACGTGCACCTCGCTGTGGCCGGGCCGCCCCCATCTGCGCACCACGAGGCAGGGCTCCAAAGCACGCCTGCTCCCGGCCCCCCCTGCCTCATCAGTGCTGCGCTGTGTAACACCACAAATAGTACGGCTCCCCGCCTGCCTTCTGGAGGTAGCGGGCAAAGAACTGAGCTGCCGGGTCGGCTGCCTGCCAAGCACCTACACAAACTCCTCGCGTCTGGCCTAGGCTGCAGGGATCTTCAGTGATGCACACCACTGTATATCGATCAGCCAGGGGTCCTCCTGCACGTGTTTGCCCCAGAGAAAAAAAAAGCCAGCTCAAAATTAGCACCCCCATACAGGTGGATCACGGGAGAAAACTGTGCACACGAAGAAAAAGTAGTAAAGGCAAGAGACAAGGAATACTTTTGAGCAAGTCGGACAGAGCCCTGGCAGTTACACTGTTCTGGCCCACCAGACTGCTCCAAGGGGATTATCACCTCCTACACCCCACTAGTGCCACAAGACAGTGAGAGACACGTGACCACACGCAGAAACGCACGCCAAGTCACAGACTTTCAGCACTCAACCCACACCCTAGCGCATGTGCTTCGATGCACAGCCACAATGAGCAACCAGCCGACAGCTGGCGCTGCGGCCCAGCAGGATGGTACAAATAATCCATGCGGGGGTGCCAATGCTCCTTCCCCAGGGCACAGCCACACGGCGGTCGCACCTCTACCCTCCTTCAGTGAGGCCTCAGACCCTGCTACAGACGCACCAAGATGGGAAGCGTGGGTCGGTCGGCTCAACCACTACTTCAATGGGACAAGGGAAACCGATGGCACTGTCAAACGGTCACTTCTCATCTACTATGAGGCACTGAAATCTATGACCTCTTCGAGACGCTCCTCAACATGGGAAATGACGACGACTATGAGGTGGCGGTAGCCGCGCTCAACATGCACTTTGACCCCCAACTCAACCCTGACTTTGAGAAGTTCAAGTTCAAGAGGGCTTGGCAGATGGACACAGAGTCTGTCAACATGTCCTATGCACAGCTACACCAGCTGGCCAGCAAGTGCCCGTTCACAGTCCAACGGGAGGATATACAAGATACAATCCTCCTTGGTTGCCGCTCCAAGCTCCTGCGAAAGCTGATCCTTCATCAACCAGGAATCTCACTGGACGAGATCCTGGTCCTGGCCCACTCCCACGAGCTGTTGGACGACCGAGCGGAGGAAATGGAAGCCACCCTGCACACACGTTGCCGCCTCACATGTACCCAGGTACCCGCCAATCAAGGAAGAGAGGGTGGAAGCAATCCAGAGATGCCCCACCACGGCTCGCCAAGCGCCCAGGCTGCTACCAGGTGGACCGTGTGGATACTGTGGAGAAGATCACCCCGCGACGGCCGTCTGCATGGCGAAGGGGAAAACATGCTCCCACTGTGGCTAGCTGAATTACTTCGCCAAGGTATGCCATGGCGGGCGGGTCAGACAAACGTCGTGAAGGCCCAGGAGCATGCCACAACATGTTTGCAAGATCTCTCTCGACGATCCATCATCAACAGCAGAGGACCAGCCACAAGAACGACGCCCGATGTATGAAGATGAGGACGAGGAAGTGTTTGTGGTGTTGTACGTCAGCAGATCGGACCATCGCCGAAGGCCACCTCCCATGTGCTCTGTCTCAGTCGAAGGCACCGATGTACAAGCCCTCATCGACACCAGTGCATCAGTCAATGTGATGGACTCGGAGCAGAATGACCTCCTGTCACCTCGACCCCCACTCTCACCTTCCACAGCCAGGATCAATACGTATGGAGGGACTGACCCGCTGCCCCTCCGTGAAGTCATTCAGGCCACGGTCGCAAGCGGCAACTACTCCACTGAGGCGAGGTTCCACATCAGCGAGGGAAGAAAAGGGACTCTGCTCAGCTGCCAAAAGGCTGAGGACCTAGGACTTGTCTTCTTCGCCAACCAAAGCCATGACTCTCACGCTGAAGCAATGCTGAAGGAATACCCAGTTCTCTTCAAAGGACTGGGAAAGCTCAAGGGCAAGAAATTCAAGCTCCACATTAACCCCTCGGTAAGACCAGTAGCCCTCAGGCACCAGCGGGTGCCGTTCAACCTTCGCCCGCAAGTGGAGGAGGAGCTGAAAAAGCTCAAAGATCTTGACTTAATCGAAAAAGTCTCTGGGTGTCGCGCTGGTCGTAGCACCCAACCCAAGCAACCTGGAGCCATCCGGCTCTGCGTCGACATGAGGCTGCCAAATACAGCTGTAAAGAGAGAACGTCACATCACTCCCACAATGGACGACATAGTGGCGGACCTAAACGGAGCGAAGTGGTTCTCTAAGCTGGACCTGAACGCCGGCTACCATCAGCTGGAACTGGAGCCCGAGAGCAGGTATATCACCACCTTCTCGACGCAGGTTGGCCTCCGAAGATACAAGAGGCTCCGCTTTGGAGTGTCATCAGCAGCCAGAGTCTTCCAAAATACCATCAGAGAAGCACTGTTGGGGCTGCAAGGACCTTAGTGATGATATACTAGTGTTCTAAAACACATTGGAGAAAAACCACAACCATCTCCGAGCCACTCTGAAGAGACTAGCAGACTGTGGGTTGACCCTGCACAAGTCCAAGTGCTCGTTTTTTCAAGAGGCAGTTGACTTCTTCGGATATACATTCATCCGAGAGGGGCTCCTAGTGGACCCTAAGAAGGCTAAGGCCATCCGCGCAGTTAGCACACCAAGGAACCCCACTAAAGTGAGGAGTTTCCTCTGGATGGCCACATATTGTGGGCGTTTCATTCCCAACCTCGCGACCATGTCACAGCCACTCCGGGTCCTCACAGGCCATGATCACAAGTGGGAGTGGACAACTGCTGCCAACAAAGTGTTGCAGGACATCAAAGCAGGACTGCTAGACAAGATGGTGATGGCCTACTTCCACCCAAGACAATGCACAGAACTGGCCGTCGACGCCAGCCCAGTGGGCCTAGGGGCAGTCCTCCTCCAGGAACATAGCCCTGAGGTCTGGAAACCAGTCGCTTACACAAGCAAGGCCCTCACCAACATGGAGACCAGGTACGCTAAAATCGGGAGGGAGGCGTTGGCTATCAAATGGGTGTGCCAACATTTCCACCTGTACCTATGCGGCCAGGAGTTCCATGATGTGACAGACCACAAACCGCTACTCCCGCTGTGTGCAGGCTCATCCCGGCTGGCGCCCCTGAGGATCGAACGGTGGGCAGTGCAGTTACAGTCATACAACTTCAAGGTAATCTATCGTCCAGGGGCCAACAACCCAACTGACTACCCGTTGCGACACCCAGAGTTAACGATGCCATCGGACCCGTCGGCGGATACATGCAACACTGAAGCCTTCATCAACATGGTGTTGCAAGGGGCGACTCCCACATCCATGACGCTCGAAGAAATTGACCGGGCCACCCAGGAAGACCACACTCTGTCCTGAGTGAGAGAAGCGCCGGAGAGCAGTGGATGGGCCCACTTCATGGATGGATCCCGCGTCCTCCGGCCCAAAGTCAGCCACTCCCAACAAGAAACTCTGGCAAGTCCGCCATGAACTCAGTGGGGGGGGGGTACATGGAGTTGTTCTAAAGAGGACACCTGATAGTTGTCACGGAGAGGTTGCAGAAACGGATCCTCACGCTGGCACACGTTGGCCACCAGGGAGTGGCGAAGACAAAGACCAGGTTGCGGAACAAGGTCTGGTTTCCCACGATGGACTCCATGGTGGAGGAAATGGTGAGGCTGTGCAATGCCTGCACGATCACCAGAGGTGACCCCACACCTGCACCAGTGATCACCGAAGAACTGAGCAAGGCCCCCTGGGCACACATCAGCTTAGACTTTGGGAGCTTCCCTGATGGATGTCGCATGCTGGTTATGGTTGACTCATTCTCGCAGTTCCCCATTGTCGAAGTAGTGTCGTCAACGGTATTTCCCCAGGTGAAGAAGGTCCTGGACAAGACTTTTGCAATGATGAGGCTGCCGGAAGATGTAAAGTCTGACAATGGACCCCCGTTCCAGGGCAGAGAGTACCAGGAGTATCTTGAGAAGAAGGCGATTCGCCATCAAAATATCACTCCGCTGTGGCCACAAGCGAACAGGGAAGTGGAACGTCTAATGAGGACACTCAACTGAGCGCTGGATGAAGGAGAAGATGCTGAGGCAGCTCTCAACCAATTCCTTGGTGCGTATCGACAGAACCCTCACAGCACGACCAAGTGTGCTCTGGCTCATCTACTGTTCAAGTGGGTCCCACGAGACAGTATCCCATCTGACCCAGCGTGGGTGCCCGTGGAACAGGATGATGAGGCTGTCCAAGCAAGGAGGGAGCCCGAAGGGCACAAGAACCCCAGCTAAGAGTGGGAGATTGGGTAGCGATCAAAGACCGACACCCCGGTTGGAAGTTCAGGATGCCCTACGAGTCAGAAGTATGGACTGTTGTGGGCATGCAAGGGAACATGGTCACTGCTCAAAAGGGACAGCACTCTGTAACGAAGAATGTGTCCAGCTTCAAGAAGACAGCCGAGAGTGAGCCAGGCCAAGAAGTGTCCGACTATCAAGATACACTTCCGAGCTCCTCCCCTCCTGCATCACCCATCATGGGGAGTCCGTCGCTGGAGACACCTCGGCAAGCAAGCCAAGGTGGGTCGGACACTGCCGAGTCGACCCATCAAGACGCAGCAACTGAGACGTCCGAGAGCATTCCATCCAGTGCTCTGTCCGGTCCCAGTTCTCAGAGCCAGAAGTATGGTCTCTTGCCGAATCCTGCTCCAAGTTAGAGACTGAAAGACTTTGTATATACAACCTCATGCAATGGGAGCCTTTGATGGTCTGGAACTGAAAGAAAGGAGGGATGTAGAGAGCCACCCAGGCCCTCTACTACAATGTAGAAGTTTCACGCATCCACACACCCCTCGGGGTGGGCTCGACCCGAGGGGATAAAAAAATGGCTGGAGATCGCTCTGGGTCTTCCGGCCACGAGAGTAAAAGTAAAAGTGTCTTGTGTATTTTACTTAGCGCTGCTGCAGCTTAGTTTCCCCTGGTCCTGCCGCACTACAGGTGGCTGGCAGCTGTTGCGTTTCACAGCCCTTAACCAAAGTTTGAACTTTAAAATAAATCTTTTGGTTTTTCAGAGGGAAACTCCCAAAGTGGGAGTGTTTGGAAAAAATAAAATTAATCTAATGCCCCTCACTCCCTGAGAGGTTTCCTCCAGGGTGTGGGATTCAATATTTGTTTCTGTCCCTCACTACCAGCATTTGCCTGGTGGTAAAAAACAGTAAAAATAAGACATTACTCCATTTACCCTCAACAAGGCAGGTGGTGTAATTAATGCCTTTCCTTTGATGGGCCCTATTCCTTTGGGCTATCGGAGGAAGTTTAATGTGAACAGACCCAATGGGGGCTCTGTTGAGGAAACGGGCCGACTGACCTACCGTCATTGGTCCCTATCACCGCATTACAATGCGACCACACATGTGTGGTCGCATTCACCCATTTCTCAATAGGAGCTTGTGTTGTGGCCATAAGAGGGCCCTCATACAAACGCCCATTGAGAAATGGGAGTCTGTGTTCATCTCTGCACCCCTTGTGGCAGGCAGCTAAAGCTGCCTGCCACAAGGTTTAAGGATCAACAGGGGGGAACCATAGGTGCCCCCTCAGCCCCCCAACTGGAGGCGGAATACAGAAGGGGACCCTGCTAGGGGCCCTGAAAAACACTTTCCAATAGAGTTTTTATGTCAGAAAGGCCAGCCTGGAAACCCTGCCGGAAACTGTGCAGCGTAATCCAGAAGACTGAAAGTCCTTCTATTTGGACTATGGTCCGGTCTACGGCTGGCAGACGGCCTCCTGGAGCCATTCGTAAGCCAGCCAGAATGACTGGCTGGTGTCAATTCTGACCAGCTGTATTATAATCAGCCAGTAGGGATTGAAACCAAGATCAACATCGTAATAAGGCCCTTAATCATGTTTGCACAGGAGTACCCTGTCCACCAAACTCTGTATCAGACCTTAAAGCACACTGTCAGCCAGCGCAGTAAGCTTGGGGTAACCATTAACTAGCAGGACTAGAGTTTACTAAGTTTATTGAAATAGCTCTACTAAGAAGTAGGAAGAGGGAACAAGATACCTAGGTTTCCAGAATTGCTCCAGGAACAGTTGAATAAAAAGATCTAACAACACTTCTATTACACAATCAATATTTTATAGCTGAAAACATATTTTAAAGCTTTCATTTTAAATTTAATGGAGTTTTTTTCCACAGAGCGGATGGAGGAGGTTATATTTAATACTAACCTGTTTTAGAAAGTCCCCACAACTGTAGTTTTGGCATTTATAAGTCCTGTATATAACTGTTGAATGGTGATAAATGTATCAACTCCTGAAGGCGATAGATTGAGTTGGTCCATTTTAAGCTGTCATACACAAGTCACTCACATATCAGCAGCTGGTGCCTAACTCACTGACCCCTGGTTTGTGTTTGTTATTCCAAGTTCAATTGCAATAACTTTGCATTGAGATTCACAACAGAAATAGGTGTGGAGTGCAATAATTCTAGCACATGATAATGTGATGAGTTTTTAAGTGTGCTTTTAAAAGCGATAGCTGATCATGCATGGACCACTTATTCACCCAATCCCTAGATGGTGTTAACCAAACCTAGACACAGAATTAGTATCAGATGGCGCCAGAGCAAGGGTTTGCTCAAAGAAACACACAATTTAGCATCACTCAATTGTCAGAACAAAAGAAGAGCAGCCATAACACTTGCTGGGTATGATGATGTTGTATTGTGTAGCATCAAATTCCTAATCATACATGCAAAGTGGGCATGACCAGGTGTGTATCGAGCAAAGTATCATCAGCATAAACTAAAATCTCAAACAATGTGCAACAATCAGAAGCTTCTAAAAGACATATAGACACACCACTCCTGCCTTTCCCAGTAAAATTGCAAAATAATATGTAATATGGCCACAGATACTGCTGCAATTTGCTAGATATGACATCACAGAAAGCTACTTAGGGAAATAACTATATTGAGGATGACAGAAATTGGCAAATCTGAGGATAAGATCAAGCAAAGGCATAACATAAGCACTGCTATCTTATGGGCTCCTTGGACAAACAGCAACCGCCCTACAGTCAACAGATAGATGGCATGCAATACCAGCACTTGTCAAATGACTTGCTGTACTGCATCTGCCAGCTTTAAGCTCTGTCTGGAACACACATGTATTGGTGGCTGTAGTGTGTTTTCACCATTCTTGTTACATATCTTTGAGACAACTGTGTATATTACATCACAGCACATAAGATTCCCCAAACCAAAACCCAATCTGAAATAAGTAAGGGTTAAAATGTAAACCAAAGGCAACTTCCCATACTTTGTAAGTGCATTGTTTACCACCTGACGATGTGTAACACATTTAAAGGAACAAGAAAGCTGTGCCCTCCAGCGATATGCAAAAAATCTGTTATTCTTATTACTGCCTCACAAATGTGGTAAACATGTTCATAGGAAGTACCAATGATTCCTACACTTTCAGACACAGTACTATCAATCAATGACTTAAAGATTGTGTGTAGAATGGGCAAAGTCCATTGGTAGGTATGTACAACACACAAGGCTATAAGAGCCTATCCATATGCAACATGTGTAATAGGTACTTAATTGCCCAACATAGATGACCCAGGCTACTCTTTGAGACACCTGATGAAGTCACCAAATAAATATCCAGTGACTACAGCAGGAAAAGCATTTAACACTACAGAGAGGAAAATACACAGCTTCATTGAGAAGTACTTTGACATCCTAAAATTCAGATTCAGATGCTTAGATGTGCATGTCGGTAGAGTGTTTTACCAACCCAACAAAGGGGTCAATTAGGATGGCGGATGGACAAAGTCATTTCGCCATCCTGTCGGGGGACGGGACCGCCCGCCACAGGGGCGGAGGTCCTGTGCCTCGAATTAGGATGCACCCGCCACAGTGGCGGGTGCATCCCGCATTTTTAACATTGCGGCAGCACCGCCCGCCGCAATGCTAAAAATGCATGTTGTGCGTCTCAAAGCACAACATGACAGGCACTGCGTGGTGCCTGCCATGTTGTATTTTGAAACGCAGTACCCCCCATGTGCACCCCCACACCCCCTTCACCCTGGGGGCCCACAATGGGCCCCCGAAGCAAAGACCGTATGCCCACAGCACATCCTAATATGGCTGGTGGTGTCTGATAGACACCGCCACCATATTAGACCTTTCCCGCACAGTCTCCTTGCCGTCTTCCCGTCTGCCGCGGTCCCCCCGCCATTGTAATATGGGGTGGGGGGAAATAGGTGGCGGACGGGCATGGGTGGCGGACGGATCGCCACCGCCTGCATGGCGGTGGCGATCCGTCCTCCATCCTAATCGGCCCCAAAGTTTGTGTTGCTCTTTCCGCCACTTATCTTTACCAGTTGGAACATCACTAGATCTGACATCAATGTGTAGTATCACTATGATAACACAAAACCAGACCTCTACTGTGGCATAGACTCAGAGGATGGACACATGAAGAGAAACAAATTCATATTAGTCATCTTTAACTGTAAGTCCTATCAACACTAGAAAACAGTACATACATGTGGTAGTTACGTCTCTGAATACATCCCAGAAAAAATTGACATGTTCATTGTTAAATAACATAGAAATGTAAGAAAATCAAGATGAAAACAAGATGAGTCACACTCACAAACAGATCTTTGCTGAACTGCCATAGCTGTATCAACAACACTGGTCCTATAAGGAAATGACACAACAGTCAACACATGCAAATAAAACAATGGTTTGTAATATGCATCACTTTAAAACAGGTAACCTGTATTCCATGTGTTTATTATTTATTAATATTATACATCTAATTCCTGTAACACTATGCCATGGACATGCTTCTCTTTCATCGCTGCTCTTCCACACTATGGTTGATGATGATTTTAATTGAAAATGGTGTCTAACCCCTGATCAGAAACCCAATAAGGAGAGGATGTGCTTGCAAATCTTCAGACACCTCTGTAATGATCTGTGGAGCCATGTGCATATTTATTAGGCATCTATCCTCAGGTTACATCTGGCCTGGAGACATATTGAACATGAGAGACTGTTGATCTTCATACACATATCCCGGAGAGACTTCTTCATGTCAATCGACAGCTGAGCAATTACATTCTTTACATTATTTTACATTGTGACTACAGAGTTTCAGAGCCCAGCAAATATGTCCATAAGGATTGTATGTGTTGTATGCGATTGTGATGAAAATCAAACGTAAAGAAAATTGTACTGACAAATTATTCTTTTAGAATACATTATGCCAGGTTGAGGAAAAAACCTGCAGAAAGCCATTCTTGAAGAAACTTTAGTTTTTCTCATGTTTGACATTCGTTTTGTGGATTTTATGAATGGTCTGTCCCCTTAACTGCTGGTCTTTTTTCAAGATCCTTTTCCTTGCCTACCATGTACTACCCTTGTGATGCTCACCCTCCCACTCGCTTACTCCGGTATCCACTTTAGCCTTTTTTCAACTACCCCTTGTTCTTCAACATTTACTCCCATTTTCCATACCTTTTATTTCTCTTGCTCCTTTACTCCCTTTTTAAGAAGCCCCTTAACTGCACACTAACTTGGTGTTTGGCCAAATTATCCCTTGAAAAATATAGAGAGATAGCAATATCAGAATTTGATTATCATGACACACGAATATTGTGAAGTACAAATATAGTTGATGAGAATATAGGTTTTGGAGGTAAGTAATATCGTTGTGAATAATATAAAAGTTTTAAATATTGTTTTCGCTAACATAGTGGGTATAAATATGATTATTAAATTATGTTAATGTGTTTTAGCTGATATAACCAATTTATGTGTCACTATTGTTTATATAAATGTTAATAATAGTTTCTAAAATCAATTTCTTAATTGTAATTTATAGTGTTGTAGCTGATTGTTGGGATTCTAGGGGGCTAGGGTGGGAAGTTAATTAGGTAATTATAAACTATATTTAATTATATGATTGATATTTATTATGTAATTTATGTAATTTCGTTTTATTTTTATTATGTGCTACTGGTGGACTGTTAGATTTGTAGGGGAACAGGGTGGGAAATTAATTAAGTAATAATTGATTAACTATTAATTATTATTTGTAAATTAATTATTTAATCGACATTTAAATATGTTGACTGTTGAATACCTATTTATTTTCATTTTATTTTAGTTGCAGAATGCTAAGTTCATAGGGGTCCAGATTAAAATATAGTTAATTACCAATTAAGTAGAAACTGTTAAATAATTAGTTAATTTATCCTAAATATATAAGTAAAGGAATACTTATTTTTTTGGTTAAATTGTAGTGAGACCCCCGCGGACCCACTTTGGTTCCCCATCTTAGTTTTAAGTTTGACATGTTTTAGCTATATTATTTTACAAGTTTTATTTCTGCGAAGGCGCTGTACATGCAGCTTGTTGTTGTTGGATAGCATTTCCTGCTACATTGTCTGTGCACTTCGTTCAAGGCTAAGAAAAGAACTAGGTATGCTAGTGTTTGCATTGCCCACTCGGAGATAGCTTCTAACATCTACACATGTCATTGTATAAGAGCTGTCCCTCTACAACAGTTGTTCTATTATATTAACAGCGCACTGTCCCTTTTATGGGTCAGATGGGTACTCCAGCCATAATGGTCCTGGAATGACGGCTGTGTTCAGCATGCAGCTCTGTTAATGCTGATCTTCCACCCTGCAGAGAGGGATTGCCAATCCTACTCCAGACCAAGCCCTCCAGGTATGGTGTCTCAGGCTAACCTAAGAAATCAGGCAGAGCGCACATCTGATATGCTTTCAGAGTAGCAGTAGTGATAGGAAGGGATAGATACATATATAAATCAGACTGGGATGTTAGGACTGTTCATTCTTTTCACCATGTTTATAATGCTGGTTACTTTGCTTTGTTTTATCTGCCTAATAATCTCAGTGCATTCCCTCTATGCAAGATTACGATGGTTTCAATAAACATATTGAGACTTCCTTCGAATATTTCTTATGTTTAACATGGACATGCATGAGTAAGCAACAAAAGGGGTAAGAGCTGTTTCCACAATTCCCTTGGTAATCAGAATGTCAAGGTCATGGTTGTCAAAATCACCTGCTACCCGGGAAGGGTTAGGGGTTCAGGTAAGGCACTGTGAGCTAACTAGGAATGGGGCCAACAGTCTCTGATGGTGGACATGGACTCAGTACCTGTATTGTGACATCCTGGTATCCTACCTTTTCTAGTTTGTACCATCTGTTTGTGGAGGAGGTACATACAGATTTGGAAGTTACTTAATAATTGAATTACAATTATTTAATAATTAACAATTAATTTGTTATTGAATGCTAGTTATGTAAATCGGTTGATTGTTTTTAGGTTTTTTACAAATATATATATACCCGGTGGTGAGTACGAGTAGCATTTCAGCGTATGTCAGGTTAGAAGAGGAGCATTCAATATCCTCCAGATATACTAGAATATTGGTAGTCCTGGGGGATTCAAACACACAGATTTTAACACATCATGTCCAACAAAGCGCTGCAAGAGAGGGAAGCAGCAGCGGAAGCACTATTCGAGAATCTACCAAATCTACCAAGTCATGCCAGAAGCGCGGAGATGAATGCAGGCACAGGTGATGACAGTTACAAAACGAAGCTTAAAACCCTGGAAAAACGTATGCGTACAGAAATCACCAAGTGGTGGGAGGCCAAATCTCTACAAAAATACTGGGAGGCAGGGCGTGTCCCACGAGGATTGAGAATAATGCTGGCACCCAGCTTAGAACAACCTAACCCAGACATGTTGAAGGAATGGGCCACAAGCAATCTGGATGCCTCAATGAGTTCGGTTATCATATGCAGAGCTTGACAGGGCAAAAATTCAAAGTGACATAGACCATCTGAATGAAGAACTTGACGCCATGGACCAAAAAGAGGCCATCACTAAGGGCAGGGATGAAATTCGGACACGTTTGAAGAAGCATGAGGATATCATCAAAGCACGCAAAGTGTTTAAGTTTGCCCGAGACAAAACGGACTATGAATGCGGGAAATAAATTAAAAAATTCAAACCGAAAATTGGTCTGGAAAGATTGGTTTTGTTTCAATCTTTCTGATGAGATATTTCAATAGGTAGCAGTTTTGGCAACTGTAGTTGTTCATTTGTTTAGTTAGGCACAGCCTTGCTGCATAAGTGCCAGAACCCTTTCATTGATATTACTATCAGAACACAGCGCATGAATAAACAAAGTCAACAAGGGCAAACAAAGCCACTGACGGGCACTGCTGATGGCGCTGACTCGGCATCCTTATCTGACATGAGTTCCATGACTGAAAGTGGAACTGACTCAGACGACGGAGGCAGATGGCGAATGAGTAACATGCCCAGCAGATTGAACCCCAGCCCTAGTGAAGAGATGGATTTTTTAGTCTACGACAGGCGCCAGACCCTCTGGCCATGGCTGCCGAGGGAAGAAAACGCCATTGCAACCGAAGGAGTCGGGAAAGGAGGAAATGCCGAAAAGCCAAAACAAACAAACAAAAGAAGAGGAAACTGGAGAAAGAAATGAAAGCTGACACTAAAAAAATCATCAGTCTGAGCACAATTGACTTAACCGAGGCAGAAAAACGGCTCCTCACGCTGGGCCTCACGTTTTGCCCTGAAAGCACCTTTGATTACAGCAACACCCGGATTGATGTCTACAAGTTTATTAGGAAGTTAAAGCTAATAAAGTTTTTCAAATTGAAACAATGCAATGCCATTCTCCCAAATACGTTGGCTTCTGTGAGCCCTGATGAGCCAGCTCTAACAGTGACAGACATCCTGACATTGCACATCTTAGGTGCGTTAGCTGTGCCATGCACGCCAAAGCCAACGCAACAACTACTGCAAGATGAGGGTATAGAGAGTTTGTGCAGAATTCTGAGCCCTTTCAAGCCACATTCCACCTTCACTAAATTCATGCCAAGGGATGCAATAGATATCTACAGTGATTTTATCACAGATGAGCTTAAAGCCCTGCATCTCAAAACAAAGAGACACTCAACCGGAAAGCGCAATCTGGACATTAAATACAATGACCTTATGAAGAAACTGAAAAATAACAACAAAGTCATCATTAACAAGGCAGACAAAGGTGGTAATATTGTGCTGTGGCCACGGAACTTGTATCTAGAAGAGGCCAATAGGCATCTAAGTGATACCAATTGCTACAGGCTCTCAAGCCACAATGAAGTGGCCAATAGCAACAAGGAACTCAGAAAACACCCTAATACCTTTAGAACACAGGGCCAATTAAGTAAAGATGAATGTTCATTTTTAATAATGAGTCGCCTGTTGTCCTGATCCTATACTTTCTGCCCAAAGTGCATAAAAGTGTGACCCCCATCCCTTCTCAACCCATCATCTCAGCCAGGAAGAGTATGTGCGAGAACATTCCCAAGTACGTCGATTTATTTCTCCAAGATCTGGTCTCCAGCCAGAAAACCTACCTCAGACACAACAGCGATTTTCTACTGAAAGTGAAAGACATTCCTTGGCATGAGGACTACCTGTTGATATCCCTAGACATCACATCGCTGTACACCAGTGTTAGAATCCGCTGGCCTCTAGTTGGCAGAGGTATACATTTCTAACAAATAGGGACCCACCTCCTCTTGTCAGGGCAAAGGGATCACAAACTCAGATAACCCCTGCTCACCCCCTTGGTAGCTTGGCAGAGCAGACAGGCAGCGTGTTAAGCATTTATGACCACATACAGTAATAAAGTGAATACACCACAAATGGACACAACACAGAAGGTATTATAAAAATAAGGATGTTTATATAAGGCTTAGCACAAGACCAGATAACGACAAAAATATACCACAATCTCAATAAATACTCTTTGGAAGGAAAAATAATAGTTCAGGAAAAGTTTCTTCTTAGTAAATAGTTCTTTAGCAATAAAAGTAACTCTTCTTCTGTTCTTGGCAACAATGTAACCCCCACTGGAGTCACACACCGTCGAGGCAACGCTATTCCATAGGTTCGGCGTCGACCGCGAGGAGTGCTACGTCGAGCCCGGAGTCGAAACAGACCCCACAAACACAGTACCTTTCAGAATGAAGAAAACAATGATCCACGGCATCGAGAAGTGTCGGCGTTGAGGCGTCGGTGTCGATCGAGCCTCGGAGTCGGGGCGATCCGCAGCGGCTTCGAGAGATGTTGGGCGGGAGCAACGCTCACGGTGACGAAGCAGGATACGGCGTCGTTGTTGAGGTCGTCATTCCAAGAGTGAGCAGCGCTCACAGCGTCGAGAGGGACTGCGATGTTGAGGTGATCGGTAGTGGCGTCGCTACTGGCGTCGATCGGGCCCGGCGTCGAAGGTGCGGGACACTTGAGTCGGACTCACAATGTCGAGCTGGATTCGGCAGCACCGGTGGCGTTTTCATTGCTGGTTTCTTTAGGTGTGCTGGGCTCCCACATTCCAGCAACAGGCAATTTTTGCAGATGGTGAAGTCCTTTAGCCCTGTGACTTCAACAGGAGACAGGCACTCTCCCAGCCCTTGGAGATTTTCTTGGCAAAGCTTGAGAGTACACACTCAGTTCATCTCTCCTTGCTCCTTGGCAAAAATAAAGAAGCAACTGCAGGATTCCCCCAGCAAACAGCACACTGGTAGAAGGGGCAGGCAAGTCCTTGGATCAGCAGGCTTTTTGTCCTTGGTATAGGTTTCAGTTGTCAGAAGTGATCTACATTCCTTGGCTCAGGGGTCCTTCTCTTATACCCCTTTTCTGCTTTGATCCCTTTATCCATGCAGGGGGATTTCCCCCATCCTGGGTTTGTTTTGGGTGTTGCCAGACCGAGGCACCTGGCCTATTCACTGTGCAAGACAGTGTCCTCAACCGCCCAGCAGGAGGTGGAGCCAGCATTGTCACTGGCAGGGGCAGAGCCATCAGTCGCCCGGCAGGAGGTGGAGCCAGCATTTTGTCAGGCAGGGCAGGCTATCAGGAACTACTCTTCCCGCACTTTAAACGCAAATGCCTCATTCACCCCACACTGACTCATTCAGACTTCCAGAGCCACTTAGCCCCTGTCACACACACACACCAAACCAGCAGAGACCGGTAAATAGTTAGACAAGAAACTAGTCACTTTCTAAAAGTGCTAGTTTCAAACTCAGAATCTAAAAACCATCCATCCTAAAGGATGTGTTATCAAATTCTGAGTTCAGGTATACTAAACTCGACTTTCCACCATGCTCTCTGAGTCTGTTAGGATTATATAGTGTAATAATTCCAGCAGCCCAGTCTGGCCTAAGGAGAGCATGTAGCCTTACAATAGTGAAAAACGGAAATGGCTGTAATTCACTATTAGGACATGCCACACACATCAGGGCTTGTCCTACCTTATGCTTACAATGCACCCTGCCCTTGGGCCTACCATAGGGGTGACTAACATGAAGTTAAGGGAAGGTTTTAGGGACTGGCAAGTAGGGGTACTTGCGCAGTAAGCATGGCAGTACCAGACTGCATGCAGGTTCTGCAATGGCAGACCTTAGACATATTTTACTAGGCCGCTTCTGTGGGTGGCACAACCAGTGCTGCAAGCCCACCAGCAGCATTTGTATTTACAAGCCCTGGCACTCCTAGTGCACTATACTAGGGACTGACAGTAAACCAAATGAGCCAAACATGTAATCCAATTAATGTACCAATTTAACATAGGGAGCACTTGCACTGTGGCACTGATCAGCAGTGGCACAGTGCCCAAAGCAATATTCCAGCAAAACATCGTAAATAGAGGAGGCAAACAGATGAAAAAATGGAGGAGAGACTCATGCCAATGATGCCAGGTCTAAACCCCAAGCATCTGTTACCATGATGGTCTAGCTGCATGTAAATATTTTCATGGTAAAAGACCCTTCACTTAAACTGACGACTGCAGAGACCATTTTTCTGTATTTTCTTATTTTTCCCTTAGATTTTCATCATTCTTCACACTTGTTCCAAGGGTTCGTAACAGGATATAAAGTATGTATGTATCCTATATTTAATGTTGCAGTGACATTATATTCTTTGAGGTCCTGACGAAAGTCATGGGAGCGTTGTTCCAAGGGCTGAAACATGTTGACCGAACAGACAGTGATTAAGTCATAACTATCTTTCACTTGCACTATTGATTTTAATTTGGAAAACTCTGCTGAATATATACTAAGGAAACAGGTGTATTAGATACCTTAGGAGTTTATCCTTTTTTATCTCACAGTTTTCACCACATGCACTGCTTGTTCACAGGAACTTTGGAAGAAAGGTTTCACTTGCTTTGCACAATTTTTCTTGTGAGAATACACAAGAGGATACAACTATTGTTCTTGTTTCTCCCTAATGCTGAAGGGAGAACTTGATATAGTTGTTTGGTAATACCCAGATGATGACAATGGGCACGTATTTATGTGCAATGATGGGATACCAAAAATCCTAGAGTGGTCAAAGTACACCCCTTTCTTCCCTTTGCTTGATTATAGTCGTCTGCATCATTGTGCCTTTTTTCTTACTTTTTCTCATTTTGTCTCACTATTCTGACAAGAGATAGATAGTGGGAACAGTAGTATATAGACTATACTTTTGACATACATATATCACGAGACCACCTTATTTCATTGTTGTTGTGACTGTTAGAAATAGGGGATTCTAATTTGGTTGGTATATAAATATTTTCCCTTTGGCCCTCCTTGTGTAGTATTTGCAGATGGTACTTCACAGCTGTTCCTGTGCATATGCCTTACGTCTTTCAAAAGTCTCACTTTCTTCCTTAGAGGCTGAATGAGGAACAGTTACATGCTCCGGACCTTACTCCCACTTTATCGGGCTGAACTCCAGGCCCTCAGATGGGCCGGTCTGATGACCACGCAGTGCCTTATGGAAGTTATAGTCCCGTGATAGAACCTCAAATGGTACCACTAATTACTGTCCAACTCTTTCAAGCCCACAAGTGGGCCTCCACAGGCAGTCTCTGTTTCTAAATCCCACACTGTGTTCTATTAAAATGACTGAGTGTATCACAGCCGCGTGGCCCCCTCACATCATGGGGTGGTGCAAGCTCGGCAGCGGTGCAGCTACCTCATATATCACGCTCCAGTTTGCCCAAGCAGTGAGCTGCACTCCACAAGGGCGTAAGGCAGGACGCCTTTCTTCAGGCTAAAACGTACTGCTGGCTGCAGCTGGTACTTGACAGCTATTCCTGCGCAAGTGCCTTATGCATTTCAAAGTCTCACTTTCTTCTTCAAAGGCTGTGTGGGGAACAGTTACGTGCTCCGGACCTCACTTCCACTTTATCTGCCTGAATTCCACACCCTCAGATGGGCCGGTCTAATGACCACGCACTGCCTTATGGAAGTAATGGTCCAGTGAATTAAAAAAGGGTGTGGAATTCGGATCACTGACAGAACATCGACAGACAAAATTTCGAGACGACAAAATATCGAGGTCAAAATATCGACTGCAAAAATATCGACTTCCTATCTTCAAACAGGTAAGTTCAAAAACATCGACTCCAAAATATCGAGTGTAAAAAATATAGACTGTCAAAATATCGAATTTTGTAAATGTCTTAAAAGTAAATTAAAAGTAATATAATAATAAATTAAATTAATTTAAACATTCAAAATACTTAAATAAACGTAAAATTGAGAAATAATTAATGTAACTTTAAAAATATATATATTGTTAATACATATATATATATATATATATTATTTACAAAACATATACAATATTTTTACTGTAGGATAGTGAAAGGGTTACATTTTTTGTAACGACTCCAGTGAGTGCAACAGTAGGGAAAGCATTGGATAGCGTAGGGGTAAAAATTACTATTCCCACTCCAGAGAGTGCAACAGTAGGGAAAACATTGGATGGCGTAGGGGTAAAAATTACTATTACCACTCCAGAGAGTGCAAAAGTAGGGAAAGCATTGGATATCGTAGAGGTAAAAACTACTATTCCCACTCCTGTGAGTGTAAAAGTAGGGAAAGCGTTGGATAGCATAGGGGTAAAATTTACTATTCCCACTCCAGTGAGTGCAACAGTAGAGAAAGCGTTGGATAGCGTAGGGGTAAAAATTACTATTCCCACTCCAGTGAGTGCAACAGTAGGGAAAGCGTTGGGTAGCGTAGGGGTAAAAATGACTATTCCCACTCCAGTGAGTGCAACAGTAGGGAAAGCGTTGGATAGCTTAGGGGTAAAAATTACTATTCCCACTTCTGTGAGTGCAACAGTAGGGAAAACCTTGGATAGCGTAGGGGTAAAAATTACTATTCCAACTCCAGTGAGTGCAACAGTAGGGAAAGCGTTGGATAGCGTAGGGATTTAAATTACTATTCAAACTCCAGTGAGTGTAACAGTAGGGTAAGCGTTGGATAACGTAGGAGTAAAAATTACTATTCCAACTCCAAAGAGTGCAACAGTAGGGAAAACATTGGATAGCATAGGGGTAAAAATTACTATTACCACTCCAGAGAGTGCAAAAGTAGGGAAAGCATTGGATATCGTAGGGGTAAAAACTACTATTCCCACTCCAGTGAGTGTAAAAGTAGGGAAAGCGTTGGATAGCGTAGGGGTAAAATTTACTATTCCCACTCCAGTGAGTGCAACAGTAGAGAAAGCGTTGGATAGCGTAGGGGTAAAATCTACTATTCCCACTCCAGTGAGTGCAACAGTAGGGAAAGCGTTGGGTAGCGTAGGGGTAAAAATGACTATTCCCACTCCAGTGAGTGCAACAGTAGGGAAAGTGTTGGATAGCGTAGGGGTAAAAATTACTATTCCCACTTCTGTGAGTGCAACAGTAGGGAAAACCTTGGATAGCATAGGGGTAAAAATTACTATTCCAACTCCAGTGAGTGCAACAGTAGGGAAAGCGTTGGAAAGCGTAGGGGTAAAATTACTATTCCAACTACAGTGAGTGCAATAGTAGGACAAGTAAATACTTCTTATTTAAATATAAATAATATAAATAGTAACACCAATTTCAAATTAATTAAAATATTTTACAATTGTGTAAAATATATTAAATATTCAATTTGAAATACAAATAAAAATTATTTATTAATGAAAATTACCTACTAATAGTTATTATTTACCTATTAAAAATAAAATAATTAACAATTTAAAAGTATTTTTAAAAATTAACTCAATACATTTTTTATTCAAAAATTTAATCACTTACAATTAAATTTACTTCACAAGCTATTCCCCTTAAAACACACAACCCACTACAGAAATTAATTTAATAAAAGTAACATAATTATCAATTAATCAATTACAATAAATTTCAAAATATATTTTAATTAATTACAAATTATTAATTAATTTACGATTAATTCTAAATAAATACCAATAATCAAAATAACATATTTAAATAAATATAATTAAATTAATTCCCTCCCTATTCCCCTATGAACCCGCAACCTGCTACAGAAAATACATCACTACAATTAACATATTTATCAATTAATCAAATAAATGTAATTACCACTTATATTTTAATTAATTGCCAATTAATAATTAATTAACAATTAATTCTAAATAAATGCCCAAAAATTAAATTACATATTTAATTAATTATACTAAAATTCATTCTCACCCTATTCCCCTATACACCCACAACCCACTACATAAAAAAATGTATAACATTAACATATTTATCAATTAATCAAATACAATTAATTACCAATTATATTTTAATTAATTGCCAATTAATAATTAATTAACAATTAATTCTAAATAAATACCCAACAATTAAATTACATATTTAATTAATTGTAATAAAATTACGTCCCACCCTATTCCCCTATAAACCCACAACCCGCTACATTAAAAAATGAATAACATTAACATATTTATCAATTAATCAATTAAAATTAATTACCAATTATATTTGAATTAATTGCCAATTTTCATATAATTAACAAATAATTCTAAATAAATACCAATAACTTAAAATATCATATTTATTTTATTATAATTAAATTACTTCTCACCCTATTCCCCGATAAACCCACAACCCGCTATAGAAAATAAATTACAAAAAATAAAATATTAATCAATTAATCAATTAAAATTATTTAGCAATCATATTTTAATGAATTACCAATTATTAATAATTTAAAAATTAATTCTAAGTAAATACCAAAAAATAAAATAACATATTTAGTTAATTATAATTAAATTACTTCCCACCCTATTCCCCTATAAACCCACAAACTGCTACAGAATTATATTACACAAAAATTAAACATTAATATTAACTTACCTTAAATTCGATATTTTTGTTGTCTATATTCTGTCTAGTCGATAATGTGTCCATTCTAAATTTTTGATTCGATAATATTGCTATTCTAGTCGATATTCATTTTTTCTAGTCGATATTTTTGTAGTCTATATCATGTCTAGTCGATATTACGTCTATTCTATATTTTTGACTCAATATTATGTCTAGTCACAATTAAAAACTAGATATTTTGACTAGGTACCGTGGAATTCAGTCGGATAAAGTGAGAGTAAGGTCCGGAGCACGTAACCGTTCCTCACACAGCCTCTGAGGCTTCCTGCCTTACGCCCGTGTGGAGTGCAGCTCACTGCTTGGGCAAACTGGAACGTGACATATATATGTATATATATATATATATATATGTATATATTACCTACTGGCGGTCGCCAGTAGGTATATATAGTTAGGATTTTTTCTTTATGGGACTTTTGAAAATTCTATGTCTAATAACATTGGCGTTTGTGGACGGAATCGGCTGAAATTTTCAGGAAAATGGCACATTTTGTTTCGGAGCAGCCCCTGAAAATTTGGGGGGGTTTCGTCAAGGGGGGGCCGAGAAAAAAGGGGGTCCAAAACGCGTTTTTAACATTGAGTTTTCCATAGGGCGTTTGGCCTAACTTTTAGCTCGAACGGCTGAATGGATTTGCACGAAACTTGGCAAAATTGTAGGGACTGTTAGCTTGATGTGCCTTTGCTGGGTCTCAATATATGTGCTCCAGTGAATTTTGAGAAATTAACGTTTTAAAAAACAGATATATCTGTGACAGCGTCCCGGGTAGCGCTCCGGTTCGCGAACTTTTCGCGTAACGGAACTTTGCGAAGCGAAGCTGATTGGCTCTCCGGTGTCTGTCAACATTCTAAACAGTCCGGAGCGGCCGCCATCTTGTCTCTCGGTAGGATCGAGAGATAAGAGGAGGAGAAAAACGAAGGGGGAATTTAATGAAAGGGGGCAAGGTAGACCCTTCTTGACCCCCTAGGAATGATGTTGGGGTTATTAAAGGGTCCAGTGGGGCAAATAAAAAAATATTGATTTTTTGCGGTAGAAGCGCTTTCCGGTTCGCGAACCGGGTAGTGAACCGGGACGCGAAACGGGAATTCGCCATTTTGTGTTTCGATTTAATTAAATTACAAGATGGAGGAAAAACAATGTGAGAAATGGGTATAAGGGGGTACGGGAGACGTATCCTGACCCCCTATGTTTTCTGAGGGTGGCTGAGGATGCTCATATATGTTGATACTTGTCTTCCAGCGGCTGCGCGTGAGCATTTTTTTTTTTTGCTGCGTGACGTCTGTTAACGTTCGATTCGAAGGAAATCAGGAAGTGTTGACCGCCATTTTGACACTGCGAGTAAATATATTGTTAAAAATAATTGTTATAAATTAATCCGTATTGATAAACATTGTCTGCGCTATCTTGCTTTTTTTCCAATGGCACACTTGTGTCGTGCACGGCAGCCATTTTAGATGCCTTGACCAGACCCACTCTCTGCACGCCGCCGATCGTGACGTCTGTTAACGTTCGATTCGAAGGAAATCAGGAAGTGTTGACCGCCATTTTGACACTGCGAGTAAATATATTGTTAACAATAATTGTTATAAATTAATTCGTATTGATAAACATTGTCTGCGCCATCTTGCTTTTTTTCCAATGCCACACATTTGTCGTGCACGGCAGCCATTTTAGATGCCTTGAGCAAACCCACTCTCTGCACGCCGCCGATCCTCAGCATGGCTCCCCACCCTCGCAAGCATCTCCCCCATGCACTGGTCACCCCCGCTCTCTGTCTTATGCATGGGCCATAAACCTCCCCCATCTGCGCTGCTCTTCCCTGAGAATCACACCCTGTGCCCGCCCGACACCTCCCTTTCACCCTATTCACTACCGCACCCTCTGACACTCCTCTTCCTCTGTGTCTGATTGTCCAGGCCGGTCCCAGGCTATCACCTAGCCCTGCGGATGTAGTTTATGGCCTCAACTGTAAAGAATCACCCCTCTTCAAAGGAGTTACAGTAGATCAAGGCCTACATCCGATGAGATCCGTCACACCACACGCGTTCCTACTATCTGATAACGATCCTGTATTGTGATTGGGGAGGGGATTCTCACTGTGAGGGTGTGTGGGACCGAGCCTGAAGCGGAAGATTCCAGGGATGCCTTTTTGTACATCAAAGACTTCACAATTATGTGTCACATTAAAAATATATAGCACTCCAACAAAGTAGTAGGATTATAACACTTTAATAACTTATAAATATATACAACGCAACAAAAACAGTAAACACGTTAAAAAAATTTTTTTTAAACAGAAGCAACAATGGTCAGTAGCGGTCTGTTGTGCGAATAGTCCGAAGGCAGCACAACGTGCTGAGTTCTGGACGGCACCCAGGTGATGTCCTTTACTTGCCGCACTCGTTTTGGTATCCTACAATGCTGCTCCGAAAAACGGCGTGGGGCGCCCGGGGGGGGGGGGGGAGGCGGCGTGAACGGGCCTCCCCAGGTGGAGGCTTGTCTGCTGTAGTGGGGCGCCCCTTTAGCGTTTCACTTGCCATTCAGTGGTTTTCCGCCCGCTTTTGCTGCACTGTGCCTCGTCAGTAGCGGTCTGTTGTGCGAATAGTCCCAAGGCAGCAGAACGCGCTGAGATCTGGACGGCACCCAGGTGATGTTCTTTACTTGCCGCACTGGTTTTGGCATCCTACAATGCTGCTCCGAAAAATGGCGTGGGGCGCCCCGGGGGGGGAGGCGGCGTGAACGGGCCTCCCCAGGTGGAGGCTCGTCTGCTGTAGTGGAGCGCCCTTTAGCGTTTCACTTGCCATTCAGCGTTTTTCCGCCCGCTTTTGCTGCACTGTGCCTCATCCGCCATTCAGCTGTTTACCGCTCGCTCTCGCGGCTACAGCGTCTTGCTCACCATCTAGTTGAATTGCACCCACTCTTGCGGTGCAGCGATAGGCGGCTGCCACAGGACTCTTAAAATGGTGGCCGGCTCTTCGGATTTGGTCCTGGTCCACTAAAATGGCCCTGGGACACCTTGGAACTCGGACGCTTGTCTGCTAGGGCTTGGGCCCCATTCTTGAAAGCTTCCCCTCAGCCTTGAAGATTCTACAAAAGTCTTGGGAGCCCCCGACTCCCGCAGGCTTCCGGTGGGGAGCGGCTGCCATGATTGCTTGCGGAATGGCCACGACGGAGCTACAAGATGGTGGTGCTCTCATGCTGACGCCAGCTTCAGTCTGAAACATCCAGAAACATTGTAGACTATCAATTCGATGAGTTCCGGTGGAGCCCCAACGTGACCCGGTAGGGAAGAACTTGCCCTCTCCTTTTTTGAGTGATGGTTCTTGTTGCCTGTCCCCTCTGTTGTCATCTAACAGAACCTTTTTGGATTGCCGAGTGAGAAAAAAAAAGGTGGGGCTTTCATCGTTTGGGAAAAAAAAGTTTTAATCCAATGAAAAGTGTTATTTTTAGGTCATATGATCAAGCATTTCATCATTAGGAAACCAAAAGTAAAATGAACCAATGAAAAAATTTTTTAAACAGAAGCAACAATGGTCAGTAGCGGTCTGTTGTGCGAATAGTCCGAAGGCAGCACAACGTGCTGAGTTCTGGACGGCACCCAGGTGATGTCCTTTACTTGCCGCACTCGTTTTGGTATCCTACAATGCTGCTCCGAAAAACGGCGTGGGGCGCCCGGGGGGGGGGGGGGGGGGGGGGGAGGCGGCGTGAACGGGCCTCCCCAGGTGGAGGCTTGTCTGCTGTAGTGGGGCGCCCCTTTAGCGTTTCACTTGCCATTCAGTGGTTTTCCGCCCGCTTTTGCTGCACTGTGCCTCGTCAGTAGCGGTCTGTTGTGCGAATAGTCCCAAGGCAGCAGAACGCGCTGAGATCTGGACGGCACCCAGGTGATGTTCTTTACTTGCCGCACTGGTTTTGGCATCCTACAATGCTGCTCCGAAAAATGGCGTGGGGCGCCCCGGGGGGGGAGGCGGCGTGAACGGGCCTCCCCAGGTGGAGGCTCGTCTGCTGTAGTGGAGCGCCCTTTAGCTTTTCACTTGCCATTCAGCGTTTTTCCGCCCGCTTTTGCTGCACTGTGCCTCATCCGCCATTCAGCTGTTTACCGCTCGCTCTCGCGGCTACAGCGTCTTGCTCACCATCTAGTTGAATTGCACCCACTCTTGCGGTGCAGCGATAGGCGGCTGCCACAGGACTCTTAAAATGGTGGCCGGCTCTTCGGATTTGGTCCTGGTCCACTAAAATGGCCCTGGGACACCTTGGAACTCGGACGCTTGTCTGCTAGGGCTTGGGCCCCATTCTTGAAAGCTTCCCCTCAGCCTTGAAGATTCTACAAAAGTCTTGGGAGCCCCCGACTCCCGCAGGCTTCCGGTGGGGAGCGGCTGCCATGATTGCTTGCGGAATGGCCACGACGGAGCTACAAGATGGTGGTGCTCTCATGCTGACGCCAGCTTCAGTCTGAAACATCCAGAAACATTGTAGACTATCAATTCGATGAGTTCCGGTGGAGCCCCAACGTGACCCGGTAGGGAAGAACTTGCCCTCTCCTTTTTTGAGTGATGGTTCTTGTTGCCTGTCCCCTCTGTTGTCATCTAACAGAACCTTTTTGGATTGCCGAGTGAGAAAAAAAAAGGTGGGGCTTTCATCGTTTGGGAAAAAAAAGTTTTAATCCAATGAAAAGTGTTATTTTTAGGTCATATGATCAAGCATTTCATCATTAGGAAACCAAAAGTAAAATGAACCAATGAAAAGTTTTATAAACAAGTCACATGACCTGTTATGCGGCTTTGGGCTATAAAAAGCCTACAAAATCCGTTGGCCTGTGAGGCGGCATCAGTAGCGGACCGATGTGCGAATAGGCCGAAGGCAGCACAACGCGCCGAGATCCCGATGGCACCGAGGTGGTGTCCAGCAAGTTGCCGCACTGGTGTGGCCATCCTACAATGCTGCGCTGAAAGACGGCGTGTCCAGCTGAGTTGCGGTTAGTCTTGCTGCTACAGTACGCCGAAGGCAGCACAACGCGCCGAGATCCGGATGCCACCGAGGTGGTGTCCAGCAAGTTTCACTGGTGTGGCCATCCTACAATGCTGCGCCGAAAGACGGCGTGGGGTGCCCGGGGGGGGGGGGGGAGGCGGCGTAAACGGACCTCTTCCGCCTCCCCAGATGAAGGCACCTCATCTGCAGTGGGGCGCCTCTTAGCGTTTCACTTGCCTTCCTGCAGAGTTCTGCCCGCTCTTGCGGCACAGTGCCTCACCCTCCATCCAGCTGAGTTTTGCCCGCTCTTGCGGTACAGCGTCTCGCCCGCCATCCAGCTGAGTTTCTCCCGCTCTTGCGGTACAGTGACTCGAACGCGCCGAGATCCGGATGGCACTGAGGTGGTGTCCAGCAAGTTTCACTGGTGTGGCCATCCTACAATGCTGTGCCGAAAGACGGCGTGGGGTGCTCGGGGGGGGGGGAGGCAGCGCAAACGGGCCTCTCCCTCCTCCCCAGGTGGAGGCACCTCATCTGCAGTGGGACGCCTCTTAGCGTTTCACTCGCCTTTCAGCTGAGTTCCGCCCGCTTTTGCGGTACAGTTACTCACCCGCTATCTAGCTGAATTGCGGCTACTCTTGTGGTGCAGCGATAGCCGGCTGCAACAGGACTCTCAAAATGGTGGCCAGCTCTTTGGATTTGGGCCTGGACCACTAAAATGGCTCTAGGACACCTTGGAACTCGGACGCTTGCCTGCTAGGGCATGGGCCCCATTCATGAAAGCGTCCCCTCTTTTGACTGATTGTTCTTGTTGACTATTTCTTCTGTTTTCATTTAACGGAACCTTTTTGGACTGCCGAAAAGGGTTCTTGTCCGACCGCTGGTTGGTGGAGACATTTTGACTATATCCTGGACCTGTCCGGCCTCGCCCAAAATGGCGCCGGTATAAATGGGACTCGTAACTCCTTGTTGTGTACTGGTTGCCCAACCTTGATATCACGAGATACGTATGCAGTTTTGAAGCACATGGTGGGCGGGGACGAGTACTTATTGAACATTTGGACATCCCTATTGATATTAAGTTCTGATGTGTTATTGATTACTGTACTATTGAAAGTTCAAATTAACGTCACCTATGGTACTTGCCCGCAAATGTATATCTAGATAATTTTATTGTAACTGGCCCTGTCGTACTTTAATTATAAAATGTACGTCCACCGATTCCGCAAATGTTAGACACCTTAGTTCTTGCAACCTAATGGGTCGCCCTTTACGTTCTTCTACAGTGTAAATGTTCCCTCATCATATATGATTCCAGTTTGCTCCGTGGCCGGCCCACGTGGTTATAGGCCCGTATTTGTATACTGACATTTTCACAGTAAAGGTTTTTAAAACAAAACATGGTAGTAGTACCTACATTGGTAAAGTTTTGAATAATAGCCACTGTTTTCGAATCAGTAAAAGGCAAGTGAAATAAAGGAGTCCAATTACATGACGGTTAAAAGGTATAATACGCAGGAATGCAGTAAAGATAAATGGTGAAGGGCTGTTGTGTTTTCTACTCCTGCAACATAAAGTGATCGATAAGAATCTGATATTCATGCCTATCAGCGACTAAGACAGCAGGCCGAACCTCTTTTCTTCAACGGCTCCCTCATGGGACGAAGAAACGCCCTTTTCATATGACCAAGGCTTTCATCATTAGAATAACAAAAGTAAAATGAACCAATGAAAAGTTTTATTAACAAGTCACATGACCTGTTATGCTTACGTTACGCGCTGCGCGCCACGCTCTGGATCGCTTCCGGGAAGCTGCGCCTCGCGCACCGGAACACGGGTGCGCTAACGCGGCGCGTCATATGACGCATTACGCGACAACGCAGGTCCAGAATATAGTCAAAATGTCTCCACCAACCAGCGGTCGGAACACAACCCCTTTCAGTAGTCCAAAAAGTTCTGTTAAATGACAACAGAAGGGACAGGCAACAAGAACCTTCAGTCAAAGAGGGGAGGGCAAGTTCTTCTCTACCGGGTCACGTTGGGGCTCCACCGGAACTGATCGAATTGGTAGTCTACAGTGTTTCTGGATGTTTCAGATTGAAGCTGGCGTCAGCATGAGAGCACCCCGTGGCTACGTTGTGGCTATTCCGCGAGCAATCATGGCAGTCGCTCGCCACCGGAAGTCTGCGGGAGTCGGGGGCCCCGGTGACTTTTGTAGAATCTTCAAGGCTGAGGGGACGCTTTTGGGAATGGGGTCCATGCCCTAGCAATCAAGCGTCCGAGTTCCAAGGTGTCCCAGGGCCATTTTAGTGGACCAGGCCTAAATCCGAAGAGTCAGCCGCCATTTTGAGAGTCCTGTTGCAGCCGCCTATCGCTGCACCGCAAGAGTGGGCGCAATTCAAGTGGATGGTGGGCGAGACGCTGTAGCAGCAAGAGAGGGCGCAACTCAGCTGGTTGCGTGAAACGCTGGGGTGTACCTGAAAAACCTCCGCCTGGGGAGGTGGGGGAGGCTCGTTTGCGCCGCCTCTCCCTTCTAGTGCATCCCACGCCGTCTCCTGGCGCAAGAATATGAGATGGTTGGACTAGGGCACCGCAGTACGTGTCTACAGGTCAAACGGATTGTGGGACAATGTTCACAATGGAAGAGTCACCAAAAGGCAAAAAGTTCCGCTTGACCCCGGGAGCCGGCCGCCTATGTCGGGGGCGAGCTCAGGCCACACCAGGGCAACAAGACTTGGGGAGGGGGTCGGAGCCAAGCGCCCCCTCTGAGTCCACGCCATCACACCGCTCCTCGGGGGCCTCCGTCAAGCGGTTCAGGGAGGCACCGCATCACATTGTTTTCCAATGCAGTAAGGTCCACAAACAGCCCCCACTTACTTTGAGAATAGTGAAGCTGCAGCAGGTGCAAATAAGCTTCAGACAGTGTTACAAGCGCTGCTCAGAACTCTCAACTATGGCACCCAACATCCAGGACTTATGCCATTTGTGCAAGGCAGTGACATCGAAGCAACTCAGGGACCAAGGAACATTCCATATCCAGAGTCCTTCCCACAGCGTCTGCCTTCCTTCTTACCTAGTTACCTATTTGAGATGTCATCAGTGATGTCATCAGTGATGTCACTTACCATGTCATGAATGATGTAATATGTGACATCATCAGCAGTGGATTGTGGGTGCGCGATATATAGTTATTGCAACTAACTATATATGCGAATTTCAATGGTTTTGTGCGAGTAAATTAAGGTTTTGTAAATGCTAATCCCTAACTATATATGTCTATAACCTATGGTTTTTTCAGTGAATTTTCAAGGTTTTGTAAATGCTAATTCCTAACTATATATGGTCTATAACCTATGTTTTTTTCAGTGAATATATATATATATATATATATATATATATATATATATATATATATATATATATATATATATATATATATATATATATATATATATATATATATATATATATTCACTGAAAAAACCATAGGTTTCACACCAGTTATAGTTAGGAATTAGCATTTAAAAAACCTATTAAATTCACTGACAAAACCAGTTATAGTTAGCTGGAAATTTTACTGACATAAAACCATTGAAATTCCCACGTTATAGTTAGTTGGACTCACTATAACTTGCGCGCCTGCAATGCACTGCTGATGACGTCACATATTACATCACTCATGACATGGTCAGTGACATCACTCATGACATCACTGATGACACCATCCTTGTGACAGAGTGACAGACCTAATTTCAGTGTAATGTAACGCTTGAAACAAATATTCAAAAATAGAAACAAACATTTTCAAAAAAATGGAGATACCCAAACCAGTAACAACAACCAATTCAGTAATTCCACCATCTATATACTCATCCACTCATTCACCAACAGTTCTATATAGTCACTCATATATATACTCACTCATCATATGTAGTGATACACCTATACATCCTGTTACACATCAGCAGTCATCCAAAAGTTACTCACACACATACTCACACATGCACATAAACTATTGAACATCCATTTATTTGCATATACATTTATACACACACTACCACCTTACTTCTAAGGAAACTTACACATACTTACTCTCTTAAACAATCACTTATAGAAACACATACTTATTTAAACAGGAACTCCTACAATCTCTCACTATATATACTATACTCACTTATATACATCAATACTCACATATACTAGATTAAAACATATGTCGTTAGTAATGAAGACACTAGTGAGACAGTCATTCACTCACTAACACACACATATACACACTCGTCCACCCATACAGTCCTGCACATATTCTGTCTTCAAAACACATACAAACAGTGAGTCAGTCACCAACCCCTGCAGCCACTTATACACAAAGAGAAACACTGATACAAACATTTAAATATTTAAACAATACTCACTAATATATGTATTCACTAAGATACACTTAATAAGCCAGTTAACCAACCATTTTTTTTTAAAAAAAACATCCATTTACACACTTATTTAAAAATTTATTCTTCCATCGACCTTTACAAATACATATATAAAACAAATTTATTTTTCAGAAAGACACACATTCACTGGATGGTGTCATCAGTGATGTCATGAGTGATGTCACTGACCATGTCATGAGTGATGTAATATGTGACGTCATCAGCAGTGCATTGCAGGCGCGCAAGTTATAGTGAGTCCAACTAACTATAACGTGGGAATTTCAATGGTTTTATGTCAGTAAAATTTCCAGCTAACTATAACTGGTTTTGTCAGTGAATTTAATAGGTTTTTTAAATGCTAATTCCTAACTATAACTGGTGTGAAACCTATGGTTTTTTCAGTGAATTTCAAAGGTTTTTTAAATGCTAATTCCTAACTATAACTGGTGTGAAACCTTTGGTTTTTTCAGTGAATTTCAAAGGTTTTTTTAATGCTAATTCCTAACTATATAAGACCTGAAAGCCCACCAGGAATCTCCAGTATGCGCCAGGGGACTGCATTGCAGAGAGGTGTAATGAAGCCACAACCCTTTTTACACCTCTCTGCAACGCAGCCCCCGTGCATGTTTGTAGAGGGGGGACTAATTCCCCTTGCATACTGGGGGTCCCTGGATCATATCTGCCCAAACACCGATATTCCGAACGATTGTAAATGACTTTTCTTGAGAAACATTTGGATTTGGATTATCATGTCCTATACTTTGGAATTTTTGAAAGACTGACTTTGAGGATGCTATAAATTACTCAAGTCTGCCCGAATTGTGTGGGTAAAATTGATACCTAGTCACTTTTAATAAGAATATACTTATGTCTCGTCTAACATTTGGAAGAAATATCTAGTTATATGACAACGGGATACCGACATAACTTGAAGGAAATAAGAACGCCCTGAAGAAGTTCTGTTGTACAGAACGAAACGTTTCGGCTGGCTGTGGTACATAAACTTAAGGAAAATAAAAGCATTTGAATATACACCAAGATTCAGCGCTTCAATAAGTACTCTAAGTGATATGATTTGATTGGACTCATTGTGAAAGTGGTGCTGTGCCAAACTTTGGAATATTCTCCACTACTCTCTACTACTTACTCTCTCCTACTCTCTACTACTCACTCTCTACTGCTCTCTACTACTCACTCTACTACTTACTCTCTACTACTCTCTACTACTCACTCTCTACTACTCTCTACTACTCACTCTACTATTCACTCTACTACTCTCTACTACTCACTCTGCTACTCTCTCTACTGCTCTCTACTACTCTCTACTACTCACTCTCTACTCTCTATTACTCACTCTCTACTCTCTACCTCTCTACCTCTCTCTTCTTCTCTCTCTACTAATCTCTACCTCTCTACCGCTACCTCTCTACCTCTCTACCTCTACACCTCTCTACCTCTACACCTTTACCTCTCTACCTCTCTCTACACGCACACATATAGACATATATGCATATATATATGTGCATATGCATTTATATATATGTATGTGTATGTATAAAAAAAACAACTAAACATTTTTTTTTCTAAACAGCTACTTTTAAAACTGTCATTCTTTTTTCCCATGGTACGCTCCCCGGTACGCGCACCCGTGCGCGTACCGGGCGCTCCCCCCGCGAAAATCAAAAAAAAAAAAAAATTTTTTTTTTTGCCTTGCGGGGCCCTTTTATGGCCCCCACATCAAACCTAGGGGGTCAGGGGGGGTCTACTCTGCCCCCTTATGTTCATTTCCCTCTTTGTTTTGGCCACCTCTTGTGTCTCGATTTTACCGAGACACAAGATGGCGGCCGCTCCGGACTGTTTAGAATGTTTACAGACACCCGAGAGCCAATCAGCTTTCCTCGCGCAAGTCGCGTGGCGCGCACGGTACGCGCACCCGTGCGCGTACCGGTGCGCTGCTATAGATATATATATTTTTTTGAACCTTAATTACTCAAAATCCACTGGAGCACATATCTTGAGACATAGCAAAGGCACATCGGGCTACCAGTCCCTACAATTTTGCCAAGTTTGGTGGAAATCCATTCAGCCGTTCGGGCTAAAAGTGAAATCGACCGCCCTATGGAAATTAACATGGGGAAAACGCGTTTTGGGACCCCCCTTTTATCTCGGCCCCCGCTTGACGAATCCCCCCCAAACTTTCAGGGAAGGACCGGACCGCCATGAGACCATTTTCCTGAAAATTTCAGGCAGATTCGTCAACCGGCGCCAAAGTTATTCAAAATAGAATGTTGAGATTTAACATTGAAAATTATCCTAACTATAACTACCTACTGGCGACCGCCAGTAGGTAATATATATATATATATATATATATATATATATATACACATATATATATATATATATATCCTACTGGCGGTCGCCAGTAGGTAGTTATAGTTAGGATTTTTTTCAATGTTAAATCTGAAAATTCTATTTGGAATAACTTTGCCGCCGATTGACGAATCTGCCTGAAAGTTTCTTCAAAATGGCCTCGTCCAGCTCCGGTCCTTCCCTGAAAGTTTGGGGGGGATGCGTCAAGCGGGGGTCGAGATAAAAGGGGGGTCCCAAAACGCATTTTCCCCATGTTAATTTCTATAGGGCGGTCGACCTCACTTTTAGCCCGAACGGCTGAATGGATTTACACCAAATTTTGCAAAATTGTATGGACTGGTAGCCCGATGTGTCTTTGCTATGTCTCAAGATATGTGCTCCAGTGGATTTTGAGTAATTTAGGGTCAAAAAAATATATACATCTATAAGCGCGCCCCGGTACGCACACCGGGGAGCGCACCGGGCGCGCCACGCGACTTGCGCACGGAAAGCTGATTGGCTCTCGGGGGTCTGTCAACATTCTAAACAGTCCGGAGCGGCCGCCATCTTGTGTCTCAGTAGGATCAAGACATGAGAGGTGGCCAAAACAAAGGGGGAAATGACCATAAGGGGGCAGAGTAGACCCTCCCTGACCCCCTAGGTTTGATGTGGGGGCTTTAAAAGGGCCCAGCGGGGCAATTTTTTTTTTCTGTTTTTTTGCGGGGGGAGCGCCCGGTACGTGCACAGGGAAGCGGACCGGGGAGCGTACTATGGGGAAAAAAGAATGATAGACTTTTCAAATATTGTATGTTTATTAATTGTTCTTTTTGTTGTTTTTTTTTGTTTTTTTTATTTAAGTACCAACATGTAGGTACAAATGCAGAGTCTAAAATTTAATATACACCGTCTCTTTGTAGATATCTTGCATGTTGTTACAGAAGTTATTGTGGTATATGGAATTTATAGCATAGTCTGTCAGGAAAGCAGAAACAATATGGAGGCAGGAGATGATAAAGAAATGTTAAATACACATTGGAGATAATATAGTGGGAGAAAGGAAGTAACTATGAGCAAACTTACTATGTAACACAAAAAAGTTGCACAGTATATTTTAAGTCTGACTTTACATTATAATCAATTTGGTACTAGTTTAAGAAATACATATAAAAATGAATAATGTCTCAAACAATTTTTGAATTATTAAATATAAATTTATTTTTCAGATTCCTGTTCCAAATTTAACAAAACTTCTAATATTTGATTGTCAGAAATGTCCTCATTTTGAATCAGGAAATCTACTGATTGTACACATTGAAGTAGTTCATAGTCCCGTGATTCATCCATGAATTCTGAGCCATTGGGTTCAAAAACGTTATCATTGTTGCTCTCCAGAACAATTTCGATGGACATTTTTTGCTCTCCTTCCATTTTTGTGCTGTAATTTGCATTTTAAAAAAAACAGTAGAGATAGGGCACTGTTGGGTTTAAGTTCAGACAGGTACTTTGGTTTTTTTAACAGTGATTTTATCTTTGGGCAGTGTATGGTATCAGACTGGAAGTAGAAATATAAAAAAAGTGTATGTGATAAAGCCTAAGTAAATTCATAATTATACAAGACAAGCCTAACTCCATCCATAACTATAACAGAGAAGTCTATCTTATTCTATAACTATTACAGAGGGATAGTATATAACTATCAGAAAATGTTTTCCAAATTAACTTAAAGTGCACAACATACTTCAGTTTTTAAAATAACATCTTACCTTTCAAAAAGAAGTTTAAGTTGTCAGTGAAAATGGTCTTGAAATGTCCATCTTTTCATGTGCTTTAAAAACCTTTCATCATTTAATAATTTCCTATCAAATGTCCATCTAGATATTTTCCTTTGTACATTGGGAACTTTATATGGGAGTATCAGAGGATTATGATCGGAAATTATTCTTGGTAATTTATGAATATTGACCTTACCAATCTCCCCTATTGTAACAAAAAAATAATCCAACTTAGAATACTTTTGTGCAGAATGGGAGAAATATGTATACCCTCTATCACCGGGCATCTTTTCTCCCCATACCTCTACCAAGCCATGAGACTGGATCAAGGAGCTTATGGCTGCGTTAACCTTTCGTTTACGACCTATATATTTACTTCCCTGTTGCCAGTCTGCAGAAATATTCATATCACCACAGACTATCATTGGGGTAGCCCAGTTAGCCAGCTCTTCTTCTAATTTATCGTAGATCATTGGGTTATCCTCATTAGGACCATATATTACACATAGTGTGAACCCCATATTAATTTCCGCTAATAACCATCTTCCTGAACCATCTGTTTTAATGCATTTCACTCCGCCCAGATGACTTTTAGCTAATATAGCCACTCCTCTGATCATTGATGATTGAGTGGAGCATCCAATCAGGGTATACCCATACATTTCCAGGATCTTCCTTTTATTCCAGGGAATATGGGTTTCCTGAATACAGACTATATCAATATTATTTGTTCTAACCAAATGGCTCAATCTCTGCCGCTTTTTCCAATCATTTAAACCACCTGCATTGATAGTGCAAATTCTAATGTCTGACATATTTTGAGTATTTGCCTTTCCTACATTGACTATTATCCAAATGACTGATATCAACCCGAAAACTATTCTTTTCCATCTCATGATTTTCCAAAGTTTTCAACCCCCCTTCCCTCACCTCCCCCACCCTCTCCTCCCTCTGCACTCTCTCCCTCCCCCTGCCGGGCTCCAAGATGGAGCCCCCCCTCATCCGCCCCCTTTGTCCAGAGGCGCTCAGACCGCTGGTCTGTGCACGTGATGGTTGCAGCTCACCGTGAGGTGGTGTGCCCTTTAGAGCCTTTAGAACCTTCTCCATTCCCCACTACACTACAAATATATATATATTTTTTTTTTCCCAATTTTCCCACCAAGATTTACATTATAGTCATTATAGTCCCCTACCATTTCAATTTCCCTACTCCTAACAGACTATCTACCTGCTTAGAATATTCCGTATTATCCATCATCCATTACTGAGACTCAAACAGAAAAATATTTATCAAGACCACCCCTGTGCTCGGTTCAGATATAGATAAGCATTGTATATTAACGGCCCCCAATTCCCAACTGGGCTTAACCGTTTAACAATCCAACTGCTCCATCTACAACATCAAAAACTCTTTAGCTTTAATCTCCGAGCCGAAGTAAAATGTTTTTCCGTCTTTAATTATCTTGAGTTGAGTGGGGTTAATCAAATAGGCCTGCATACCCTTGTCCTGGAATGGTTTGATCATCTGCCGTAATCTCCAGCGTCTCTCAACTGTGATATGACAGAAATCAGGGCGAACAAAAAAGGTATAGCCCTCAGCTGTCTTTTTTTTATCAGGTCTCGCCCTCTCGGAGATTGCTTGTCTCAAATTGAAATTGCCCAGAAAAATTAAGATTGCCCTGGGCTTGTCTCCCTCTTTCACATTTTTATAGATGTTGGCTGGGGTACGATATGCCCTCTGGATCTCCCTGTCAAAATCCCATTCTTTCAGATCCATGAAGGCAGACTCAAAAAGTTTAACAACAAATGATTTCATATCTCGACCCTCTGCCCCTTCAGGAATTCCAAGAATACGAAGATTGTTCTGACGCGATCTATTTTCTAATGACTCCAGTTTCCACTGAATATCGGTAAGCTGTTTTGTTTGCGTATCAACTTTACTGGCTGCGGCTGCTGATTCCGCTTCTGTGGAGACCACTCTGTCTTCCAGATTGGTAACTCGCTCTCCCAGATTTACACAGGCCTTAGTCAGCTTTCTAACCACCCCTTGCATCTTTCTAACTGCCGCCTGAGACTTACGGCTCTCTTGTCTTGCTCCCTCTCTATGCGCCAGTATCTCCTGGAGAATAACCTCCAGGAGGGACATCTGTGCAGATTCCCCATCTGGGCTGTCTAGGGTAGCATTAGACAGTGGTACCTCTCTTTTCTGGCTATGGATTTTCGTTCTCACCACCATTTTTACCGCTGTGCTTGGGGGGCTACTTTCCTCAGGTTCCAAATCGCTGCCGGTGTCTATGTCACTGATATCTTGATCCAAGCTATCCTCTCCTTCCTCCGACCATTCACCACCCTCAGATACAGAGAAAAAAGCCTCATCTTCTTTTTTACCGATGTTGCTCTACCCAGTATCATCCTCCAGGATCTCTTCTAGCCCTCGATGAATTGCGTTGCTATTGACCACCTGATCCGCTGCTGGATTCTCGGCTTGCTGCTCTTCCCCTTCCACAGTTACGACAATGTTTAGCTGTTCAGCAAGACCCTCATCTGTAAGGTCGGGGTTGCCTCAACCGTCTCTTGAGTAGTCTGTATGTTATCTACCTTCAGATCTTTGGAGTCCTTGTTTTTGCTCATTTTTTGGAAGATATCTGATATTGGGGTAGTGCCCAGAGTATCAGGGTTCCCTTTACTAGCCCCCTGCTGCTGTGCCGTTTTTTTAGCCAAAGGGGAGCCTTGTTTCTTCCTCCTACTCCCATCAATGTCTGTCATTGACTCCGCTAGTTCTGCTGCTGCCCTCCTCCTAGCCGCCGCTTTAGCACTGGCACTCATCTTGGTGGCCATGATTGCCTTCCTCCTTTCCTCTGGCCCAAATAACTCCTTACCGCCTGGGATACTTTCGTTATCAGTATCCTCTGCCTTCAGCTACCCAGCACCCTCCAGAGTGTAAGGCTTCTCCTCCTTCCTGTCTCCTGGGGGATTTGTCTCCTGATACATTTGTTTCTCTGCTTGCCTGTTCCCACCACCAACGCGGGACTTCCTTCTCCGCTGGAAACGCCGTTTTAGCAGCAGGCTCCGCACCGCTTCGTCCTTGAAGGCTGACTCCGCGAACTCCGTCAGCTCCACCTCCGCCTGCACTCCGATAGCTGCTCCGCCTCTGAGCCTCCGCGTCAGCCGCACCACGTCTCAAGATCTGTGCTCCAGTGGATTTTGGGTAATTTAGGGTCAAAAAAATATATATATCTATAAGCGTGCCCCGGTACGCACACCGGGGAGCGCACCGGGCGCGCCACGCGACTTGCGCACGGAAAGCTGATTGGCTCTCGGGGGTCTGTAAACATTCTAAACAGTCCGGAGCGGCCGCCATCTTGTGTCTCAGTAGGATCAAGACATGAGAGGTGGCCAAAACAAAGGGGGAAATGACCATAAGGGGGCAGAGTAGACCCTCCCTGACCCCCTAGGTTTGATGTGGGGGCTTTAAAAGGGCCCCGCGGGGCAAATTTTTTTTTCTGTTTTTTTGCAGGGGGAGCGCCCAGTACGTGCACAGGGAAGCGGACCGGGGAGCGTACTATGGGGAAAAAAGAATGATAGACTTTTCAAATATTGTATGTTTATTAATTGTTCTTTTTGTTGTTTTTTTTGTTTTTTTTATTTAAGTACCAACATGTAGGTATCAATGCAGAGTCTAAAATTTAATATACACCGTCTCCTTTGTAGATATCTTGCATGTTGTTACAGAAGTTATTGTGGTATATGGAATTTATAGCATAGTCTGTCAGGAAAGCAGAAACAATATGGAGGCAGGAGATGATAAAGAAATGTTAAATACACATTGGAGATAATATAGTGGGAGAAAGGAAGTAACTATGAGCAAACTTACTATGTAACACAAAAAAGTTGCACAGTATATTTTAAGTCTGACTTTACATTATAATCAATTTGGTACTAGTTTAAGAAATACATATAAAAATGAATAATGTCTCAAACAATTTTTGAATTATTAAATATAAATTTATTTTTCAGATTCCTGTTCCAAATTTAACAAAACTTCTAATATTTGATTGTCAGAAATGTCCTCATTTTGAATCAGGAAATCTACTGATTGTACACATTGAAGTAGTTCATAGTCCCGTGATTCATCCATGAATTCTGAGCCATTGGGTTCAAAAACGTTATCATTGTTGCTCTCCAGAACAATTTCGATGGACATTTTTTGCTCTCCTTCCATTTTTGTGCTGTAATTTGCATTTTAAAAAAAACAGTAGAGATAGGGCACTGTTGGGTTTAAGTTCAGACAGGTACTTAGTTTTTTTTTAACAGTGATTTTATCTTTGGGCAGTGTATGGTATCAGACTGGAAGTAGAAATATAAAAAAAGTGTATGTGATAAAGCCTAAGTAAATTCATAATTATACAAGACAAGCCTAACTCCATCCATAACTATAACAGAGAAGTCTATCTTATTCTATAACTATTACAGAGGGATAGTATATAACTATCAGAAAATGTTTTCCAAATTAACTTAAAGTGCACAACATACTTCAGTTTTTAAAATAACATCTTACCTTTCAAAAAGAAGTTTAAGTTGTCAGTGAAAATGGTCTTGAAATGTACTTCAGGAAGTAGTAGTCAAAATGGCTGTGTTTCTCTCTCTTTCTTTATACATATTCAGGTACATAACCAATCAAATGTCATGAAATAATAGTAGAAAATGAAAGTAACATTTTAATTGGTTGTCAATTCTAACACTTCAAATGTGTTTTTGTCATGTAATTTACCTCAGGATATTTAGTCAGGCCTAAGCATAAATGTCTCAATGGAATTCGATCAAATTTGTGTAAATGGTAGGGACTGCTATGTAGTTGAGCCTATTCTATATTTGATGAAAGTGTCTCCAGTGGTTTTTCTGTAAATTACTTTCCCACCTTTTTTTAGGGAGCGCTTACCGGTGCGCGCCCCGGTACGCGCACCGGCAGCGTTACAGGAGTCCTCCATTTTTTGTTTCGGTAGAATTGAGACACAAAATGGAGGACAAACAACGTTGGGAATGGGTATAAGGGGGCACGGTAGTCACTTCCTGACCCTCTAGGTTTTCTGAGGGGGGCTTAGGACGCTCATATAGGCTAAAAATGAATTTTTTTTGTGAAAAATTTCGCGGGGGAGCGCTCGGTACGCGCACCGGTAAGCGTACCGGGGAGGGTACTTTGTTGAAAAATAGTGAAAAAAGTTAGAAAAAGATAAACGTTTTGAATGATCAGAGGTAGGGTAGCTCTGAAAAGAGTTTTTGGGTTCTGTGGCTGATTTAGGTACCTACAAGTAGGTTCCAATGCACAGTCTTAAATTCAGGAGGAATATTCTATTCCCCTCATCTGAGAAGTGCACACCATCTCCTCTGTAGATGTATTGCATGTTGTAATGCAAGTTGTTGTTGTATATTGAACCCATTCCAAAGTCTCTCATGTAAGCAGAAACAGATTTATTCACAAGTTTCCGTGCTTTCCCAAATTGTGGACAAAATTGGTTGGACCAGTTCCATTTCTGTCTTTGGCATAAATTGGAATATACCAAGGCAGTTTGTGGAAAAAGTGTCATCAATTGATCAAAGGTGTCCTTTAAAAGCATTTCCAGACCAACCCCAGTAATAGTGCCCAAATCATTTCCATCACAGTGCACTATTAAGAGGTTTAAGTTGTCAGTGAAAATGCTCTTGAAATGGCAGATGCAAAAAGGTTTTCACCAATGGTATCTATTGATGACATCTCAATCCTCTCTGGCCAATCCACTTGATTTCCACATTTGATAAATCAAGGTTGTGATCATTTCTGCTTGCTGCATACCTTTGAGCCCAGTGGATGTAGCTATGTCCAATAATCCTTACAGAATACATGATGTGAGAAGGTTCTGGTGCAGTCAGATGAAGTGTGGGAATGAAATGGTAGTTGGAACAGTAGGAGTTTTCTCAAAAAAAATTGTGGAGGTTCCCTGCTGTTGAATCACAAGCAATGATTGGTGGATTCAGATAGTAGAAAACTGAAAGTTAGGGTGCATGGTTGTGTTGTCTGAAAGAAGCAATTTGAATGGTTAAGAAAAAGTCACTAAAAGCAATAATGCCCTGGATAAGCTGGTGTATTGAGAGGTCAAACATCCTTGCTGACTTAATTTGCAACATTGTAGAATAAACGTTTGAACCTGAGAGTTCAGGTAGGAGGGAGTTGCTATGGTAACAGATAGAAAGGTCTGAGAGGGGGAAGGGTGTTGGTTTGAAAATAGTGAGGGAAGACTTTTGATTGGTTGAAATAAGGCATATGTGTGTAGAATTAGAGATTTTCTCTGCCAGTCTTGGTTTCAGTGTATTGAGTGCACACCTTTTGCTCTGCTAAAGAAAAATTGGTGTGTGTGTCTGACACTGTTCTCAATCTCCCAAAGCATTTGTAAAGGTAAGTTATGATTCATTTAATTTAGATAGTGAAGTTTCAGTAGTGAAATTCCTTGTACATAGGACTTGTGCTGTGTTAAAGTTATTTAAAAAAATGATTTTGGGGTAAAAGAATGTCTTTTATATTTTCGAGAAGTAATTAATAGTGTTTGCCTCATTAAATAAATATATTTGAACCATTTAGAATAATGTCACTTGCATTACCTCAGATTTGGAGGCAGATTGAGATTCTTTTTTATTGGTTTGTGGCATGTTTTTTGGAAATGCTTGCTATGAACATTTGCAAGATAGGGGATTTGTATTTTGTTGAACAGTGAGGTTTCAGTAGTAAAATTGAATGCTTGTACATAGGTCCTGTGTTGTGTTTCTAAAATGTTATTCAAAAAACGAATTTGGGGGCAAATCAATAGTATTTTCATTTCACCCTTATTTATGATTGCCTTGTGCTGCTGGTACATCACTTTAAACATGGGAAAAAAGTGACTCTCTGGTGGAACAAGGCCTTCATAAATAAGACCCTGAGTTTTTTTGTTGTTGGTTTGTGTCTTGCTTTTTGATAATGCTTGATATCAACATTTTCAAGATAGAGGATTTGTATTTTGTGAAATAGTGAGGGTTCAGTAGTGAACTTGAGTGCTTGTACATAGGATCTTTCCTGTGTTTCTAAAATGTTATTCAAAAAACGATTTTGGGTGCAAATCAATGGTATTTTCATTTGGCCCTTATTTATGATTGCCTTGTGCAGCCGGTGCATCACTTTGTATTTTGTTAAACAGTGAGGTTTCAGTAGTGAAATTGAATGCTTGTACATAGGTCCTGTGTTGTGTTTCTAAAATGTTATTCAAAAAACGATTTTGGGGGCAAATCAATGGTATTTTAATTTGGCCCTTATTTATGATTGCCTTGTGCTGCTGGTACATCACTTTAAACATGGGACAAAAGTGACTCTCTGGTGGCACAAGGCCTTCATAAATAAGGCCCTGAGTTTTTTTGTTGTTGGTTTGTGTCTTGCTTTTTGATAATGCTTGATATCAACATTTGCTAGATAGAGGATTTGTATTTTGGGAAACAGTGAGGTTTCAAAAGTGATATAGAGTTGTTGTACATAGGTTCTGCGCAGTGTTTCTTAAATGTTATTCAAAAAACGATTTTGGGAGCAAATCAATGGTATTTACATTTGGTCCTTATTTATGACTGCCTTGTGGCACCGGTGCGTCTCTTTTAACATGGGACGCACTGGTGGCGGAAGGCCTTCATTAATAAGGCCCTGAGTTTGTTTGTTGTTGGTTTGTTTTTTGCTTTTTGATAATGCTTGCTATGAATATTTGCAAGATAGAGGATTTGTATTTTGGGAAACAGTGAGGTTTTCAAAAGTGATATAGAGTGGTTGTACATAGGTTCTGCGCAGTGTTTCTTAAATGTTATTCAAAAAACGATTTTGGGTGCAAATCAATGGTATTTTCATTTGGCCCTTATTTATTATTGCCTTGTGCTGCCGGTGCATCACTTTAAACATGGGAAATAAGTGACGCTCTGTTGGCGCAAGACCTTCATAAATAAGCCCTGAGTTTATTTGCTGTTGGTTTGTTTTTTGCTTTTTCATAATGCTTGCTATGAACATTTGCAAGATAGAGGATTTGTATTTTGGGAAACAGTGAGGTTTTAAAAGTGATATAGAGTGGTTGTACATAGGTTCTGCGTAGTGTTTCTTAAATGTTATTCAAAAAACGATTTTGGGTGCAAATCAATGGTATTTTCATTTGGCCCTTATTTATTATTGCCTTGTGCTGCCGGTGCATCACTTTAAACATGGGAAATAAGTGACGCTCTGGTGGCGCAAGGCCTTCATAAAGAAAGCCCTGAGTTTATTTGCTGTTGGTTTCTGTCTTGCTTTTTGATAATGCTTGATATCAACATTTGCAAGATAGAGGATTTGTATTTTGTGAAATAGTGAGGGTTCAGTAGTGAAATTGAGTGCTTATAAATAGAATCTTTGCTGTGTTTCTAAAATGTTATTCAAAAAACGATTTTGGGGGCAAATCAATGGTATTTTCATTTGGCCATTATTTATGATTGCCTTGTGCTGCCGGTGCATCACTTTAAACAAGGGAAATAAGTGATGCTCTGGTGGCGCAAGGCCTTCATAAATAAGGCCCTGAGTTTGTTTGCTGTTGGTTTGTTTTTTGCTTTTTGATAATGCTTGCTATGAACATTTGCAAGATAGAGGATTTGTATTTTGGGAAACAGTGAGGTTTTCAAAAGTGATATAGAGTGGTTGTACATAGGTTCTGCGCAGTGTTTCTTAAATGTTATTCAAAAAACGATTTTGGGTGCAAATCAATGGTATTTTCATTTGGCCCTTATTTATTATTGCCTTGTGCTGCCGGTGCATCACTTTAAACATGGGAAATAAGTGACGCTCTGTTGGCGCAAGACCTTCATAAATAAGCCCTGAGTTTATTTGCTGTTGGTTTGTTTTTTGCTTTTTCATAATGCTTGCTATGAACATTTGCAAGATAGAGGATTTGTATTTTGGGAAACAGTGAGGTTTTAAAAGTGATATAGAGTGGTTGTACATAGGTTCTGCGTAGTGTTTCTTAAATGTTATTCAAAAAACGATTTTGGGTGCAAATCAATGGTATTTTCATTTGGCCCTTATTTATTATTGCCTTGTGCTGCCGGTGCATCACTTTAAACATGGGAAATAAGTGACGCTCTGGTGGCGCAAGGCCTTCATAAAGAAAGCCCTGAGTTTATTTGCTGTTGGTTTCTGTCTTGCTTTTTGATAATGCTTGATATCAACATTTGCAAGATAGAGGATTTGTATTTTGTGAAATAGTGAGGGTTCAGTAGTGAAATTGAGTGCTTATAAATAGAATCTTTGCTGTGTTTCTAAAATGTTATTCAAAAAACGATTTTGGGGGCAAATCAATGGTATTTTCATTTGGCCATTATTTATGATTGCCTTGTGCTGCCGGTGCATCACTTTAAACAAGGGAAATAAGTGATGCTCTGGTGGCGCAAGGCCTTCATAAATAAGGCCCTGAGTTTGTTTGCTGTTGGTTTGTTTTTTGCTTTTTGATAATGCTTGCTATGAACATTTGCAAGATAGAGGATTTGTATTTTGGGAAACAGTGAGGTTCAGAAGTGATATTGAGTGGTTGTACATAGGTTCTGCACAGTGTTTCTTAAATGTTATTCAAAAAACGTTTTTGGGGCTAATCAATGGTATTTACATTTGGCCCTTATTTCTGATTGCCTTGTGGCACCGGTGCGTCTCTTTTAACATGGAACGCACTGGTGGCGCAAGGCCTTCATAAATAAGGCCCTGAGTTGCTGTGGTATAAACTTTAATATGTTGCAAATTAGTGTTTATATTGTTTTCTTTTTGTCATTACTTTGTTGTTTGCCAATAGTGGTCTTTAATGTGTTATTTTTTTCAGAACCACAGATTGGAATCAACATTTTAAAAGCAAGCAAAAATGCCCTCAAGGCAAAGGAGTAGAAAAAATACCATACGAAAAAGAACAAAATCATCAAAGGAATTAAAAGAATCATGTACAACAAGTACTTCAAAAAACACCAGAAAAGCTCCTGGTAAGACAATTAAGTCTTTTCTGTGCAATTTATGTAGATCAAAAAGTAATGTTAACAGTAATTTGATGATCCAGAAGCAGAGAGCAAATCTAAAAAGGAAGGAGAGGCCCTCAAAAAATGTCTCTATTGGAGCAGGAGATAAGACTATGGATAGCAATAGAAGGTTAAATCAAATTAGGGACATTCGTAGACGAATGTTTCGCAATAGGGTAGTTTTAAGTTTGCTAAAAAATGAAAAGAAAGGTAAACAGAGAGCTGCTTTTTACAAGAAAAAGAAAAGTGTACAGAAGATTGTTGATCAGGCTTTTGAAGTTAAGAAAACATTATTTATTTTAGTAATCAATAGAATTAGAATACTTAATAAGGCAATTGATGTTTTCAAATCGAACAGTAGATGGAAAAGAATTATTAATCGGACTAATTTTTGTAAAGTATTTTCTGGAGAATGGATGCATAGTTCAAGTTCTGAGCCATTTTTTAATGAGGAGAGTTACTTTCAGGAAAATTATTTGGTGCATGCAGTTAACACCAGTGGCCGAGCATATGAGGTGAAAGATGGTTGTGTGATGGAAAAAGAGAAACTTGTATCTAGAGTTGCAGAAGAGGTGTTAAGTGATGAAGTTTTAGGGAGATGTACTAAGGGTCCAGTGTACACATGGAAGTGCAGTAGTATTTGTAGTGTGCGACAGGATTCAATCGATTTGCTCCGAAATTTCTTACGTACATATAGTAAGAAAAGTCTAAAACAAAAAATGAGGATCTTGCAAGAGTTAAATCCTTGCAGAGTGAGAGAAAGCACAGGTTTGCATTGGCATTCACTGGCTTGTCTTTCTAGAAAAGAGTGTTTTTCATCATTTTAGGATGTTAGCAATGCATCATAATAAGGTGAGGAAATTAGTGAGAAGGTTGTATTATGCAAAAAGGCCAGCACTTAAGCTTAAACAGTTAAACAGTGCTCTTTTGCATGGATCTGAAGTAGATGTGAAGACTATTTGTGAAGAAATTGAGTTTTGTTATTTTGGGAACAAAGAGGACAGTGAAGAAATGGATATAGTAATGGATGGTAATGTGGAAGACAATGTACAGATTTCAAGTACAGAAAAGTTTGACGAGGAAATTACCAAGTTTAAGGTGAAATCAAGTGAAAGGCCTAATTTAACTTGTGTGTGTTGTCGACGGACTCATTATAAGATTCAGACTAGGTTAGTTGATTTATATGCAAAATGTGAATTGGAAAATGATAGTGAATGGAAGGATTTTGTAAGTTATTTGTTGGTGGAGAATTCTTTTGATTTGAGTTTTGATCAGTGTATTTGTAATTATTGTTTGAAAAAATTAAATGAAAATAGGATGCCTGCTTGAGCTGCTCATAATAATCTTCAGTTGATAGATATTCCTTCTGAATTGATGGATTTAAATACTTATGAATCAATTTTGGTTCAATGTGTCCATCCTTTTCAAGCTATTGTTCGCATGGAGCCTAAGATAAGGAAAATACCTCCTACAGATTTACAAAGAGGATTAAAGGGAAGAGTTGTTTATTTGCCTCTAGATATCAAGAAAAATATTGATACAATTGGTGTAGAAAGAGTAGAAGAGGATCCTCTGGTTATTCTAGTTAATGGGGTTACGACAAAGAGTAAGAAAATCTGGCAAGATTTAGTGGATGTTAGGAAAGTCAAAAAGGCAACATTGTATTTGGTCAAAAACAATGAGTACTATAAAGATGTAAGTGTTGGAGCAGAGGATACAGCTACAGAAGAAGACAGTGATTGTTCAGTTGGCCAAATTGAAAAAGTTGATGTGTCTAGAAGTGAAGAAATATATGAACATTATACTGTTCATCCTTTGCATTCCAAACAAGTAATGGGGAATGCAATTGACTTGTTTCAAATGAAAGCAGCAAAAGGAAGTCCCATTAGTGTATGGGAAGAAAGTTTGGAAGCTCGTTGTTTTCCACAGTTATTTCCAACAGGTCGTGGTGGACGATATGACGATCGACCAGTTCAAATTCCTGCAGCTGAATACCGGACTTTAAGATTATATGCTGAAGATCCAAGGTTTCGGCAATGCATTCCGTATTTGTTTCATCTACTGTATGAAAGTGATTTGTCTGGGCTTTCTTATGCAGTTAATCATATATTGAAAAGTGGAGCTCATCTGCAAAATGTTTCAGCAAGGGACTTTATACAGAAGGTCAATCTGCAAGACAGTATTTTGGAATCTCAGCTAATCAATCTCATGGCATGTCAGCGTGGAACAAATGAGTATTGGTTCCGTCGTCATGGGGAATTGAAATGTATGCTAAGAAACGTAGGAACTACTACATGGTTCCTTACTCTTAGCTGTGCTGAGTATGCATGGGACGACTTACTTCAATTTCTACGAGGGGCAAATGGAAACATACAAAATATAGAATTGAAAACACCCGGAGAACTGTGTTCTTTGGATCCAGTGAATGTTTGCAGATATTTAAATCATAGATTTGAAGCTATGGTGTCTTTTATTACCAACAAAAAAAATCCTCCCCTTGGAGAGGTTTTGGATTTCTTTTGGAAGAAGGAATATCAAGCGAGAGGTGCTCCTCATATACATATGCTGTTATGGATTAAAGATGCACCCAAATTTGGATTAGATTCGGATGAAACAGTGATGAGTTTCATTGAAAAGTATTCAACATGTGCTGTTCCAAAAACTACTGAAGAAAACAGTTTAAGGCAACAAGTTTTACGTTTTCAATCTCATCGTTGTGGAAAGTACTGTCGTCGAAAATTTAAAAACAAGGAAAAGTACTACACAAAATGTCGTTTTGCGTTTCGACGACCAGTGATTTCTAAGGGAAGAGTAAATAATTTGATGTCATCTCTACGATATACTGTGACGAGGAAATCTCCCAAAAATACATATAATTTAAAAAGAAACGAAGAGTCCAAGTACATCAACGACTACAACCCAGTGATTTTGTCCATGTGGAATGCTAACATGGATATTCAGTTCATTGCTGACAACTCTATTGCTGTGGCTCGATATGTGACATCTTACATCACAAAAAAAGAAAAGACAGAACTGAAGGAAATGTGGGAGGACATTTCACATGAAAAGAGTCTAAGCAAGAAATTATACAGTTTCAGTCTGAAGATGCTGTGGCATCGAGAAATTGGAGCATATGAATGTTCTGATCGGTTATCATCAGCAAGTCTCTATGCCAAATCAAGAACAATCATTTGGGTGAGTCTAGGTCTTGCTGCAACACGAAACCGAGTTTTGAAATCTGTACAATAAATTGAATATTTGGAGGAGAAAGAACCAAACAGTACAGATATTTTGAAGACAAATATGTTGGATACATACTATCCAAATAGAAGTACTCACCTTGAGAACACTTGTTTGTATGAAGTTCTGCAAAACTACAGTTATAAGAGGAACATCACAGAAGATATCAATAATGGAAAATATGCTGTCATTGGGTATGAAGGATGTCTAGTGAAGCAGAGAAAAGGCCATTTGATTAATCATCGAAAATTGAGCTGCGAAGCTCCAGACAAAAGAGAATTTTACTATTTAGCTCTTTTGCAACTCTTTAAGCCATGGCGTACAGAAGAGGAACTACTTGGAGATTTTCACTGTTATGAAGACTCTTTTAATGCAACTCAGGATACCATAGAATGTCCTGTTTTTCCAAATTATCTGCAAATGTTGAACGAAGAAATAGAGCAAGAAACCACAATTGCTGAAGAGATTGCTAGAGACAGTTCTCAAGACAGTCAGAGTTCTACTTCATTGAGCCAGGATCCACTAGGAGGACCAATTATCCAAAATGAAGCTGCAACTGCCATGGATGAGGTGGAAAGAGCTATGGAACAAGCTCAAGAGGATGGAGTTAACTTAGAAGATTTGATAAAGCAACTAAACATTGAGCAGAAAAAGATATATGACGAAGTCACAGAACAGATTGAACATGGATTCAGACATGAGAAAAAAGAGTGCTCATGTACATCATTTGAGCCTGTCTGACTTTACGTTAGTGGAGAAGCGGGAACAGGAAAAAGTTTTCTTATTAAAGCCATTTCAACTTATCTGCAGAAAAGGACTGATTCACCGCTGTCTTGTGTTGTAACTGCTCCAACTGGTCTGGCAGCACATAACATTAAAGGGATTACTCTACATCGTTTACTGATGCTGCCAGTTGAGCATGATAATAAATTGCATTACAACAAGTTATCTGGAGATGCGTGTTCTGAAGTTTCAAGAGTCTTGAAGAAAATGAAACTTCTTATCATTGATGAAGTAAGCATGGTCTCAAATCTAATGCTTGCTTTTGTGCATTTGAGAATGCAAGAAATTCTTAGAACAGAGTATGATGTGTTATTTGGAGGAAACACATTATTGTTTTTGGAGATCTATTGCAGTTGACTCCAGTAAAAGGACAACCAGTGTTTAAAATGATCACACATGAAGATACTAGGAAGTCCCTTGGAAGCATTGGAAACGTTAATATATGGTTACATTTTAAATATGCTGAACTGCTTCAAAATATGCGACAGGCAAAGGATGAAGATTATAAAAATATTCTACAAGATGTTAGAATTGGAAAAGTAAGTGAGCTTGGGAAAGAAGCTTTACATGCTCGATTAATTTCAAATTTGTATCCAAATGAAAACATTCTGCCAGAGAATATTTTTTCAAAAATTACTGAGAAGAAATCTGGGATATGTTTAATGCCAACTCTGCAAGAATGTTCCATCTCCAACAACAAAATGTTAAAGTTAGAAAATGAAGAGATTGTGAAACTGGAAACAATAGATAAAATAGAGCATATGGGTGCAACAATTGTTTTGTCAGAAAATTTGAAAACAAAATTGGATTCATTAGAGAAAAGTATTTCTAAAACAGCTGGTTTTGAAAAGACTCTGAATGTGTGTATAAATTGTCGTATCATTTTGAGAAGGAATTTAAATGTTGAATGAGGTCTGGTAAATGGAGCAATGGGTTATGTTGTTGATTTTGTGAATTATAGAAATAGAGATGGAATTGAATTTTTAAAAATAAAATTTGATGGTATTGAGCAAGTACAACAAATCAGTCGTTGTTCTGCTAGATTTTTACTTGTAAAAGACTTATATTTTCGCCGAAAACAGTTTCCTGTTTGTTTGGCATATGCAGTAACAATTCATAAATCTCAAGGTTTAAGTGTAGATAGTGCTTTGGTGAACATTGGAAGATCTGTGTTTAAAGAGGGTATGGCATATGTGGCATTATCCAGATTCAGAACTTTATCAGGATTGTACTTGATTGAGTGTGATGAGACAAAGATTTGTGCAGATCTAGATTGTGTTAAAGAATAAAATAGGTTAAGAAGAGAGTATGCTCCACATTTGCCACAATATCCTCTGTTTGAAAAACGTGTGGTAGGCCGAAAAAGAAGAAATGAGGATAATTGCAGTGAGGTAGTAGCAAAAAGACAAAAAGTAGATGAAACTGTAATTCAAAACAGAAAGAAAAAGGATTGTGATGAAAATGTTGTTGGATTTCAGTTTGAAAATAGTTCTGGTGTCAACTGCTATGCTAATGTAGTGGTTTATTTTGTTTTTTTTCTTAAAACTTTACAAGAACAGATTGTTGAAAATCGGGATCAAAGATTGTGTGGTTTATTGAATTCTGTGTTTGAGAAATGTAGCAGGGATAGAGCAAAAATAGAAAGTGTAACAGAAATTCGAAACATTTTAGATATGTGTTCTGGTCAAGATACATTTTCACAGAACATTCAGCAGGATTGTCAGGAATTTTTAATGTATATGTTTGGTGTTTTGGAAGATGAAGGTATAGATGTAGATAATCTTTTCAGCCTTTCTTATCAATGGCAGCATGACTGCCACAATTGTAGTTCATCAAGTAATACTACAATAGACACTGAAAGATTTATATATTTGACTTTACCAGACTGTAAATCAGTGTCATTTAATAATCTAGTTAAAGCAGCAGATCATAATATGGTGTCTACTCAATGTAAATGTCCAATGCTATCCACATTATTTATACAAAGTTATGGTCAGTATATCATTTAAGTTTTCCAACAATGTAGACCTGATGGAACTAAATTGACAACTTGTATCAAAAATGTTGTGGCTTCTCAGTTATCAATTTCAGGAAGAACCTTTACAACTGAAGCTATTATTTATCATGATGGTCCTTCGACAACATCAGGACATTATACATGCTAGTTAAAATGTAAAAAAGGTTGGACTTACTGCAATGATTCTCATTTGACTTATTAACAACGTTTGCCTTATGACTTTAAAAATTCTTACCTAGTGTTCTTAAAACCAAAGTTTTAGTAAAGGGAATTGGCCTTTGAAGACGGGAGTAGTTAATAAAAGTTAGTTAGTTAGTTAGTCTAATGTTTAAAATGATTTATCTCATATAGGTACTGTAAGTGGATCTCATAGTAAAAAATACTCATATATCTGACACAATTTGGCCATAAGGAAAGTGTAAGGTATGATGTTCTTAGATCTTTTTTCATAGGAAGTCGATGAAATGGAAGTTATAGAGCACAGCAGACTTTTTTTCCACCAAAAGGACCTTCACTATCTTCTATTTGGCCTCACAGAAAAGTAAGTGAATCAAAGATTAGTGTACATATATGAGTTGTAAGTTTGTATGTTTTCTTTAAACACAATCTTTTAGATTGTGTTTTTTCCCGCTGTTATATGATGAAGAGTTTGAACTCACTAATTTAAGTGAAATTCAATATATTCTGAGAACAGCAAAAATAAACAATGTAACATATTGTAGAAGTTATTCTATAGTTTGCATTGTGTAATTTATATTGTATTTACATTGTCTCACACTCATTTTCCTTTTTCACCCTTATTTAGCTCTCTTTACTCATTTACACTGCCTTTTTTAACTTTGTTTCATCGCTGTTCCTTTATTCCACTTCATTCACAACTCCTCAATCCAATTTGAACTGTCTGCATTTCCTCTCTCCCTTCCACCACTTTTTATCTTTCTCACATTCTCTCAGTACCACTGCTTTAGTTTTCTTCCCCTCTATTTCTTTCTTTTTCTCCTTTACTCTTTTTCCTTTCGCACTCATTGTACTGCAGTTCACTCAGTCCTTCCCTTTGTTTTTCTGTGTACTTACTCTCTCACTCCTTTTTCATCCATCATTCTATATTAACCTCATTCCCTTCATCCCTTCACTCTGTAACTCCCCTTCACTCTCTCTCAGTCATCTTCTATTCCTCTTTCTTATTAATAGTTCCTCATTTAGACTCCTCTCCTTTTCACTCATTTTCCTTTTACTTTCTTATCTTTCCTGATTTCGTTTTGGTATCTCACATTCTTTTAGTATCTTACTTACCTTCAGAAATTTGTTCTCTTTCTATTTCTTTTTCCCTCTTTTTTCTCTTTCTACATTACTTTATTTCTGTTTTTGTATCCTTCACTATTGCTTTATTTCTTAGTAAACTTTTTTAGATTGTTCACCTCTTGAACTGTTTCTTCTATTTTTAAATATATATTTTACTAATTATAACTTGTTTTTTCTTTTGTCTTTCACAGATACAAGTAAGTTTTCATTACTTTTATGGTAATTGTGTCTACAAAATGTAGTTTGTCATCACCCTTTGCTTTAACCTCACTACTTTTCTCTCACCCTACCTCACCCGTTTCCTTACTCTGCTTCCCTCACTTATTCTTATCCTCCATGTTTACTTCTCTTTTCCTTACTTTCCTACCACATTCAACTTCTTTCAGTGCCCCTGCTCATCCACACTCCTTCACTTACCTTATTTACTGGTTCACTTAGTCCCTTTCTGACACTCCTTCCTTTACTCTCTCTCTTTTTTCTCTCTGTCACTCCCCATGTCTTACCCTTATTTACTTATATCCACCCTCTTTCACTCCTCTTTACTTACACTCACTACTATTTTCTTTCCCTCTGTCACTACTGTTTCTTTTCTCTGGTTCCGTCACTACCTATCATTCCCCATACTTAACTCTCCTTCCTTTTACTTTCATCACCCATTCACATTCTCCCAGAACCTCTGCTTTAGTTTTCTTCCTCTTTCTTCTCTTCTTTTGCTCCCTTATTAATTTTCCTTTTCTCATTATTTTTTTAATTTTTTTTTTAAAAAGTGCGCTGACGGAACGCACCCCTGTACGCGCACCGGGGCGCTCACCGGTACGCGCACCGGAAGCGCACCAAAGCGAATTTTTTTCAAAAAAAATGAATATACTTTTTAAAAAAATATTATATTAATATACAATATAGGGTTCATTTTTAGAAAAACATACCTTTCTCAGCTATAGACATTTGCGAAAAAATAACCTTAGAAATTCACTAAAAAGTACATAGGTATGAAGCCCTATAAAAAGTTAAGAATTAGCAGTTAAAAAACCTATGAAATTCACAGAAAAAAACAAAGGTTTCACACCAGTTATAGTTAGGAATTAGCTGTTAAAAAACCTTTGAAATTCACTGAAAAAACCATAGGTTTCACACCAGTTATAGTTAGGAATTAGCATTTAAAAAACCTATCAAATTCACTGAAAAAACCATAGGTTTCTCACCAGTTATAGTTACCTGGAAATTTTACTGACATAAAACCATTGAAATTCCCACGTTATAGTTAGTTGGACTCACTATAACTTGCGCGTGTAATGCACTGCTGATGACATCACATATCACATCACTCATGACATGGTCAGTGACATCACTCATGACATCACTGATGACACCATCCTTGTGACAGAGAGACTGACCTACTTTCACTGTAAAGTAACCCTTGAAACACATTTAGAAAAAAAAAAACTAACATTTAAAAAAAAGTGGACATACCTATACCAGTTACAACAACCAATTCAGTAATTCCACCATTTATATACACATCCACTCACTCACCAACACTTCTATATAGTCACTCATACATATACTCACTCATCATATGTAGTGAGACACCTATACATCCGTTAACACACCGACAGTCTTCCAAAAGTTGCTCACACACATACTCACACATGCAAATAAACTATTGAACATCCATTTATTTGCATATACAGCTATACACATACTACCACCTTACTTCTAAGGAAACTTACACATACTTACTCTCTTAAACAATCACTTATAGAAACACATACTTATTAAAACAAGACCTCTTCCAATCTCTCACTCTCACAAATACTCACTTATATACACCAATACTCACATATACTAGATTAAAACATATGTAGTTACTGATAAAGACACATTTTACTAACACATACATATACACACTCACTCACCCATACAGTCTGGCACATATGCTGTCTTCAAAACACATACAAACAGTGAGTCAGTCATTGATGCATCAGTGTGCTAAGTAACACCCCCACCAAATCATACAGACATTTATACTGATACTAAAAAAACATCTAATAAGCCATAGAAACACACATGTATCTACTCACCAACCCATGCACCCACTTATATACAAAGTGAAACACTGATACAAACATTTAAATATTGAAACAATACGCGCTAATATATGTATTCACTATGATACACTTAATAAGCCAGTTAACCAATCATTAAAAAAAAAAAATATCCATTAAGACACTTATTTAACCATTTATTCTTCCATCGACCTTTACATATACATATATAAAACATATTTATTTTTCAGAAAGACACACATTCACTGGATGGTGTCATCAGTGATGTCATGAGTGATGTCACTGACCATGTCATGAGTGATGTAATATGTGATGTCATCAGCAGTGCATTACACGCGAAAGTTATAGTGAGTCCAACTAACTATAATGTGGGAATTTCAATGGTTTTATGTCAATAAAATTTCCAGGTAACTATAACTGGTGTGAAACCCATAGTTTTTTCAGTGAAATTGATAGGTTTTTTTAAATGCTAATTCCTAACTATAACTGGTGTGAAACCTATGGTTTTTTCAGTGAATATATATATATATATATATATATATATATATATATATATATATATATATATATATATATATATATATATATATATATATATATATATATATATATATATGCCAGGAACTTCGTCTATTCTCCATGAAGCTGGAAATAAAGAACAAACCGGACCCAATTAGGTGAATTTGCTTAATTTTTTATTTTCATTGCATCCTCTCGTCCGCCATGACGCGTTTCGGGCCCTCAAGCCCTTGATCACATGACATGGTCATTTTCACCTCGTGACTTTAAAGTGCAAACAGGGGTCATCTGACCCGTCATCTGACCCGGGGCCTATAGACATAAACAACATACTTCCGCCTTTTCCACATTTTTACAATCGTCACCAGTATACTCAGCATCATTGCTTTAAAAAATATACACAGTACGTCATGTTTACACTTCCAACCTCCTTAATGCATCTACCCAGAGTAAATAAATATTGTGCAAATTTCACAATAAATAAATAGATAAATACACATGTATATAAATGTACAAATATTAAATAACATCTGTTACAATACAATTTTATATATATACAGCCTTATGAAAAAATGAAAAATGTTAGTATCATAAAATTCATTGTTTTAATTTGATAAAAAGGTCTGTGCAAATTCGGCTATTTGATGTGCAAAAAATACGCCATAAATATTACTTTCTACTGGGTTCGACGTGCAATCGATGGGGGAGGATTAGTGATATAAAAGCCCCAGTGGGCTAAACTGAATTGTGGATAACTGCATCTATACTGCCCATAAATCATGTCACACCCTGTACACCTGTACATTTATAAGAAAATGTGTGGTTACCCATAGTGAAAAATATAAATAAAATTAAAGTGATTTCAAGACAGCAACTTTCAGTTTGATTTAAATGATGTTATGCACCATGTTTTCTTGCAACTAGTTCTTTTTGGACTAATTGGTACACCCATGTGCATATGTCGTCTTTCTATTATCATCTACAGGCATGTGTACAGGTCCTAAGCCGCATTAAGGCCATTTGGGGTCTTGGTATCGAGCTGCAGAATATATCTGGTCTCGAGTAATCTTAAATGTGCTTCCCTGTTACCTCCTCTACGGAGTGGCAGCACCATATCAACAGCGTAGTAGCTGAGGCAATTCAGATCCCCCTTGTGACATGAGTTGATGTGTCTCGCCACAGGGTAGGTCTAATCTTTGTTATTGACTGCTCTCATGTGTTGGAGAATGCGCTTGTGAACCTGTAGCTTGGTGCTACCCACGTAGCGTAGCCCACAAACACACTCCAACACATAGATGATAAAATATGATTTGCATGTTATCTTTTTCGAGATAATAATCGGTGCCTCACTGAATGGGGACATGTAGAATGTTTTATTTTTCCCCATGGTGCATGCCTCGCACACTGCGCATTTTATAAAGCCTTTCCTCTGCATAAGCCAGTTATTTTTATTCTCCACCTCTGGGCTGCTTTTAACCAACATGTCGCTCATCGACCTGGCCCGACTGTATGTAATGGCTGGGTGATTGGCCAACGTTTTACCTATCCCCCATGACAATCGGCCAATTCTTGCGAACAATTTTTTGTATTGAACTGTGTTGGAGGCTATAACCAGTGATCAATCTAGGTTGCCCGTCTCCACCATTTGTCGCTTTGTTCCTTTCTACCCCCTTACTTTCAAGGCCATGCAGAGTACCTGTTTTGTTGGCTCTCATCATCAATTTATCAACAAGACCTCTGAATAGCCTCGTTCCAGAAACCTATTTTTGCTGTTTACTTGTGAAGTCAGGCATGCCTCGTCTGTACTACATATCCTTCTAATCCTTAGCATCTCCCCATAGGGGATGCTTCGGATCAGATGCCCTGGGTGCTGGCTAGAAGCATGGAGAACCGTGTTTCCCGCGGTTTCCTTGCGATGTAACTGGGTTTGAAGTTTGCCACCTTCCACATAGACTTCTACATCCAAGAAGTTGACCCTGTTCTCACTAATCATACCAGTAAATTGTCGATTCAAATCATTGATGTTGATATCAGAGATGAACTGTTTAGCTTCTCTGTATGACCCTCTCCAAATTACAAAGAGGTCATCTATGAATCTGTACCATGACACTACTTTGTTTGACATGACCTCTGCGAACGCGATCCCCAAGACCTGCTCCTCCCACAGCCCCATGTGCAAACATGAGTAACTGGGGGAGAAGCAGGCCCTCATCGCGACTCCTCTAAATTGTTGGAACACCTGCTTTTGAAATAAAAAGTAGTTGTTAGTTAGACATATTTCCAACATTTCCTTGATCATAATGTTGTGTTCCAACATGTACACAGGTCTCTTATTTAAAAAATGTGTCACTGCTTTCATGCCATCAGCATGATTAATACTAGTATAAAGTGCAGTCACGTCTAGTGTAATCAACAAATACTGACTGTCCCATACTATAGTACTGATTTTTTGCAAGAAGTCCATGGTGTCTTTTATATAGGATGGCAACATTTTTACAAAAACTTGGAGAAAGTGATCAATATAACGGGACACATTCTCAAAGGTATATATATATTATATATATATATATATATATATATATATATATATATATATATATATATATATTACCTACTGGCGGTCGCCAGTAGGTATATATAGTTAGGATTTTTTCTCTATGGGATTTTTGAAAATTCTATGTCTAATAACTTTGGCGTTTGTGGACGAAATTGGCTGAAATTTTCAGGAAAATGGCACATTTTGTTTCTGAGCAGCCCCTGACAATTTGGGGGGGTTTTATCAAGGGGGGGCCAAGAAAAAAGGGGGGTCCCAAAACGCATTTTTCCCATCTTAATTTCCATAGGGCGGTTGGCCTCACTTTTAGCTCGAACGGCTGAATGGATTTGCACGAAACTTGGCAAAATTGTAGGGACTGTTAGCCCGATGTGCCTTTGCTAGGTCTCAATATATGTGCTCCAGTGGATTTTGAGTAATTTAGGTTCAAAAAAAGATATATATCTGGGCGGAGCCTAACCACACATCTGATCTGATTGGCTGTCAGCACTTCATCCAAGAAGTGTTGGCAGCCATCTTGGGACCAATATACATGATAGCACCTCATTAAAAAGCATTGTAGTTAATAGAGGGTTTTAGGACTTTAGTTACATTATACATCATTTGTTGATGGTGCCATACTCGTTTTAGGAATTGTGGTGGGTTCTAAGGTGATTTTACCATGTGAAAAAACCTTCTGCTGTGATATCATGAATATAGTTTGAAAGAAAACTAATATCTCATGATTTTCCCACAGTGGTTTGGAAGGGGATCTATAAGCTAAACTGAAAGCATATTTTCTGTAAATTCACATTATCTTTCTCAGTCATGTGAAAATGAAGTCTGACATTCTCAGTAAAACATGTACATCCAACAAGGACAGAGACTGTCAGTTGATTCCTTTGTGTTCTACTGCAGCCTCCTAGAGTGTTCTAAAGAACAACTAGAGCGCTAACAGTCCTACTTATTACAAAGGTATGGCACACCTGAAGCCATCTTGATTGGAATAAAGTGGTAACTCTTAAAACATTTAATTTAAAAAGAAACAACATGAGGGGGTATATTTTGCCATAGAAAGTATGATTAGTGCTGCAGAATGAAAAATTAGGGCACATTTTGAGTGACTTCTCAAATCCTTTTCTATTTCATTAAAACATTCTGACATGCAGTCTCCCAAAATGGCCACCAGAGACAAAAGAGCCCAAATGTAGCCCAAATATCACCCAGATGTAGTCCAAGTATAGCCCAATGACAGAATGTCCCAGAGTGTTCTAAAGAACAACTAGAGCGCTAACAGTCCTACTTATTACAAAGGTATGGCACACCTGAAGCCATCTTGATTGGAATAAAGTGGTAACTCTTAAAACATTTAATTTAAAAAGAAACAACATGAGGGGGTATATTTTGCCATAGAAAGTATGATTAGTGCTGCAGAATGAAAAATTAGGGCACATTTTGAGTGACTTCTCAAATCCTTTTCTATTTCATTAAAAAATTCTGACATGCAGTCTCCCAAAATGGCCACCAGAGACAAAAGAGCCCAAATGTAGCCCAAATATCACCCAGATGTAGCCCAAGTATAGCCCAATGACAGAATGTCCCAGAGTGTTCTAAAGAACAACTAGAGCGCTAACAGTCCTACTTATTACAAAGGTATGGCACACCTGAAGCCATCTTGATTGGAATAAAGTGGTAACTATTAAAACATTTAATATAAAAAGGAACAAAATGAGGGGGTATATTTTGCCATATGAATTATGATTAGTGCTGCAGAAAGAAAAATTAGGGCACATTTTGAGTGACTTCTCAAACCCTCTTCAATTTCATTAAAAAATTCTGACATACAGTCTCCCAAGATGGCCACCAGAGACAAAAGAGCCTAAATGTAGCCCAAATATCACCCAGATGTACCCCAAGTATAGCGCAATGACAGAATTTCCCAGAGTGTTCTAAAGAACAACTAGAGCGCTTACAGTCTTACTTATGACAAAAGTATGGCACACCAGAAGCCATCTTGATTGGAATGAAGTGGTAAGTCTGAAAACACTCAATTTAAAAAGGAACAACATCAGGGGGTTAATTTTGCCATAGAAAGTATGATTAGTGCTTCAGAAAGAAAAATTAGGGATCATTTTGAGTGACTTCTCAAATCCTCTTCTATTTCATTAAAAAAATTGTGACATGCAGACTGAAACATGCACTTTGAATACCAGCAGCAGACGTCCCTGGTGAGCAGTAGCTTTACTACAGTGATCTAATGTGCAACTAGAGTGTTAACATTCAGAATTTATGGCAAATGTGTGACACATCTGAATGCCTTCTTGATGGAACCAAAGTAAACAAGCATTGAAAATGCAATAGATCTCGCCCTCGTTTAGGTTAAAGCCATTCTGTTTGTAATGAGGTGGCTTTTTAGCTTTGCTTTTATTAGTGTTTTTTCAACTTTCATGTAAATAACATGCATCTGTATGCATATAAGTATATGTATGCATGCATTTATGTTTGTATTTATATAGATATACAGATGATATATGTTTATATATGTATGTATATATATATATATTCACTGAAAAAACCATAGGCTATAGACCATATATAGTTAGGAATTAGCATTTACAAAACCTTGAAAATTCACTGAAAAAACCATAGGTTATAGACCATATATAGTTAGGAATTAGCATTTACAAAACCTTGAAAATTCACTGAAAAAACCATAGGTTATGGACCATATATAGTTAGGAATTCGCATTTACAAAACCTTATTTTACTCACACAAAACCATTGAAATTCCATATATAGTTAGTTGCACTAACTATATATCGCGCACCCGCAATCCACTGCTGATGATGTCACATATTACATCATTCATGACATGGTCAGTGACATCACTGATGACATCACTGATGACATCACTGATGACAACATCCAGTGACTGTATGTTTCTGTAAAGTTAAAATATGTCTTACATATTGAAGAATGAGTGGATGTATAAGTGTCTGGATGAAGGATTTAGTAGGTGCATGACTGACTGTATGAGTGAGTGATTAAATGTGTCTCACTGAGTGCATGGGTTAGTGACTAAACTGTCTTAATTTGTGCATCATTATGTCTGTTGTTCTGTAAACTGTTGCATGTGTTGATAAGTAGCTATATGAGTAACTATATGGGTTATTGATTGGTTGCCCAAGTATTTGTATGGGAGACTGAGTGTGTGTGTGGGTGGCTGGGAGGTGTATGACTCTGTGCATAGATGTGTGAGCAGTTGATTCACTAGATGTATGGTTTCAAAAGTGCATGTGGAAACAGCTGTATGGGCGGTTGACTGTGTGCATGAGTGTATTGGTGAGTGAATGGATATCTCAGTGCTACATGTCAAAGTAAGTACATATGTAAAACACAGTACATGTGAGAGTTGACATATATAAATAACTGTGCATAAGAGCCAGTGAATGTGTGAGTGGCTGTATGGATCATTGTGAACTTGTATCAGGGATTGTATAAGAGAGTAAATATGTGTTAGTATATGTTTGAATAAGTAAAGTATGTATAACTGTATAGTTGAGGAAATGGAGGTGTGATTGATTCTTTGCATGACTGACTAGGTGTGTGAGTAACTCCATGGATGAGTGACAGTCTGTGAGTGTCTGTTTACACTGATTGTATCTAAGGTTATATTAGAGTCTGAAGAGGTTCATCGTATTATCACATGAATGATATCATCAGTGATGTGATCAGTAATGTCAAATGAGATGCCATCAGTGATGTCATCAGTGATGTCATTTGAGATGCCATCAGTGATGTCACTGACCATGTCATGAATGATGTAATATGTGACATCATCAGCAGTGGATTGCGGGTGCGCGATATATAGTTAGTGCAACTAACTATATATGGAATTTCAATGGTTTTGTGTGAGTAAAATAAGGTTTTGTAAATGCGAATTCCTAACTATATATGGTCCATAACCTATGGTTTTTTCAGTGAATATATATATATATATATATATATATATATATATATATATATATATATATATATATATATATATCTTACCTACTGGCGATCGCCAGTAGGTATATATAGTTAGGATTTAGGATAATGGCACATTTTGTTTCTGAGCAGCCCCTTAAAATTTGGGGGGGTTTCGTCAAAGGAGGGCCGAGAAAAAAGGGGGGTCCCAAAACACGTTTTTCCCATTCATTTTTCCATAGGGCGTTTGGCCTCACTTTTAGCTCGAACGGCTGAATGGATTTGCACGAAACTTGGCAAAATTGTAGGGACTGTTAGCCCGATGTGCCTTTGCTGGGTCTCAATATATGTGCTGCAGTGGATTTTGAGAAATTGACGTTTTAAAAAACAGATATATCTGTGACAGCGTCCCGGGTAGCGCTCCGGTTCGCGTACTTTTCGCGTTGCGGAACTTTGCGAAGCTGATTGGCTCTGATTGGCTGGTGTCTGTCAACATTCTAAACAGTCTGGAACGGCCGCCATCTTGTCTCTCGGTAGGATCGAGAGACAAGAGGAGGAGAAAAACGAAGGGGGAATTTAATGAAAGGGGGCAAGGTAGACCCCTCTTGACCCCCTAGGAATGATGTTGGGGTTATTAAAGGGTCCCGTGGGGCAAATAAAAAAAATTTGATTTTTCGCGGTAGAAGCGCTTCCCGGTTCACGAACCGGGTCGCGAAACGGGAATTCGCCATTTTGTGTTTCATTTTAATTAAATTACAAGATGGAGGAAAAACAATGTGAGAAATGGGTATAAGGGGGTACGGGAGACATATCCTGACCCCCTATGTTTTCTGAGGGTGGCTGAGGATGCTCATATATGTTAATACATGTCTTCCAGCGGCTGCGCGTGAGCGTTTTTTTTTTTTTGGCTGCCTGACGACTGTTAACGTTCGATTCAAAGGAATTCAGGAAGTGTTGACCGCCATTTTGTCACTGCGAGTAAATATATTGTTAAAAATATTTGTTATATATGAATCCGTATTGATAAACATTGTCTGCGCCATCTTGCCTTTTTTCCAATGCCACACTTTTGTCCTGCACGGCAGCCATTTTCGATGCCTTGACCAGACCCACTCTCTGCATGCCGCCGATCCTCAGCATGGCTCCCCACCCTTGCAAGCATCTCCCCCACGCACTGGTCACCCCCGCTCTCTCTCTCATGCATGGGCCATAAACCTCCCCCCATCTGCGCTGCTCTTCCCTGAGAATCACACCCTGTGTCCGCCCGACACCTCCCTTTCACCCTATTCACTACCGCACCCTCTGACACTCCTCTTCCTCTGTGTCTGATTGTCCAGGCCGGTCCCAGGCTATCACCTAGCCCTGCGGATGTAGTTAATGGGCCCAACTGTAAAGAATCACCCCTCTTCAAAGGAGTTACAGTAGATCAAGGCCCCCACCCCATGAGATTCGTCACACCACACGCGTTCCTACTATCTGATAACGATCCTGTATTGTGATTGGGGAGGGGATTCTCACTGTAAGGGTGTGTGGGACCGAGCCTGAAGCAGAAGATTGCAGGGATGCCTTTTTGTACATCAAAGTCTTCACAATAATGTGTCACATTAAAAATATATAGCACTCCAACAAAGTAGTAGGATTATAACACTTTAATAACTTATAAATATATACAACGCTCCAACAAAGTAAACACGTTAAAAAAAAAAAAAAATCAACAACTATTTACATGGCAGCCTGCTGCAACATCCATCTCAAAGCAACAATGGGCTGCTTTGGTCTGTCTTTTAGTCGGCAAAATCCGTCGGCCTGTGAGGTGGCGTCAGTAGCGGTCCGTTGCGCGAATAGGCAGCACAACGCGCCGAGATCCGGACGGCAGCCAGGTGGTGTCCAGTAAGTTGCTGCACTGGTCTGGCCATCCTACAATGCTGCGCCGAAAAATGGCGTGGGGCGCCCCGGGGGGGGGGGGGGGGGCGGAACGAACGGGCCTCCCCCGCCTCCCCAGGTGGAGGCTCCTCTGCTGCAGTGGGGCGCCCTTTAGCGTTTCAGTCGCCATTCAGCTGTTTAGATCCGCTTTTGCAGCACTGTGCCTCATCCGCCATTCAGCTGATTTGCGCCCACTCTTGCGGTGCAGCGATAGGCGGCTGCCACAGGACTCTTAAAATGGCGGCCGGCTCTTCGGATTTGGGCCTGAACCACTAAAATGGCCCTGGGACACATTTGAACTCGGACATTTACCTGCTAGGGCTTGGGCCCCATTCTCGAAAGCGTCCCCTCAGCCTTGAAGATTCTACAAAAGTCATTGGGGCCCCTGACTCCCGCAGGCTTCCGGTGGGGAGCGGCTGCCATGATTGATTGCGGAATGGCCACGACGGAGCTACGAGATGGTGGTGCTCTCATGCTGACGCCAGCTTCAGTCTGAAACATCCAGAAACACTGTAGACTACCAATTCGATGACTTCCGTCGGAGCCCCAACGTGACCCGGTAGGGAAGAACTTGCCCTCTCCTCTTTTTGTCGTAATTTGACAATGGCCAGGTTAGCGCTTAGCTTTGCTACACGTTTTTCCCTTAAATTGGCTTTACTCGAAAAACGCCATTTTGTATGTACGGCGGCCATTTTAGGGAATGAGCGGCCTCGTGGTCAGCATGCCCTTTAGTCCTTTGTCCGTGCCGCTGACCACTCGAGTTTGCCCAGCAACAGGCTATTTTTGGTAACGGTCAAGCCTGTACATGCGCAGTCCCAGCTGACCAGTCACCCCTCAGGAATGTTTCCGCCAAACTGACCAGTGGAGTTGTAACCCCTCCCATGAGTTGGCTGTGCTCCAAAAATGACCATATATGTACATAAACTCTGTAACTTTGTACCGCCTATCTTTTTATTGCCTGTAAAATGTATAAAAGAAGGATTCGCACCAGTGTTCGGGGTGATACTTCTTGCATTACCGAAGGGTGCTGTAGGAATGTACCACCACCCCATGGGGTCTTAATAAACTTGTCTTTTGTACTTTTCAGTTTCCGTGCCAACAGTTCTTTCAGTGTAAGTGGGTATTTCTGCGGAGCATGTAGGCCTTGGGAACCCAATACCACAAATTGGCGACCATGAAGGGACTCATCGGCGACTCGGATGCCCGAAGGAGAGGTCGTGACGAAGGATTGGAAACTCGCCATGGACGCGTACGCTGCCACCGAGTGACCCGAGTCCTGGCACCCACGGTGTTTTATTCCTTTCCTTCTGATCTGACCTTCCAGGTGGCGCCGGTCTCCGACTGAGATCTTGATCGTCTACGTTGCTGGATAGTGCCGTTTGGCTGATTCGATTAAAGACCTTGGCAGTTGGAATCTGGACTTTGAGATTTGGGTAAGATTTGTGATCGGTAAGGTAGTCTACGGACGCTTACTGAAGTTCTATGATTGTGACTATGATTTGAGTTAGCTAACATTTTGACTTTGTGAACTTTGAATCTATATGTGTAGTGCACTTCACATAGGCAGGCATGTAGAGATGTTTCTCTAATTTTGTTTGTACTCTGAGCGGCACATTTGTGTGAAGTACTGTAAGTGCCATTTTTATGGTATCACGCTTTCGTGGTACTTTTTGAACATGCCTGTTTTAAGCACACTCCGAGGGATGTGCTGTTTTGGAAATGGTACCACAATCAGGTTAGCGGAATCACAGCCGGCTCCCCCAGAGGGAACTCCAAACCGTGAGATGTATGTCAAATTTGGCCTTCCCCCTATACTGTATAGTAAATTATGGCATAAATATACTAGAACTGATTCCGAGTTGCAATGGCCACTACATGGGTCGTTTGATTTGCGAAAGGTTCAATTTGTGGAACAATGTTTGTTTCAGCGCAGGGCTAGACAGAATATGTTTGATTGTGTGCGAATGTGGGAGAAAGCGGTGCGTGAACGTATGAAGCATGAAGTTGCCTTGGCGGACAAAGAGCAGCGCAAGGCTGCTCGAGATAAAGCTTTACAGCTTGAAGAAAAGGAGGCACAGGAAAAGAAAGAGAGGGAGGCACGGGAACGTAATTTGCAAATGACCGGTCAATTTCCTATTCGACGACCACTTTATCCTGTCCTTAATAATGAAATTGATGATTTTTCGTTATTAGATCGATCTCCGCCTCCGTACGTTTCACCTACGGCTCCGACTGAGGATTCTGGCGATGAAGAACAGGATAAGTCGGGAGACGGGGATAAGTCTAGTGTCAGGTTATCTGCGGAGAGAGCCGCGGAATTGCGTAGTTATGCTCGAAAACTGAATTTAAATCATGTAACTGTATCAAACGTTGTTGCTGAAAGGGGTCAATGGACAGAACGAGAATTGTTGTGTTTTTTGAATACTTTTGCAGATGAAGTTGTTACTCGATTTCGCAAATATTCAGAGACTTTAGAACCTAAGGCTGTGTCAGTACATCGTGAGAATTTGGATAAAGGTTTATTTTTTCTTTCAGATGTCGATACCTTTTTCAGACAACTGATCCAGCTACGGGATGAGGCGTCCAGATTGCGGGAAGAACAGAAAAAGGATAAGGAGTCCGTGCCGGGGTCAACAGAGCAGTCTAAGGAGTGTTCTCTCCGGGGTTCAGATAAGAATTCTAAAGTGCATGTTATGCCTATGCGTGAAGCTGCACCTTTGTATGTTCCCCCTAAGGGGGACGGTACAGATGAAGATAAAACATCGAAGGATGCAAAGGGGTATTTTGTATATAATTGGGTATATACGCCTTGGAATAGAGCAGATGTTATGGCGTTAAAAAATGCTTTACCTGATCTCCGTAAAAATCCAGCCGCATTCTATGAAGGGGTGGAGGGGGCCATTTCTTCTTGTGTCATGACTCTTGTTGATATAGATCTATTTTTTGGGTTAATTCTTCCACCCGATATGTGGAGGTTGATTCGTAAGACTAATGATCAGACGGCGTTTGGGGCAACTTGGAAAGAAATAAACCAGGCTGACTTAGACAGGAAACGTGCATGTAAACCATGTGATATGATTTTAGAACTCCCAGCGGCTATTTTAGCTAAATTGAAAACTCTTGTTCCTCCTTAAAAGATCGATTGGACTATGTTAGCTTCCTGCAAACAAAAGTTAGATGAATCGGTATCAGAATTCTTTACACGTTTCGAAGAGGCGTTTCACGATTACAGTGGTCAATCGTTAACAGATGATACGGGTAGGCATCTGTTTGTAGATAAGTATGTGGCTAATCTCCTACCAGAGATTGCAAAACGATTAAAGACGAGTGAAAGTTCCTGGGCCACGGCGACCCCTGCGTCTTTGTTAACTATGGCTCAGTATTATGAACGGCAGGAATTAGAGGCTAAAGAAAGTGCAGATAAGAAAACGAAGGAATTAAAAACAAAGGCGATGTTGGCGCAGGTTCGCGGAACGCAATCTAGAGGGAATGAGAGAGGTCGGCGAGGAGGGAATGCGTCGTACGGTCGTACTGATATAGCGGAGGACCAATGTGCTTATTGTGTGAAGATTGTCCGGTACTTCGTGAGCAGCGTAGTCAGCGTGGCCGAGGAGGCGGAAGGTCGAGGAATAATTATACAGGAGCGAGGGGTGGCGGAAGTGATCGTGGTGGGTTTGAAACGAGGGGCCGTGGTCAGGATGAACGAAATGCTTTCGATAGACGAAATCAATATCAGATTTTGGAGGGTGAGAATGTGGAGCATCAGGATTATGTGCATGCATAGGATTGCGTAGGATGGGGTACGGAATCAGTTGAAGTGCCAGTAGATCAACGAGGTCCATATGTATCAGCGGGCATTTTGGGTTCTACTGATCAGTTTTTAGTTGACACAGGAGCTACTCGTAGTGCTTTGTCCCAAAACTTGGTTCCAAGGGCTCCCCTGTCTGGCGAAACGATAACATGTATAGGGTTTGATGGCACATCCTCTCCTAGCCCACTATCACAACCTCTTGCACTTTGCATTGACAAATTTTTCAGTTTTGGTCCATTTTTGTTGTCACCTCACACCCCAGATAACATTATGGGCATTGATTTGCTCAAATACTTTCGAGCAACGATACGCTGCGCTCCTGAAGGAGTGCGGGTTATTTTGAATGACAATTACCCAGATTCAGACAGAGTTTGTACCATACAGGAACTTGAAGCATTAGCCTCTCTCCCCCATACGTTGTGGGCGACCTCAGATACGGATGTGGGACAGATGCTTATTCCACCTATTCGAATTACTGTCAAGGAGGGAGTACTTTTGCCACGTGTACCACAGTATAAGATTTCTAAGGAAGGTGAAATTGCCCTGACACACATCGTTCAGGATTTGATCGTTGCAGGAGTAGTGGAGGAAGTTCCTTACAATGTCTGTAATAGCCCTATTCTCCCGATTCTTAAGAAAGACACTGACGACAAAATCTATCGATTTATTATTGACTTGAGAGAAATTAACAAAATTGTCATCCCTCAATATCCTGTGGTGTCCGATATCACGACATTGCTTACATTGGTCCCTCCGACGGCGACAACGTTCACTGTCATAGATCTCAAAAATGCATTCTTTTCCATTCCCATCCACCCTGACAGCAGATACTTATTTGGTTTCACGTTAAATAATAAATCGTATAGATTTTGTTGTGTTCCTCAAGGTTACACAGAGAGTCCTAGCATCTACAGCCAGGCTTTAAAAAGACAGCTTGATTCTTTTGAATTGCAATCCGGAGTAGCCCTTATACAGTATGTTGACGATCTCCTGTTGGCTGCAGACACTTATGCACAATGTGAAGAGAGTACACTCGCTTTGCTTTCCTTTTTGGCTCAGAACAACCATAAAGTCTCTAAGAAAAAGCTGCAATACTGTAGACCCAAGGTGACCTACCTCGGTCATCTTTTGTCTAAGGAGGGGCGTGCATTAACATCCGATCGAATTCAGGCAATATTAGATACACCAGTTCCCCGTACTCAGAGAGATGTACGCGCCTTCATAGGACTAACGTCCTTTTGTAGACAGTGGATAATTGGGTTTTCGCACATTATAAAACCTTTGTTAGCGTTATTGTCCAAAACTGCACCAATGCCCCTTGAATGGACAGATGAATGTCAGAATGCTTTTGAACAATTGAGACAGGCCCTTTGCTCTGCTCCCGTGTTAGGTACACCAGATTACACGAAGATTTTCACATTGTACGTGCACGAGAAAGATGGGTGTGCGTTATCAGTGTTAGTGCAAGCACACGGGGACAAGCAGAAGCCATGCGCGTACTTCTCAGCTATTCTTGATCCTGTAGCACGAGGGTTACCTGGGTGTTTTCGAGCAGTCGCAGCGACAGCAGTAGCTATACGACAGAGTGAGGGAATAGTATTATCGCACAAATTGTTGGTACTAGTTCCCCATGCAGTAGATGCCCTGGTAAATCAAACAAAGACCCAATATCTCACGAGTGCACGTTTAACAGGATATGAGCTCACACTTTTGGCGCCACATATCACACTGAAAAGATGTGGTACTCTGAACCCTGTCACTTTATTGCCTTATCCGGTCGAAGAGGGTCAGGAAGAAAAACATCACGATTGTGTTTTCCTGACTGAGGAACAGACAAAGGGTCGTGTCGACTTACAGGATATGCCACTTTCAGATGTGGATGGGGAACTGTGGGTTGATGGATCGTGTTTGAGGCTGCCAGATGGCACGACTTCCGCAGCATATGCGATCACGACACTTAAGACAGTGGTAGAAACAGCACGAATACCACAGAAATCGGCTCAAGCAGCAGAGCTGATAGCCTTGACAAGAGCCTGCGAACTGAGTGCTGGCTTATGTGTGAATATCTACACAGACAGCCGGTACGCCTTCGGAGTAGCGCATGACTTCGGGTTACTCTGGAGAGAACGCGGGTTTTTGACATCTCATGGAGTACACATTATGCACGGAGAATTGGTGCGTGATCTCTTAAATGCGTTGCTTTGCCCAAAGAAAGTAGCGATAATTAAATGCAGTGCACATAAAAAGATCACTGATGAAGTAGGACAAGGCAATGCTTTTGCAGACACTATAGCAAGACAAACAGCTATGTCTCGAAATGACTCCCCCATGTATGTAGCAAAGTCGCAGGCCGAGCAATGGCATGATGCTAGAGCAGAGATACTAGACATCCAAAAATCAGCGACTGAATCAGAGCTTGTCACATGGGCAGCGGAAGGGGTACTGGATGACGAGGGTTGTTGGAGGAGTAAGGACATGGAGAGATGGAAATTGCCTGCAGCTTACTTGCAGGCGATGGTCCCGATGGCGCACGGGTTAGCACATGTGGGAGCTCTTGCAATTACTCGGTTGTTAACACGAGTTTGGGAGCATGCCGAGATTGGCAACACTGCTAAGAGAGTAGTGCAGACCTGTTTGATATGTTTACAGCACAATCCTGCAAAAGGGACGCATACTCCGAAAGGAGGGTTTGTTCCACCTTCTGCACCATTCGAGGTACTTCAAATGGATTACATCCAGCTTGAGCGCTGCAATAACCTTAAGTATGTCTTAGTGGTGGTGTGTGCTTTCAGCAAATGGGTCGAGGCCTTCCCCACGAAAGACAATACAGCTTTGACAAAAGCTAAGGTTTTGCTCAAAGAGTACTTCCCTCGATTTGGAGTTTGCAAATTTTTGTGGAGCGATAATGGTCCTCATTTTGTTGGGAAAATTGTGGAATATGTGCTAAATGGACTGGGGATTCGGCAGAAGTTCCATGCTGTGTTCCACCCTCAGTCAGCAGGTCTTGTGGAGCGGTACAATGCCACGTTGAAGTTGAAACTGGCTAAGATTGTGGCGTCCACGTCATTGAAGTGGCCGGATGCCTTGCCGCTAGCATTGCTCTCTCTTAGATCCGTGCCCCACTCTCGAACTGGCCTCACACCGTATGAAGTGGTGTTTGGAAGGCCTATGAATATATGGGGAGTTCCTAAGCCGCGATTGATACATGATGTGCCTTGTATAATGATGAATGATTATTTGGCACGATTAACAAATTATTTGCTTTCTATTCATCAACAGGTTCGAGAAGCGCTCCCTGATAATTCCATTGGAGAGGCCCATAGTCTCCGTCCTGGGGACTATGTCATGGTGAAATCGTTTGAGAGGGCGAACAGCTTGGAACCGAGGTGGCGTGGCCCCGAGCAAGTCCTCCTGGCAACTCGAACGGCTGTACGAGTGACCAACAGAAAGCGGTGGGTGCATTCAACTCACTGCCGCCGAGTCTCTCCGGACCTGGTGAATCCTACTGTGCTGTCCGACTACAAAGAGATCTTGGAAAAAGAAAAGAGCCCAGCTGTGACGTCGGCCGAATCTGAGGGAGCCTTCCCGGACCACACTGTTTCTGGACGACAGCGCTATGATTTGCGGCCAAGATAGGAAGAAGATTTTCTTTTTGTGCGAGACTGGTTGGTTACCGCTCTGGGGTTTGTGAAACGGAAGCCGGGAATCTCAAGGGCGGGGGATCAGTTGTGCCAAGAGTAGCGACACCCGTCTTGACCCCGGAGAAGAAAACAACGGCTACCTCGGAGCTCAGCACCATATTTTTATTTTTTCTAGGTATATACATCTGAGACATTGTGAACTCTTTGAACTATGGCGTCCTCTGCATCACGAGACAAGAGAATTCTTGGTGCTATTTTGTTCGTACTGACAATTGTGGTGATAGCAGTGAGAGCCTGGGTAGTAGAACTTGTGGTGCCTGTACGAGAACATTTGCTGCCGACTACCCCGGCTCCATCTGAACATTTTCACTTCACCTTACCCTACCATGAAGAACGGCACCGACAGACTTACCTGAACAATAGCTTCATTCAGATTTTGCACCATACTCATAATATGACGAACACGTCTAACTGTTGGGTGTGTGGGATGTTGCCTGGTCATCAGAAAAAGGGGGAACTCCGCTCATCCCGCTCCCATTCTCTCACAATGGTTCCTCACACGCCTGGTATACTCTCCTATTCACTTTGCGATGGCTTACAAAAGGGGGGGTGCTTTTCCGTTTAAATAAAATATGCTATCATGACCGAGATGGTTATCCACGAGCTGAGGGTACTCGATTTGAATGGGAAGAGTATCGCCCCGATAATGCGTCTGCATCCCGAACATACAGTAACCAAAGGAACATTAATATGTCTAGTTCACATGTCAATAATGTTATAAATACCAAGGCCGATCTCTGTATACGAAATAAAGGTACAATCCCGGTGGGGAAAAGTGAATGTAACACCACACTTACATTTGACAGTCCGAATGGCATATCATTTGTCGCATCCCGAAATACTTACTTTATCTGTGGTAATAAAGGCTATCATCAGCTTCCTTTAGGATGGTTAGGCACATGCTATGTATCTTTTGTATTGCCCCCTGTATTCATCGCTCCACCAATGTACCACAATGATTATGTGCTCTACCATGATTTCGTGTTAAATCGCGTTAAACGTACTGTGGTTCTGGACGATATTGACCAGACCGATACTGCCTTACAACAGTATGTAGATTTTAATTTGGATTGTTTTCCTTTGTGGGGGCTGCGTTGAACAGTCGGAAAATACGACGACTGACTCGTGTTGTTGAGGCTGTAGCTAATGACACTGCTATTGCACTAGGGAATATAACGGAAGAGCTCCAGATTTCTAGAATCGTTACGCTCCAGAATCGCATGGTTCTAGATGTGGTTCTAGCTGATCGAGGGGGGGCATGTAGAATCATCGGAAGTAGCTGTTGCGTATATGTGCCAGATAATTCGCCATCTGTTTGTGATGCAATTTCAAAACTTCACAAAATTGCTGCTGAGATACACCCGGACAATGGCACGTGGACTTTATCGGGGTGGTTCTGGTCAATGTTGAGTACCTGGGGCTGGAAGCTATTGACAATCCTATGTGTTGTAGTTGGGATCTTATTCTTCCTATGTTTATGTATACAATGCGGCCTTGCCTTATGTTCTATGTGTTTATCAGCCTGTATTCCATCTAGACGAGCTCTTGCCCAAAATGAATTGATGCTCCATAAAGAAGTAGCTCAGATAATGTTAATTGACATCGAAGATGAATATCCCGACTACGTCCACTATGAGGTAGCTTCAGCTAAACGCTAAAAGGGTCGTCTGTCGTAATTTGACAATGGCCGGGTTAGCGCTTAGCTTTGCTACACGTTTTTCCCTTAAATTGGCTTTACTCGAAAAACGCCATTTTGTATGTACGGCGGCCATTTTAGGGAATGAGCGGCCTCGTGGTCAGCATGCCCTTTAGTTCTTTGTCCGTGCCGCTGACCACTCGAGTTTGCCCAGCAACAGGCTATTTTTGGTAACGGTCAAGCCTGTACATGCGCAGTCCCAGCTGACCAGTCACCCCTCAGGAATGTTTCCGCCAAACTGAACAGTGGAGTTGTAACCCCTCCCATGAGTTGGCTGTGCTCCAAAAATGACCATATATGTACATAAACTCTGTCTTTTTATTACCTGTCAAATGTATAAAAGAAGGATTCGCACCAGTGTTCGGGGTGATACTTCTTGCATTACCGAAGGGTGCTGTAGGAATGTACCACCACCCCATGGGGTCTTAATAAACTTGTCTTTTGTACTTTTCAGTTTCCGTGCCAACAGTTCTTTCAGTGTAAGTGGGTATTTCTGCGGAGCATGTATGCCTTGGGAACCCAATACCACATTTTGACTGATGGTTCTTGTTGCCTGTCCCCTCTGTTGTCATCTAACGGAACCTTTTTGGATTGCCGAGTGAGAAAAAAAAAGGTGGGGCTTTCATCATTTGGGAAAAAAAAATGTTTCAATCCAATGAAAAGTGTTATTTTTAGGTCATATGATCAAGCCTTCCATCATTAGGAAACCAAAAGTAAAATGAACCAATGAAAAGTTTTATAAACAAGTCACATGACCTGTTATGCGGGTTTGGGCTATAAAACACCTACAAAATCCGTTGGGCTGTGAGGCGGCATCAGTAGCGGACCGATGTGCGAATAGGCCGAAGGCAGCACAACGCGCCGAGATCCGGATGGCACCGAGGTGGTGTCCAGCAAGTTTCCGCACTGGTGTGGCCATCCTACAATGCTGCGCCGAAAGACGGCGCGGGGTGCCCGGGGGGGGGGGGAGGCGGCGCGAACTGGCCTCTCCCGCCTCCCCAGGTGGAGGCACCTCATCTGCAGTGCGGCGCCCCTTATCGTTTCACTCGCCGTCCAGCTGAGTTGCGCCCGCACTTGCTGCTACAGTAGGCCGAAGGCAGCACAAACCGCCGAGATCCGGATGGCACCGAGGTGGTGCCAGCAAGTTTCAGTGGTGTGGCCATCCTACATTGCTGCGCCAAAAGACGGCGTGGGGTGCCCGGGGGGGGGGGGCAACGCAAACGGGCCTCTCCCGCCTCCCCAGGTTGAGGCACCTCATCTGCAGTGGGGCGCCTCTTAGCGTTTCACTCGCCGTCCAGCTGAGTTCCGCCCGCTCTTGCGGCACAGTGCCTCACCCACCATCCAGCTGAGTTCCGCCCGCTCTTGCGGCACAGTGCCTCACCCGCCATCCAGCTGAGTTGCGCCCGCTCTTGCGGCTACAGCGTCTCGCCCACCATCCAGCTTAATTGCGCCCACTCTTGCGGTGCAGCGATAGGCGGCTGCAACAGGACTCTCAAAATGGCGGCCGGCTCTTTGGATTTGGGCCTGGTCCACTAAAATGGCCCTGGGACACCTTGGAACTCGGACGCTTGCCAGCTAGGGCATGGGCCCCATTCCCGAAAGCGTCCCCTCTTTTGACTGATTGTTCTTGTTGCCTATCTCTTCTGCTGTCATTTAACAGAACCTTTTTGGACTGCCGAAAGGGGTTCTGGTCTGACCACTGGTTGGTGGAGACATTTTGACTACATCCTGGACCTGCCCGGCCTCGCCCAAAATGACGCCGGTATAAATGGGACTCGTAACTCCTTGTTGTGTACTGGTTGCCCAACCTTGATATCATGAGATACGTATGCAGTTTTGAAGCACATGGCGGGCGGGGACGAGTACTGATTGAACATTTGGACATTCCTATTGATATTAAGTTCTGATGTGATATTGATTACTGTACTATTGAAAGTTCGAATTAACGTCACCCATGGTACTTGCCCGAAAATGTATATCTAGATAATTTTATTGTAACTGGCCCTGTCGTACTTTAATTATAAAATGTACGTCCACCGATTCCGCAACTGTTAGACACCTTAGTTCTTGCAACCTAATGGCCCGCCCGTTACGTTCTTCTACAGTGTAAATGTCCCCTCATCATATACGATTCCAGTTTGCTCCGTGGCCGGCCCACGTGGGTATAGGCCCGTATTTGTATACTGACATTTTCACAATAAAGGTTTTTAAAACAAAACATGGTAGTAGTACCTAGATTGGTAAAGTTTTGAATAATAGCCACTGTTTTCGAATCAGTAAAAGGCAAGTGAAATAAAGCAGCCACGACTATGCTTACTTGTTTGCAACTTTTTACTCAATTGAGAGCATTACTGCGTAATGGTAGAGACAGTACACTCAAGTCTAGTCCTTCTTTGTACTCCTGCCTGCTGCTGCCACTTTGAAAAGATACGTGGTGGATTGATACGTTGAGTATAATATTTATTACTTGTTATAGGACATTTGTTAGTGGTCTGCAATCATGATGACGGACTGTGTTTGTCACTCGACGTCTCGTGCTGCTGAGTGATGGCAGTTGTGCTAGAACCTTTTTGTTGTTGGTGCAGTTAGTGAATTACATAACCTTCCTATTAGACGGTCTGCAAATCCTGCAATACTGTACTACTATCCTCCTAGTTGACCAGATCAGATGCAATTGTTTTTAATTTGTTTCCCTGACATCATTTTAGATTGTGTTCAAAGAAATAAAATATTTCCCAAAAAACAATCATCCATGTTGTGTTTCTTTATTTCATGTTCAACAGAAGCTCCCAGGGGCAAGGCGGCGACGGCGACTGAGACTCCAGTGGAAGAAAGTGGACTGGATCAGTCCCTTGCAGGCTCTCCTGCTGGCCCCAGTAAGTTGTTCTATTGTTATATTAATACTTATACTTCCCTAACTTTTACAGCTCCTATTCATTACAAACTGTTTCCTAATAATTCTATGTTTTACAAAATAGTCTTTGATCTTCTTCTAATGTAGACTACTTTCTACATTCTTATCCTGCCTCTACCATCACTCTCTGTGCTACTACTATTTACGATCATGAGTCGGTCTGTGTAGGTAGCTAAGCTTGCCCAGTCGGCAAACGGTGTGAAACAAAACTCTGATCCAGCAATAGCTCTAGGCACTGAGTGCAGTCCTCTGGGTTGCCCTTGCTGTCTATTCCAGTCTTCTTAATGTAAGTGCTTTGACAATTTCCAACAACAAAATGTCATTGTTTACACCAAGTAAAAGGTAGCAGTTGCCTTTTTGATTTGAGAGGAGCACATCCCATACCGCTAGAGTTTCAGGGACTATTCTGCACACAAAGAAGTATGGACAAGAGAAATAGGACATTGTTGATTATAGGTGCAGTTTGATTTTTGACATAGCTCAGTCCGAACAGAAGTTGAACCCCCAATCCCCTGACCGACCATCTAGTGTGTCTGACCAATGATTTTACGACCCAGAGGAACAGAAGAAGACTACCGCCGAGTCCCGGCCTATCTGAGTCACTGAAACATGACTGCCAAGTGCAGGAGTTCAAACCCTTCCGCTCACTCACTCGTGAACAAAAACCACACCATGTTTGTTAGTTTTAAAGTTTTATTTTCAATTAAGAAATGAAAACATGATTTATTTATTTTTAATAGCGTAGTATTCGGAGCGAGCAATGGTGATGGATGAAGATGAAGTTAAAGTTTAAACAACATTCCCATGAATGAAATTAGTATTACTAAAACTTAATAATAGTTAACAGACACATGAAATTATTAGAATAACTGTGCGGGAGACCCCACCTTCTTTAAAGTACTTAAAGTACTGCTGGTGATGACTTACTAGTAGTTGGTGAATGGTCTGGCAGAAGGGCAATTGAATCTTCTTTCTGTTATGAGAAAAATGGTGCACGTTAAGCAAGCATTCATCAGTTGTCATAAGAAGAAGTGTAGCATTTAATGGAATAAGCATATAAAAAGGTTAACACTTCCTCCCCAAAACCGTTACTTTTTTTCAATCCCAGTAATAAAAAATGTGTTATGTAACATTTTCTTCCATAACGAGATAAAATAGGGGGTTGTGTATGGCATCTGAAAATATGACATGTTTTTTCTAGACGTCACAACATCTGATGCGGCACAGATGACCACCAGTGCCGGGGCCAGCAGTGCCGAGGGGTCCACTCTGGATGCGGCAGCGCCAACAGGAGGAGCTGGGGGGGTAAGACTCAGCAGCAGCGAACGGTGGTAAGTTATTATACTCCCTACTCATTGAAATGTTTTTGAGTAGGATCGCAAAGGAGTGTATGATGTACTGTACAGTAGTACACAGTACACTAGTATAAGTAGATTGTACTGTTTATAACAGTTACCTTCTTTAGAACTACTTTTTGGGCTACTATCACGGAGAAGACAGTCAACCTTGACTTGTAATAGCATTAGCTGCGGTACTTCTCGGGTAACCAATGGCCCCCTCTATTTCACTTCAACTTAGCTGGCAAATTGTTATTGTGAAGCCAAGTCATATCAGTAGTTTAGGGATGTGAAGAACGAAAAGTTAAAGAAGGGTGAAACGAAGGACGAGCGAGTCTTAATGTTTATGACTGTAAAGAATGGTTTTGTTGAATGCAATTCAAGATAAGAAGACGGCGGTTTCCAAAATATAATGAAACGGGTGTTAGTTGGTTGTTGACAAAAAGAAATTTTGGTACATTTGAGACATTAAGAAGAATCATAGACGTACTTTGGAAGCCTGGATGTTATCTTCTTTATCCTCATCGATAGCAGAGGTGTATGATAGTAGAGCAGACGCTGAGTGGATGAAGTATGGCAGGTGGCAGTGCCACCCCTATAGAAAAGTAAGACATTCCTATCCCCACCTGCATGTACTGCTTAAAGTACTGCGAGTCTGCATCATCATGGTATGTGTCTGTATTTCTTGGGTGAAAGCTGAGTGAGCTGCAATTATGGCGGCTACCACAAGTTCACGTACCAGTAATTTCTTTTGCAACACAAGAGAAAAAAGTAAAAAAGGCCTTTTTTAGTACTATCTGACTATGTATGTAGTAGTGAGTCCACCCATATTGCTGCTAGTGGAAATCCTGAAACTCCCAGTAATGTCACAGGCTTACAAAGACGGCGGAAAGATACATGCCAAAATGTTATACTGTTACAACAGGTATCTGTGCACACGTCGCCTTTTACAGAGTAAATGCTGTAGGTAATCAAACAACACAAGCACTAGACAAACAATGTGGAAGTAGTCTTGATGGAAGTTTTTCTTCATTTCAGATTTTAACCACCACACCCAGCCAACACATGTTTCGTCAGGGCTAGTAGCCCACGACTTCATCAGGGCTACTGCGGGCAGCAGTTCCAAAGCTATTGCCACATTGGCTATGTGCTCCCAGCCGGTTCTAATTGTGACCCGGCTTCCGGGTACTGTGGAGGTTCTCGCTGATTCTTCTCAGCCGTCTCAGCTTTCCAGCGTCTCCGCGTGTAAATGACTTCCGCATTTACACTCGGACACGCTGGAAGCAGTACGGCTTAACCTGCCGCGCACACGGATACTCCTATGTTGTGCCGCATCTTTGGTATTAACCATCACACGGTCGGCTGAGACGAATCAGCGAGAACCTCCAAAGTACCCGGTAGCCAGGTCGGAATTAGAACCGGCAGAGAGCACATAGCCATTGTGGCAATAGCTTTGGAACCGCTGCCCGCGGGAGCCCTGATGAAGTCGTGGGCTACGAGCCCTGACAAAGCACGTGTTGGCTGGGCGTGGTGAATACAATCTGAATTGAAGAAAAACTTCCATCAAGACTACTTCCACATTGTTTGTCTATTGCTTGTGTTGTTTGATTACCTCCAGCATTTACTCTGTAAAAGGTGACATGTGCACAGATACCTGTTGTATCAATTATGTTTGGATCTTGGTCCTAATTGGAGGTTTAGGTTCTTCCTCCTATCTGGGGCACCGTCAAAATAGTGGTTAGAAATTATAAATAACGTCACACACGGGAGGCGCCAGTTGTGGATCGACAATCAAAAAACCTGGTCCGTTATCTTCAAAATGATATACTGTGTTTGCTACTTGCTGGTGTTACTGATGCTGGTGTTACTGAGTGTCAACTTTACGTTGAATTATTTTGACTTTATGTTAAAGACTATTGGCTACAGTATTTTTCTTTCTTTCTTCATAGATGCTACTCCAAAAAAGCTCACCCACAAGGAGATGGCTGTCCGGGCCAGGGCCCGTAAGCTTTAGGCTATTTGTGCCGAGTATCGGTGGTTGTGGGCTCGGGAGCATGAGGACACATCAACAACAACCAGTACATCCTCCTCCACTGCCCCCGGGTCCACTAGCCACAAGCCTCCAGCCAAATGGAGCCGTGGCCCGACAGCCTCCCGCCGCCGCTTCACAGCAGCAAAAACAACAGCTGCCCCCCCAGAGCCTGGATGGCACGTGTGCGCCGCCTCCGAAAGCCAGTGGACTACCTGGAGCGGTTGGGCGAAAAACATCAGCGCCAGCTCCGGGACCTCCGCAAAGAGCTGCGGGACGTGCAGCACCGGCTGTCCACACTACGCCACCGGAGGAAGTGACTGTCCCTTGCCCCTTTTTTAAAGACTGTTGGGGGGGTGGGAATTGGGTTTTTTGGGAAAGGGGACTTTTTGATTTTTGGACATTGGTTTGGTTAGTGAGGGGGGTGAGTTGGGGTAATTTATTTTATTTTTGTGACAATAACATCCATAATTTATATTTCTTAATAATTATATTTTTCATACCAAAACATAGTATGCACGCTCATATATTTTGTGTGGGGGTTGGCGGTGGTTACTGGATTTGGTTTTTCAAACTTACCAGCACGAATGAAACATCTTGTCCTGAAATGTACCAAAATGCAAGTAACCGAGTTAGTCAATTCAGTAGCCCTACTACTGTACTTTACTAGTAGTACTGTCAGTATTCTACTACCTCTCCAATATGCTTATCTTACCTGTGATTTGTGAATCACGGTTGGTGAATATGGTTGGTTGTTGACTTGAATCCTCGACGGATGCAATATCATTGTTGTGCTTGTGCTGGTAGCAGTAGTGGTACACGCTGGCAGTATCACCATATAAAAAAAAAGGAAATGAAACATTGAGTGGGCTGAGCGTAGCATTAGAAACAGTACATTATATAGTACGGTAGAGAACAGTGCCCTAAATTGTAGCCTGAGCAGTATTAAATTAATGTAAATATAAGTAGTAGTTGCGTGGAGTTGGACTGCTATAAGAAATTAAGGCAAAGGACACGTCATCAACGTAACGTAAGCATTAAGCATTTGATTGTTCACGTCGTGTAGGAGGAGGATGTTCTTATCAATCCACAATGGCGCACAGGAACTTCTGATTGTAATGATTTTGGCTGCTTTGACCTTATCCTCCCCAGCAAGTGTGTGGAATTTATTGTTGTTGTCAGTCACACCACAATGAAATACCACACAGCCCGGGGGAAGAGGGTTAGGATTTGAAAATTGGATGGGAATAGGGTTTTTGGGAAAGTTTGTTAGAGAGGAAAAAAACACAGCATGGACAGCCAAACAACAAATGAAGAGAAACAAATCTTTGGATTTGAAGATATTGATAAATCTTTAAAGGGACATAAAGGAAGTGCACTGCTGCATGCCAGAAGTTGTTTACTAAGTGGATGGTTAGGTTACTGCAAAGTAGCACTACTACTTACTGCAACTTACTAGTAACAACGAAGAAACAAGTTGAGAGTACAGGGCTGCAGTCATTACGCAATTTCACTTGCCTCTCTGCCCTCAGAGAGAATAAACACTTAGAACATTAAAGTACTGTTAAACATAGCAAAAACATAGCAAATTTAGAAGCAGAGAGCAAAGAAATGCAGAGTCACACTCATAGAAGTTCACAGCAATAACATTACTTAAAAGATAAGTAGAAATGAATGGATACTGTTACTGTACTTGCCCTGTTGAATTTGGGAAGTTGCATGCATCAAGCCATTCCTCTTATTTGCCGTACTCCTCCGTTTTATCTGACGCTCCGTCGATCAATGTTGGTGACCAGAAGACACCCTGTCCACTGCCTGCCTGGCGGATGCTGAATTGTGGGTCGCTAATGTGAAGCCTGACTTCATCCTTTTTTCCATTGCACAGGGTGAAAGCCGTCCTGTAAATGTTGATGCAAAAACAGGAAGTGATATTAAAACACCACTGAGAAAAAATATAAGGTACGTAGGCTGTGTATTACAAAAAGTCACACTTTCAGTTTCAGAATCGACAGTACAATAGTTTCGAAAGGGAGTACTCTGAGTCTCCTTTTGAAGGATAAATTAGTATGGGCAACTTTTGCGGATCTTTCCCCTCAAGCTAGGTGTAGTGTAAACTACGATTTAAGAACAAAATTAGACCTTCCCAGCAGTGCTCCCAGACCCTTAAACACAGACGCAAAAATGTAGAATACCCCATTCAGACCCCAAAAAACGTGCGATACTGCTACCTGTCTGAGGCCTAGTGGAAAATGGTGACAAAACGTACTTTGAAAGGAAAGTAGGCCCAAATCCCCCCTTTCCCACCATGGATTTTCTTCAAACGACTTGCAACCAAAATTAGACATTTCTTGACAAGTGCTCCAAGATTAGACCACAGAACCCAGTTGCCAAAATCTCGAACACCCCCAAACACATGCAATACTGCTAACCCTAACGAGCCCTAAGTAAAAAATAGTGTCAAACGTTTTCTTCAACTAGGCCCTAACTCCCCTTTGTCACCATGGATTTCCGTCAAACCTCTTGCAATCAAAAGTATCCATACTCAGCGTTGCTCCAAGACCCCAAAACCCACCTACAAACACCAGGAACCCCCCCCAAACAGCCCCCCAAAAACGCAAAAGTGAGCGAAATTCCTGAAAATGGAAAAACTTTTTCACCTCCGATTTTCTCCAAACCACTTTTATCCGGTATTAGACCTTCACAGCAATGCCCCCAGACCCATCAACCCAGGCGGAAAAAAGTTTAACACCCCCAAACAGACAAAAAGCAAAAATACAAAAACGGGGACTTAGAAATATTTAGCCCTAGTTCCAAAATCACTCCGTGCGCGCTCTGCAGCTAGGCCCTAACTCCCCTTTGCCACCATGGATTTCCGTTAAACCTCTTGCAATCAAATGTATCCATACCCAGTGTGGCTCTAAGACCCCAAAACCCACCCACAAACATCAGGAACCCCCCCAAACAGCCCCCCGAAAAAGTTAAAGTGAGCAAAATGCCTGAAAATGTGAAAAAGTTTTCACCTCCGATTTTCTCCAAACCACTTTTATCCGGTATTAGACCTTCACGGCAATTCCCCCAGACCCATCAACCCAGGTGGAAACAAGTTTAACACCCCCAAACAGGCAAAAAGCAAAACCGCAAAAAGTGAGACAGCAAATTTCGAGCCTACCTCGAATTCTGTCCAAATGCGCTGTGTAGCTAGGCCCTAACTCCCCTTTTCCACCATGGATTTCCTGAAAAACAAATGCAATCAACATTAGACTGTGCCAGCAGTGCTCCTAGACCCCAAAACCCACCCACAAAAACCTGGAAGCCCACCAAACAGCACCCCAAAGACAATCAAGTGAGCAAAAACACAAAAACTTTTTCACCATGGATTTGGTCCAAAACACTTGAAGCATAGTCGCAACGCCAATAACCATGCGAGCACCTGCAATGACAGAAGCTATTTAAAGATTAATTTACCTGCAATGTAATCGAATCAGCAGCATTCGTACTCTTCAGGAAAGAAATAGATGAGCAATATAACAGAGCAAAAGAAAAAAAAGTAGTTGGTAAATAGCTACTTACCAAGGCCAGGGATCTCCAATCCTAGCAGGTCGAGCATATCATGCTCCCGGTCCAGGATGTCAGTCCACCGGTGCGTCGCTTGCTGGTAGGTGCGCCGGACCCCAGACTCCTTACACATGCACCGGCACACCTTCTCCCACAGCTGGTGACGCTCCCGGATGCCGTAACCAGAAGCAATCCGCCCACCTGCTGCCACGGTCTTAGGGAGGTGGACTTGCACAAACACCATCAAGGCGGCCACCTCCACAGCAGAGAAGATCTCCCTGGCCTGGACTAGCTCCCCCCTCAAACACCCGCAAGGGAGCGGGGTACGGGGTGCTGGCCCGTCCCCTTGCCCTTGTCGTCTCCCTTTGCCATGGTCCTGGGCACAAGAAAAAGGAAAGAAGAATAGGTGTGAAAAAAAACGTAAGAAAGAGAGCGAAAGAAATAAAGTAGGTAATAAAGTAACAAAAAGTTAAAAAAAACACAAAGTATAGATGTAGGAAATTGTAGAGATAGATAATAAACAAACAAAAGCAAAAAAAAGTTCAGAAAAACATAAGATTACAAAGATGTAGTGTGGATAGAAAGGTAGCATGCCCAAAAACCATAGCAATGAATGAAAAACAAGAGGACCGCATGGGTAAGTTTGCTCGATATTTTGCCCTCAAGAACGCAAAAACACAGAGGAACTCATAATAGAGCTCCGCAAACAAAGCGAGATTGCCAATAGCACCCGGAACCTGAAATACGCAACACGCACAAGATGGCCGCTCCCATGTACGACCACATGGGTAACTTCGCGGTCGGTGCGCTGCAAGCGGCTTGCGAAGATGCAAAAAAAAACGCGAACACGCAAAAAAAAAACAATGTGCAAATTTGCACGAATTCACGGATTGCAAGTTCGATTTAGCACGAATTTGCGCCCCACGAGTCTCGCGAAATTACAGAAAAACGAATGTTGCAAAACTGAAAGCACTTAGCAGGTGCAAAAGTTCAAGCTAATTTGTAACCATTCCCTGTAGTGCTTCCTGAGGGGCCCCTCAGGAGTTCAGTTGCCTACTTGCAACTATTCTCTGACCCTGCTCTGACCCTCAAAGCAGGGTCAGAGAATAGTTACAAGTATGGCACAATGCTCCTGTAAAAAAAATAAACTGCAACAGGAAGCACTTACAGCTAAGGAAGCAGGTGCCAGACTTAAAGCTCAAATTCAGTGACACATTAACCAGCCCCAAATGAATTCATCTCAGTTGAGGCTGGGAAGGTGTGCTTTGCTTTCCCCCCATAATCTACAGTGGTGAACAAGAGGGTGGTAGTGGTGAACCAGAGGGTGCTGTGATAAATCAGAGGGGGACAGTGATGATCCAGAGGGTGGCAGTGGCAAACCAGAGGGTGGCAGTGATGAACCAGAGGGTGGCAGTGATGAACCAGAGGGTGGCAGTGGTGAACCAGAGGGTTATGAACCAGAGGATAGCAGGGATGAACCAGAGGGTGGCAGTGGGGAACCAGAGGGTGGCAGTGATCAACCAGAGGGTGGCAGTGATGAACCAGAGGGTGGCATTGGTGAACCAGAGGGTGGCAGTGATGATCCAGAGGGTGGCAGTGGCAAACCAGAGGGTGGCAGTGATGAACCAGAGGGTGGCAGTGATGATCCAGAGGGTGGTAGTGGCGAACCAGAGGGTGACAGTGGTGAACCAGAGAGTGACAGTGGTGAACCAGAGAGTGGCAGTGGTGAACCAGAGGGTGCTGTGATGAACCAGAGGGTGGCAGTGATGAACCAGAGGGTGGCAGTGGTGAACCAGAGGGTGATGAACCAGAGGATAGCAGTGATGAACCAGAGGGTGGCAGTGATGAACCAGAGGGTGGGAGCCTTGAACCAGAGGGTGGCAGCCTTGAACCAGAGGGTGGCAGTGATCAACCAGAGGGTGGCAGTGATCAACCAGAGGGTGGCACTGGTGAACCAGAGGGTGGCAGTGATGATCCGGAGGGTGGCAGTGGCAAACCAGAGGGTGGCAGTGATAAACCAGAGGGTGGCAGGGATGAACCACAGGATGGCAGTGATCAACCAGAGGGTGGCAGCCTTGAACCAGAGGGTGGCAGTGATCAACCAGAGGGTGGCAGTGATGAACCAGAGGGTGGCACTGGTGAACCAGAAGGTGGCAGTGATGATCCAGAGGGTGGCAGTGGCAAACCAGAGGGTGGCAATGATGAACCAGAGGGTGGCAGTGATAATCCAGAGGGTGGCACTAGTGAACCAGAGGGTGGCAGTGCAGACCCAGAGAGTGGCAGTGATGAACCAGAGGGTGGCAGGGATGAACCAGAGGATGGCAATGATCAACCAGATGGTGGCAGCCTTGTATCAGAGGGTGGCAGTGATCAACCAGAGGGTGGCAGTGATGAACCAGAGGGTGGCACTGGTGAACCAGAGGGTGGCAGTGATGATCCAGAGGGTGGCAGTGGAAAACCAGAGGGTGGCAGTGATGAACCAGAGGGTGGCAGTGATGAACCAGAGGGTGGTAGTGGTGAACCAGAGAGTGGCAGTGGTGAACCAGAGGGTGCTCTGGTGAACCAGAGGGAGGCAGTGATGAACCAGAGGGTGGCAGTGGTGAACCAGAGGGTGATGAACCAGAGGATAGCATTGATGAACCAGAGGGTGGCAGTCTTGAACCAGAGGGTGGCAGTCTTGAACCAGGGGGTGGCAGTGATCAACCAGAGGGTGGCAGTGATGAACCAGAGGGTGGCACTGGTGAACCAGAGGGTGGCAGTGATGATCCAGAGGGTGGCAGTGGCAAACTGAAGGGTGGCAGTGATGAACCAGAGGGTGGCAGCCTTGAACCAGAGGGTGGCAGTGATCAACCAGAGGGTGGCAGTGATGAACCAGAGAGTGGCACTGGTGAACCAGAAGGTGGCAGTGATGATCCAGAGGGTTGCAGTGGCAAACCAGTGGGTGGCAGTGATGAACCAGAGGGTGGCAGTGATAATACAGAGGGTGGCACTAGTGAAACAGAGGGTTGCAGTGCAGAACGAGAGGGTGGCAGTGATGAACCAGAGGGTGGCAGGGATGAACCAGAGGATGGCAATGATCAACCAGAGGTTGGCAGCCTTGTATCAAAGGGTGGCAGTGATCAACCAGAGGGTGGCAGTGATGAACCAGAGGGTGGCACTGGTGAACCAGAGGGTGGCAGTGATGATCCAGAAAGTGGCAGTGGCAAACCAGAGGGTGGCAGTGATGAACCAGAGGGTGGCAGTGATGATCCAGAGGATATCAGTGGCATACCAGAGGGTGGCAGTAATGAACCAGAGGGTGGCAGAGAAAAATCAGAGGGTGGCAGTGGTGAACCACAAGATGATGAACCAAAGGATAGCAGTGATGACCCAGAGGGTGGCAGTGGTGAACCAGAGGGTGGCAGTGATGAACCGGAGGGTGGCTGCGATGAACCACAGGGTTGCAAACAGGTTGGACACATAGAAACAACATGGTTGTGACCGTTGGGACCACAAAAGTAAGTTTGCGTTCCCAAACTTGTAAAAAACCCTCACGAACTGGCAAAAACAGCAAATTCGTAAATTTGCACGAATTCGCGAATTTTGTGAATTGCGAGTTCGCTTTCGCACGAATTTTGCCCATACTTAGTAACAAGTTTTGGATTTTTCTTTTCTTTATATTTTATTTGTCTACATTAATTAATATATTTTCTTCTTATTCAATTGTATATATTTTTATGGTGAATGTATGTTACATAAATAAATAGATAAATGAATAAAGAAAAAATGTACATATATATATTTACATAGTAACATTAATGAATGATAATATGCATTTTACATTATATGAATTTTATTATTATTATGTTTCTTATATAGCCCCTGAATCGACCCCCGAAGGGGTATCTCCGCGCTTGCCTTGGGAACCCATCCTGGCTTTTCCCTGTGAGATAGCCCCTACAGGGCATCCCCAAGGTGAAAGCCAGGCATCCCGCGGGGGGGGGGGGGGAAGGGGGGGATTTGTGGAGATTAAGCAAGCTTAATGCCCAGAGTTGCAGAGTGTGAACCCATGATTAGGTCAGGCACCGAAGCGAGAATTATCGAGTCCATGGACATTTGAGCTCAAGACCCTGCCGCGTCGGGAATTGAACCCTGGTCCCCAGTCTGACCTCTGCTTCAGGGTCTGCCTGCTCTAACCAGTGAGCCACACTTCTCCAATATTTTAAATGTATTAGTTCTAATATAACTAGATATATAATAATACATTTGAAATATTGAAGAATGTAACATAATGTGAATACATACGCTATCAATTATATTGTCTATATATCTTTGCATATTCGTAGTAATAAATATAACATATAACAATTGTAATATAATGTAAAATAAATATTTGTATTTATTGTTACATTGTGTGTGTGTGTGTGTGTAAACACATATATATGTTTGTGTGTTTATGTAACTATATTTTTATATATATAGAATTAGTTATTAGTGGAATATATTTTGTTTATATTACATTAATGTATATATTAAAATACTTAACATTGACTAATTTAAACTCTATTTATATAGGAAAAATCAGCATTGTTGCCTATTTTCGGATGATTTTAGTATCAGGGATTTTTTTTCCTGATATAGTTGCACTTACCATTTTAAGTGTAGGAGGACAGTGTGGTGGTAAATGATTTTTTTACACAATATTTTTTTCAATTATATAGTTTAGCACAATATTCTGTCAGTGATCCGTCTCACTTTACTTCCGTTTATAGACCATTTTCCCAATCCTGGTTTACTCCCCATTTTTTCAAAGCCCTTACTCCCACTTTACTCTGTTTTGAAAACCCTTACTTCCTCTCCAGCTTTAGTGCTTTTTACACACTCCCTTACACCCACTCCTATTTTACTACATTTTTTCATACCCCATACGTCCCCTCCTGCTTTACTTACTTTTAAAACCCTTAACCCCACCTCTGCTTAACTCCTTTATTTTGAATCTCTCACTCCTCTTCCAGCTTTACTCCCATTGTTTTCACAAACCCTCTACTCCCACATCTGCTATCTCAAACCCCTTACTCCCGTTCCCGCCATGCTGCATTTGTATACAGATCCCGTGTTCCCCCTTACCTTCTTTTTTTACAAACTTCTTGCTCCACTACTGCTTTAATTCCTATCTTAAGTTCCTTACTCCCCCTCCAGCTTTAGCCCCATTTTTTTAATAAGCTTCTTATTTCCATTCTCACTTTACTCTCTTTCTTCTAACCCCTTCTACCTTTTCCCACTTTTCTCCCCCTTTTTTTTTTTTTTTACAAAACTCTTACTCCCGCTTTACTAAATTGTTTTCCAAATCTTTTACTTCCATTCCTTACGTACGCCAATTTGTTTCACAAACCCCTTATTTCCCTTCCCACTTTAATCCCTTTAATTAAACACCTTACTCACTGTACCACTTTACTCCCTTGTATAAACCCCCTTACGATTTACCCTTCCCCATCTGTGCCTCCCCTCCATCCAGTATCCCTTCTTGCCTTTTTATCATGCTACCCTTTATATGTTTGCAGAGACTGTATCCCGTCATTTAAATTTACTTCAAAAATGAAGTTTCATAAGTCCGTTTTTGTCAAGCTGACTTAATTCAGAATGAGTTGATTTATTTTAAAAAGTGTTAACAATTACTAATAATTCCACAACTGTAGCAGCTTGTGTCAGTCATTAAATTATTCTGTGTCAGAGTCGCTGAAATGCTCCTATGTTTCTGTGGACAACGTGACAGGCATCATTTTGGTGCCACATCTTTACCAGTAACCGACACAGAAGTTTACTGAGATGTGCCTCCTAATACCAAGAGAGTGTACATTTGCTTCTTTGAAGACTTCATGATATTCTTGAGGAATAACATCAAATTGTCATCAACATTGCATGGTTCGCATTTTGGCTGTGACAAGGAAATGCCCTTTACAATGTTCTGTCCAAATGTCTGTAGCTCTGGCCCCATTTACGCAAAGGGGAAACACTGGATGGGCATTGTTGACGTTGCATCATGCATTATTTGAGGTATACATTTACAGGTGAATTCAGATGTGCAAAACATGTTATGAACAATTATGTTCATAGTAACCTTTTGCATGATTAACCGACATCCAACATTATACTGTCCGACACGTTACAGTTATGTTATGTTATGTTATGTTATTTATTTATTTCTATAGCGCACGGCTACTCAAAAAGAGTGTCCCGGCGCTTTATTGGAGAAAGAGACAATACTGCAACATACAAACATAACACCAGATAAAAAACTAACAGAAGAGTGGGCCAGAGATTCACGGAAGACCGGCTACTGAGTGAACAGCCAAGTTTTAAGGCCTTTCCTAAAAGCCAGTAGGCTGGTGGCTCCCCGCAGGGCCAGTGGTAAAGAGTTCCACAGCTGAGATGCCAGCAGTCCAAAGGAGCGGCCTCCGAGGCGCGCTTTCTTTACCCGGGGGACAACAGCAAGGTGCAGGGCTTCCGACCTCAGAGACCTGGTCGGATGATAAAAGACCAGTCTCTTTTGGAGGTACTTGGCTCCCTCCTTGTGAAGAGCTTTGTAGGCCAAGGTCAGCGCCTTAAAGGCGATCCTCTTGCGGATAGGAAGCCAGTGTAACGTTGCCAGCAAGCCCGAGGCCCTGGAGCGCCTGCTAAGGCCAAAGATTGCCCTGGCAGCGGCGTTCTGTACCACTTGAAGCCGCTGCACCAAGTACTCTGGGAGGCCCAGGTAAAGAACGTTGGAATAATCCAACCTGGACCCAATCAGAGCCTGGACAGTCAGCGTCCTATGTTCCACGGATAACAGAGGAAGAAACCTCCGCAGCATCCTGAGGATGCCAAAGCAAATGCCCGACACCCCCAGGATCTGGGATTTCAAAGTAAGCCTGTTATCCATCTTCACCCCCAGATTCTTAGCAACCTGAGAGGAGCAGGACGGAGGGAACATATCCCGTGGCCACCAGGTCTGCCAATCTGGTTCTGTGTCGCACCCAAAGAAGAGTACTTCGGACTTGTCGGAATTGCACTTAAGGCTGTTTAGATGGAACCAGTGAAAAACAGCCCCAAGGCAATCCCGAATACTCTCCCCATCAAAGTCGCCTCCTCTCTTACAAGAGAAGAGGAGCTGGGTGTCGTCCGCATAGGATACGATCTGGGCACCATGCGACTCCACCAACGCCGCCAATGGGGTCATAATGATGTTAAAGAGGGTGGGGCTCAAAATAGAGCCCTGAGGGACCCCAACTCCCAGAGGCGGCATCACGGCGGAATCCGGCGGGGCCCAGATCGACTGCCGGCGGCCGGCTAGGAAAGAGGAAAACCAGTCGAACACCGTCCCCCGTAGGCCTATCTCGAAAAGTCTAGCAAGAAGACCATCATGGGGAACGGTGTCGAACGCCGCCGACAGATCTAGCATCACCAGCATGACTTTGCCCCCAGAGTCCAGAACCCCTTTAATGGTTTCCGAGACCTCCAGGAGCGCTGTCTCAGTACTGAGATGGGGACGAAAGCCCAATTGGGTGGCGTGCAGGATCTCATTAGATTCAAGAAAGTTGGAGAGCACGCCTTGGACGTGCTTTTCCAGAATCTTCGTGAGGGCCGGCAGCAGAGAGATGGGCCTATAATTAACCGGGGCCTTCGGATCTAGACCAGGTTTTTTGAGCAAGGGAATCACCATCGCCTGCTTCCAGGCCTGCGGGACCACACCGAGCCTCAGCGAAAGATTTAAGAGCGGATTAGCCAACGGGTTGATCACCTCCGCAACTTTCGCCAGAAATTTAGCAGGGCATGGGTCAAGGGGAGAACCCGATTTTAAATTGCCCATAAGAGCCAGGGAGTCCGGAGCAGAGATAGAAGGAAACACACTCAACGTCGCCCCTGGCCCGGCCTGTGGCAGTGTGGTGATGTCGAGTTCAGTCTGGCCCGCAGACACTGGTGCCAGGAATGACTCCTGAATGCGTTGGATCTTGCTCGTGAAGAAGTCAGCAAGGTCCGTGGCCCAGGTACCAGATGGTTTTTGGTCCGAGGTGTTAGACCAAGGTGAGGTGAATTCTCTCACAATGGAGAAAATCTCCTTGCAAGAGTTGGAAGCAGCATCCATGAAAAGATGCGGCATACTGCCTTGGAAACACATTTCATAATGTATTTCATTGGGCTGTGATCTCACACATGTAGACTCTTGCTATTATTCACTCCAATGGATTCTTCATATTGTCACTTTACTCATTTCCCATGTGGAAGTGGAGTGACTATTGCATTGTTGCTTTGATCCCCACACGGATGTACATATTTTTGGCAAATGTTGGATAGATGACTATACAAATGTGTCACATGGTAGATGTTTGCATGACCCTTGTTTCTCCATTCCAGGAACTGGCATCTATGCAACCGCTCTCACCTCATCTGTTTCTCCATTGCAACTGTGACCTTTGCATGCCGTGCATTGTATGTTTCCAGGAGTAGAGTCTTGCATGTGGTAGGATATTGTATTGAACATGAACTAAAGAGGCCATCTATACGTTATACATGTGTATGATACAATATTATTAGCTAGTGTTGGTCCTTCCTCCATGTCAATTGTGTATTTGTCTTCAATTCCAATCACTATTTAAGGGACACATTTGTGTCAGGTGCACTACCAGTGCAGACTTTCTTACCTTCACATACTTGTCCTTTTGGATGGCACTTGCCATAACATCCTCTTTTTAAAATGTTTTTAGCAATCCTTTTGACAAGTGTCTCTATATTGATTTTTTTCCAGGTTCTCATTCCACAGTGCAGCTTATTTCACTGATGCAATCTTGGAACTTACAAAATGTTTGTCCTCTTGTGAGTTGACCTCTGCAATCAGGATTTTCATCTCCTCATCTGCGAAGCACAGATTCATTTTCTTCCGCCTCCTTTTCTTTGCTCCTGGCTCCCGGACTATGTACCATATTTGGTCCTAGCTTTTTCTCCGGCAGTTGTGCCTTTGATTATGCTCTCTTTGAACTGTTTGGTGGGCTTGTTATTTTGCTTTTGATTTTGCACAGTGATTCAAGGCTATATAAGGGCCGATTGTGATACGGCCCGTAAAGCCTCCGACCTTTGGTCAGATCCTTTAGGGATGCATCGTATTGGGCGGGTCAGTTTTATTTCCGACCACCTCATTTTAATGGAAGCGGTCGGAAAGGACATCGGGCTGTCATTCTGGCTGACATCTGACAGGTTCAGAGAGCTGGTCTGCCAGTCGGAATGCAGCCTGTAATCTTAAGGGCTGCTCTTTTGGCCATTGAAATTACAATGCACTCTTTCCGACATAGTTTCCATGCCGATCTGTCCGCCAGGGCAACCATGTAAAAAACGTGTTCGGGGTGTCCACCAGAAAGACCCCTTTTGGTGCATGGCCTCTGGTTGGAGACTGAGGGGGCACTGTTAATCCCTGCAACTTATGGCAGGCTCAATGAGGTGCCTGCCACCGGGTTCAGGGACAAACTGCACCTCTCATTTAACTATGGGAGCATGCATTACGGTCGAATTACAGCTGTAATACATGCTCCTATTGTGAAATATAGGAATGCAACCAAACAGTGTTCAGTCACATCGTAATGGGGCAGTCGGGACTGCCGACCAATTGGTCCCAAGACCGAGTCGGTGTCGGGCAGAAGTGATTCTGCCTGAGACCGTAATGAGCTCCATAGTGTCACATTTGCACCACAAATTCAACCGTTCAGTGTACATATCAACTGTCATCATTAGCAAGCGAAGAATAGTAGACTTGGTACAACAAAAACAAGCATTGGCCCAATGCAACAATGCTGGATTTTGCATTGCCCAGTATTTCCCAGTGCATCTTTCAGTAATTCCAGATCCTAACTGCAAATTGATTTCTCAACTTTGGAATTATGCAAGGCCTAGCAAACCTGCCATGTTTTAAGTATGTGATTACATAGGGCCTGATTTAGAGCTTGGTGGACAGGTTAATCTGTTGGCAAACATGACAGTGCACCATGTCCTTTAAACTCTTGGGTTGCCTGACTCATTTAGACTGTAAGCTTTACATTCGCAGGGCCTCTATTGGCTCCTTCCGACAGCCTGACAGAGTAAGGACCCAAAGTGGAAGTGCACTACACCACCCCCGCTATTTAAGGTGGACTATGTAATATGTTTTTTTCTGTCCATTACCACCAGGTAAACACTGGCTGTAAGGGACATTAAAAAACAAATAATGGCCACCCTATACACTAGGAGAAACCTCCAGGGTGGAGGGTTCATTAGATTTGTATTATTCAGAAACACACTCTAGCGTTGGGTGTTAGTGTCTAATAAACAAGAACATATTTAAAGTTTGGTGAACAGCTGTGAAAACCGTTGTCAGTCATTCACTAGACTTGATGTACCTTGAAAGGGACTGCCATGTTAGTGGTTCCTTGCGGGGTATAGAGATGACCGAAGGGTCAGTGGCCTTCTCTACATTTGACAGACAGAGTACCATTAGGACAGCAGAGGTAATTTACTTCACCATCCAGGTGGACAATACTCCATTCGTCTAAACCACACTCATTATATTTTTAAATGCAGCAAGTACATTAAGTACCTTACCATTCTCAGGAGCTTTAGCTCATATTATTTATATAGTTATCAAGGAGGATTAATTTTGAACAAAATCTTTTAATAATGTCAATGCACATTTACATCTATTTTCAGTAGAGACTAAAATCAAATACATTTTATATGTACATATTAAAGAAATATATGCTGGTATCTGCAAATATGCTTACACATATGAGGTGCAAAAGGTACAGTTCAAATTACGCAGTTATCCATGAAAGATGCAGAAAAGTAAAATGTGAAATACATACAGACTTTGTTTAAAGAAATACCAAAAAGGTTCAAGGCAGCAGACCAGGTCAAGCACTACTAGTTCTGTGTTTCTAAGTTCTGGGTGGTGCAAGCTTCTTCCTACACCTGCTACCAATAGGTGTTTAGGTCAAAGATACAAAAGCAAAAGTGGAAGGTGCACACAATTAGAGTCCAAAGGAAAGATAGTGTATTATTTATCTTCTTCTTTATTTAGCAGTTTTTTTCAAATACAGGCACAGCCAACGCGTTTCGTTCCATTAGCCTTGTGGAACTTCGTCAGGGCGAATTGATTCAATTTTGGGATTGGAATCTATTCAGACCCACCTTGTGGATCACACAAAAGCAGATTCTGGGTTTTCAAAGGCATGTAACCTTCGTTTATTCAGAGAAGGTATTGAAAACTGGATATAAGTGGATGCGCCCAGTAGGTGTTCTCATGCTATATCCCGCAGTGTTCAGAGTAAAAAGGAACTAGGTATAAAGCTGGTTCAAGGTGGGGTGAACATTCGCAGGGATTTTAATATTCGCAACGATAATTTCTTGCTCTTCCCTCTAGTGTCAGGCTCCAGTGCGGGCATAAATTCAAAAAGAAGAGGTCACCAGTCCGTAGTAAAACTCGGTGTTCGTGGTAATAACCACTGAGCACCTGCAGTCGGGTGCTCCAATTTCATGTAACGTCTCGTGGCGGCATTGCGAATATTAGAATCCCTGCGAATGTTTCCCCCACCTTGAACCAGCTTTATACCTAGTTCCGTTTTACTCTGAACACTGCGGGATATAGCATGAGAACACCTACTGGGCGCATCCACTTATATCCAGTTTTCAATACCTTCTCTGAATAAACGAAGGTTACATGCCTTTGAAAACCCAGAATCTGCTTTTGTGTGATCCACAAGGTGGGTCTGAATAGATTCCAATCCCAAAATTGAATCAATTCGCCCTGACGAAGTTCCACAAGGCTAATGGAACGAAACGCGTTGGCTGTGCCTGTATTTGAAAAAAACTGGTAAATAAAGAAGAAGATAAATAATACACTATCTTTCCTTTGGACTCTAATTGTGTGCACCTTCCACTTTTGCTTTTGTTTGTTTAAAGAAAACAGGGTACCAGAAGGTCTTTCCACCAGTTTTTCTCCCCGTTACATCTTTAAATACATAATGCATTACAAAAAGATGCTCCAAAATCATCCTCGTGCATAAATAACTTAAGGGCTCATAAATATACATTCCATGGTACAGACTTTATAGATCTTGTACAATGATCAACAAATAAGTACAGACAAATAACATGTGAATCATGCTTTCAGTGAAGACTATAGGGGTGTGATCAGTATTTTTTTCTGAAGCTAAACTAAACTATTGCACACTTTTCACAGATAGTGGATCTTTTTGTTTGTTGCCTTTGAAGATAATATTTCTGAAGGTATGTTGAGCTGTTGCCTGATTTTTAGCATTAGTGGTTTTCTTTCTCGAGGCATTTTATTACTTTTAAAGACAATTAGAATCATATATGACCTTACAGAAAGGGTATCCATGTAGTCACTGTGGATAGCATAGCACATTAAATAATTACACATATATCCAAACTATTTTGTGCACTTAGTCATTGTTATGAAACATACTTGACCGCAGAAATAGGATAACAAAGATTTGTCTCCTTCCCTTAAACCTGTATAAAATATCTTCTTGCATCAGAGTGTGTTCATTGTGATCTTAAACCACAAACAAAAAGGAAAATTAACATTAAAATAAAGTTATGTATTTTACCTAGCTTACCTATTGTCAGCCATCAATACAATCGAAAGTGATGCCTATCAAAATCAACTCCAAAAACCTCTTGGAGCTGCTGGGAAGAATCCAGTCCGTGTTTTGCGAGGAGCTGTTGAGTTGAGCGGAGGTGCTGAGCGAGCGAGGAGCAAGCGAGGAAGGTTGAGGGAAGGCTGAAACAGCAGCGGAGAGGCTAGAGCGGTGGGTAGCGTTAGCGTGCGGAGAGCAGCCGGAGTTGCTGGAGTCACTGGGTCACTGGAGTCACTGGAGCTTGTGTACTTTGGCATCGACATCTCTCTTGACACCCTTTCAGAGCTGCCGGGCCGCCGAGTCCACAGAACCCACAGAGCACTCCACCACCCGCTCTCCATTCATCCGCCATCCGCAACCGTGGTCCCTCAGACGGTGAGCAGTGAGCAGGGAGTGGGGGGAGCAGGCGAGCACGTTGATTGGGACTGCTTCTGCTCTGTTGCTCCATTGTCCCGTTGTCCATTGTCCCGTGCTCCTGGCTCCTGTGGACGGCGGCGGACGGCTGCAAGCCCCCGGGACCAGCGTGCGAGCGCGGAGGACTGACAGCTTTTAGCCCTAGCACTGACACACTATCCACACGTCCCCCCTCCGCACCCTAACCGCAGGAGGGTACAGGGTACAGGAGAGGAGGGGGTGAGGGGGCCACGCTCAGCCTACCGCCACCTCCCATTTATCCACAAGAGCCCACAGAAGTCCCCTCCACAAGGAAAGTAATTGGAGGAGGAGGATCAAGCTTTGGGGCCTGTACCGCACCCCACTTTTACATCGCCGTGTTGGTCTGAGCTGACCTACGCCTGGTCCTCAGTGCCTCACCAGTGCCTCACCACTAAGGGGGCAGGGGGATAAGGAGGCACAGGGAAGAGCACAAGGAGGCGACACCAGCACATTACCAGCACCAGAACTAGCACCAGCGGAGGAAGGAAACCGCAAGAGACCACCGCTAACAGAGGGAATCAGCACTGCCTTAAGCCTGAAATAGCTTACGGACCCTCACAGGGGTGTCAGGAAACATCAAGGAGGCAAGAGGTAGAGGGAGTCAATAGGTAATAGGCAGCGGCAACGGCAGACTGCTAGTTGAAGCAATCATAGTCACCACATCAACCTCGGCATCATTCGTCTACTTATTGACTCACCTCCACCTCAGCATCCATACTCCTAACTCTTCTTCAACGCAATACTGACATGAGGTCTGGAAGAGTAAGAAGACCCCTCACAAGGCCTTCCCTTAAATCAAAAAAGAAGGCAGCCGTTCAGCCAACCGACGGGAGAAAAGAAGCTTTAGAAACAGATGACCACACTGGGCTAAACACCGAGGACAATGGTACCCTCAGTAAAGGTGATATCAAAGAAACAAATATTAGTCTAAAGGCCGGCCCGACAGACAGCCGAGCAAAGAATTAGCAACTTGTAATGGATTTAAGAGGTGGAAATCAGCTAAACGGAACCCCCAAAAGAGTCAACAGAGCCAAAAGGAAAAAGCAGGAGGAGATTGGGGAAATAGACACAGTCATAGATGGACTGTCATCCAAAAAGTACAAGACTCTCTACCAGCCAAAAATCTACACAAAATTAACTTTTCTCAAAAATCCTGGCAATGCAATCTACTCAAACAACGACATCATAACGGGCCTACAATCCCCACTGCGACCAGAGGTACCGGCAAGCCAATTAGTAACAGAACAGAACGCCAGACACTCCAATCAACTGGTACAACAATCGCTGAAATCCATAACCCCCAAACTGAAATGGAGACCACACCCCACAGGGATACCAAAACAGGGGACTGAGTACAAGGGAGACAAAATGGTGACAGCGCAGATGCATCTGATGAGGATAGCGGCCATCCTACTCCCCACACCAATTCCTCACCATATGCAGGGTACCCGGCACAGAGTTTTGGGGAACTTACGTCTGTGAGAGACAAAGACCTAGAGAATAAGTGGGCCATACAACCTTAAGACCTTCTTGGGAAACAGCAGGCCAATGACCTGAGAGAATACTCCCCTTCTTCTGTAAACTCTCAACCGCATCAGAATCCTCAGGGCAAACACAAAGGAGCATTTACAACCAGCCAAGAAAAATACAGCACCTCAAATAAACAACCAGCCACGCATCATGATGACTCAACAGCCGAGGAACAGCAAAGGAGCACTATTCCATTAACTCACCCTTCACAACTGCCACCTGTGGACCTCAGTAATCCAGACAGTGACATGACCTTTCTGGCAACACAAGAATGGGAGGAACTAGTAGCTTCATACAACGTAAGGCCTACCCATAACAGTTCCACAGAAGAGCTTGCCTCCCTGCCCATCGTAGGGAGTAACGGTCTCACTAATATATTTTGGGCAAACTTACTGAATACACTACAACTGTCAGCCACAGCATTGCAGTATCAATCAGATAAACTGGACTTGCAGCTAGCCGTCCTCCAGGCGCTAGCAGATGCCACAACAGGGATAGAAAACAAACTATCAGATCTTAATGGCCTTATAAAAAGAGGGCAAGAAGCAGCAAAACTATCGCAAATAATAAGAACTGAATGCACCTGCTCCCCTATAATTGACAAACTATCAACATTACCAGCAACTCTGGGGAACCTCCTTGTGGACTTGAAAGAAAACATAACAATGCACCTAGCTACAGAGGTAAAGACCAGGAGCATAGGTCCCAGCCAAAAAGTACCAGGTGGCAACACCAACCATATCGCCAGTAAGCAAGGGGACCTATCCCCAAAATCCAAAAACACGAGAAATGACTCCTTCCTGAACACTTCCACAAACGGTAATGATGGCGAAGAGACATTTACAAACGCACGCGCCCGCCGGAAACAAAAAAGGAAGGGTAGGAACAGAAAGACAATAGATGCTTGTTGCACCAATGAGATCGAGCTAATAACAACGCCAGGGGATAAAGAACAAAAACGAAAAATCGAGAAACTCACGGAGGATAAAAACCCACCTCCCATGGAAATCCAACCAACCGATATAACAATCCTGAAAATAGCAGAGATCTCATTACTGAAACAAGTAAAAGAGGGAGCAGGCAAACAGACTGAGCAGGAAGTCACCGGCCCAGTCATCAATAAGCAGCTTACCCCTGCAATAGATTCTCCACTCGATACACGGAGCACTGGAAGTAGAACAGAAGCTATAAAGTCAAAAGCACCGTCACAACAAACGCAATGCGGTATCCATGACAAAGACCAGGCCCAAGAGGTTTCGACCCACTTCAGCAAAGAAAATGTAAACACCAATCAGTCAACAAACAATGCTGATCTTCGCAAGGACCCCTCTACCTGTAATCAACATGGAACCATCACTACTTACAACGACACGTCACTCAGTGCCGAACGCCTAAACAAAGTCAACCAACACACGTTAACTACTTACCCGTACAGACAGTCCTTAGGAACAATAGAGACAGACATCATTCTGTTTATCCCCGAATTCAAATCAAGAGGAAGAGTGGACACATTAAACAGGGGCAATATATTACGACTCATCCACTCAATTGAAAGCCTATCACACATTAATACAGCAGACCTGCTAGCAATCGAATTTCATTCCCTGTCTGACCACCGAGATAGTGAAACAACAAAGTCAGTATGGAAAACAAAAGAGCTAGCAGGACAAATTTTAGGGGAAACGCTCAGATTCTCCAAATGGGGAATAAAATTTGAACCAGGAAAGAGACCCGCTTATCCCGACCACTCCTAGAAGAAAGCAAAAAACACAACCCAAAACAAGTCAACTCGATCCTAAAAGGAGCACGCAGTAACTCCTCAGGACCGAATTATGTCCCAACATCTGTGACAACTTATCAACTTAACCCAAGCTAGGCAAACTTACGTCGGACAATAACCGCAGGTCACCAAGCCATCTTCCATTAAAGCCGATATCCCAAACATAAAAACATGCGTCTGGAACATAAACGGTCTGACTAATAAACTAGAAAACCCAGACACATTAAACCACCTAAAATAATTTGACCTGATTCTGCTCCAAGAAACCTGGGAAAAGGAAGAATTCTCTCTTCAAGGATACTCAACTCAAATTCATCCAGCCACAAAAAACTTGTCCTACGGTCACAGCTCAGGAGGCCTGGCATCGCTAGCTTCAATACTCACCATAGGAAAGATGGAAGTTATAAAGGCAAAAATAACACCTCCAAGTGCCATACAGGCAATAGCAATAACAATCAAAATAAAATTGGTTACCCAACAACTATATATAATAAACACATATCTACATCCTAAGTATAGATCAAAAGGAGCGGGAGAGCTGGTTACAGAGGTGGCTAGACTGATGGAAGAAAGGGAAATACAGAACTTACTCCTGGCAGGTGATTTTAACCTTCAACTCTTCGGAGACAAACCAGAAGATGGACTGGTACAGGACCTTAACATCGCCTGGGTAATTTCTAATCAAGCCTCACCCACTCCCAAGAAGCAAACAAGATGCTCAAGCCAGCTATTAAGAGGCCTAGAGCACTTAAATCTGAGGGTATTAAATGGTCGATTTTTAAAGGACACACCGCCAGCATTTACGTATTTTTCCTCATCTACCACTTCGCACCTCAACTTCACCCTCGTAACACTCCCTCTTTTTGAAGCTATCCGCTCATTCAAGATCGGTGTAAGAGGTGATAGCGACCACCAACCACAGGAAGTGGAACTACATGGCACCAGAGGGATTGACCTTGAAGAAAGAAAAACCGCCGGCACAGAGCACACCACTAACTTCAGATGGATAAGTTGCAGGATTAATAAAGTAGATGAGCTTACAACCAACGCAAGAGCAATCCTGCACCAGATCTCAAGTTTGTCAAGGAACCCATTAGAGGCTTGGGTAGACTTTGTAACTAAACTTGGAACAAAATTTGTCACAGAGAAAAAAACTAATACTTCGAGCTCATCAACCCACATAACAGTGAAAGTAACCTCACAGGAGATAAAAAAACTAAAATGGGAAATAACCTTGATCCTTAGGAAGCTCCGCAAACATTAGAACAACGACCCCTTGCATGAGGAGCTGTGATCCCTAAAGAATCAGCTTAAAAAGTCTATCTGGGAAAGGAAAAGGAAAATTAACAAGACCACTGGGCGAAAATCGTATATGATTCAAAACAGAAGAACAGCGCCAGGTTCTGAAAAACAGTACAAAGCCTCCAACGTCCAACCCACAAAGGAATACATTCCAATGTGTCTGAACCCGAATGGGCTCACTACTTATTAACACACTTCAATGACAAAACCTCTGAGGTAGGCTTATTTAGAGGAAAAAACCAAACTACGAGGTCCATAAAGAGCACCATGGAAAAAACAATTTATCATCGTTCAAATCAAATCGTAAACAAAGACACTATTCCGGTGAAGACATCATGCAACTTTGCAACGCTGGACACAGACGGAACATAAAGCTTCAGACCATCCCTAGGCAGTGAAAATAAAAAACACATAATAACATCAGCCAGGATCAGGCAGCAAATATCCAAAGGAAGACCGGAAGGAGCCCTTGGGCCCAATGGAGTCCCGCCAATAATGTACAAGCACGAAGCCAAATTCTGGAGTGAGACACTGGTACCCCTCTTCCAGCAAGTCAGGGAAACATTGAAGTGCCCTTCAACCTGGAGAGGATCAATACTTAGTCCGATCCACAAACAGAGAGATAGGAGCCCTCCAAGTAATTATCGCCTCATAGCCCTAATAGACACAGAGGCAAAGTACTATGCGGGCCTCCTCCTGGAGGAACTAATATCGTGGGTAACCCTAAAACACATCATCCCCGTTAACCAAACTGGATTCTGCAGAGGGCAAGGTACAATCACAAACATCATGGCGCTAACTCTACTGACAGACGCTGCCAAGACAACCAAGAGCTCTTTATTTCTATGCTTTATAGATTATAGTGCAGCATTTGACCATGTTGACCGAAACTAACTCTGGCTAAAACTAGACAAGTGGGGGATACCGGGCCAGTATTACAGCAGTTTATACTACTTCACACTAACACCTGGGTCAAGAGTAAACTCAGAAGCGGGACGCACCTCTCCAGACAAATTAATACCACCAAAGGTCTAAAACAAGGGTGCGTCCTTGCTCCCATGTTGTTTAATCTTTTCATGGCAGACTTGCCCGGAGAATTGGACAAAACCAATTCACACGCGCCACAGCTGGGAGACATCTTGCTATCAAACCTTCTTTACGCCGATGACCTGGTCTTGGTAAGCCGTTCCCCAATAGGACTGCAACATCTCTTGGACACAACCAATCAATTCTCATTAAAAAACGCTTTGAAGATTAACTTAAAAAAGACAAAAGTTATGTCAGTGAATTACAACAAATCAAAGAAACTGGTATGGTCCTTGGATGGACAAAGGCTGGATCGAGTTACCAACTACAAATACCTTGGCGTATTATTAGACAGCAGAGGCTCATTCAAACCCCAGCTAGAGGCTATAGCACGGAAGGGAACTACTTTTCACTTTTCAATGAAGCGGTTTCAAAAAGTTCTTCCTGATCGATCTTTTGACCCTCTCCTACAGGTGATTAAAGCACACCTCCAGCCCATGCTCACATACTGTAGCGAACCTATGCAAGGGAAGGACGCTAATGCCCTAGGCAAAATAATTAGTAGATCATATAGGGCAATCTTCCGTCTGCCAAATTACGTGTCTCCTGCCTAAATTCGCCTAGAATTTGGTATCCAAAAACAAACGATAGAGAGAAGAGACGCCTATATAAAATGCTGGCGCAAAATCAAAGGCGCGGAACAAAGGAACTCTGAATGCTAGTTTATGGACAGAACTGTCAATACGATCAAACTCACCTGCTGAGAAATACCTTTTAAACTCTTTGGAATATCTGGACTTAACTAGCCATTGGGAGTCATCAGCTGACAACAACAGTTTTAAAAAGGTGGTAACAAAAGTTAATGAACTAATATCATCTATAGAAGATAAAGAAACCCTGGCCAAGAGGGCACATGGATGGGCTGTGCTGAAAGATTACAATGCCCTGAAACCGCATGAATATTTGAAAACGGGCCTCACACGGAAGACAAAAGATAACTTCCGAAACCTGCGATTCGGAATTCTACCAATACTACCTCACTTGGAACCATGGAAACGGAGACCAGACGAACATCTTTGCCGTCTTTGCAAATCAGGGAATGAGGATTTAATCCACATAATCTGTATCTGCCCTAACCTGTTAGATACAAGGCGTGCCCTATTTCGATCACTTTGGAATCAAAAAGGTGTAACAAGCTGCAGGCAAGCTGTGATGCTATGCTTCAAACCTGATGAAGTCCAGTTAAATTGCAGACTGACAAAGTTTTTTGATATTGTATCCATAAGACTTACCCAATCACAAATTCCAGTGACCAACAGCAAGTAACAACTTGCCAACCAAGGAACAGTCTGGCGAGGTCTTGCCAAGTCAAAGTACGCAGAGTACATTAACTTATACTCTCAATTTCATAAACAGGGTAGAGTCATTGTAATCGAGAATGATAATTTAATATGGTTTTAAACACCATTTTCCTTTAACAAAACCAGCGTTTTAAGTTTATAATGATTTTAATGATGTATGTTTTATATTGTGAGTTTTAATTAACTGTACAATAAAGTAATTTGAATTTGAAAAAAATCCAAAAACCTGGTATTAGATTTAAAATTAAAAGCTTTTATCTACTGTCAAATTATTTCTCCAGATTCAACCACTTCTAATGAAAACATTTACTAAAAAAGTTTTTGCCTTTATATATCTGATCAGCAAATGACAAAACTGAATCTTTCTTTCCCTAAGACTCCAACAATTGTATTCTAAACAAAGCTTAGCTAATACAATCTGAACATATTTTCATTTGTTTGGTCATACTGTTGACTTCAAGCCATCTCCTATGATAATCTGACTTTCTAATTCTAACACTCTTCAAAATTGTCCTCTGACCTAGATTAGGGGTGTGCAGAACTCACAGAGTTTTACTCTGCGGAATTCCACGGAGTTACATAAAAACTCTGTGAGATTCTATGAAGTTTTGCTCACCCCTAAAAAAACGACACAAATAAATGTAAATAGTTTCCCTATTCGATATTACACAATTTTCAAGAATTGTGCTAGGATTTACAATTTATTGCACTAGTGTAAATTTTTTGCGATAGAGTGTTCCCTCTCTTATAATTCCTTTGTTTATTAGATGGCACATCCTTCTGGATTCATTTGCTGTTTGGCCTGGGTTGCCTATTTTGTATTTAGTTTGCTGGTGAGTTTTCTAGTACTGCAGCTGTCACTGTTATTAAAGGCGTATAGCTTGATATAGCTCAGAGGAACTGGAAATATATCATATTACCCCCCCAAAAAAAAATTGTGTTGCCATTCATTTACTTTTTTAAGCTCATTTTGTAAAAAAAACTCAGAGCAAGTCTTCCTTGTGTTTTATTGCGGTTCTTCAGCAGATGGCTATACCTCTTGTGTTATACACCAGAACATTTGTAAATAAACACATCCCATTTCCATGTGATCCGTAAAACTATAAACAGTACCTTAAATAAGTGCTGAGTAAGCTTTGCAGTGAGTTAGGGTTTTTCCCCGAACTAAAAACAAGCTTATTAATGGCATATCTGCAGAGGTATGCAGAGCTGTGTCACTGTGTGCTCTACCGTGGACACTGCATAGTCATAACATCCTCGTGCCTTCCCTCTGCACTCAAGTTTTCCTTCACACTCAGTTGGAATGAGCCCACCACTGCCCTCCAAAGGCATGTGCCATTCTTCGCACTTTACTGAGGGATTTCCTACACTCTCGGGTGCATCGAGTCTGGATGAGCAGGTGCACAGTCTGATGGAAGGCAACCTGATCTTGAGATCCCTGCCTTTCAACTTCACTTCTTTCCTTGCAAAAGACAGGCCCTGCAGAGCACTGGGGTTGCACACCTATTCTGAGATTTACAATTTGCATTTCTGTGGTAATACATGCAATTAAAATATGTAACAGTAAAGCCATGAGTATGCAAACCTAACATGGTATGGGGGGCATCTCACCTACGATTACTGCTTGGCTAGCAATGAGGTAAAGAATAGACTTGTAAGGAGTTGATGTCTCCCTTGACAGAACCGGCTGTCACCTGTTTTGGGCTGCTGCTCATTTCCGGAGCGTTGCATTGTGGAATGGATATATTGCGGCTGCGGAGTAGATCGGGGCTGAGATATTCTTGTGGCCAATTTAGAAGAGAATCTTATGTCCCTCGTTGTCCATGAATTCAAAGAGATACAGGAGGAGACAAAGTGAAGGTCTCCCGCGAGAGAGGGGATTGGAGAGCGGCATTGGGTTGTTAAGACTGTCAGGTTGGGCAGTAAACTTCGCCATGCAGCAGTTTGGCAGAGTTTGTGCTGAACTACGTGCTCCAAGCGGAGTGCAGAGTGGCAAAACTCTGAAACCTCCGCCAGCAGAGGGAAGTTTACCGCTCACCCCTACCTGAGATAATACCCCTTCAAGAGGTGCATATATCATGGATACTCAATTTAAAGAATCATTGACAGTGGATTATTTAGCATATTCATCCTAAATATGTCCTCAAAAATCATTCATGGTATTATCATCACTGTGTGTCCCTAAAAACTCTGATTTCAGCATTGTATATTTGATTGAGGACAAAAATCTAAGCATGTAGACACACTCTTCAACTGAAATATTACCTTCTTATTTTTATCTTGAGTTTCCAAATAATAGTGTACACAGTCCAATAGGAATTATCTCTTAGCTGCAACCCCCGGGTATCTTCTCTGTCATCAAAAGACTTTACAACATATTCAGATACAAATCTGTGATTTGAGATTACGCTTTTGATACTTGTCATTTTACGTCAACCCTCCTGACAATATTTTTGCCATTTACCATGAAAGCCCTCTTGAAATATTCACAATGATTTATCCTAAAGTGCAAGAGATCAAAACTTCCAGAAGAAGGAAAACCTTGCGGGTAATAGTGCCCATTAAAAATACACATAGCAACACCAAAACCAAACAGAAAGACATTCTTCACACATTTCAGTCCTTTTATGAGGAGCTCTATAAAAATAATAACCCATTCAACATGGAAGAATGTAACAAATATTTAAACTCAATTCGACTCCCACGGTTAACCGAATCTGACAAAATCAGGCTAGGGGCTCCACTGTCTATAGCAGAAATATCTTCCACAGTCAAAACACTAAAGAACAATAAAGCTCCGGGGCCTGACGGCTTCACGGCCAATTTTTATAAATCATTTGAAGAACAACTTAACCCAAGACTCCTTAAACTGTTCCATTCATTTTCACTGTCAAACAGAATTACCCCCACGATGAGTGAAGCGACAATAATAGTAATCCCCAAAGATGGGAAAGACCCCCTACTTCCTAAGAATTATAGGCCGATATCCCTCATAAATTTGGACTGCAAGATTTACGCGAAGGCTCTAGCTTGCAGACTAAACAAAGTTTTACCCGCCCTAATAAAAAACTCACAGGTGGGGTTCCTGAAACATCGCCTTTCTAATGACAATACAAGACTCCTATGTCATATACTGGAGAAATCGAAAATCACGAATGCCCCCTCTGTAGCAATCACCCTGGACGCGGAGAAGGCGTTTGATAGAGTGTCGTGGCCTTTCCTCCGCCAATGCATGCACATATTCAATATAGGTGAGACTTTTATTAATATGGTCATGTCATTGTACGCCTCCCCTTCGGCTAGAATTGCCATCAACGGTTCATTATCAGAACCATTCCTTCTCGAACAAGGAACTAGACAGGGTTGCCCTCTATCTCCCTCTCTATTCCTCCTGGCAATGGAACCTCTCCTCCGCGACATACAACAAAACGCTGAGATTAGTGGCATCAACTTCGGGGGATAAAACTGTAAAACTGGCTGCTTACGCAGACGATATTCTGATAGTCACTGAAAACCCTGTCACCTCTATAGCCGCAATGATGGATTCTATAGAATCATACTCTAAACATTTAGGCTACAAACTGAATCGAGATAAATCTGAAGTTAAACCCCTCAACATATTCACTAATAAAGAATCTTTAGGTTTATCAGGTCTAGTCTGGCAAAACAACTACATCAAATACCTGGGTATAGAATTTGGAAGCTCCATCATAGAAACCCTACTACATAATGAGAAACTCACTCTCGAAAAAATAAAAACTCAACTAGATGGATGGTCACCCCGCTTCATCACTTGGTGGGGTAGGCTGGAGACCATCAAGATGATGATTACACCGCTAGTAAACTATCCAATTACCATGCTCCCCTTAATGCTGTCTCAAGAATTTCATAATAAATTAGATACAACTATTAACAATTTCTTCTGGAGAGGGAAAAAAGCACGTATCAGCCTGCAAAAACTGAAACTAGATAAATCCATGGGCGGAGTCAACCTCCCTGACTTTAAAATATATCAAATTACCTTTCTAGCGAAACAAGGATCCAATTGGCTGTCCCCCCCAATGGACTACTCGCCGGAGTGGTTGGATGTCGAAAAAGCGCTTCTGGAAGGCATGCCTCCCATCTCGATCCTTTCAATGAAAGCGAATCAGATCCGATGTTCTAAACCCATATTCACCAACACCAAAATAGCCCTACTCAGGGTAGATAAACTGCTTGACTCAACGATAAGGAAATATAGGTGGGAAGCGATCTGGAAAAACTCCTCAATCACCTACAAAGGTAAACCACTATTTAACCCGACCTGGATCAAGAAGGGAATCTTCTTCCCCCACCAACTCTATGACAGTGGCTACCCTCTACCCTTTACGAAAATCCAATCGAACTTTGGGATTGATAGTTCCGACTTCTACATATTCCTCAACGTTAAAACCGCCATTACAAAAGCGGGACTGACATCCAAACACCCAGCTCTTCCCTCACTCCTCTCCTCCCTAAATAAAATAGGCCACCAGGTCTCAAGGTTATACAAATTATTGAGCCCGCAATCACCAACATTGAATACCAAAACAATGCTATCCTGGGCGTCAGTCGCCTCCTTCTCCATCTCAGAGCTGGAGTGGTCCACGGCGTGGAGATCTTGCACAAACCATAAAATAAGCCCTACATTATCACAAGCCAAATTCTGGCTCATGCATAAAGTCTTCTGGACGCCGGCTCGCCTATATGCACATAAACTCAGCCCAGACGCATTCTGCTGGAACTGTAAGCATGCAGAAGGAGATCTAGAACACCTTATACTCCAATGCGACTGTGTTTCACTATTTTGGGACAGGGTATTTGACTTTATCCACAAAGTATTTAATATCTCACCTATCAAGGAACTCCCCTATCTTATTTTCGGATTTACTAAAGAGACCCAACTCCCAGAAATAGACAGGGCACTCCTTGACCTCCTCTTTACGGCAGCTGTGAAAGTCGTTCTAAATAATTGGAAGGACACCAAAAAAGCAAGCTATGCCTGCTGGCTAAACTGGGTGATTAACCTCCGAGGAGCTGATAACATCACTCTACCAAACACACCGGGGCGAACTTCATAAAGGAAACTTTGGAACTCACTAGATATCTACTTCAAAACCCACAAACCACCGTGAAACTTCATGCTCCCCGTTTCTTCCTACAGCTCCCGGGGGGCCGCTTATACTTTTGCACAGCTTAAATAACCAGTCACTTGTAACCGGGACTGCTAAAGCCGCATCGTGGTGGACATTTAACGTCCAACTTCTTACATCTTACATCTAGCTACTTACCTCTTACATCTCACCTCTAACCTTTATTCTCTCTTTCCTTTTTCTCCCTCTTCCTCTTTCTACTCTGTTCCTTTCCTTTCCATCTCCAATTCATTTGTATTGTAGCCCCTCAGGAACCCAGCCTTGAAAGGCTGCTTGATGGTTTCCCATATTGTCTTCAAGATCGTCCCGAATTACCACCACCATGGGTCCTAAGGCATTCCTATGCTGAATGATGTGTATTTACACGCATCGATTGTATGTACATTGCAATTTATGATTTGTATGATGTATAACCCTGAAACGTCCAATAAAAACTTTTGAAATAAAAAAAATAAATACACATAGCTTAAAGTATCATAGTATTTTACAATTTATATATGCACAATGATATCTTCTAAAGTCTAGGAAGTCAAAAAGTTCCTAAACTCCCAGAAGCTAGATGGTTGGCCAGAAAAATGTATTTGAACCCACCACAAAAATAAATGAATTGCACAGCAATCCTGTTACTAAATTAATACATGACCCATAACTCAAGATTCAATTGACTTCATTTCCCATGATCTATCTGACGACATGGATCAGTGGATAAAAATTGCATGACCTAACCTCGTGTCACCACTGTAGAAACCACCGCAACCATGAAGACCATCCACCCTTTGGGCACCATCTGACCCTTCCACCCACCACGCCTTTACCAAGGACTCTTACCAATTAACAAAGCACTAACACCCAATTTCACTGCCTCCATTGACTCAGTCACATTACTGGATACCTAGAAACATCCCAACGTCACATCCGTGCCAAAATCAGTCACTAGCCAGCTACCATTTCCAACTACAGACATATCTTCCGCCTACCATAACTGGCAAAGGTCTTAGAGAAACTAACCAGGCTATGTCTTACCTAAAATCTCAGCAACCACCAGGTCCTCGAAGCCATGCAATTCGGATCAGTCCCAAAAACAGTGCAGAAACAGCAGTGAGACCCACACCCATATCCAGCACACCTTGTCGGCATCTAAGCCTGACGATAATGCTTCGAGCTGATTAATTATTTATGTCCAGTCAGAGGTGAGCATGGGAGGAACCTGTTGAGCCCCCCTGGGTACTTTATGCAAGCGACTAAAAGCCGAAGAGGAATCCCTGGAAAAGGCAATTCACTCACTCACACTGAGGTACTGACATCAAACTTCCTAGACCCCTTTATGCCTTCAGAAAAAACAAAAACCTGCGGTCCTCCTTGGTTCATACTTATAGAGAGGACACTGTGAGCGGACAAAGGACCCTCTCAGGACTTAAAGCAATAGGTAATCATAAATGTGGCTCATGTAGCGTGTGTGACTCCTGCCTGGTGACGAAAGAAGTCTGCCTTAATGGAGTCACCCATAAAATAAATACTTTGAATAACTGCAGGAGCAAAAACCTAATTTACCTTATCCTGTGCCCTTGTGGTAAGGGGTATATAGGCGAAACTGGCAGAGAACTGAGAGTAGGCATAGGAGAACATAAATCAGCCATCAGGCTTAATAAAGAAAACGCGCCTCTAGTGAACCACTGGAAAGAAAAAGGCCACAATGAATCAGAAGTAAAATGGGTGGTTATTGAAAAAATCAAAGAACAAACAAGACAAGGAAATAGTACAAAAAACGTAAACAACAAGAACAGTGGTACATGATGAAATTTGACACTATAAAAAAAGGTCTTAACTCTAGGGAAGACTGGGATAGTATAATCTGAGCAATGAGGAATAGGACTTCAGTTATTACTTAACAGATCTCTACTCCTCAACACCTATAATACTTGTGGGCAAACAAGGGTTGCCACCAGCTATAAGACATACAACATTTTCGCCATAGGGGCTCCCCTGGTACTTTAACCATAACAACAAGGGGGGTGTGATAATATATGAAAGACAACTACTAAAATATCATATCTAACTAACGCTGGGCTTTGAAATATTTCATGCATTGTATATAGGGGAATACACAAATACAATAATAAAAACTGTCCGTTTATTGTTTAAATTTAAAATTTCTGATAAGCCCCGCTTTGATATATAATTAAATTTAATATGCAAAAGGTAACATAACATTAGGGTACAAAGTTGTAAGGATAGCAGTGTACCGCTTTGAAATGTCTTTTGCGATAGCTAACGCGGTAGCTTTACCATTAAACAATGGCGCCCATTGAACTCGGCTCACTTGGTCGTCTACGCGATCACAGCTGTTCAGCCGCAAAGGTCTAATTACTGAATACATGGAGAACTATATAAACACGGGCGTTTACATTCCTTTTAGCAGCAGAGAAATACAGAGGAGCAGACGTACCCGTGGCGCGGCGAAACCGGACCCTTTAAAGGTAAAAGGAAGGGAGTGGTACTAGCGATAACAACAGGAATTTAATCCTACATAGGGAGAACGCTAAGTTAACAAATAGGGGCAGGTTAAACGACAGTAGCAGGAACCCTTCTTTTAAAATAGCAGAGCGTAAAGGCAGAGGGTTCCGCATCCGTGATTATGTGGAGCGTCGTGGTGACTCATTCTACCGAATGCATCATGACCGCCCTACTTTTGTCAAATTAGGAAAGGTGGTATTCGTTAAAAACTCCCCGCTAGATCAGAAAAGGTGGGAGGACCCGCCACTCGCACATACATTGTGCAATAACAAATGCTGGGAAGGGAGGTCTCTCTTTTCCGGAGGTGCTGTTACGATACCGGTCGACATGCTGGGTACCATTACCGCCTAACTGCTGTGAAATAATGAATTGGGGTAGCTGGGATAACCCCCTTAAAAGACCGGAGTGGTCCTAGTTAGGAAGATATCTATCTAGGTCCAGGTTTAGCCAATGTAACTATAATTAAAGTATGTAGTACATGTCTTTTCTACATTTATTAGACATTTAATAGGAGTACAACCATTACTTTTTTGCAACCTCTCGCTTCCATATAGGTCAGGGATCTTCCAAACAGAGCCATTCACCGTTATCCAGAGGTGTTGGTGATTGTGTATATAAAAAAAGAGAACCACGGGACAAGCCCATCGCCCGATACCCAGAGGTATGTATACAATAACTAGAAAGGGTAATGAAATGGAGAGTGTCTTTCCTTTACTAAAAGGTTGAAAAGGTTTTCCCCATACCCAAAAGTTGAAAAGTTTCCCTTGGAACTTTCGCACACAGCGGCGCTATTCAGGCCAAAGAATACTCCCGTATACACAGAACAGTAGGGAGAGAACATTGGACATTCCTATGCAATTGAAGAGCCGTAAGGGACTATTTATATCCCTTAATGGTAATAAACTCTCTAATTCTTTGTACGCTGTATGCAAAAGAACCTTTAACAGTCATAGCGTATAGTCTACATTTAAATATCAATGCACACATCATTTTGTGTTTTTCCAGACCGGGTATACACCCTAGACTACATCTAGGCTTAAGTTTTACGTGGAGTTGGATCAGTATTCTCCAATAAGCAACTTTTACCCAAAAAAGCAAACGTGGCCTCTAAGGTTAATAATAGAAAGAGTGAGTGATGTGTTTGAATGTACCTGAAGGTTACTGGTCATCAACTAGGTTATAACGGAGGATTCAAGATAGGATCACTGTAAATTGTAATATGTGGCCTACTTTCATTAGTGTAAAAGACATCAAAACATGGAACGCATTGTATAAAGCATAAATGTCTGCGATACAATATAACAAAGTTGCTCTGATGAACAATTGAGAGTACTGTGGTTTAAAATGAGACAGTAAATAGAGAAAGATAAGTTAAGCAATCTGTAATGAATAATGTTCGTTCCTTCTGTACACTGAACAAATCCTTTTCTAACTCACAGGAGGTATACACGATTTTAACCCCAATGAATTCAAATTTGTCCTGAGGAAGGTGTGCCAGTATCCAAGGGTAGCGACACCGAAACGCGTCGACGCTTCTTTTTCCTATAAGAATTCAAGCCTTGTAAATCTCATGAATTAGGGTGACTACGAATGAGATCAGTTCCAAGTACATCCAAAAGGCTGTTTTGAATCTTGTAATCAGTATCAGAATATAGGTGATGTCTGATTTTTAGGGGTTTCTGTTTTTTTGATCAGCTTATGTAGTATCTATTGCTTTAAGAATACTGTGTGATTATATTAGTTAGGATCTGTAATACTGTGTAAATGTATTAGTTCATCCTCTGTCTCATTTGTATACACTGTTGAATTATTTTTAAACTGTGCTTTTTATTTAGTAGACCTGAATCAGTCTTTTTTATGAATATAGCAATTTATTATGTAATGTATATTGTTTTTATTTACATGCGTGTTTTTTAACCATTAATAAAAGTCTGTAAACGGTATAAATTAGTTTATGACCAGTGATTATTAGTAGTCTTTAGAAATTTCCAGTGTGAGTGAGTGAATTGCCTTTTCCAGGGATTCCTCTTCGACTTTTAGTCTATTGCACCCTGTTCCCTGGAACGTGTGGGGTCCTCTCTCGTCTTGTTGACTGTACTTTATGCAAGCTGCAGCACGGATGCATTTGTCTCTTGCCTGACTCCGTTTTAGATGTATATTATAATCTTTGTCCGACGTGGCTGCTAATTATTGTGGTTTGACCTTTTACTCTTTTTAAAGTTCCTAGTCGGCATCTCAGCCTGACAGCATTGTTTCGCGCTAATTGGTTATTTTTGTCCAATCAGAGGTGCGTCTGGGAGGAGTCTGTTGAGCCCCCGAGTATTTTATGCTAGCCGCAGCGCAGACATGTTCGTCTCTTGCCTGACTGCTGTTTTAGATGTATGTGATAATCTTTGTCAGACGCTGCTGCTAATTATTGTGTTGTGACCTTTTACTCTTTTTAAAGTTCCTTGTCGGCAACTCAGCCTGACGGCATTGGTTTGCGCTGATTGATTGCTTTTGTCCAATAAGATGCGAGCCCAGGAGGGGAGTGTTCAGCTCCATGGCTCCAGTGCAGATGCGCTGCTGGCGCGCCTAATGCAAGCCCGTCCATGCACACCCATGCATGGACTTCACCAGAAGCCAGCCACTCTGCCTCTCCAAATGCTCAAAGGTTGGTCTATTATCAGAAGGCAGTTCATTCTTTTAGAACTTGCCATACACTTTGCAATGAGCATGGTTGGGTACCAGATGGTCAATCTTTTTACTACAAGCTCTGTAGCTTTAAGATCGGTGATGTTGTCCCTACATTTGAGCAGCCCGCCCCCTGGGCACAATATACAAACTCCTCCTTCTTAATTGTCGCTCCATGGTCAAGCACCATGCCGACGTCTTTGACCTGATCCAGGATCAGACCCCCAGATAGTGTGTTTTTGACGGAGGGCTGGCTTACCCAGGACACCGTAGCATAACCAGTTCAGGCTCTTCCTCCAGGCTATGCTTTGAAGATATTTAATAGAGCTAGCAGTAGAGGTGGGGGCATTGCAGCGATTTTTAAAGAGACCTATACCTGTATCATTATGTCCGGAACTATTGCCGACTGTGAAAGCTCTCTCTTTAAGATTGTGTTAGTAGTCATTTTCAGGGTTCCTAATTTATCGAACTCCTGGTCCATCCAAATCCTTTAGGGAGGCATTATTTAATTTGGTTACCACACTGACTATTAAGTCAGCTAATGTTAATATTGTCTGTGATCTAAACCTTCATTTTGTATGCCCACCAAGACAGTGAAATCACAATTCTTTAGATGATTTTGCAGTGTGCCATGTGACGCAATGTGTCTCTGGTGCAACACACTCAGCTGGGCACCACTTTTTTAGAACTTCCTCGAATTCAGTGCCCACAGTTGACCTTTAATGTTGAGGCAGCAAATACTCTCTTCCAGTACTGGCTTACTCATGCTCTTGACATGTGCATCCCTGTCAGACTGACCTGTGGTAAGAGAATGCATGCCAGTCCTTGGTTTAATGAGATATTGATTTCAGCCAGAAAAAATGCAAGGTCCTTGAACGCACTTTGAGACGTTCCTACGATCCTTCTATAAAAACCTTTACAGAGCAGCCATTAAGGCATATCATACACTGATTCAGAAATCATGAGCCTATTACTTTGGAAATGAAATAAAAATCAGTAGTAACCCTGCGAAAATCTTCTCTCTCCTCAATGGACTCACGCAACCCACATCTGTGGCGGAGTTCTGTATAGCTTCTAATGCCCAATGCGAGGAACTGGCAAAGTATTTTATTAGTGAGGTAGAACATATTTACTCCAACTTTAACTCTGATACTAGGGATTTTAGGTTAGAGGTTCATACTAGTTACTCCCCGCCACACCTCCACCTTCGTCCTCTGCTGTCCTTTGAAGAGCCATACAGGGCATATTATCAAGAACTGCGTTAAAATTATCGCTGCTTTTGCGGCAGGAAACTACTTCAAAAGCGGGGATAATGGGCTTGATAATATGCCCTTGAGAAGTCCAATAGAAGCCCATGTTCACACCAGAACATGGGCTTCTATGGGAATTCACAAGGGGATATTATCAAGCCCATTAGCGGCGCTTTAGCTGCAGTTTCCTGCCTCTAAAGCTGCAATAATTTTAACGCTGTTTCTTGATAATATATCCCCAGATTCTTTGTCACACAGTCATATTGGGCTCTCCAGCTGATCCCCTTAACCCGTATCTGTTTCCTAAACTTCAGGATTATCTCTTTCCTCTCTTTCTCAAGCTGATAAATCTTTCCTGGACATCAGCATCTGTACCGGCTTCTTGGAAACATACCAACATCATTCCCCTTCTGAAAAAACCTGATTTGGATGCTTCCAAACCAGAACCATTTAGTTCCATTTCCTTACTACCATTTCCCGCCACAATCACTGAGACACATAATAATACCATCTAAACAAATGTTTGGGATACTAACCAAATTCTGGACATTTCCCAGAATGGTTTCAGACCACAACACAGCACGGAGTCAACTCTGCTTGCTGTTACTGAGCATCTTCGTGGCTCTCTAGATAAAGCAAATCCTCTGCTCTTATCTTGCTTGACTTAAGCACCACTTTTGATACTGTGTCTCATGATATTTCGGCATTTACAGGAGTTTGGTATTGGTGGAGCTGCACTGACCTGGTTCTCCTCCTTTTTCTCTGAATTATCTTTTCAGGTTGTTCCTCTTCCACATAGTTCCCATTCACACAATTTGCGACATGGTGTTCCCCAGGGCTCTTCACTGAGCCCTACTCTATTCAACATTTATATATTCAACCAATGACTCAGGTTGTGAAAGGCCAGGGGCTTACGTTGCTGTCAAATGCTGATGATACACACTAGTGATCTCCCTTTCCAACAATCCAACTCTGGATCTGGCTAAATTCCAAAGCGCCATGGTGGCTGTAGCAGAGTGGATGGCAGCTATTGCCTACAACTGAATTCAAGTAAATCTGAAATCCTTCTTTTAGGAAGAGATATCCACCATTCAGGGAGACTTCTTTGGGGCTACCCCAGCAGCCAAAGGTGGTGGTAAATAATTTATGTGTCTCGATCGACAGTGCATTGAACTTCGAAGCTCAGGCAAAGTTGGTGGAAGGCACCTGCTTTGGATTTCTATGTGGGCTCAAACCTATTCTTGGATTTTTTGACGCCCACACCTGCCAGGTTTTTATTCAGTCTACCATCCTTTCGAGGTTGGACTACTGTAATCTCCTGTACTTAGGATCTAATAAGATGGTGGACAGAAGACTCCAGCTGGCCCAAAATAATGCAGTAAGGTTGCTATTCTCTCTTCCAAAGTTTTGCTCGGTCTCTACCTTTATCCACAGACTGCATTGGCTCCCTGTGGACAAGGGTGTCCATTTGAAGGTCCTGTGCACAGCACATTTAATCTTAGCATCCCAGGGGCCTGCCATTCTGCCCTATCTGCTCCACCCTCACCTGCCCTCACTGATTCAGCGCTCAGGTAACCTCGATTTGGCCTGCGTCCGACGTGTAAGAAGAGTTAGAGCAGGAGGCCATCCTTTCCGCACCAAAGCACCTGCACTTCCTCTGTCTATCAGGATCTTTGAGAACCACTGGGCAATTTGGCTGTTTTCTGTGTAATCACTTCTGAGGTCCTCTCTGTTTGTCTTTTACAGTGGCCTTTCTTGAGACTTCCACTGGGACACCCGATTGCTGGGGCAGCCAAGCGCTTTACAAATATTTTAACAGAACATAACCCATATCCATCCCCCATGCCAGGAAACACAGAATCATCATCAACAGCAAACTAAATATCAATGCACAAATCGACTCTGTCATTGCTTCCTGTTTCCACACATTGAAGATTCTGGGGAAAATCTTCAAAAGTCTCCCAAGCAACACTAGAAAAACTGCAGGGATCACTACGCAACTCAGTAGAAGACTACAAACCATCCAGAATTGGACAATCAGACTCATCTTCAACCTTCCACATAGAACTCACATCATACCACAGCTCAGAGAGATTAAAGGCACTACACAACTTAGACCCCACTTACCTGAACAGACGCATCTCCATCGACCAACCCCCTAGAGACCTCCACTTTACAGGACCTCTACTAGCACACATTCCCCCCATACACAGAACCAGATCATGAGAATGGACGTTCTCTTACATCGCTCCTAAAGCATTCAAAGACCTGCCATTCCACATCAAAGGCTCCTCCTCATTTCTTGAAATCTGCAAAAGCTCAAGACTTAGCTTTTCAGTTAACCAGCCTACTATAGGCAGGACTAGGCACACAACCCTGTTCAGCACCAGCATAACTTCAGGGATAATAGTCTGCTTTACAAATACATATAACATAAAATACCATAATGTTGAACATTTTTTATATGCACAGTGATATCTCCTAAAGCCCTGGAAGTCAAAACTTCCTGACCTCCCAGAAGTTCGAAGTCTAGCCAACACAATGTGGTTGAGCCGATACTAAAAACAATTGTATTGCACATAAATTGTGGTAGGCAGCCAAAATGAATACTTGTAGGCAGAATATACATTTGGATTGATTTATTCATAACCAATAACCCAAGATTTACTTGATTCCATCTCCCAAGATCTTTCTTACTACATCAATAAATGGCTAATAACTGCATGACATGACCTCATGTCCTGCTGTCACTACTGTTGAAACTGCTGCTACCGTGAATATCATCCACTTGGGTTTCTGATTTGACCCTTCAGCACACCAAGTCTTTACTAAAGGACTCCTACCAATCTTTCTTTCATAAAGCTTTATTCGGAACATAGAAAACATGTCCATAAAAGCACACACAGTTATAAATACAGTACATTTGATCAATTTAAAAAAGAAACACATAGTACATTATTATCCAGAAGGGGATGAAATAAATAATTTAAAGCACATACTTTTCCTGGCACCAATTGCTTTAAGCAGGAAAGTAGCAGTAAAAAAGCAGATGTCCGGGTGGTGCAAATTAAAAAGCAGTTTCATAGAGTCATTAATTGTTCTTACTCCAAATCTTTTCAGCTTAGGCTTCAGGAAAATTTTCCGCAGTTCACCATACATTTGACACAATAAAAGAAAGTGCATAGTGCTCTGCTCAGCATTATTATCACAAGCACAGGGTCCGGATGGACGCTTTTTTACTGTGGGGCACGCAACCAGGTAATGCACTGTCCCCATCCTCATCCTGGTCAGCACAAACTGATGCGAAACTCTAGTCACCTGAGTCAAATACGGTTGAAGTCCAATAAAGTCATTCATACTGTTATACAGCATACAGGTAGAGAGATTCGGTTCCTCCAATGCACGCCTCTCTGCACAATAATTCAAGAAGGTGACTTTCAAATTAGGCTTGGAAATGTCAGAGGCACAGTGTTGATCATTGGATACAATAAGCCCAAAAACCTTTTGAAAACTGTCAATCGTATATTTGATCCATGGGTTCTTTAAATGATGATCCAAAGTGAGGCAATCATCGATAATGGCTCTATTCAGGAAGGTACCATCATTCAGCCATACCGAGCGCCACAATAATAGAGGTCTTAACATAATCATATCATTTAGAAATTGAATCCCTAGTTCCTTGTGGACCAAGTTATTAGAGGTAGATTTGGGTAAACACAGAAGCCTTTTAAAAAAATTATTCTCCTCTACCTGCAGACTCCCGGCTGGTGACACACCCCATACTCCAGCCCCATAGAGGGCCACGGAAAGATATCTGGATTGGAAAATATTTAACATGTCTTTAATCCGCCTGTTCCCCAACTTCTTAGCGAAAACAAATACCTCATTAGCACTCCTCGTCATCTTTGTTTTAACAGCCTTATGCTCTATATCCCAGCAGCCGTTTTTGGAGAATGTAATCCCCAGGTAGCAAAAATTATCAACTTTATGGACCGGTTCACCTTCTATGAAATAATGGGAATTAGATTTTGTTTTAGATCGCCCTGTCCCACACTCCATAACGTAAGTTTTAGTTCTATTAATCACCAGTTTCCTGCTTTTGATGAACTGTACAAACCTGTCCATCAAACGTTGAAGGCCCAATGGGGTCCTAGATAGCAACACGGCATCATCCGCATTGAGTAACACAGGGATGTTAAAGTTGTTAACTCTCGGGGCATCTGCCGCAACTGTCTGTAGAACAGAATCCACCTCGTTAATGAAGAGTGTGAAAAGCAGGGGGGCTAAGACACACCCCTGCCTTATTCCCCTCCCGATCCTGAACTTGCTAGTACACTCCCCATTAGGTCCATACCGGACACTGGTGCATAATTTTTCGTACAGGCGAGCCAGGAAATAGACTATACATTCGGGTGCTCCCATTTCAATCAGTTTGGCCCAGAGTATAGCGTGGTCTACCATATCAAAAGCGCTGCTTAGGTCAGCAAAACATAAATATATAGACCCTTTTTTGGCCTGGGTATATTTCCCTACCAAAAGTTCTAAGTTTAAGCATTGCTCAATGGTGCCACGCCCCTTCCTAAACCCAAACTGACTGTTGGTTAAAATCCCGTTGGTCTCTGCCCATTCCTCTAATCTGACTAAAAGGACCCGGCTCATAACTTTTACAGACGAATCCAGTAAGGATATTGGCCGGTAATTTTTTGCATCACCCCGATCACCTTTCTTAAAGATGGGGACAATTATTGATTCTGCCGAAGTTAACGGTATCTCACAACAAACTGCTGCATTAAAAGTCTTAACCAACAATGGGCCCCATATCTCCGGGCCATCTTGTATACATCTATAGGCACCCCATCTGGTCCCTGGGCCTTCCCTCCCTTACTAGCCCTGATGCTATCCATGACCTCAGGTGTGGTGATATTTAGGTCAACGATGGGCCAACCATCTCCAAAGGAGACCGGTCCATTACCAGAGTCAAAAATAATGGAGAAATGTTGGATCCACGATTCCATGCTCACATTTGATGTTATCTCCGGTACCTTCTCATCCTTAAGAAATGGGCAGTTCACAGTGGCCCAAAACAGTGTACAATTTTTCAATTCAGCAGCTTGGCTAAGATTGTCCCAAGCTTCCTGCTGGAGTTCGGCCTTTCTGCGCTTAAGGCTCAAGTTGTAATCCAGCCTAAGTTGGGTCACCAGACTCTTATCTCTGGGTTTAACTGCTAAGGCCTCTTTTAGACCTTTCCGGGTGATAGTACAAGCATGGTCAAACCATCCCCTTTGTTGTCTACTCTTGTGCCCAGCTATTCTGGTGAACTTTTTGTTGATGATTGCATTAATTCTAACAAAGTGATCAATACTTTCAGCCGTGATTGCTTCCTGTTCGAGGATCGCCGTAATTTCTGTCATACAACTATTAATGATAGAATCGGATGTTATTTCGGCTTTATCCCCTTTCCACCTCAACCTGAAACCATTGGGTCTATGAGGTTCAATATTAACAACAGGACCCGAATGGGAAACAGGGGCAGATTTCCAAATCATGGCTTCAATAGTTAAGCAGTTATGGTCACTTAGCATAACATCAACCACCTTCGGTTCTGAGCACAAGGGGATTAGGTTAGAGGACATGCACATAAAATCAATGACAGTATTAGCTCCCCTCCCTATGAAAGTCGGTAAACTTTCTCCCAAGTCATTCTTCCCATTTTCCAAAATTTCCATATCATGGGCTACCAATAAACTGTTCAGAGATTCTCCATACAGATTATGGGGAAAATGGACATCGGCATCCCCTAAACGATCGAAGACACCACATCAATTTTGATAGGATAAGGGGCAAACTGAAATGTTAAAATCCCCCACAAAAATAAATTCATAAACAACATTAAAATTATTCACAATACTACTTAACGCATTTTCTAAGTCGTTAATTACTGTGTGCCTGGTACCATCAAATATATTATTATAAAAATTAATCAAGAGGATATTTCTACCCACTTCTTGTGCTAGCCATAGAATTTGGGAGTGAGCCCCCACTAATACATGCTTTTTCACCAAAATTGGCAACTTGACTGAAATCAAAACCAACAACCCCCCTTTTGCCCTACCAGTGGGCGATGCCAAGGCTGGAAGTTCGTAGGATACAAAGCCATCATTACCCTTGAAATTTTTACACCAAGTTTCCTGCAGGCAAATAATGTCAAAAAGACCAATAAATACTTTCCATCCTAAAATATCCTCTTTGGCCATCAAGCCTGCAACATTCCAGCTGGCGATATAACAAGTTCCACTTTTCCTACAATGGCTAGCATTTGGTGGGCCATCACTAAGTATGGACATGTTCTCATTTGAATTAAAAACCTGAGTGTTATGCCTGGAAGTCTCGTCATTTCCTCCAATGGACACACAATCTATAGTCACTCTATTTACCACTTCATTTTCAGACATGGTTGACTCTCCATTAGAATTTTGGGATGGCTGAGTAGTCTTTAGTCAGTCATTTGAGTCTAAACCGCTCAGGGCTTGATATCGATTGAACGTTGGTACCTCCAGGCCCCTATGCCTAGAGTCCCCCCAGCCTCCTCTCCCCCCTGGACTTAGTTTGGGCTGAGCAAATAAATGCCTATAAAAATATCCCAGGGGTCTAAGTGTTATTCCTTGGTCGCTAGGTGGGCGTGAGGTAGCTCTGATCAGAGAGGTAGTGGCTAGATGCGGGTCCTTAAAATTCACTATCACACAGTCACCACTAATATTTTTCTCAGATTTACCAATCCATTTAGTCCTGGTTGTAGCCAAGATCTGATCGGTTAAATCTAATGGAAAACCACATTCCCGGTTAAGCCAACTCACAGTTTTATTCTTTAATGACTCATGGGATTCCATGTTACCGTGAGGCCCTGCCTCATTCACGGGTGGTACGTTGGTCAGAACTGCCACATACGGGGCACAATCTGGCGGTAAATCCGGTTGGGAATACCCATATCGCCTAGGTTTCCCTGTCCCTGACTTTGGTTTAGCCCCTGGGGTGTTGGCACTCACTATATTTGGGACTAACACAGGACTGATAGTAGGGGCAGCCTCTGTGACTACGGCTTTTTCAGCAGGGGTGGTCATCTGAATCACCGCTGGAGGTGATTCACTAAACGTCCTGCTAGCTTCAGGGGTAACATGGTCTGAGTTAGATTCCTTCAGTAAGCCCCCTAATCTCACCACCTCCCCTGTAATAAAATCCAGTTTATCCATTAATGGTTTAATTAATGTCTCAACCTTGGCATCAATGATATTAATAAGCAGATGAAGCTGGTCAGAGTCTAATGTTATCTGGTGACTGTTGGCCATAATGGTAGGGTCACAACTAGTGGTATCAGCTACTGGGGCTAATCTCTTCTTGGCCGGTTTACCTCCTCGTTTTTGTAAATTAGGCCTCCCAAAACTTCTACCTGATCTTAATGTTCTCTGTATTCTGGGGGCTGGAGAATCAAATACACTTAAATCAGAAACAGCCGGGAAGCAGGTACTATATCATTGGGAGGGCACTCAGAGCTGACCAGATTAGACTCATCCCCCATTATTGTGTTGGTTACGCTAGCCGAATTCGACTCATCCCCAGTTATTGCATTAATTAGGAATGCTACAGGGGGGTCTGGATCACAACTAACATCAACTAGGGTAGTTGATACCGGCGTTGGTAAGGGGGATTTTAATAGAGGCACTGGTAAAGAGCCACGTCCCAGGGAGAGTCGCCGCTCTGTATTTATTTTATCCACTACCTTGATAAGATAGCTATCAAGGGTGTTTACACTGCTCTCTTTCAACATAATTACACACTAAATCACACAAATATGTTAAAAACGAATATAAGCCTTAATGAATAGTAGTGGAATATCCGCAATAGTAAACAATTTAAGATAGGGGACCCAGCACGGGGGGATCAGTCACAATAGTTCTTTAGTCAGTTGTAGGAGTTCAGTACCTTTTATTTATCTCCTGTATCGTCCCGGATGCAGGGTCCGTGGCCCTGCCCTGTCTACTTCTGTCTCTGACTGTCTAGGACTGTCCCGCCCTTGTCCCAGGCAGCTCCCGCGAGCGACTCGCGGGTGCGAGCGGCATTCCGTGCTTTAAAGCGCCTCCGGTCGCTCGTGTGGCGTCACTCCCGCCACCGGGGCACCTGGGTAGTGTAGTCCTGTGGCGTCACCGGGAGTTCTGGAGCGCTGGCCGTTTCCCTCACGGCAGTGCTGGAGCGCTAGTTGTAGACACGCTGGCCATTCACCTCACGGCTGTTAGTGAGACCCTCCTACCAATCAATAAAGCACTAACACCCATCCTCAAGGTCTCCAACACCCATCCTCAATGCCACCGTTATGCCTGTGCTCAAGAAACCATTCACTGGCTCAGCCACACTTCCAACTACAGACCCATCTTCCTTCCACCATACCTGGGAAAGCTCTTAGAGCAACTAATCAGCAAACACCTCAATGATCACCTCAACAACCACCAGCTCCTTGATACCATGATGTTTGGTTTCAGGCCCAACCAAGTACAGAAACAACATTCATCGCCCACACAGATGACATCCATATGATCCTTGACAGATGATACTTGGCAGCCTTCATTCCCCTCTACCTGGCTCCAGCAATTTACACAATCTCACACCCCATCCTCATCAGGCACCTGCACAAAATCGGCATCCAAGGACCTGCTCCTTGCTGGATTTGCTCATTCTTAAATAGCAGAACACAAGATGTCAGCCTGGCACTTTAGTCATCTGAAACCCTCAAAGTCATGTGCAGAGTGCCTCAATGTTTGTCGCTCAGTCCCACCTTCTTCAACGTATACATGATCCCTCTGGTGAATGTCATCCTAGCACACATCAACATCTTCTACTATTCCTATGACATGTAACTCATACTCTCCCTCTCAGACAAGATCCCCAACACAAGAAACATGTTTACTGCCCACATGACCAAAGTCACTGCCTGGATGAATGCTAATTGTCTCAAGCTCAACACCAACAAGACCGAAATAGTGATCTTCAGCAAGAACACCTGACCATGGGACTCCAACTGGCGGCTGGCTGAACTCCCACACTCAGCACGCATGCCAGAGAACTTCAGATTCATTTTTGAGAGAAAACTGAACATGACCACATGAAGATCTTCAAATGGCTCCAAAAAAAACACTAGAAAAAGGGCCACTCACACCCTAGTCACCAGCACCTTGGACTACAGGAACACCATCTATGCTGGGATCACCAAGCAAATAATCAAAAGACTACAAACTATCCATAACTCGACCTCCAGACACATCCTCATCCCCCAACATGGAACTCACATTATACCACACCTCAGTGAGTTCCACTGACTCTCAATGAACAAAAACACACACATTTCAAACTCCTTGCACACATATTCAATGCACTACACAACTGTGGCCCCACTTCCCTAAACAATCAACTCTCCGTTCACCAGCCACTGAGACCACTCCGCTCCACAGGACTCCTATTCACACACATTCATGAATACACAGAACCAGTGCAGGAGGATATGCATTGTCTAACATGGATCACAGAGCATGGAACGACCTCCTACTCCACATCAGAGCCTCTTCCTCTCTTCTTGAATTCTTCACAAAGCTGGAGACCAGACTTTTCAAATAACTAACTTACCAGAGCCAGTGCTAAGAGCACACAACTGCTCAGCACCTAGATACCCTCATGGGTGATAGTGTGTTTTACAAATGAACATTACATAACATATTAACATTTTTTAAAGATCTCTTGAGATACATATTCTGAAAAACCTTGCACTTTCTACTACCAACTGAAAGTTTCCTTTCTTAAAAATAATGTCTAAATGATTTCCTTCAGTTAGCATTTTATCCTGCTATTAATCTAAACTTGTTGTTACCTGTCAATGAGAGAGGAATTTTCAAAGATGGCTCAGTTACAAAGAAAAATATGCAATGTACAGCGTAAGAATTCACTGCATTCTTTTTGTACCTCTTCACTTCTGTATCAGTGAAAATACACCTAACCTGTGGTCCAATAGGTATATAAAATAGCATGAGCAGCAGATGATTCTTTTTATCACACATCCAATCATATTCAGAGCATAGCAAATGGCACAATGATTCACAAGGAGCCCAGAGTGGAGAAAGGAGGAACAGGAATATTGAATTTATGAAAGGATTGCTAAACCGATATTAAGAGCCTGCTCTTGCGTTCCGCATGACCTCTGTTTGCAGTAATCTCTGGTCATTGATTGTTCTTCCACGTTATATGTGATTTGATTTTTTAGAGCAGGTGGACCTTCTGGCATGTTGCTTTTGCTAGATTAGCCACATTTCTTTTTAGCAAACGGTGAGAGTCAAGAATGAAACCTAAGTATTTGCATGAGTCTCCCAGTATTGCTTCCTGGTGTTGGTACGTGCTCGCCAGCCTAGGATGGGGAACCGCAGGGGGGGCATGACAATAGATTAAAAGTAATTTATTTGTCAGTTAACTGAGTGTAAAGCATTTGAGTTGTCCAGGAAAAGCTTCAGACATGTAGGGAACACACCTTCAAGTAGAGTTGTGTGTCATCTGCATATTGATAAATAGAAATGCAGTTGTCTAATATCATAAATGGTAATAGATCCATGTGGTGAATGAAAAGTGTCAGGGTCAAGACTGAGGACTGATTCACACCACACAGTAGAGGTAGGTGTAAGGGGGCTGATGGGAGTACTACATTATTGCAAACTGAGTTCACCCAGGGACGAAAGATGAGTGCCAGTAAACAATGGATTTACATCTGACTGGAAGAGCCACTATTGTAGAGGTCTTCAAGCTTTTTTACTATGAGCCCCCCTAAGCAAAATGTTTTGCAGTCAGGCCCCCCTCCAAAACTTTATGGCAAGGATTGGGAGAGTGGGAGGGACATGGCTGTGTGCAGAAAGCTGGGCTTATGAGATTATTCAGGAATACTTTTTCTATAGCTTATGACCTGCACTAAATATGGGACTTATAAAACAGCAAATGCATCAAACAAAAACAGATATTATTCCAAACAAACTGCTCCCCATAATTGGGGTGTTGTGAGCCCCTCACACTATTTGACCCCAATGCAACTACACCTGCTGCACTAATGATAACTGCAGTTCTGAGTAGCAGGCTATCTCCCCTGCATCTTTTACCTCTTCCCCATCATGCTGGATCATAACCTCGGTTCTAATCCTTGAAAGGAAAAGAAGCTCAGATGCCCCTTTTTTTAAAGGTGGACAGTCATAACTGTGATGCAGTTGGCCCCTCAAATCTCTGGGCCCCAGTCCTGCTGCATCTGCTTCCTTCATGATAACCAGCAGTGGCCACTTACACACTTGGCAGCAGTACCAGCTTCACTACTGAATGTCCGTTTAAAAAAAAAAAAACACTTATAGTGTCCCCTTCTTTGGGGGTATCTCTCTAAAGAAGCTTTCTCTGGCCATTTGTAAACACAAAAATGAGTCCCCATACAGTGCTCCCTATTCTGGGCCTTCTCTTTGACAATATCTATGAATCTCGCTCCTTTCCTCTGTCTCCTAGACCATTACTGTGAGGCCACAGGGACCGAGAGGATGAGGGCATTGGATCTGAATGCAACCCTGCTGGCCTTCTACCTGCCACCCCATGGACTCAGTTTTCCAAATGCCCCCGAATGGTTTATATTGACTTTGAGATGCCTCTGCCTAAAATTGTAAGGTGTGGTGGTAGTGCAGAAAGTTCAACAAATAAACCAGCCTTCTTACCAGCCATTTATTGATTGAGTCACTTAAAGGCAAGGCCACTAAAATAATGAGTTTCTGCAGCAGCAGCGTTTTCCACACAATTATCAGTTTACTGCATTTACTACATGAATGAATGAATGAATGAAGATGAGACTTTTAGAGCGCGGACTTAGCCCAAGGGCATCAAGGCGCTAGCACAGATCAACATGCATGCAAAACTGATTCCTACTCAGACCCGACTCTCAGGGAACAACCATGTCTTCAAAGCTTTATGAAAAATTGAGTGTACTCGTTGCCCCGAGAGAAAGTCTGGAAGGGAGTTCCAAACATTCGCAGCCGCAAATGAAAAGGCCCTCCCATCCCATCTCATCTTTTTGACCCTAGGAACAACAAGGAGGTGCTTATTTGCTGGCCTCAGGTTCCTAGAGGGCACATACTGTTGAAAGATGTTCTTTATGTCTGAAGAGCCCAGGCCATAGTATGCGTTTTGAGTAAGGCAGATGGTTTTAAACACAGTTCTGCGATCCACCGGGAGCCAGTGCAATGACCCAAGGGAAGACGAGACCGAGTGATGTTTGGGGAGGTCCATCACCAGCGTGGCAGCGGCATTTTGCACCAACTGCAGGTGGCGCAACTGGCCTTTGTTGATGCCTTAATAGAGGGCGTTACAATAGTCCACTCTGGACAGTATTAATGCAACCTCCACATAATCTGCATATTTCAACAAAAAACCTGATTCTAGCTCAAACAGAACAAACGTTACTTAAAGCGTGGTAAAGTGTTCCGGAGCAGTGAAAGGCCCTTTGCATAGATTGACTGGTAATCTTGTAGTTGCTTACTGCTGTATTTGGGTGTTAAACTGGTACTAATGAGGTGAAATACTTCCCCTGACAGTATTACTTTGAGTTAGAATTAACCCTGGGCGAAGCACTACGCTACAATCGCGTAGTTTGTGAAGTTTGCGCAACTTCGCACTACGCGAGCTGCACGTAGCACAGAGCGAACATGCGTACTGCAGCGTAGCGTAGTGCAGCGGTCATTTTTTGCTTGTTCGCGGTCCTCAACGTCATGTTCGTGACCGCGAGCAAGCAAAATGACATCCCGGCGAGATTCTCAACGCGGGGAGGTCGGGTTTCTCATTGCGAGTGGTTGCGCATGCTCGCGACCGCTCGCAATGAGAAACTACCAGTTCGCGTTGAGAAAGCTGCCACTCGAGTAAAAATCTACTTGAGTAACAGAAAACTACAGCTCGCACTGTGCAAGATGCCGTTTTCAATGATTGCACAGTGCCGGATGCTTGTCCGCACTGTGCAATCATTGAAAACGCATCTGGCACAGTGCGAACATGCTACTACGCAGCTCACGTAGTGCTACGTGAAGTTCGCATAGTGCGAAGTGCACTTCGCGTAGCATCGCGTAGCGCTACTTCGCGAACTACGCCCACCCTTAGTTAGAATGACAAAATAATGAAGTAATGCTAACCACAAAATGTGGCGCATTGTGCCACATAATTTAACCTTTTCTTGCTGCATTATTTACTCAAACCTGACACATAATGTGGTCCTCCTCTGCTGAATAATTCCAGTGGCTCTGTTTAAAACTTCATGGCGGCAAAACTGTATTCTTTTTGAGATGTAATGTAAGGGTGTTATCAGCTGAGATCTGGAATAGTGGAGGCACTTACAAAAATGTCTGCATCAGATACAGTTTGATTACTTATTGCTAAAAAGTATATTTTGTAAGAACTTGTTTATCTCAATCACTGCATCATTTTGCAGCCGCCTAGCTTAGTAAATACTTTTTAAAATAATGACTTACATATTCACAGGGCCACTGGAATTATGAGGCAGGAGAAGGCCAAATTATACAGCATGGTTGACTAAATTCTGCAGCAGGCAAAGGCAAATTATGCTTCATATTTTGTGATACCATTACTGCATTAGTTTGCAATCTCTACACTTGTTAACATTGTCCTTGCCTTTATTGTCTCTCACAAGTACCACATTAACACCCATATATAGCAATAAGCAACAGGAAGGTGACCAGTCAACCATTAGAAAGGGCCTTCCACTGTGAGGTAACATGTGTTGCTGCATTTTTAGTAACATTTGAACTGTTAGAGCAAGAAACAAGGTATTTTTTTCATCTGCAAATTATGCAGCAGATGAGAGATTATGTGGCAAATGCGTGAAATCCCTAATTATGCGATATGTGTGCAGTGTGAGTGTGAAAGTGAAGGACGAGAATGAGGAGTGAGTTGTCTGACTGCAGGGTGCATTCCCAGACACTTGAAATAACTAAGCATGTTATTGACGGTGACATAGGGTTTGAGATATGGTAAACTATTGCTATTATGGCATTAATCAGGATTCGAGGGTGGAAGAAATAAATAATGTGCTGATCCTGCAACAAACTTTCAGTCTCATGATTAGGAGTGCCAACTCATTATTTTGATGTCGGAGACGGTACAAAAATAAACAGTCACATTAATACCTATTTTTAGCACTTATCTGTGCATACTTCGAACTGCAAATATAAATAGAAAGCACTTTTAATTGTGTTCTCGAGCGGCCTGAATGGTTCATGGCTGATAATTAAGGGGAACAAAGACAGAAAAGTCACATTACAAATGAATACATATTTCTTTTTAATTTATAACCCTATTTAGTGTCAAGTCAAGGTCTTTGCATACTCTTTAAATATTCATCGCTGGCATTTTTTCTTTTGGCATCCCTACTTTATATTCCTTTTCATGAAATGCATTTTAACACTACAGCACTAAATGTAAAATACAAATGAAAGGAATAGGCAGAGTGGGGGCCAAGGGTTATTGGTAACAGATAAAAAACTAAGCCTTGGTAAACAATTTACAAAGGTATGCAAACAGTGTTTAAAGACCTGTGAAAAACTCAGGCGTGCCGGAGATAACTGACCTCTGGCCCCACGTAAATGAACACAGCCTGTGTCAGGATTCCCGGCCGCTGGTAAATCACTGCCTGCAGTCTGAGTGATTTACGTAATGTAAACTATAAATCCCATGATCCTTTGCGCGTCGCGTCGGTATGACGCTAGGCGACAGGAAAACGCATATCAGGAAACAAGCAGGAAGACGCACTGCTGATTATTCTTGGTTGAAGGCAGAGCGTTCTGTTCCGGTTTTTGGCAGTATCGTCGTGGAGTGGTGTGGTGCTTTCTCCTCTCCTTCATTGTGGATTCTTGGCAGGGGCTTAGGAAGCGCCTGAATTGTTGGGCCCCGGTACCATCTGTGGGATCCTCCGGTGGATTATCGGCAGGGGTTTAGGAAGCGCCCGCATTGTTGGGACTCCGTGTGTTCCTCCTGTGGATTACTTGGTGGGGCTTAGGAAGCGCCCGCATCGTTGGGACCCTCGAATCAGGTTTTGTCCTGGGGGTTCATTTTGGATGAAGTTGCTGGGTACTGTGTGTCGTCTCCCCGGTAACTAATTGTGGTGACAAATGCTGGTATAGGTCTTTGGGTTTCATACAGGCACCGGGAGACATGGTGCTCTTTCCTGAAGGCATAATACACTTTCTCTTGTTGCAGAGGGGTTATCTGCAGCAGAGACGTTTCAATTCTTTATTTTGAGCTGGGCTGCCCTTTTGTTGTTTGTTCTAGCCGAACTGCAGTAACTTACTACAAGAGAACGTTGTTTGCTGATATTAGTGTGACTGAACTAATCCTCATCTACACACACACAAAGATGATACATGAAGTAATGTATTATTGAGCAACATCGGAGGGGATGAAGGATAACTTCCTGTGAAAGAACCAGAGCGTATTTTTTGGTGCATGTTTTACTTTATATGGAGAAGGGTGATGGAAGAAGGTAACAGAAGTCCAGAGGGCAGTCAGGTCTTCTTCATTCCCCATAGGGTAGGTGTGTCCCTATTTCACTACCTGATAGCTCCGTACTCATTTCTTGGAAGTTAAGTAATAGTGAGTTTGTCCCTTATCTTTTGCATAGGGAAACCTGGGGGATGAGAAGAGGCCCATTCTATTGCCCGACTTATTCAACCTTCCTGTGTAGTCTTACAGGTGAGAAATGAATAGCTTTCTTTTTGGAGTTACATGTTAGTACTAGGGTGACAGTGCCACTTATTTCGTGATTTGTATATTTACAGGTCTCCAGTTCCTGCAGCCCAGCCGTTCCCCTCCAGACCTTTTTTCCCCCGCTTGATCTCCTTAACAGTCTGAGAATATTCATTGCCAGACTTGGGATGATCTAGAGGAGGGCCCCTTTACAGCATCAATACAATCCCGGGGATTAGCAACGGAGGATTCTGACAGAATAATTGGCCCAAGAGTTCTTATCCTCCCGGTTGTATTGATCAAAGGATGGCCTCCATGGATGACGTGATGGAGGCCTTAGGCCTAGTACAAGCAGAACTTGCTGCATCTTGTCAAGAAACGGACGCACTCCAAGCACGGGTAGATGTGTTACAGCGAAACCCTTTTGATGTAGGAGCCCCTCAGCCTGCCTCAGTGGTGGTAGAAATGCCATCACCAGTTCCGTTGGCTCCCCCGGAACGATTTCTTGGTAATAGGAAGAAGGTGCAAGTGTTTATGACACAGGTGATGTTACATTTCACTTGCAAACCAAAATTCTTTTTGACTAATAAAACAAGGGTTTCCTTTTTGATATCCTATCTGGGTGGAGAGGCAGCGCAGTGGCCGGTCCCTATAGTTAAGAGCAATGACCCCATCCTGTTTGATTGGGATATGTTTCGAGCAGAGTTCGAAAAGACATTCGACAGGAGAGCCGAAACCTTTTCAGCAGATAAGGAACTGCTCGTACTCAAACAGGGATCATCAGACTTAGTCACTTACCTGAATCACTTTAGGAGATTAATAGCAGAAACGGAGTGGCCCGAAGCAAAACAAACTGTCTTGTTCTATCAGGGACTCACAGAGAATTTAAAAGACGTCATAGCACAGGTCGAACCCCAACCCACAACATGTGCTGCTCTTATCGATTTGGCATTGAGATTGGACCATCGATTAAGGGAACGAAAAGGGGATCACAGAAAAAAAGATCGGCCTATATCTATGGGCGACAAACAGACCTGTGGGGAAAAGCCAGAAGGAAAGACGGAACCAATGGAAATCGGAGCTGTAAGAGCTTCACTGACACTCAGTGAAAGAGAACATCGCCGCAAATTTGGGTTATGTCTTTACTGCGGGAAAAAAGGACACTTCTTGCGTGAATGCCCTATAAAGCCTAAGGGAGGTCGCTATCGTACGGGACAATTGGCTGCTTCCTCTGTGGAAAACGGGTCGGAAAACTCCAGTGCTTGAGTCCATCAGAAGGGAGTAACTCAAGCAAGCAACATCCCTTCAGTAACGAATGACGACTACGCCGGTACTCATCTGTTCTTTCTGGAAATGGAGTTCTGGATTGACCAAACCCCAAAACACATCAGAGCCATGGTGGATTCGGGTGCTACGGGCTGTTTTATGGATAAGGAGGAAGCTCGTAGATTGGGGGTGACTCAGGTATTGAAACAAGTCCCTGAGGTGGTGTTCGCAGTGGACGGTCATGAATTGGAATCTGGCCCGATTGCTCAACATACACCTGAGTATGAGCTTTGGTATGGGGGTTATCATAAAGAATTCCTTTCATTTAACCTCATTCATGCTCCTCATTACCGGGTGATACTGGGACTCCCATGGTTGAAGAAACATGAACCTACAATTCTTTGGACCGAGCAATCATTGGACTTGCATTCCACTTATTGTCAAGAGCATTGCAACCGTGAATACCCCCGTCCTTCCACGGTTTTGGCGACTACGCATTACATATATACTGCAGCGGAAAAGGAGGTGTCGCTACGAAGTTGTTACTAGGAGTATGGTGAAGTGTTCAGTGAGAGTAAGGCCGAGGTGTTACCACCGCATCGAAAATATGATTGCCGAATCGAGTTGGTACCTGGATCTGTGATTCCATGCGGTAGGATATATTCTCTCACTCAACCTGAAACAGTGCATCTCCGGGAATACTTGGACAAGCTCCTAAAATTAGGTTTCATTCGACCCTCGCGGTCTCCAGCGGCCTCCCCGTTTTTCTTCATACCCAAAGCGAACGGGGAATTACGCTGTTGCATCGACTTTAGAGCGTTAAATGCCATAACGATCAAGAACCAATACCCGCTCCCCTTGATCCCGGTGCTTCTGGAACAAGTAGGAGCCACCAGCATCTACACGAAATTGGACCTAAGAGGGGCTTACCATTTAGTACGTATGCGAAGAGGCGATGAGTGGAAAACTGCCTTTAAGACGCGGTTTGGGCTCTTCGAATATCTTGTGATGCCCTTTGGGCTCTGTAATGCCCCAGCCTCCTTCCAATTTTTTCTGAACGAAGTCTTACGTGAGTTTTTAGACATCTTTGTAGTGGTATACATAGATGATATCTTGATATACTCACACAATGAGCAGGAACACCAAGAACATTTATGCCAAGTCCTTCAAGCATTACAGCGGAATCATCTGTATTGTAAATTGACAAAATGTGAATTTCATGTCACCACCGTATAGTTTCTAGGGGACATGCTCACTCCGTCTGGTCAGGTGATGGCTGAAAGAAAGGTACAAGCGATTGTGGAGTGGCCTAGACCTAACAGCATCAAAGACATTCAAAGCCTCCTAGGATTTGCGAATTTCTACCGGAGATTCATAGCGCATTTCTCTGAAATGGTACTCCGCTCACAAGGTTAACTCGTAAAAACATCCCGTTCTTGTGGGGCACAGCAGAACAAACAGCGTTTGAACAATTGAAGAAAGCTTTTATTACAGCACCAGTGCTTACACATGCCAATCCTAACCTCCCTTTTGTGGTGGAAGCAGACGCCTCAGAAATGGCAGTAGGGGCGGTCCTATCCCAAAGAAATGAGAGTACAGGCGACCTTCATCCCATTGCTTTCATGTCTCGCAAATTAAACACTGCAGAGCAAAATTATACGATTGCAGAAAAAGAACTTTTAGCAATAAAAGATGCGTTTACAGAATGGAGGCATTGGTTAATGGGAGCGTCTCATCAGATCACGGTGTATTCCGACCATCGAAATTTACAGTTCATGCGGGCAGCCAGACATCTCACCCCCAGACAACTCAGATGGATGTTGTTTTTTGCAGAATTTCACTTCGTAGTCACGTTCCGTCCAGGATGCGAAAACAGGAAGGCGGACGCTCTAACTCGCCAAGAAAACAATCCCCCTGTTCTACCTGCCCCAGAGAGGAGCATCATTGAACCCAAGAAGGTGGTGGGAGTGATACACACTGAGGATTTCCTTCACAAGATCAGGAGAGGTATCCGAACATTTGAATGGAAGACGTGGTTACGTATACATCCAGAGTGGAGAATCAGACAAGGGTTGCCTATGAAAGGCCCACAAGTGCTACTACCTACACTGGTTTTACGGAAAAAGGTGTTCGAATGGTGTCACGATCTTCCCTGTGCTGGCCATACTGGAGGAACAAAAACCCTGGAAAAGATGCTTCGAAGATTCTGGTGGCCTACCATTCGCCCTGATGTGTTCGCGTGGGTTCAAAAGTGTACCACTTGTTCTCAGGCCAAGAGTGATCATCGTCCCTCACAGGGGCTTCTTCAAAGCATGCCTACTCCTGTGATTCCTTGGGAGCGTTTCTCTGTAGACTTTGTGGTGGGTCTTCCTAAAGAGCAGGGTATGACAGCTATTATAGTGGTAGTGGACTACTTAACCAAACTGGGCCATTTCATTGCGTGTAAAAAGGTACCTACTGCTAGTCAGTTAGCTCATCTCTTGCTCATTCATGTGGTTCGGTTGCATGGGCTTCCACGGTTCATAGTGTCCTATAAGGGGGCTCAGTTTACAGCAAGATTTTGGAAGGCTTGGTGTGAGAAACTATGTATTACTTCTTCCCTCTCCACCAGCTTTCATCCCCAAACAGACGGTCAGACCGAAATTTTAAACCAATCTCTCAAGCAATATCTAAGATGTTTTGTGGATACCACCACTGATGCATGGGTTGACTGGCTGTGAGCAGCAGAGGTGGCATACAACGATGCCATACATTCATCTACTGTGTACTCTCCTTTTTACTGTACCTTCGGTTTTCACCCTAGGTTTGCCCCTTTGAGTGTGCCTTCCATTGAGGTCAAGATCCCTAAATTGCAATCCCGCTTGGTTCATCTACGTAATACTATGGTACAAGCACGAAATAACCTGGAGAAAGCTAAGCGAAGGTATAAGGTACAGGCAGATAAGCATCGCAGGTCATGTCCAGAGTACAACAAGGGGGATTGGGTGTGGTTGTCGACTCGGAACTAAGCGTGGGCGGAAAATCCGTTCCGCTCGCGGATTTTGCGGATTTTCGGGAAATCCGCAATCCGCGAGATTTGCGGATTTCCCGCAAAATCCGCAAATTCGCACGCAGCGGATTTTTTTGGCGGCGCGCGGCGTTGGTGATACAATTTTTGCGGCGCGCGGCGTTTATCATCGTTTGCCGAGTTGTTTTTTTCGATAGTTTGCGAGTGCTGCGCCATTTTGGATCTTGCTGTGTGATCCCGCGGGAATTGGCGAGCGCGATTACGTCATCGCGGCTTGCCAGCGATAGTTTGTCAACGCGAGTACGACGAGATCACGTCTCGCGGTACTTCGCAATTGCGAGATTTGAGATGCGGCGCGCGAAAATATAAATTTGCAATTCTGCACAAGAAATCCACCAGCAAGCAGCATAAACCTTCTAGAAATGATGATTTTTATGTGAATAACTCCTTAGTTTGACATTTGCCTGCACTTTTTTAGCGAGGAGTCCATTTTGGGGAGGGGGGCAGGGGGGTGGGAGGAAGGAAGTGCCCCATAGTCTTCAACTTCCTGTTCGTGTTCAGCAGGCTCCTCCCAGTGCTTTGTCCATCTCCTGGTCACTTTTCATTCGGATGTGGACCTGGAAGGATTACCTTTTGTGGATGCTGCTGGATCTTTGGATTTGAGGCCTTTTTGACTTTCTTTGGATCACTGTTGGATTAGAAATTTTACAAGTAAGTTTGTTTGGGGCATTACAGTTGCTGCAACTAAAATTTTGGGATTTTCGATTTTTGGGCTGTTTTGGGGCCTTTTCCCAGGGGTACTCAGTGGTGGGTGGACTGATTCTTTCTGTGGGTTGTCTTGAACTTAAACATCATGGAGGCCATAGATGAATTGGGATTGTGCTGATTTTTCTGTGTTTTTCGATTTTTTTTTTTTGTAAAATTTTGTGTTTTTCGATTTTTGACCTGTTGTTGGGGCCTTGACCAGGGGTATTTGAGTCTAGCATGGGCCTAGTCTTTCTGTGGGCTGTCTTGAATTTAAACATCATGGAGGCCATGGATGGAATGGGATTGTGCTGATTTTGCAGTGTTTTTCGATTTTTGGGGGTGTTCATGGGGAGGGACATGCCATGTGGCTGGTGGCCATTTTGAGTGCAGCTACAGGCACTGGCCATGTGCTGGCAGGCAAGTGGCCATTTTGAATGCAGGCTTTGTTGTTAGGCCTCCAACCATTTTGCCTACTTTTCAACCTTTATTTATGCCAGGGGTAGTGAGTCTTGCATGGGCCTAGTATTTCTGTGGGTTGTCTTGAATTTAAACATCATGGAGGCCATGGATTGAATGGGATTGTGATGATTTTGCAGTGTTTTTCGATTTTTGGGCCTGTACTTGTGGCCTTTTCACCAGGGGTATTTGAGTCTAGCATGGGCCTAGTCTTTCTGTGGGCTGTCTTGAATTTAAACATCATGGAGAGGCCATGGATGGAATGGGATTGTGCTGATTTTGCAGTGTTTTTCGATTTTTGGGCCTGTACTTGTGGCCTTTTCACCAGGGGTATTTGAGTCTAGCATGGGCCTAGTCTTTCTGTGGGCTGTCTTGAATTTAAACATCATGGAGGCCATGGATGGAATGGGATTGTGCTGATTTTGCAGTGTTTTTCGATTTTTGGGCCTGTACTTGTGGCCTTTTCACCAGGGGTATTTGAGTCTAGCATGGGCCTAGTCTTTCTGTGGGCTGTCTTGAATTTAAACATCATGGAGAGGCCATGGATGGAATGGGATTGTGCTGATTTTGCAGTGTTTTTCGATTTTTGGGCCTGTACTTGTGGCCTTTTCACCAGGGGTATTTGAGTCTAGCATGGGCCTAGTCTTTCTGTGGGCTGTCTTGAATTTAAACATCATGGAGGCCATGGATGGAATGGGATTGTGCTGATTTTGCAGTGTTTTTCGATTTTTGGGCCTGTACTTGTGGCCTTTTCACCAGGGGTATTTGAGTCTAGCATGGGCCTAGTCTTTCTGTGGGCTGTCTTGAATTTAAACATCATGGAGGCCATGGATGGAATGGGATTGTGCTGATTTTGCAGTGTTTTTCGATTTTTGGGGGTGTTCATGGGGAGGGACATGCCATGTGGCTGGTGGCCATTTTGAGTGCAGCTACAGGCACTGGCCATGTGCTGGCAGGCAAGTGGCCATTTTGAATGCAGGCTTTGTTGTTAGGCCTCCAACCATTTTGCCTACTTTTCAACCTTTATTTATGCCAGGGGTAGTGAGTCTTGCATGGGCCTAGTATTTCTGTGGGTTGTCTTGAATTTAAACATCATGGAGGCCATGGATTGAATGGGATTGTGATGATTTTGCAGTGTTTTTCGATTTTTGGGCCTGTACTTGTGGCCTTTTCACCAGGGGTATTTGAGTCTAGCATGGGCCTAGTCTTTCTGTGGGCTGTCTTGAATTTAAACATCATGGAGAGGCCATGGATGGAATGGGATTGTGCTGATTTTGCAGTGTTTTTCGATTTTTGGGCCTGTACTTGTGGCCTTTTCACCAGGGGTATTTGAGTCTAGCATGGGCCTAGTCTTTCTGTGGGCTGTCTTGAATTTAAACATCATGGAGGCCATGGATGGAATGGGATTGTGCTGATTTTGCAGTGTTTTTCGATTTTTGGGCCTGTACTTGTGGCCTTTTCACCAGGGGTATTTGAGTCTAGCATGGGCCTAGTCTTTCTGTGGGCTGTCTTGAATTTAAACATCATGGAGGCCATGGATGGAATGGGATTGTGCTGATTTTGCAGTGTTTTTCGATTTTTGGGCCTGTACTTGTGGCCTTTTCACCAGGGGTATTTGAGTCTAGCATGGGCCTAGTCTTTCTGTGGGCTGTCTTGAATTTAAACATCATGGAGAGGCCATGGATGGAATGGGATTGTGCTGATTTTGCAGTGTTTTTCGATTTTTGGGCCTGTACGTGTGGCCTTTTCACCAGGGGTATTTGAGTCTAGCATGGGCCTAGTCTTTCTGTGGGCTGTCTTGAATTTAAACATCATGGAGGCCATGGATGGAATGGGATTGTGCTGATTTTGCAGTGTTTTTCGATTTTTGGGCCTGTACTTGTGGCCTTTTCACCAGGGGTATTTGAGTCTAGCATGGGCCTAGTCTTTCTGTGGGCTGTCTTGAATTTAAACATCATGGAGGCCATGGATGGAATGGGATTGTGCTGATTTTGCAGTGTTTTTCGATTTTTGGGGGTGTTCATGGGGAGGGACATGCCATGTGGCTGGTGGCCATTTTGAGTGCAGCTACAGGCACTGGCCATGTGCTGGCAGGCAAGTGGCCATTTTGAATGCAGGCTTTGTTGTTAGGCCTCCAACCATTTTGCCTACTTTTCAACCTTTATTTATGCCAGGGGTAGTGAGTCTTGCATGGGCCTAGTATTTCTGTGGGTTGTCTTGAATTTAAACATCATGGAGGCCATGGATTGAATGGGATTGTGATGATTTTGCAGTGTTTTTCGATTTTTGGGCCTGTACTTGTGGCCTTTTCACCAGGGGTATTTGAGTCTAGCATGGGCCTAGTCTTTCTGTGGGCTGTCTTGAATTTAAACATCATGGAGAGGCCATGGATGGAATGGGATTGTGCTGATTTTGCAGTGATTTTCGATTTTTGGGCCTGTACTTGTGGCCTTTTCACCAGGGGTATTTGAGTCTAGCATGGGCCTAGTCTTTCTGTGGGCTGTCTTGAATTTAAACATCATGGAGGCCATGGATGGAATGGCATTGTGCTGATTTTGCAGTGTTTTTCGATTTTTGGGGTTGTTCATGGGGAGGGACATGCCATGTGGCCGGTGGCCATTTTGAGTGCAGCTACAGGCACTGGCCATGTGCTGGCAGGCAAGTGGCCATTTTAAATGCAGGCTTTGTTGTTAGGCCTCCAACCATTTTGCCTACTTTTCAACCTTTATTTATGCCCAGGGGTAGTGAGTCTTGCATGGGCCTAGTCTTTCTGTGGGTTGTCTTGAATTTAAACATTATGGAGGGCATGGATGGATTGGGATTGTGCTGATTTTGCAGTGTTTTTCGATTTTTTTGTGCTCTATAACTGAACTGATGTTCCTCTGTCTTCCATTTTTTTTAGGTGCACAAGACTCAAGAGAACCACCAGTGCCAGGAAGAAGTCCTGCAGCGGTGTGTGTGTGCAGCATAACGTCACGCGACGTCACGTCTGGCCTCAGACAACTCTACAATTCGTGCAACTGCGGCCTGCTGTCTGACCTGCTCTGAAGAAGATGGCCCCAAAGAAAGTTCTCCGTAGCTCCTCTAGCAAGAAAGTTGCTAGTAAGGAGCAGAAGAAGCAAGTTACCAAGGAGGCTGGTGTGCCACCCGCCACTTTTTTTGGGAGCAAAAAAAAAAGTACGCCTGCAGCAGCAGGATCTGCTGGGGACCAAGCTGAGAGCAGCACCCCTGCTCCATTGGGTTCAGTGCCTCCACCACCACGCCAACTTAAGTCAAAGCCCTTGAGTGCTTCAGAGGCAGTCAGTGTACTTCTCCAATCACCATCGACCAGTGATGTTGGCTCATCGCAAGAAAGTAGCAGCAATGTCCCTGAATCAACACAGGTTGTTGTAACTCATCTGACAAGTGTTGAACAACCACAGCCGCAACAACACCATGTGCAAGTACACGCCCAAGTACATGTGGAAGGAGAGGCAGCAAAAGGAGATGCGCAAGCAAAGGTGCATGGAGGTTCACAAGTGCCCACAATAGTTGTTCCTCCCGAAGTAGGGGCACATTTGGAAATCGACATTGAAGCTGAGGTATCATTGGAAGCCACTCCTCCTGATGATCATTCATTGTCTTCCACATCCCTAGCAAGGAAAAGATCAAGGGGGGTGTCTACATCTTCTTCAAGCCCACCTCGTTCTGGTGCAAGTGATCTGTCTTGGGAACCACAACTGCGGTCTGACAGTGAGGCAGAGGCACACCATGATCTGACACCGGCACCTAAGCGTAAAAGGAAGGTCGTCCAAAAACTCAAACCTATGGAGTGTGATGAGGCTCAACAAGAAGTGACAGATACTGCTGGTGATGAAGCCTCTCACGATGACGACGAGCCAGTCATCACAAAGGTCACTGCAGCCCCACCGGGCATGCAGCAAAGAGACATTTTGACCCTATCCCGAGAAGCTGCTGAGCGTGATGATGATGTCGGCGAGGAGGCAATGGAAATGGAATCATTAGATTTGGAGTTAAGTAGTACACCAAAACCTACCGCTTCCATATTTCTTCGCAAGAAGGTACCCACCTCGTCCTCGACCTCAATTCGTGGTGGTGAAAGTGCAAAACGTACTGAAGTTCGGCAATCCACATCCTCCACTTCATCTGTCATTAGCAGCAGGACCACCACCACCAGTATCGCCGCCTCCTCCGGCCCCCGAAGACATTTCAAGTCTCCAGTTTGGGACTTCTTTAGTGTTTGCCCAAAAAAGGAAAACGTAGCCATTTGTAGCCTTTGTAAGCTTCGATTTAGTCGTGGTAAGCTTGGTTCTAACTATGGTACCGGAGGCCAGAGAGGTCATCTTGAGAGAAGGCACCCTGTCCAATGGTTTCCGCACCTAGAGGCGATCAAGAAAGCCGGAATTGCACGTAATGAAAACGTTGATTTGTCATCTGCTGATGACGAGGAGGTAGAAGAAGACGATTCAAACACTTCACTTACACCCAGTTCCCATGTCAGCAGCACACCCCATGGGAGCCACACTAAGAGTGTGGGAGAGAGTGAGACATCAATGCGGAAAAGTTCATCAGCGAGCGTAACTGGGTCGAAGAGATCATCATCATCCCGTAAATCATTGGTCCAGGGCAACATTAAAAAGATGTTGTTTACAGAAGCGCAATATGAACGCAACCACCCAATGACCCGTCTGTATAACACTAAGCTGGCTAAAATGCTAGCTCTGGACCTTCTCCCTTTTTCTTTTGTAGAAGGGGTTGGTTTTCTAGAATTAGTGACAGCGCTCTGCCCTAAATGGAAGGTTCCTAGCCGGTTCTATTTTGCCCGAGTTGCGGTTCCAGCACTACATGAAGATGTTCTGAAGGTGATTGGGGCAGCTTTGCAGAAGAGTGCTGTTCACACTATACATCTGACAACAGACATGTGGACCAGTGGCGCAGGCGCTGATTACATGTGCATCACTGCACACTGGGTCTCTTTTTCAGGGGCTAAAGCAAAGCTAAACTCAGGTGTTGACACTAACATTGTTTTTAAAGGTGCTCGGAAACATGCAACACTAGCCATGTTTGGTTTGGAGAAACGTCACACAGCAGAAAACATTTTGGATGTCTTTAACACAAAGGTCCTTAACTGTCTGTCCCCACTAAAACGCAAGGTTGGTTATGTTTCCACGGACAATGGCTCCAATATAGTTAAGGCCATGAGGGACGGTTACTATTTCAGAGTGCCGTGTTTGGCGCACTGTATAAACCTGGTTGTCCAAAAATTCTTGGGTAATAAAAGCAGTGCAGCGTACAGTGTATTGGAGAACTGCCGAAAAATTTGCAAGCATTTCAGGCATTCTTTTAAGGCCCGCAAGCAGCTGAGGAGCATGCTATATCAATGTCAAATGCCAGTGAAAGCACTCATCCAGGAGGTGGTAACACGTTGGAACTCAACCTTCTACATGCTTGAGCGTCTGTATGAGCAGTATACGCAACTCGATCAATATTTCTTGAAAGAGGGTATAGAGGAGCTGAGGATGGGTGGGCCGCAATGGAACATAGTTGAAAGCCTAACACGCATGCTTCGTCCTTTTGAGGTCTTCACGCGTGCAGTCAGCAAGGAGGACTCTAATTTGGGAAAAGCTATCCCATTGTTGTACATGCTGGAGGACCAACTGAAGGAGGTGTGTTCTGTGTTTCGAAAAGATGACAAAAAGAAAGACTCTTTGCTTCTGGCTGAGCAATTATTAGAGCTCCTACAAGGTGATGAACGTCTTCAAAAGATCCACTCAGAACAGCATTACATTTGTGCTACTATTCTGGATCCACGCTACAAAAAGGCGCTGGCAGGCAGAGCATTCTTTCCTTTTGGTGATGAAGATGTTACAAAGTACAAACGTTGGCTAGCCTTGTCAGCCAAGAAGTTTGAAACAGAACGGCTGGAAATTGAAGGAAATGGCAGTACATCAGCAGGCCATCCCCAGTCAAAACAATCCACTTCTGCACCTGTGGCTGTGGCACAAGTGACCTCTCAGCCGTTAAAGACACCGGCAACCGGATCATCTGCACGAAAGACAACAGAAACATTGGAGGCTGAAGAGGATTGGCTAGCTCTGCGTGGGTTTGGTTCTCAAAAGGTCAGAGGCACAGCAAGAGCTACGCAAAGTGGAGGAACCTTGGAGGAGGACCTTGAGTCGATGGTGAAGGACTATCTGAATGACTCCACAGAGGTCTATGTTAATTCTGACCCATTGGCGTATTGGCATGGGAAAAAAGAATTGTGGCCACAGCTCACCAACCTGGCTATAAACTACTTGTCTTGCCCACTCGCAAGTGTGTCTTCTGAACGGGTTTTCAGTGCAGCTGGTGGGATTGTAACTCCCAAACGGAGCCGCCTCTCGCCCAAAAATGTGGAGAGGTTAACAATGATCAAGATGAATCAGCACCTCATACCACCAGATATAAGAGTACGAGAGAGCGTGCCGGATGAAGAGGAGGTGGCCAGCACCATAGATGAGGGAATTTCTACTCTGTCAGGTGGCACTGACCTCACCCGGGCTGAATTCGCAGAGTATGATGACGAAGCCTTATTCTTATTCCTGGACCGTGATACCGACTTCGAGCCCTGAAAATGAGACAACGAATCAATAACTTTCTTTTTCATCCTTATTCACTTTTATTCCTGTGTGTCTGTCTTTCTTTGTTGTGCACAGTTAATATAATTCAAACTTTAATCAGATAATCACAAAGACAAGCCCATCAGCAGAACTGTCTTCACTTGTTTGCTAATTTATTTGAAGGTGCCGCAGTCTGCATTCCTCAGGTTCACAAGTTCAGAAGAACATGCTCCTCTATCCTCCTCCTCCAGACTCCTATTTCCATCAAAGCAGAGGGCTGGTTTACGCCCAATGAAGAAAGACTCAGCACTTGTGGGGGTGTTGTTCTACCTCTTTGCAGGTGAGTTGACGGGTCTGGGGCCATTGCTGGGAAGCACTAAAAGTGGTTTGTGCCAAATCCGAGGCGGAAATTTTTTTGTGTTTTTGATGACTTGCTTGCCTTTGAGGTGCTCTTAGGGGGGCTTCCTGGTGTTTGTGGGTGAGTTTCGTGGTCTGAGAGCATTGCTGGGACACTCTAATCTTGATTGCATTTGCTTTTCAGGAAATCCGTCGTGCCAACCCCGACTTATGGCCTAGCTACGCAGCGCGTTTGGACCGAAGGCCCAGAAATATTGCAAGTATGAGATTTTGCTTTTGGCCTGTTTGGGGGTGTTATGCTTCTTGGCGGGTGGGTTGCCGGGTCTTGGGGCATTCCTGGGAAGGTCTAATACCGGGTAGAAGTGGTTGGGACAAAATCCAGGCCGATTTTTTTTTGGGCTATTTCAGACATTTTGCTCTATGTAGCGTTTTCGGGGGCCTGTTTGGGGGGCTTCCTGGTGTTTGTGGGTGAGTTTCGTGGTCTGGGAGCACTGCTGGGACACTCTAATCTTGATTGCATTTGCTTTTCAGGAAATCCGTCGTGCCAACCCCGACTTATGGCCTAGCTACGCAGCGCGTTTGGACCGAAGGCCCAGAAATATTGCAAGTATGAGATTTTGCTTTTGGCCTGTTTGGGGGTGTTATGCTTCTTGGCGGGTGGGTTGCCGGGTCTTGGGGCATTCCTGGGAAGGTCTAATACCGGGTAGAAGTGGTTGGGACAAAATCCAGGCCGATTTTTTTTTGGGCTATTTCAGACATTTTGCTCTATGTAGCGTTTTCGGGGGCCTGTTTGGGGGGCTTCCTGGTGTTTGTGGGTGAGTTTCGTGGTCTGGGAGCACTGCTGGGACACTCTAATCTTGATTGCATTTGCTTTTCAGGAAATCCGTCGTGCCAACCCCGACTTATGGCCTAGCTACGCAGCGCGTTTGGACCGAAGGCCCAGAAATATTGCAAGTATGAGATTTTGCTTTTGGCCTGTTTGGGGGTGTTATGCTTCTTGGCGGGTGGGTTGCCGGGTCTTGGGGCATTCCTGGGAAGGTCTAATACCGGGTAGAAGTGGTTGGGACAAAATCCAGGCCGATTTTTTTTTGGGCTATTTCAGACATTTTGCTCTATGTAGCGTTTTCGGGGGCCTGTTTGGGGGGCTTCCTGGTGTTTGTGGGTGAGTTTCGTGGTCTGGGAGCACTGCTGGGACACTCTAATCTTGATTGCATTTGCTTTTCAGGAAATCCGTCGTGCCAACCCCGACTTATGGCCTAGCTACGCAGCGCGTTTGGACCGAAGGCCCAGAAATATTGCAAGTATGAGATTTTGCTTTTGGCCTGTTTGGGGGTGTTATGCTTCTTGGCGGGTGGGTTGCCGGGTCTTGGGGCATTCCTGGGAAGGTCTAATACCGGGTAGAAGTGGTTGGGACAAAATCCAGGCCGATTTTTTTTTGGGCTATTTCAGACATTTTGCTCTATGTAGCGTTTTCGGGGGCCTGTTTGGGGGGCTTCCTGGTGTTTGTGGGTGAGTTTCGTGGTCTGGGAGCACTGCTGGGACACTCTAATCTTGATTGCATTTGCTTTTCAGGAAATCCGTCGTGCCAACCCCGACTTATGGCCTAGCTACGCAGCGCGTTTGGACCGAAGGCCCAGAAATATTGCAAGTATGAGATTTTGCTTTTGGCCTGTTTGGGGGTGTTATGCTTCTTGGCGGGTGGGTTGCCGGGTCTTGGGGCATTCCTGGGAAGGTCTAATACCGGGTAGAAGTGGTTGGGACAAAATCCAGGCCGATTTTTTTTTGGGCTATTTCAGACATTTTGCTCTATGTAGCGTTTTCGGGGGCCTGTTTGGGGGGCTTCCTGGTGTTTGCGGGTGAGTTTCGTGGTGTGGGAGCACTGCTGGCTATATATACTTTACTTTGCAAGAGGTTTGAAGCAAATCCATGGTGGCTGAGGGGACTTAGGGCCTAGCTGCAGAGCGCGCGCGGAGTGATTTGGGAAATTTGTGAAAAAGTGACTAAGTCCCCATTTTTGTACTTTTGCTCTTTGGCTGTTTGGGGGTCTTCTACTCGTTTTCTCCTGGGTTGACGGCTCTGGGGCCATTGCTGGGAAGCTCTAATACCGGATAAAAATGTTTTGGACCAAATCCCAGGCGGAATTTTTTTTGTGTTTTTGATGACTTGCTTGCCTTTGAGGTGCTCTTAGGGGGGGTTCCGTCTGTTTGCGGGTGAGTTTCGTGATCTGGGAGCACTGCTGGGACACTCTAATCTTGATTGCATTTGCTTTTCAGGAAATCCGTCGTGCCAACCCCGACTTATGGCCTAGCTACGCAGCGCGTTTGGACCGAAGGCCCAGAAATATTGCAAGTATGAGATTTTGCTTTTGGCCTGTTTGGGGGTGTTACGCTTCTTGGCGGGTGGGTTGCCGGGTCTTGGGGCATTCCTGGGAAGGTCTAATACCGGGTAGAAGTGGTTGGGACAAAATCCGCGTGGAAAAGCCTTTAGTTTTGGCACTTTTTGTAACTTAGGGTTCGTTAGGGTTAGCCCTAGCAGCAGGATTGCATGTGTTTCGGGGTGTTCTAGATTTTTCAAACTGAGTTCTGGGGTCTTAGAGCACTCGTGAGAATGTGTAATTTTGGTTGCAAGTCATTTGAAGAAAATCCATGGTGGGAAAGGGGGGATTTGGCATAGTTAAAGAAAGCCTTTGCCACTATTCTTAACTTAGGGTTCGTTAGGGTTAGCAGTATTTCTATTGCATGTGTTTGAGTGGGGGGGATTTCGAGTCTTGGAGCGATGCTGGCTATGGCTACTTTTGCTTGGTTGCTTGCAAGTGGTTTGAATGCAATCCACGGTGGGTAATGGGTAATTAGGGTACTTCGGCCTACTTTTACTTTCAAAGTAAGTTTTGTCACCAGTTTTCTGCTAGGCCTCGTTTTTTGAGATTTGATTGGGGGTCTTCTACATTTTTGCGACTGGCTTTAGTAAGGGTCTGGGTGGGAGCACTGCTAGGAAGATCTAATTTTGTTCTAAAACACAGTTTACAGTACACCTAGCTTGAGGGGCAAGATCCGATACATTAATTTGCCCATACATCCTTCAAAAGGTGACTCAGAGTACGCACTTTCAAAAACATTGTACTGTCTACTAGGAAAAACAAATTGTGACTTTTTGCACTCCACAGCCTACATGCCTTATATTTATTTATCAGTGGTGTTGTAATATTATATCACTTCCTGTTTTTCGTTGAATAATTACAGGCCGGGTTTCAGTCTCTGCAATGGGGAAAAAAGGATGGAGTCAGGCTTCACAGTAGCGAGCCACAATTCAGCATCAGGCAGGCAGTGGACAGGGTGTCTTCTGGTGACCAACATCGATGGACGAAGCGTCGGCTGCAATGGAGGAGTGCCGCTAATAGGAGGATTTTTTTTCTGCGGGCAACTTACTTACCACTTCCAACAGGACCACTACAACCACATAGATACAGTATCCCTTGCCTTTTTCTCTGACTGTGACTGCATTTCTTGGCTCTCTCTCTGCTTCTACATTGATCCCTTAACACATCACTTAGTCCACTCCACTATCACATCTGCACCACACATAGTCATTTGTAAGTGCTCCTACGTAATTCGCAAGTCGCAGCACGCCCCAGGCCGTAGAGGACTGGGATGGCCCCAATGATGAAGCATGTCACCAAGGGGCAACCCTGGTGAGTGAGGGGACACCTAGAAAAAAAGCAATTTCTCCTTTTCTATCTACTATACCTTCTTCTTGTATGTTAGGACAGCACTTCACTGATGCCTGTCTTGTCTTCTGTTACAGGTATCCTTTCCCTGCTGACCCTACCTTTACCCATCCCACATTTTTTATTTTAGTTTGTTATTTTTCTCCCCCGCCTAATGCCTCGAACACCCTGTGTTTACACTTCTGGGTGTTGGTGACATTTGGAAGTGGAACCATATTTGCATCGACTGGATCACGGGGAGTAAACCGGACACCTTCCAGACCAACCCCATTGAGTGTTGTTGTGAATGGATTTATAGTGACCAGCAAGGCTCTCGGGTATCTGGCTACAGAGACCTTATGTTGAATATCGTTATCAATAATTCCACACAGGCCCTGTACTGTCGCATTCTTTCTTTCCACAGTTGTCGATGATATATTCTTACTCAGCTTGACAAAGAACCATTGCTAATGTGAAAGAACTTCAACCGAATTAGTAGTTATACTTTACCATTTGTTAGGCTACAATGTGGCACTGCTCTACTGTACTTCTGTCACATGCTATATTCTCAGTTGTACCGTTGAATTGCTCAGGAGGACAAACCAGATTTCATTTTCTTTTTTTTCATAGGCATGCAACTGCCACTGTGTCACAACAATAGTACCACCGCTATGAGGAAATTTTATCCGACCAAGATTGCCAACGTTATTCGGTGTTTCCCGTGGAGCCAGCCCTGGGTCTAGCCCTACTTTCAAACACAAATTACAGGTAAGATAAGCGTTTGGTGGTTTGGGGGTATAATGGAGTATTAGTACGAGAGACGAGAGACTGAAGGTAGTACTACTAAAGTCCTAGGACTCTTGGATTCACTTCACTGAGTCTGTGAGAGGCACTTAGTGTTGAAAACATTTGGGCATTTACACTTAAAGGAAGAAAATGGAACTAAACTTTCAGGAAAACAGTCAACGTTAAACCCCCACCCACCAGGCAAGCAGTAAAAAACAGGTATGCTCAGATAAAGTTTGAAAAAGTATATTTATATCCCTAACAAAATAATCTCCCGCAAGACCCTCCCTAACCCCAACGATTGTCCTTCAAAAGTCCCCAAAAACCCAACTCCCAATTCCCACCCCCCAAAAGTCTCTAAAAAAGGGGCAAGGGACACTATGGGTGGATGCTGTTCACTTTTTGGGCCAGGGCATCATGCTCCTCGCGGAGCAAGGCGAGCTCCTGCTGAAGGCGGGACACCATCAGGGTGGTGCGGCGCAGGCGTGCCTTCACTGCCTTGCAGGTGCAAGGCCTGTGAGAGGCAGCTGTTGGCCTTGCTGCTCGGTGGTGGCGTTTGCCTTTGGCAGCCCGGCTCAGTCTGGGTGGACCACTGTGCTGGGTGGCAGCCCGTGGGGCCACGGAGGCCGATGCAGACGACGTTGTTGTAGTTGTCGACTGCACACTTTCCACGTCCTCCAGGGCCACCAGCCGCCGATATTCCGCAACAGTGGCCTCGATCCTCCGTTGCCGGGCCGCTCTAGCCAGCTCCTTCCTCCTTGTCCGTTTGGAAGGAGAACCTATATGAAGAAAGAAAGACATAGTCTGTAACCAATGCTCTTTTAGATTAACTCAATCATTCAGCAGAAATTTGTGTTGCAGTACAACTAGCAACTTGCAAGCGCATTGCATAACTATTGAGGCCAGTATCTATCTAACCTCACACTTCTTCATCCTTGCTCTAACATTAGTGGGAGTTTAAGGAACAAAGTCTACGAGCACTGTGGACTTCCATTGGAGTCGACTATGAAAGTACACCAGTCTTATTCTTCTTCTTATCTCTTGTTTTGGAAAATTGGTACGTTATTTTCTGCAAGCCGGCATAATGCCAGCGCGGTAAACTTGCACCCGAGAAAAAGAGACGCACGCCATGAGGAGTGACCTAGACTTGCGTTTCCGTTGCGTTACTGTACCCGTCCAGTACATGCAGGTGGTGAATCTCTTACTTTTCTAGTACGGGTGGCACTGAGAATACTCTGTTACAACTCAAGGGCTACTGCTTAATTAATTTAACTTTCACCCTACAGTGGAAATGAGTACTAGAAATGGAAAATTGAAGAAGATAAATAATCTGATTATCTATCACTTCACATGGGATGTTTTTGCTTATATATGGGATGACTTTAGGTGCTTTGCTTTTTATTGAGTGACCAGTGATACATCCACACATGAATGACTGAGTACTACTAAACTTATTAAGAGAGGTAGGGAGTGGCCACCATAATAACCGGATCTATGCAGTGCTTGCAATACAAACTACTGCTACTATTTATGGTAGTATTTGGACAAAATTAAAAGTTCTTTTCCTTGCCTTTCCTACACTGGAACGGACGTGCGGGTGCAGTGTTAGTGTTACATGCTCTTCAAAGTTACACTTAGTTCATCCACTGACCGTCTACTCTCTCTAGATCATGGGTACTCACAAACTTTCTCTCAGGGGCTACATTTACAGTGTAGTTTGGGGCCGAGGGCCGCACTGGTGGGGGCGGAGTCAGAGGGGGCGGGGCTAAAGCAAAACGATAACTTGTGACCATGAGGTTGCACACAGGTCCCTGCAGCAGATGCCCTCATCCACTGAGCCACCAGACCCAGCATTTACATACATCTCTCTCCCTCCTGCTCTCCCTCCTGCCCTCCCTCCATCTCTCTCTCCCTCCTGCCCTCCCTCTCCCTCCCCCTCTGTCATCTCACTGTGTGTGTGTCTATCTGTGTCAGCCTTCAGCCCGGGTTGAGACCGCTTCCTCAACGCGCACACACAGACAACAACACCAAAGTACTTAACAGGTCTTTAAAAGACCATTAACATATTATTGAGGCTTTGTTTGTTTTAGCGCCCCTGCTTCTCCACCCTGGCAATCACTGCTTGCCCGGCCCCACAGAGCAGAGGCTTAGTTCTATTTCACCTCTTTGTGGCCTTGCATCTCCACTCTGCTCTGTGGGGGCCGGGGGAGCAGTGATTGTCAGAGTGGAGATGCAGGGGCGCTAACAGGTGAAATACAAAAAAGCCTCTGCTCTGTGGGGGCCGGGGGAGCAGTGATTGTCTGCAAGGTCAGCGCACCGCCAACGAAGGCTTGCCGGGCCACCACCGGCCCGCGGGCCGTACTAGGAGTACCCCTGCTCTAGATACACATATGCTATCTAAGAGTCAGATAGTAGCATGATCCAGGTATATGGACACATACAGTTTCTGTGTCACCCACCCAGGCTGTTGTCCTTCCACCCATCATTGCTTCATCATTCACCCAGCCATGCATCTCATATTCTTGCCTTCCCAGCTAGTCTTCAATCTCAATAAGTAAGGAATATATAAGAGCTTACCTCTGGCCGCCACCACCACCGTCTCAACTCTCACAGCTGCCGCCGCCGCCTCCTCCCCTGAAGCATCGCCCGATTCGCCCTCCGCCTCGGTGTCGAGCACCACCACCTCCACACTGGCCCCGCCACCAGATGTTCCACCTACAAAGTACATTTAAGAATGTTAGAATAAAGCAGTCACTAGTATTTGGTCTAGGAATGAAGACATGTGAAAACAATGTAATTTGTGACTGTCGTTAAAGTTAAAAAAAAATGTCCCTTTTTCCAGGGAAGGTTGTCTTGCTGCACTTTTTGGCACAACTGATGAAGGCTGTTTTTTTAACACGCACCATTTTTCTCCACACAGACAGAAGATGGACTTCTAACAACAAGATCAAGTTGAAACCAGGTGAGAGCTCGGCTCGACCACAAGAAATGTCTTCAATTAATCGTCAGCACTAACCACTTTTCCATTATCAGTTAAACGTTTAGTTTTATTATGACTTCATTTTAATAAATGTGTTTACTTTTAATAAAGCTTTTAAACTTAAATACAATCTGTGTTTTTTGGTCCAGACTAGAGTGACTGAGCGAAAGGTTTTGCAATTTTTGCAAGCATGAGTCCAGATAGAACACTTCAAAAGACATTATGGACAATCCCAGAGGACTGCACTAAGTTGATAGAGCTATTGCTGACTAGAATCATGGGAGTTTCGCCAACCGTGCAATCTTAGTTAGCTACACAGACAGACTAATAAGAATAATCTAGTAATACCACAGGGAGTCATAGTAGAGGCAGGATAAGAATTTAGATACAGTCTACAAGAAGAGCAAAGACAATTTTGAAAAAAGTCAAATGAGGAACGCTAGGAAAAATAGGTACTAGTCTAAAATGAAAACTTACTGGGGCCAGCAGAGGAGCCCTCGCCTGCCCGATCCTGGCCCTGTTGATGAACAGCATCCGCCGCCTGCTGCTCCTGTGTCCTCCTCTCGCCCCTGGGGGGAGCTGACGTACAACATGAAAGAAAGAACAGAAAACATGGATGATTGTTGCTTGTCAATGTCAACCAAATCAAACATTTCAAAAGAACAATAACAAAATATTTCTGCGAAATTATATTGATTATGGTTACTTTTCATTTATATGCGGACCTGTGACTTCGAAAGTCACGTAACTCACTAAACAAAGTACTGAAACGTTCACCTAGGACTGGCAGGCAGCAGTCCGCAGGCAAGACGCAAAGTGACAGACAAACTCCATTGTGATTTCAGTCAGATCAGTGACAACACTAACAGTTGCCTGCTACATTACCAGTCATTTAAATAGTCAAACTATCAATCCACCGCCACTATTTTTCTTATTGTCAGGGTTACAAAGGAAGGGGCAGATTTAAGCCCTTGCGGCTCTTTTGCGCCGTTCTTGCGTGACTTTTGTGACGCAGCAGCTAAACAAAAAAGGGCGCCATGGTGCGGCGTATAATATTATAACAACGTGACGCATTTGGGAGATGCATCCCGTTATAAAGCCCTGCGCCATCAGGGGGCGTTCCGGCGCAAGGGAGGGCATTCCTGCGCTGGAACACATCCTAATAGTGGCTGAGGGAAATCTACAAAATATCAATCAGTCACCTTTAGGACAATGATGCGTCACACAAACCCTGCACCTGCTTGAAGCAGACGTACGGCTTGACCCAGCATTGGGGAGATAGGGTACCCCAGAGCATTGATGGAGCTGCGCCATCGTTGCGACGCAACTCCAGCAGTAAAGCTTCGGTGACGTTTTGGGCCCATGGGGCGCCGCATTGCAAATACGGCGCACCATGTTTGGTGGTGGTAGCGGGCCGCACAATTAATGGCGCATCCCTGCTACTTTGCAGGGATGCGACGGTAATTGCAATTCTGCCCCTTAGGGGCATACTTACTTACGCGTTCTGGCGCATCTCCAGAGATGCGCCAGATCAAATGCGTCACGCAAAACTACCCTTGCGACACGGCAGATGTGCCTCATTTACAATGCGGCGCGCCCTGGCGCAAGGGTAGGCACTTGCGTGACGCATCTCGTCACGTAAGAGCGGCGCATCGCTGGAGTCACGTCGCCAACGCAATGCAACTCCAGTAATGCTCAGGGCCACCCAATACTTTACATGCTGTGTCAGTCCTTTCGCCTGCTTCGAGCAGACATAAGGAATTGAATTGACGTAGCAGCGTCGCAGAAGTGCCTGCGTTAAATCTTGTAGATTTCACGCAGGCAATTTTGCGAGGCGCACAGCCGCTGGACCGCCCACCCTGCGTACTAGGAACGCACCCATTGTGGTGCAGGCCCATGGCTTTATAACGTGACGCATCTCCCTAGATGCGTCATGCTGTAAATGACTTGCAGGGATGCGGCACGTTTACGCCGCTGTTGCGTCACGCAAGGCAACGTAAACGTGGCGCAAGGGGCTTGTAAATGTAATCTGCCCCCTAGTGTCTAGCATTACGCAGTTCTGTTAAGTACACTCATACATAATAGTTACTCAGGCCAATGAGACCACGAAATAGAAAACAAATAAGCATAGTAGCAACCCCACTGAGAAGGAGAGCAGTGCACCTGAAATGCACAGAAGATTTTGAAATATAATTTAACTACAATGTAATCGTCATCAGCGGCATTATTGGCTTGCTCCATGTAAAAAACAAATATTTGCAATACAACAACACAGAGCAGGAGAAAACATCATAGTAGTGAGTGATTAAATGCCAATGGCTACTACTACTCACCAAGCCCGGGGATCTCCAAGCCGAGCTGGTCCAGCAGGTCGCGCTCGCGGTCCAGGAGGTCCGTCCAGCGATGGGTGACCTGGCTGTAGGTGCGCTGGACCCCGTAGAGGTGGGATATGGCCCAGCACACCTTCTCCCACCGCTTCCGGCGCTCCCGCATGTTGTAGCCGCCGGCCGCGATCCTGCCGCCTCCCGCGATGGTCCTGGGCAGGCGGCGCTGGACGAAGTAGACCAGCGCGCCCACTTCCTCCGGGCTGAATATCTCCCGGCGCGTCACCTGCTCCCCCCTCGATCTCACGCCTGCTGTCCTGCCACTGGGTCCAGCACTACTCCCCGCCGCCGCTGCGGCCCTCAAGTGCCTGGGCAGCTTCACGGCGCCTGGCTTGACCATGGTCTGGGCAGGTAAGGTAGGAAGAAGTAGAAAATTAAGAAAGAATAGGATAGGGAAGAAGAAAAGAAAAGAGTTTACAAAAGTAGTTTAAAAGTAAAGAAAAATAGCAGAAAAGACAAAAATATACAGCTAGGAAAAGAGAGGGATAGATAAGAAGCAAAATCGTAAAAAAAAAACTGAAAACAAGCAAAGGATGGGAAAGATATCAAGAGGATTAAACACCATGCCCAGACACAGGAAATGAATGAAAAACAAGATGGCCGGCGCCCGTTTCCGAGCGCGAAAGTCAGTTCGCGCGAGATTTTCCTCGCGATCTCGTGCGAACCTCTAGATTTCCCGCGCGATCTCGTGCGAACCTCTACTCGCAATGCGCTTACTGCGCGAGATTATACATAGCGGGCGGAAACGGAAATACGTCACGCAAACAAAATGGCCGCGCCCGTACTCGACCTTGGGGTAAATTCGCGTGTTGCGCTGCAAGCGGCTCGCGAATACTGCAAAAAAACTCGCGAAACAACAAGCCGCAAAAAAATAAAATGCTCATTCGCACGAATTGGCGGCTTCCGCGGTCGGTTTCGCACGACGCCGCGCCCCGCGAATAGCGCGAAAAAAACCGCAAAACGATTTCAGCAAAAGCAAAAGCAATGAGCAGGTGCAAAAGGTCAACCTCATGATTTGTAACGATTCTTTGTATTGCTTCCTGAGGGGGCCCTCCAGAATTCGGTTGCCTGCTTGCAACTATTGTGTGACCCTGCTCTGACCTTAACTGTATGCCACAAAGGTCCTGATTTACAGCTAAAGGAGCAGACAAGCAGGTGCCAGGCTGGAACTTTAAATTCTTTCAGTGACACATTAATTAGCCCCTAATTCATTATTGTCAGTTGGGGCAGGGCAGGTGTTGTAACTAATTTTGCAACTATGAAAGCACTTAGCAAGTGCAAAAGATCACTAATCAGGGCGCACTAAGGAAGCAGGTGCCAGCTAAAAAAATATTCTGTGACACATTAATCAGCCCCAAATTAATTCAGGTCACTTGAGGCAGGGAAGGTGTGCTTTGCTTTGCCGAAAATAATGTACACTGGACAACCAGAGGGTGTGGTGATGAAACAGAGGGTGGCATGGGTGGGCCAGAGGGTGGCATGAGTAGTCAGAGAGTGGCAGTGGTGACAGAGAGTGGCAGTGATGAAGAAGAGTGTCCCAAACAGGCTGGACATGTAGAAACAACAAGTTCGCAAAACTTGCGACCCGACAGGTAAGTTCGCAAATTGCGAAATTGTAAAAACCCTCGCGAACTGGCAGAAACACGGGCGAACACAAAAAAAAAAAAAAATCCGCAAATTCGCAGGAATTCGCGGATTTTGCGGATTGCGAATCCGCAAATCCGCAAAATTCGCGAACGCGAGATCCGCAAAATTCGCCCATGCTTACTCGGAACATCCGATTTCGCAAGTACAGTGTTTTCAACCCTAGGTTCATTGGTCCTTACAAAGTGATCAGACACATAAACCCTGTAGCTGTAAAATTGCATCTTCCAGATCATTTCAGAATACATCCGGTGTTTCATGTGTCTCTTCTGAAGCCTGCAAAAGGTCCGGGCAGTAAGCCCCCGAGGCCTGTGAGAGTACATCAAGACGTGGAATATGAGGTGAGGTGTATTTTGGATGCACTGAGAGTGCGTGGCAAACTTCAATATTTGGTATCCTGGAAAGGGTATGGGCCAGAGGAGGACTCCTGGGAGCCTGTTGCGGCTGTGCATGCTCCCAGACTTGTGCGGAAGTTCCACCTTTTGCATCCTGTCAAACCTGGTGGCAGTCAGTGAGTCTCGGAAGGGGGGTGTTCTGTCAGGATTCCCAGACGCTGGTAAATCACTGCCTGCAGTCTGAGTGATTTACGGAATGTAAACTGCAAATCCCATGATCCTTTGCGCGTCGCGTCGTTATTACGCTAGGCGACAGGAAAACGCATATCAGGAAGACGCGCTGCCGATTATTCTTGGTTGAAGGCAGAGCATTCTGTTCTGGTTTTTGGCAGTATCGTCGTGGAGTGGTGTGGTGCTTTCTCCTCTCCTTCATTGTGGATTCTTGGCAGGGGCTTCAGAAGCGCCCGAATTGTTGGGACCCGGTACCATCTGTGGGATCCTCCGGTGGATTATCGGCAGGGGCTTAGGAAGCGCCCGCATTGTTGGGACTCCGTGTTATGCCTCCTGTGGATTACTTGGTGGGGCTTAGGAAGCCCCCGCATCGTTGGGACCCTCGAATCAGGTTTTGTCCTGAGGGTTCATTTTGGATGAAGTTGCTGGGTACTGTGTGTCGTCTCCCCGGTAACTAATTGTGGTGACAAATGCTGGTATAGGTCTTTGGGTTTCATACAGGCACCGGGAGACGTGGTGCTCTTTCCTGAAGGCATAATACACTTTCTCTTGTTGCAGAGGGGTTATCTGCAGCAGAGATGTTTCAATTCTTTATTTTGAGCTGGGCTGCCCTTTTGTTGTTTGTTCTAGCCGAACTGCAGTAACTTACTATGAGAGAACGTTGTTTGCTGATATTAGTGTGACTGAACTAATCCTCATCTACACACACACAAAGATGATACATGATGTAATGTATTATTGAGCAACATCGGAGGGGATGAAGCATAACTTCCTGTGAAAGAACCAGAGCGTATTTTTTGGTGCATGTTTTACTTTATATGGAGAAGGGTGATGGAAGAAGGTAACAGAAGTCCAGAGGGCAGTCAAGTCTTCTTCATTCCCCATAGGGTAGGTGTGTCCCTATTTCACTACCTGATAGCTCCGTACTCATTTCTTGGAAGTTAAGTAATAGTGAGTATCTTTTGCATAGGGAAACCTGGGGGATGAGAAGAGGCCCATTCTATTGCCCGACTTATTCAGCCTTCCTGTGTAGTCTTACAGGTGAGAAATGAATAGCTATCTTTTTGGAGTTGTATGTTAGTACTAGGGTGACAGTGCCACTTATTTCGTGCTTTGTATATTTACAGGTCTCCATTTCCTGCAGCCCAGCCATTCCCCTCCGGACCTTTTTTCCCCCGCTTGATCTCCTTAACAGTCTGAGAATATTCATTGCCAGACTTGGGATGATCTAGAGGAGGGCCCCTTTACAGCATCAATACAATCCCGGGGATTAGCAACGGAGGATTCTGACAGCCTGGAAATGCAGGATATAAACATTGCTGCATTTCCAGACTATCTTCATTTTCATTTGGGTGGTGGGGTGGGAGGAAGGAAGTTCCCCACAGTCTCCAACTTCCTGTTCCTGTCTAGCAGGCTCCTCCCAGTGCTTTCTTCATGTGCTGGTCACTTTCATTCGGATTCTTCACCTGGAAGGATTACTTTTTGTGGATGCTGCTGGATATTTGGATTTGAGGCCTTTTTGACTTTCTTTGGATCACATTTGGATTAGAAATTTCACAAGTAAGTTTGTTTGGGGCATTACAGTTGCTGCAACTACAATTTTGTAATTTTCGATTTTTGGGCTGTTGTTGGGGCCTTTTGCCCAGGGGTACTCAGTGGTGGGTGGACTGAGTCTTTCTGTGGGGTCTCTTTAATAAAAACATCATGGAGGGCCTGATGGCTTGGGATTGTGCCGATTTTTCCGTGATTTTCGTTTTTTTGGGCTGTTGTTGTGGCCTTTTCACCAGGGGTAGTGAGTGGTGCATGTACCTAGTCTTTCTGTGGGGTGTCTTGAATTTAAACATCATGGAGGGCCTGGATGGCATGGGATTGTGCTGATTTTTCTGTGTTTTTCGATTTTTTGGGGTGTTCATGGGGACAGGTCATGTGGGTGGGGGCCATTTTGAGTGCTGCTACAGGCCCTGGCCATGTGCTGGGAGGGAGGGGGCCATTTTGAATGCAGGCAGCGTTCTTAGGTCTGCAACCATTTTGCCTAGCTTTCAACCTTTCTGCCCAGGGGTAGTGAGTGGTGCATAGGCCTAGTCTTTCTGTGGGGTGTCTTGAATTTAAACATCATGGAGGGCTTGGTATTGTGCTGATTTTTCTGAGCCTTCACCAGGCGAGGTCGCCCCCACTCCGCTGCTCCTGCCCGCTGCCTGCCTGAGCCCGCTGCCTGCCTGAGTCCTGCTCTGCTGCCTCGTTGCTGCCTCCTGGCTGCCTTGCCTCGTTGCTGCCTTCTGTAACTTTCCCCCCTCCTGCTGCCTCGTTGTTGCCTTCGTCGTTTTCCTTTTCCCCTCTGCTGCTACACTCGTTTTTTCCCTTCTATTTTGCCTGTTTGCCCTCTGTGTACCCCTTCCCCCCTCTGCAGCCCTCCCCCTCCTTGTGTCTCCTCCTGTCCGTCGGATGACCCAGCCACCACTGAGCCACCCTCAGACCTCCTTCCCACCACAGACCTCCGCCGACTCCGCCCCCCTCCTGCCCATTGGCCGCCCCGCTCCCGCCACCCAGCTGACCCGCCCTCCCGGCTCCTCACTTAAGGGTTCCGAGTGCAGGGACAGGGAGCGACCGCTGAGCCTTCACCAGGCGAGGTCGCCTTCACTCCGCTGCTCCTGCCCGCTGCCTGCCTGAGCCCGCTGCCTGCCTGAGCCCTGCTCTGCTGCCTCGTTGATGCCTCGTTGCTGCCTTCTGTAACTTTCCCCCCTCCTGCTGCCTCGTTGTTGTCTTCGATTCAGAAAAGGGGGTGGTGATGAACAGAGTGTCTGAATTGAGCAGACCACTCTTACCCAGTCCAAAGATCAGGGCTTGATCCATCACCGTTATTTATCTCACTGCCCCATCCCAGCTCAGAACCTGGCAATATGCAAATCAGTCTGTCCCTGGCCCAGTGCATCATGGGAACAGGGCAGACTAAACTACCAAGCCAATTCTTCACCAGAAAGGAAACAAGCTACCGGGGACCGGTTTCTGGCATTTCAGCCGTCTTCGGCCCGGCTTGCTTGAATCCTGATGGAGCAGTGAGAAAGGGACTCATGTCTGAGTTTACCCTGCCACACCTATAGTGGCCAAAATCGATTCAGAAAAGGGGGTGGTGATGAACAGAGTGTCTGAATTGAGCAGACCACTCTTACCCAGTCCAAAGATCAGGGCTTGATCCATCACCGTTATTTATCTCACTGCCCCATCCCAGCTCAGAACCTGGCTATATGCAAATCAGTCTGTCCCTGGCCCAGTGCATCATGGGAACAGGGCAGACTAAACTACCAAGCCAATTCTTCACCAGAAAGGAAACAAGCTACCGGGGACCGGTTTCTGGCATTTCAGCCGTCTTCGGCCCGGCTTGCTTGAATCCTGATGGAGCAGTGAGAAAGGGACTCATGTCTGAGTATACCCTGCCACACCTATAGTGGCCAAAATCGATTCAGAAAAGGGGGTGGTGATGAACAGAGTGTCTGAATTGAGCAGACCACTCTTACCCAGTCCAAAGATCAGGGCTTGATCCATCACCGTTATTTATCTCACTGCCGTCTTCGGCCCGGGAGCTTGTTTCCTTCCCAGTGTAAGAATCGGCTTTTGTAGTTTGGTTTGCCCTGTTCCCATCATGCACTGGGACAGGAACAGACTAATTTGCATACAGCCGGGTTCTGAAACTGGGATGGTGCAGTGAGCTAAAAAACGGTGTTGGATCTAGCCCTGATCTCTTGACTGGGTGAGAGCTTTCTGCTTAATTCAGAGACTCTGTCCCTCACCACCCTTTGTTGTAAATATCGTTGTTGTCTTTGTCGTTTTCCTTTTCCCCTCTGCTGCTACACTCGTTTTTTCCCTTCTATTTTTCCTGTTTGCCCTCTGTGTACCCCTTTCCCCCCTCTGCTGCCCTCCCCTTCCTTGTGTCTCCTCCCGTCCGCCGGATGACCCAGCCACCGCTGAGCCGCCCTCAGACCTCCTTCCCGCCACTGACCTCTGCCGACTCCGCCCCCCTCCTGCCCAGTGGCCGACCCGTTCCCGTCACCCAGCTGACCCGCCCTCCTGGCTCCCCACTTATGACGCCCCCAGAGCGACCGCGCAGCGGACACGCGCAGCGGACGCGCGCAGCGGGAGCACCGTTTGAGAGCCGAAGGTGCGCCAAAGGTAAGCCCGTCTGTGCCTGGACCGCACCTGGACCGCGTCCAGCGCCGGACCCCCTGGCCCCCGCAGACGCCAGCCCACCCGCCTGACCTACAACTCCACCGAACTCCACGCACTCAATCCTGGCCGAATCCCGGGATGCCACCGAGCCACCCCGAGACGCACCCACGTACCCTTCAGCTGCCACTCCTGCAAGTACACCTGCAACCGGACCTGCACTACACCAGTACCCACCAAGCCGAACACCAGCAGCAACCACCTCAAGTGCATCCTGCTCAACACCCGCTCCGTCCACAGACACGCCGTCGAACTCTGGAACCTCCTCGACACCACATCTCCAGACGTTGCCTTCCTCACGGAAACCTGGATGAACACCTCCTCAGCGCCCGAAATCGCCATCGCCATCCCGGAGGACTACAAGATCACCCGGAGGGACTGCACCAACCAGACGGGAGGAGGCATCGCCATCATCCACAGGAACACCATCCGCATCACGACCAACACCGACGACACCCCCACCCTCGCACCCGCCGAACACCTGCACTTCCAGATCCACACCGACCCCAAGACCACCCTCAGAGGCACCCTCATCTACAGACCCCCGGGACCACGCACACAATTCAGCGAAGACATCGCCGACTTCATCAGCCCGCATGCCCGCTGACTACATCCTCCTCGGGGACCTCAACTTCCACCTGGAGAACAACAACGACCGCAACACCACCACCCTGCTGGACAACCTCGCCACCCTCGGTCTCAAGCAGCGGGTGACCACCCACTACGCCGGACACACCCCAGCACGACCCCCACCCTTAAAAATTAACCCAAACCCACTTACCTCTCTCATCGCCAGGCTACAACACTACCCTAAACCCTAAAACACTACCCCCAGCATGACCCTACACTACGCAAACACTACAACACTACCCTAAACCCTAAAACACTACCCCCAGCATGACCCTACACTACGCAAACACTACAACACTACCCTAAACCCTAAAACACTACCCCCAGCATGACCTTACACTACGCAAACACTACAACACTACCCTAAACCCTAAGACACTACCCCCGGCATGACCCTATACTACGCAAACACTACAACACTACCCTACCCCCTAAAACATACCCCCAACCCCTATTACTCTTTCCCCAACACGACCCTACACTAAACAACCACCACAACTCAACACTACACTAACACAACACTACACTACACAATCACTACCCCAGCACGACCCCCACCCTTCAAAATTAACCCAAACCCACTTACCTCTCTCATTGTCGTGGTTTACAATGCAAATACATTTACCATACATGCCTTTACAACGTAATTCGTTGTAAAGGCATGTGTGATAAAAGCACATGCGTTATAAAAAAATGCGGTATAATGGTATGCGGGCTGAAAGCAATTGCGAGATTATAGTATGCGGGCTAATGGTATGCGGGATAAAAAATGCGGGATAAGGGTTGATTACCCCCCACGACTGCACCAACGCCCCCCACCTCCACCCTCCGCGCCTGGACCCCGATCAGTACCGAAGACACCATCCGCAAGATAAACTCCATCCACTCCGGATCTCCTACCAACCCCTGCCCTCACCACATCTTCAACAAGGCCGACGCTGTCATCGCACCCCACCTGCGGGACATCATCAACACCTCCTTCGACACCGCCACCTTCACGGAGAGCTGGAAGCACGCCGAACTCAGCGCTCTACCGAAGAAACCAACAGCGGACCCCACCGAGCTCAAAAACTACCGCCCCATCTCGCTCCTCCCGTTCCCAGCCAAAGTCATTGAGAAAACCGTCAACAAGCAACTGGCCGCCTTCCTCGAGACGAATGGATCCCTCAACCTCTCACAGTCTGGCTTCTGGGCCAACCACAGCACCGAGACTGCCCTCATCGCAGCCACTGATGACATCCGAGCCCTGCTCGACAACGGAGAAACAGCGGCCCTCATCCTCCTAGACCTCTCCGCGGCATTCAACACTGTCTGCCACCGCACCCTAGTGCAGCGCCTCAGCAACATCGGAATCCTGGAGAAGGCACTGGAGTGGATCATCTCCTTCCTCGCTGGAAGAACATAAAGAGTCTGCCTATCCCCGTTCAGATCAGAGGCCACCAAAGTCATCTGCGCCGTTCCTCAGGGCTCCTCGCTCAGCCCCACCCTCTTCAATGTCTACATGAGCCCCCTTGCGGCCATCGCACGCCAACACAACCTCAACATCATCTCCTACGCCGACGACACCCAGCTGATCCTCTCCCTCACCAACGACCCCGCCACCGCCAGAGCCAACCTACACGAAGGGATGAAAGACGTAGCCAAGTGGATGATGACCAGCCGCCTGAAACTGAACTCAGACAAGACGGAAGTCCTCATCCTGGGCTCCTTGCCCTCCGCCTGGGAAAACTCCTGGTGGCCCCCCGCCCTGGGCACCGCACCCAAACCGACAGACCACGCACGCAACCTGGGCTTCATCCTGGACATCTCCCTCTCCATGACCAGACAAGTCAACACCGTCTCCTCGTCCTGCTTCAATATCCTGCGCATGCTACGTAAGATCTTCCGGTGGATCCCCACCGAGACCAGGAAGACAGTCACCCAGGCCCTCGTCACAAGCCGACTGGACTACGGCAACGCCCTCTTTGCCGGAACCACCGCCAAGCTCCAGAAGAGACTCCAGCGTATCCAGAACGCCTCAGCGAGACTCATCCTCGACATTCCCCGACACAGCCACAACTCCGGACACCTGAGAGACCTGCACTGGCTCCCGGTCAACAAGAGAATCACCTTCCGGCTCCTCACCCACGCACACAAAGCCCTACACAACCAAGGACCGAGATACCTCAACAGCCGCCTCAACTTATACGCTCCCACACGCCAGCTCCGATCGACCAGCCACGCCCTCGCCGCCGTCCCCCGCATCCGAAGAGCCACTACAGGAGGAAGGTCCTTCTCCTACCTGGCTGTCAAGACCTGGAAGTCCCTCCCGACCCACCTCCGCCTGACCCAAAACCACCTCGCCTTCAGGAAGCAGCTCCAGACCTGGCTGTTCGAGCAGTAGCGGACCCCCCCTCCCAAGTGCCTTGAGACCCTCCGGGTGAGTAGTGGGCTATACAAATGCTATGAATGATTGATTGATTTTTGTTTTTTTGGGCTGTTGTTGTGGCCTTTTCACCAGGGGTAGTGAGTGGTGCATGTGCCTAGTCTTTCTGTGGGGTGTCTTGAATTTAAACATCATGGAGGGCCTGGATGGCTTGGGATTGTGCTGATTTTTCTGTGTTTTTCGATTTTTTGGGGTGTTCATGGGGACAGGCCATGTGGGTGGGGGGCATTTTGAGTGCTGCTACAGGCCCTGGCCATGTGCTGGGAGGGAGGGGGCCATTTTGAATGCAGGCAGTGTTCTTAGGTCTGCAACCATTTTGCCTAGCTTTCAACCTTTATGCCCAGGGGTAGTGAGTGGTGCAAAGGCCTAGTCTTTCTCTGGGGTGTCTTGAATTTAAACATCATGAAGGCTTGGGATTGTGCTGATTTTTCTGTGATTTTCGTTTTTTTGGGCTGTTGTTGTGGCCTTTTCACCAGGGGTAGTGAGTGGTGCATGTGCCTAGTCTTTCTGTGGGGTGTCTTGAATTTAAACATCATGGAGGGCTTGGATGGCATGGGATTGTGCTGATTTTTCTGTGTTTTTCGATTTTTTGGGGTGTTCATGGGGACAGGCCATGTGGGTGGGGGCCATTTTCAATGCTGCTACAGGCCCTGGCCATGTGCTGGGAGGGAGGGGGCCATTTTGAATGCAGGCAGTGTTCTTAGTTCTGCAACCATTTTGCCTAGCTTTCAACCTTTATGCCCAGGGGTAGTGAGTGGTGCATAGGCCTAGTCTTTCTGTGGGGTGTCTTGAATTTAAACATCATGGAGGGCTTGGGATTGTGCTTCTGTGATTTTCGTTTTTTTGGGCTGTTGTTGTGGCCTTTTCACCAGGGGTAGTGAGTGGTGCATGTGCCTAGTCTTTCTGTGGGGTGTCTTGAATTTAAACATCATGGAGGGCCTGGATGGCATGGGATTGTGCTGTTTTTTCTGTGTTTTCCGATTTTTTGGGGTGTTCATGGGGACAGGCCATGTGGGTGGGGGCCATTTTGAGTGCTGCTACAGGCCCTGGCCATGTGCTGGGAGCAAGGGGGCCATTTTGAATGCAGGCAGTGTTCTTAGGTCTGCAACCATTTTGCCTAGCTTTCAACCTTTATGCCCAGGGGTAGTGAGTGGTGCATAGGCCTAGTCTTTCCGTGGGGTGTCTTGAATTTAAACATCATGGAGGGCTTGGGATTGTGCTGATTTTTCTGTGATTTTCGTTTTTTTGGGCTGTTGTTGAGGCCTTTTCACCAGGGGTAGTGAGTGGTGCATGTGCCTAGTCTTTCTGTGGGGTGTCTTGAATTTAAACATCATGGAGGGCCTGGATGGCATGGGATTGTGCAGATTTTTGTGTGTTTTTTGATTTTTGGGGGTGTTCATGGGGACAGGCCATGTGGGTGGGGGCCATTTTGAATGCTGCTACAGGCCCTGGCCATGTGCTGGGAGGGAGGGGGCCATTTTGAATGCAGGCAGTGTTCTTAGGTCTGCAACCATTTTGCCTAGCTATCAACCTTTATGCCCAGGGGTAGTGAGTGGTGCATAGGCCTAGTCTTTCTGTGGGGTGTCTTGAATTTAAACATCATGGAGGGCTTGGGATTGTGCTGATTTTTCTGTGATTTTCGTTTTTTGGGCTGTTGTGTGGCCTTTTCACCAGGGGTAGTGAGTGGTGCATGTGCCTAGTCTTTCTGTGGGGTGTCTTGAATTTAAACCTCAATGGAGGGCTTGGGATTGTGCTGATTGTTCTGTGATTTTCGGTTTTTTGGGCTGTTGTTGTGGCCTTTTCACCAGGGGTAGTGAGTGGTGCATGTGCCTTGTCTTTCTGTGGGGTGTCTTGGATTTAAACATCATGGAGGGCTTGGGATTGTGCTGATTTCTCTGTGATTTTCGTTTTTTTGGGCTGTTGTTGTGGCCTTTTCACACGGGGTAGTGAGTGGTGCATGTGCCTAGTCTTTCTGTGGGGTGTCTTGAATTTAAACATCATGGATGTCATGGGATTGTGCTGATTTTTCTGTGTTTTTCGATTTTTTTGGGGTGTATAACTGAACTGATGTTCCTCTGTCTTCCATTGCTTTTAGGTGCACAAGACTCAAGAGAACCACCAGTGCCAGGAAGAAGTCCTGCAGCGGTGTGTGTGTGCAGCATAACGTCACGCGACGTCACGTCTGGCCACAGACAACTCTGCAACTCTGCAACTCGTGCAACTGCGGCCTGCTGTTCTGACCTGCTCTGAAGAAGATGGCCCCCAAAAAAGTTCCCTGTAGCTCCTCTAGCAAGAAAGTTCCCAGTAAGGAGCAGAAGAAGCAAGTTACCAAGAAGACTGGTGTGCCGCCCGCCACATTTTCTGGGAGTAAAAAAAAAGTACGCCTACAGCAGCAGCGGGATCTGCTGGGGACAAAGCTAGGAGCAGCACCCCTGCTCCATTGGGCTCAGTGCCACCACCACGCCAACTTAAGTCCAAGCCCTTGAGTGCTGCAGAGGCTGTTCAATCACCATTGACCAGTGATGTTGGCTCATCGCAAGAAAGTAGCAGCAATGTCCCTCAATCAACACAGGTTGTTGTAACTCATCTGACGAGTGTTGAACAACCACAGCCGCAACAACAACCACATGTGCAAGTACAAGCCCAAGTATATGTGGAAGGAGAGGCAGCGCAAGGTGATGCGCAAGCAGAGGTACATGGAGGGTCACAAGTGCCCACAATAGTTGTTCCTCCCGAAGTAGGGGCTCATCATGAAATCGACAATCAAGCCGAGGTATCATTTGAGGAAGCCACTCCTCCTGATGATCATTCATTGTCTTCCACATCCCTAGCAAGGAAAAGATCAAGGGTGGTGTTTACATCTTCTTCAAGCCCACCACCTTCTGATGATATGGATGAAAATTGGGAACCACCACGGCCGTCTGAGAGTGAGGAACACCATGATCTGACAAAGGTAGTTAAGCGTCAAAGGAAGGTCGTCGAAAAACTCATAGTTATGGAGTGTGATGAGGCTCAACAAGAAGTGGCGGATACTGCTGCTGATGAAGGCTCTCACGATGACGACCCAGTCATCATAAAGGTCACTGCAGCCCCAGCGGGCATGCAGCAAACAGACATTTTGACCCTAGCCCGAGAAGCTTCTGAGCGTTATTAATGATGTCGACGAGGAGGCAATGGAAACACAACAATCATTGAAGTTAACTAGTACACCAACACGTACCGCTTCCATATTTCTTCCTTGCCAGAAGGGACCTCCATCCACCTCGACCTCAATTAGTGGTGGTGAAAGTGCACAACGTACTAAAGTTCTGCAATCCACATCCTCCACTTCATCTGGCATTAGCAGCATGACCAGTGCCACCACCACCAGTATCGCCACCTCCTCTGGCCCCCACAGACAATTCAAGTCCCCAGCTTGGGACTTCTTTAGTGTTTGCCCAAAAAGGTAAAACTTCGCCATTTGTAGCATTTGTAAGGTTGCAGTTAGTCGTGGTAAGTTTGGTACCAACTATGGTACCGGAGGCCAGAGAGGTCATCTTAAGAGACAGCACGCTGTCCAACGGTTTGCGCACCTACAGGCGATCAAGGAAGCCCGAATTGCATGTCAAGAAAACATTGATGTTTCATCTGATGATGACGAGGAGGAAGAAGATGTGTCAAACACTTCACTTACACCCAGTACCCCTGTCAGTAGCACACCCCATGTGAGACACACTAAGAGTGTGGGAGAGAGTGAGACACCAATGCGAAAAAGTTCATCAGCGAGCGTAACTGGGTCGAAGAAATCATCATCATCCCGTAAATGCTTGGTCCAGGGCAACATTAGAAACATGTTGTTTACAGAAGCGCCATATGAACACAACCACCCACTGACGCGTCTGTATAACACTAAGCTGGCTAAAATGCTAGCTCTGGACCTTCTCCCTTTTTCTTTTGTAGAAGGGGTTGGTTTTCTAGAATTAGTGGCAGCGCTCTGCCCTTAATGGAAGGTTCCTAGCCGGTTCTATTTTGCCAGAGTTGCGGTTCCAGCACTACATGAAGATGTGCTGGAGGTGATTGGGGCAGCTTTGCAGAAGAGTGCTGTTCACACTATACATCTGACAACAGACATGTGGACCAGTGGCGCAGGCACTAATTACATGTGCATCACTGCACACTGGGTCTCTTTTTCAGGGGTTAAAGCAAAGCTAAACGCAGGTGTTGACCCGGACCAAGTTTTTAAAGCTGCTCGGAAACATGCAACACTAGCCATGTTTGGCTTGGAGAAACGTCACACAGCACAAAACATTTTGGATGAGTTTAACACAAAGGTCCTTTACTGGCTGTCCCCAAAAAAATGCCAGATTGGTTATGTTTCCACGGATAATGGCGCCAATGTAGTTAAGGCCATGGAGCTGGGGGGACTATTTCAGAGTGCCGTGTTTGGCGCACTGTATAAACCTGGTTGTTAAAAAATTCTTGAGTGATAAAGACAGTCCAGCGTGCGAGGTAGTGGACACCTGCCGAAAAATGTGCAACCATTTCAGCCATTCTTTTAAGGCCCGGAAGCATCTGAGGAGCCTGCTACATGAACGTCGAATGCCAGTGAAAGCACTCATCTAGGAGGTGGCAACACGTTGGAACTCAACCTTCTACATGCTTGAGCGTCTGTATGAGCAGTGTACGGTACTCGATCACTATTTCTTAAAACAGGGTACAGCTCAGAAGGACCTGAGGATGGATGCGGCGCAATGGGAAATAGTTAAAAGCCTGACAGACATGCTTCGTCCTTTTGAGGTCTTCACGCGTGCAGTCAGCAAGGAGGACTGTAATTTGGGAAAAGCTATCCCATTGTTGTACATGCTGGAGCACCAACTGAAGGCGGTGTCTTCTGTGTTTCAAAAAGATGAAAAAAAACAAGACCCTTTTGTTTTGGCGGAGAAATTATTAGAGCGCCTACAAGGTGATGAACATCTTAAAATGATCCACTCAGAACAGCATTACATTTGTGCTACTATTCTGGATCCACGCTACAAAAAGGCGCTGGCAGGTCGAGCATTCTTTCCTTTTGCTGATGAAGATGTTACAAAGTACAAACGTTGGCTAGCCTTGTCAGCCAAGAGGTTTTGAAGGAGAACGGCAGCTCATTGAAGGAAAAGGCAGTACATCAGCATCAGCATCAGCAGGCCATCCCCAGTCAAACCAATCCACTTCTGCACCTGTGGCTGTGGCACAAGTGACCTCTCAGACGTTAAAGATACCGGCAACCGGATCATCTGCACCAGACCCAACAGTAACATTGGATGCTGAAGAGGATTGACTAACTCTGCTTGGGTTTGGTTCTCAAAAGGTCACAGCAACAGCTAAGCAAAGTGGAGGAACCTTGGAGGACCTTGAGTCAATGGTGCAGGACTATCTGAATGACTCAACAGAGGTCTATGTTCATGCTGACCCATTGGCGTATTGGCATGGGAAAAAAGAATTGTGGCCACAGCTCTCCAACCTGGCTTTAAACTACTTGTCTTTCCCACTCGCAAGCGTGTCTTCTGAACGTGTTGTCAGTGCTGCTGGTGGCATTGTAACTCCCAAACGGAGCCGCCTCTCGCCCAAAAATGTGGAGAGGTTAACAATGATCAAGATGAATCAGCACCTCATACCACCAGATTACAAAGTACCAGAAAGCACGCCGGATGAAGACGAGGTGGACAGCAACGTAGATGAGGGAATTTCTTCTCTGTTAGGTGACACTGAGCTCACCCTGCCTGAATTCGCAGAGTATGATGACGAAGCCTTATTCTTATTCCCTGACACCGAGCCATGAAAATGAGACAATGAATCAATAACTTTCTTTTTCGTCCTTATTCACTTTTATTCCTGTGTGTCTGTCTTTCTTTGTTGTGCACAGTTAATATAATTCAAACTTTAATCACCTAATCACAAAAACAAGCCCATCAGCAAAACTGTCTTCACTTGTTTGCTTATTGATTTGAAGGTGCCGCAGTCTGCATTCCTCAGGTTCACAAGTTCAGAAGAACATGCTCCTCTATCCTCCTCCTCCAGACTCCTATTTCCCTCAAAGCAGAGGGCTGGATTATGTCCAATGAAGAAAGACTCAGCACTTGTGGGGTGTTCTACTTCTTTGCGGGTGAGTTGACGGCTCTTGGGCCATTGCTGGAAAGCTCTAATACCGGATAAAAGTGGTTTGGACAAAATCGGAGGCAGAATTTATTTTTGCGTATTTGCTGACTTGCTTGCCTTTCAGGTGCTCTTTGGGGGGGTTCCGGGTGTTTGTGGGTGAGTTTTGGGGTCTGGGAGCACTGCTGGGACCGTCTAATCTTGATTGCATTTGCTTTTCAGGAAATCCGTGGTGGAAAACGGGAGTTATGACCTAGCTGCACAGCGCGTTTGGACCGAAGGCCGAGAAATATTGTAAGTATGATATTTTCCTTTTTGGCTGTTTGGGGCTGTTGTGCTTTTTGGCGGGTGGGTTGGCAGGTCTTGGGGCATTCCTGGGAAGGTCTAATACCTGATAGAAGTGGTTTGGACAAAATCCATGCAGAATTTTTTTTGCTATTTCTGACATTTTGCTCAATGTAGCGTTTTCGGGGGCCTGTTTGGGGGGCTTCCTGGTGTTTGTGGGTGGGTTTCGGGGTCTGGGAGCACTGCTAGCTATGGATACTTTAGTTTGCAAGAGGTTTGAAGCAAATCCATGGTGGCAGAGGGGAGTTAGGGCCTAGCTGCAGAGCGCGCGTGGAGTGATTTTGGAAATTGGCAAGAAAATGACTAAGTCCACATTTTTGTACTTTAGCTTTTTGGCTGTTTGGGGGTCTTCTACTAGTTTTCTCCTGGGTTGATGGCTCTGGGGCCATTGCTGGGCAGCTCTAATACCAGATAAAAGTGGTTTGGACCAAATCGGAGGCGGAATTTTTATTTTGCGTATTTGCTGACTTGCTTGCATTTCAGGTTCTCTTTGGGGGGGTTCCGGGTGTTTGTGGGTGAGTTTTGGGGTCTGGGAGCACTGCTGGGACAGTCTAATCTTGATTGCATTTGCTTTTCAGGAAATCCGTGGTGGAAAACAGGAGTTATGACCTAGCTGCACCGCGCGTTTGGACAGAAGGCCGAGAAATATTGTAAGTATGAGATTTTCCTTTTTGGCTGTTTGGGGGTGTTGTGCTTTTTGGCAGGTGGGTCATTCCTGGGAAGGTCTAATACCGGATAGAAGTGGTTTGGACAAAATCCATAAGGAAAAGCCTTTTGGCACTTTTTGTAACTTAGGGTTCATTAGGGTTAGCCCTAGCAGCAGGATTGCATGTGTTTCGGGGTGTTCTAGATTTTTGCAACTGAGTTCTGGGGTCTTAGAGCACTCGTGAGAATGTGTAATTTTGGTTGCAAGTCATTTGAAGAAAATCCATGGTGGGAAAGGGGGGATTTGGCATAGTTAAAGAAAGCCTTTGCCACTATTCTTAACTTAGGGCTCGTTAGGGTTAGCAGTATTTCTATTGCATGTGTTTGGGTAGGGGGGTTTTCGAGTCTTGTTATGTTATGTTATGTTATCCTTTCTTGTATAGCGCACGGCTGCCCCAGCAAAGGGGCGTCCCGGCGCTGGAAATCTTGGAGCGATGTGGATACTTTTGCTTGCTTGCAAGTGGTTTGAATACAATCCACGGTGGGTAAGGGGGTATTTGGGCCTACTTTTACTTTCAAAGTACATTTTGTCACCAGTTTTCTGCTAGGCCTCGTTTTTTTAGATCTGATTGGGGGTCTTCTACATTTTTGCGACTGGCTTTAGTAAGGGTCTGGGTGGGAGCACTGCTGGGAAGGTCAAATTTTGTTCTAAAACACAGTTTACAGTACACCTAGCTTGAGGGGAAAGATCCGCTAAATTAATTTGCCCATACTTATTTATCCTTCAAAAGGTGACTCAGACAGAGTACGCACTTTCAAAAATATTGTACTGTCTATTAGGAAAATCAAAGTGTGACTTTTTGCACTACACAGCGTACATACCTTATATTTATTTATCAGTGGTGTTGTAATATATCACTTCCTGTTTTTCGTTCAATAATTACAGGTCGGGTTTCAGTCTGTGCAATGGGGAAAAAAGGATGGAGTCAGGCTTCACATTAGCGAGCCGCAATTCAGCATCCGCCAGGCAGGCAGTGGACAGGGTGTCTTCTGGTCACCAACATTGATGGACAAAGCGTCAGCTGGAATGGAGGAGTGCCGCTAATAAGAGGAATTGTTTGCTGCATGCAACTTACTTACCAAATTCAACAGGACAACTACAACAACATACAGATACAGTATCCATTGTTTTCTTCTATGAGTGTGACTGCTTTTCTTGGATCTCTCTCTGCTTCTAAATTGATCCCTACAGCCATTCTATAGGTTTTACTTCGGCTATTTTTTAAACCTAATTTAATGTAAGAAGTGTTTCTCTGAGTGCAGAGATAGGCAAGTGAAAACGCTGCAGCCCTGTACTGTCGCATTCTAGTACTACTTACTTTTCAGTGATAATGCATGCAGTAGTGCATGCACTTCCTTTATGTCACTTAAAAGATTTATGGTTAGCTTTGTACCCAAAGATTTCTTTATCTTCAATTATTGTTTGTCCATGCTGTGCTTTTTTTTTCTTATCTCAACAAAACCTACCCAAAAAGAAACCCCCATTCCCATCCATTTTCCAAACCCTAACCCTCTTCCCCCGGGCTGTGTGGTTTTGCTTGATGTTTGATTAAATGACATCAATAATTCCACACACTTGCTGGGGAGGATAAGGTCATAGTAACAGGCTGGTGAAGGAATCCAAGGATATATTCTAGACTTACTCAGCTTCAGTACTATTTCTTGTTGTAGTAACCAATGTCAAAGAAATCCAACACAAGTACAAGTTATACTTTACCATTTGTTAGGCTACATTGTGGCACTGTTCTAGTGTACTGTCACCTGCTATATTCTCTATCGTATCGTTGTAATGCTACAGTAAGGACAAATCTGGTTTCATTTTCTTTTTTCCATAGGCATGCAACTGCCACTGTGTCACACCACTAGTACCACCGCAATGAGGAGGACATTTCATCCGCCCAGGATTGCCAACCTTAATCGCCATTTCCCGTGGAGCCAGCCCTGGGCCTAGCCCTACTTTCAAACACAAATTACAGGTAAGATAAGCGTTTTTGTTGGAGGTAGTATAATGGAGTATTAGGAGAGACGAGAGATTGACGGTAGTACTACTAAAGTCCTAGGACTATTCAGGAAAACAAACTTACTGTTAAACCTCTACCCACCAGACTCAAAAGCAGTAAAAAACAGGTATGGTCAGATAAAGTTTCAAAAAGTATATTTTTATGGCCCTAACAAAATAATCTCCCGCAAGACCCTCCCTAACCCCAACGATTGTCCTTCAAAAGTCCCAAAAAAACCCAACTCCCAATTCCCACCCCCCCAAAAGTCTCTAAAAAAGGGGCAAGGGACACTACGGCAGGGTGCTGTTGACGTTAGCGGCCAGGGCATCATGCTCCTTGCGGAGGGTGGCATGGTCGAAGCGGACGCCCTCCACTAAGTTCTTATAGGTTAGGACCTCCTGCTCCAGGTAGGACACTCTGAGGCATAAGCGGCGCTGGCGTGCCTTGCAAATCCTGTGGGGGGCAGCTGCTGTCTTTGCTGCTCGGCGGTGGCGGTTGGCTTTGGTAGCCCGGCTCCGTACCGCTGGAGCACTGCGCTGGCTGGCAGCCCGTGGGGGCACGGAGGAGGATGCAGCTGTCCCAGTGGATGTTGTTGTTGTACCAGTAGACTGCGTATCCTCCTCCTCCAGGGCCACCAGCCGCCGATATTCGGCGACAGTGGCATCCAGCCTCCGTTGCCGGGCCATTCGAGCCAGCTCCCTCCTCCTTGATGGTCTGTTTGATTTGGAAGGAGCAACTATATGAAGAAAGAAAGACATAGTCTGTAACCAATGCTCCTTAAGATTAACACAAAATGATTGAGCAGAAAGTTGTGTCACAGTACAAGTAGCAAATTGAAAGCACAGTACATAACTATTGAGGACAGTATCTATGTAACCTCCGACTTCTTCACCCTTGCTCTAACATTACTGGGAGTTTAAGGAACAAATTCTACGAGCACTATGGACTTCCATTACATTCGACTATGACAGTACACCAGTCTTATTCTTCTTCTTCTCTCTTGTTTAGGAAAATTGGTACGTTATCTTATGCAAGCCGGCATAATGCCAGCGCAGTGAACTTGCACTCGAGAAAAACAGACGCACACCATGATGAGTGAGACAGACTTGCGTTACTGTACCGGTCCAGTACATGCAGGTGGTGAAGCTCTTACTTTTCTATTACGGGTGGCACTGAGAATACTCTGTTAAAAGGGCTACTGCTTAATTAATTTAGCTTTCACCCTATAGTGCAAATGAGTATTAGAAAAGGAAAATGAAGAAGCTAAATAATCTGATTATCTATCACTTCACATGGGATGTATTTGATGACATATGGGATGACTTTAGGTGCTTTGCTTATTATTGAGTGAACAGTGATACACCCACACATGAATGACGTACTACTACTAAACTAAAGTTATTAAGAGAGGTAGGGAGTGTCCACCGTAATAACCGGATATATGCTGTGCTTTGCAGTTGCAATACAAACTACTGCTACTATTCATGGTAGTATTTGGACAAAATTATGACTTCTTTTCCTTGCCTTTCCTACACTGGAACGGACGTGCGGGTGCGGTGTTACATGCTCTTCAAAGTAACACTTAGTTCATCCAGTGACCATCTACTCTCTCTAGATACACATATGCTATCTAAGAGTCAGATAGTACCATGATCCAGGCATCCATCCATTCAAAGTATATGCACACATACAGTTTCTGTTTCACCCACCCTGGCTGTTCTCCTTCCACCCATCCTTGCTTCATCATTCACCCAGCCATGCACCATACCATATTCTTTCCTTCCCAGCTACCTCGGGGACCAAGCAAACACATATCATTCTTCTTTGCCAGTCATCATTACATTTCTCGTCCTTCCACACTTACTTACACCCTTCTTTCGCTTTTCGTTCATCCCATCCATCAAGTTCATCTCAGATCTGATTGGGATTCTTCTCGCCAAAAACTTCACAGCTAAGTCGAAGTACATTTAGAGGAGGCTACTACCTGGTTGATTTATAATACACCCGTGCAGAAAGCACACTCAGCAGTCTTCAATCTCAATAAGTAAGGAATATATAGCTTACCTCTGCCCGCCACCACCGTGTTATCCCTCACAGGCATTTCCTTGTCCGGCACTTGCACCGCCTCCTCCCCAGAGTTGTTCCCCTCGTCCAATACCAGCACCTCCGCGCTGGCCCCGCCTCCAGATGTTCCACCTACAAAGTACATTTAAGAATGTTAGAATACACCACTCACTACTATATAATACTTGGTCTAGGAGGAAGAAAGAAATGTGAAAAAAACAGAATACAATGTAATAATTTGTGACTGTCTACTCTAAAGTAAAAATGTCCCCATTTTCCAGGGAAGGCTGTTGTCTTGCTGCACTTTTTGGCACAACTGATGAATGCTTGCTTTTTATTTTTAACACGCACCACTTTTTCTCCTAACAGACAGAAGCTTGACTTCTAAGAACACGAGCAGGATCAAGTTCAAACCAGGTGAGAGCTCGGCTCGACCACAAGAAATGTGTCCAATTAATCGTCAGCACTAAGCACTTTTCCATTTTCAGTTAAACGTTTACTTTTATGACAAACTTGATTTTAATAAATGTGTTTACTTTTAATAAAGCTTTTAAACTTAAATAGACTCTGTGGTTTTTGTTCCTCCAGACTAGAGTGGATAAAGCTTTTGGAATTTTTGCAAGCATGAGTCCGTGCCTCTGACATCATTGGGGATCAATCATCGGTGACTTTGGGAGCTAAATGACTCTGCCACACTATCTAGTCAGTAAGGAGATTGGGGGTTCAACTACAAAGTCTGTTATCACTGAGGTATGTGGAAAGTCTAACAGCACCTATTATAATTGATAAGCTAAGCAATGCATTATTTAGTGTCCATAGTTCTGTTTGTGCAGATTTGTCCCTGCAACAGTAGTAGAATGGAAGTAGTATCTTATTCTTTCTTGATGGTCATTCACCTTTTTATTGTTGGCAATTGTCAAAGCATAAACATTTAGAAGACTTGAAAAGACATTATGGATAATCCCAGAGGACTGCACTCAGTGCATAGAGCTATTGCTGACTAGAATGGGAGTCCAATGGAATTGCCAAATGTGCAATCTTAGTTAGCTACACAGACAGACTAATAAGAATAATCTAGTAATACCACAAGGAGTCATAGTCGAGGCAGGATAAGAATTTAGATCCAGTCTACAAGAAGATCAAAGACGATTTAGAAAAAATCGAATGAGGAACGCTAGGAAAAAATAAGTACTCTATATTAAAATTAAAACTTACTGGGGCCAGCAAAGGAGCCCTCGCCTGCCCGATCCTGGCCTGCATCCTGAACAGCACCCTCCTCCTACTCCTGTGTCCTCTTGCCCCTGGGGGGAGCTGATGTACAACATGAAAGAAAGAAAGACCAGAAAACATGGATGATATTTGTCAACCAAATGAAACATTTCAAAAGAACAATAACAAAATATTTTGGCGAAATAGCAAATAGACAACTATTCCACGGGATATATTATTGACCGATCTCATGTGGTCTACTACGTTATTAGTATTGCTTGATTTGCGGACCGTCGAATTGGAAACTTCTTATGTAACTCACTAAAAAAAGTCCTAAAAAGGTTTGCCTAGGATTGGCAGGCAGCAGTCCACAGCACGCGAAGTGACAGACAAAGTCCATCGTGATTGCAGATCAGCAACAACACTAAAGTTTCCTACTACATTAACCAGTCATTAAAATACTCAAACTATCAATCCACCACCACTATTTCTTCTTATCGCCATGTGTACAAAGGAAGGACTGGACTTGAGTCTGTAGGGGCTGATTTAGAAGCCCCTTGCGGCTCTTTTGCTCCATTGTTGCGTGACTTTTGTGACGCAGCGGCAGAACAAAAGAGGCGCAATGGTGCAGCGTATATTAACAACGTGTCGCATATGGGAGATGCATCACGTTGTAAAGCCCTGCGCCATCAGGGGGAGTTCCGGCGCAAGTGAGGGCGTTCCTGCGCAGGAACGCATCCTAAAAGTGGCTGAGGGAGATCTACAAGATTTCAATCACTCACTTTAACGACAATGATGCGTGACTCAAACTCTGCGCCTGCTTGAAGCAGACGTACAGCTTGATGCAGCATTGGGGAGATAGGGCACCCCAGAGCATTGATGGAGCTGCGCCATCGTTGCGACGCAACTCCAGCAATGCGCCGCCTTTACGGCACAGATGCGTAACGCTTTGGTGACGTTTTGGGCCCATGGTGCGCCGCATTGTAAATACGGCGCACCATGGGTGATGGTGGCATGGCGCACAATTACTGGCGCATCCCTGCTACTTTGCAGGGATGCGCCGGTAATTAAAAATCTGAACCTTAGTGTCTAGCATTACGCAGTTCTTTAAACTACACTCATACATAATTTCACAGGCCAATGAAATGAACAGAAAATCGAAAACAAATAAGCATAGTAGCAACACTACTGAGAAGGAGAGCAGTGCACCTGAAATGCACAGAAGATTTTGAAATATAATTTAACTACAATGTAATGAGCAGCATTATTGCTCTTGGTAAAAAAACAAAAATTTGCAATATAATAACACACAGAGCAGGAGAAAACAGAGTAGTAAATAAATAGCTACTACTACTCACCAAGCCCGGGGATCTCAAGGCCAAGCAGGTCAAGCAGATTGCGTTCACGGCCCAGGACATCCGTCCAGTGGTGGGTGGCCTGGTTGTAGGTGCGCCGGACCCGAGAGTGGTGGCACATGGCCCGGCACACCTTCTCCCACCGCTTCCGGCGCTCCCGGATCCCGTACCCGCTACCGATCCTGCCGCCTGCCATGATGGTCCTGGGGAGGCGGCGCTGAACCTAAAAAATTAGTGCACCCACCTCCTCCGGGCTGAAGATCTCCCGGGGTACAACCTGCTCCCCCCTCAAATGCCCGCACGGGAGCCGGGCACGGGGTGCGGGACCCTTCCCCTTCTCGGGATGCTTCCTGGCTCCCTTCTCCATGGTCTGGGCAGAAAGGAAGCTAAATAATAAAGAAAATAGAATAGGGAAGAGAAGAAAAGTAAAGAGTTGAAAAAAGTAGTTTAACATTAACCAAAAGTAGCAGAAAACACAAAAATATAGAGCAAGAAAAATAGAGAGATAGATAATAAGTAAAATAGATTAAAAAAAACTTCAAACAAGCAAAGGATGGCAGAGATACAGAGAGGATACCAAAAGCATGCCCGGAACCTTAGCAATAAATCAGAAACAAGATGGCCGCGCCCGTTCACGAACGCGCGGGTAAGTTCGCGCGAGATTTTCCTCGCGAACACCCGCGAAATTGTACTAGCAAGCCGCACAATTTGCGAGATTACACTTCGCGCCCGGAAACGGAAATACGTCATGCAAACAAGAAGGCCGCGCCCTTGAACGACCGCGAGGGTAAACAAGCGGCTCGCAAAAACGCACAAAACCTTGCGAACTAACATGCCGCAAAAAAACAAATCGCATATTCGCACGAATTCGCGGCTTCCGAATCCGATCTCACGCAAGTTCGCGCCCCGCAAATCCTGCGAAATTGCAGAAAAACAAGTTTTGCAAAACTGAAAGCACTCAGCAGGTGCAAGAGTACAAACTCATCATTAGTAACCATTCCCTGTAGTGCTTCCTGACTGGGGCCCCTCCAGAGTTCAGTTGCTAGTTTCAACAATTGTATGACCCTGCTCTGACCCTCACAGCAGGCTCATAGAAGAGCTACAAGTAGGCCACAAAGGTCCTGGAAAAAAAAATTGCACTGCAACAGAAAGCAAATTGCTGATAAGGAAGCAGGTGCCAGACCTGGAATTTTAAAACAGTGACACATTAATAAACTAACCCCAAATTAATTCATGTTAGTTGAAGCAGGGCAGGTGTGCTTGCTTTCCCCCCCCCATAGTCTACAGTGATGATGAACCAGAGGGTGGCATTGATGTTACAGAGGGTGGCATGGGTGAAACAGAGGGTGGCAGTGGTGAAACAGAGGGTGCTGGGAACCTGTGATGATGAACCAGATGTAGAAACAACATAGTCGCGACCGTTGCGAGCCGACAAGTAAGTTCGCAATTGCGAACTGGTACCAAACCCTCGCGAACTGGCAGAAACCCTTGCGAACACAAAAAAAAATCTGCAAATTCGCGAGAATTCGCAGATTTTGCGGATTGCGAGTTCGCAAATATGCAAATTCGCGAACGCCAGATTCGCAAAATTCACCCATGCTTAGATACGGATGAAAAATCCAAGTCTCACCCAGCCCATCAGGTGATGGTGTAGAGATGGATTATAAGTGACCCTCTAGCCACAATGTATCAGTAGGTGGTGATGGTGTGCTAAGTGAAAAATTATGTACTAAAATTAACTACTGTACCAGAAAATATGTTTAATAGGCACTGTTACAGTGTTAAGACTAAAATAATGCCCCATAGTGTGAAAATATGACTATGTGAAGGCAAAGTGCAGTGCACTCTGCACTTCACCTTCACATAGTCATATTTTCACACTATGGGGCGTTATTTTAGTCCTAACACTGTAACAGTGCCTATTAAACATATTTTCTGCTACAGTAGTTAATTTTAGTACACACTTTTTCACTTAGCACACCATCACCACCTACTGATACATTGTGGCTAGAGGGTGACTTATAATCCATCTCTACACCATCACCTGATGGGCTGGGTGAGACTTGGATTTTCCATCCGTATCCCAGGTGACGATACTCCGCCATAATGGTGGTCTGATGGGAGTTTTTCAGCCACATGTAATCTTTGGTGTTTTCCATGCCTCAGTTTAGCTCTTAGATTAAGTACAACACACATTTTTTACTTTATATCTCCTGTATGTTTTTTGTTTCTGCACAGTATCCACAATTCGTATCCTTGCTTGTTTGTTGGCTGTTTCAGGCTCCAGACAAGTTTAGTGTAAATCACTAGCTCTTCAGATGGTTCTGTGAAACAAAATTCATGAGCCATCATCGAAAAAACGTCATCTAGTTTGACTACGCCGTTTGCCTCTTACAGTGCACGAAAAGTGATTCTCCTTATTTATTTTGTCAGGAAAACCAATATTTAAAAATGCGTCATCTAAGTTAACTATCCCGTTTGCGTCGCAAAATGCACGCAAAGTGATTCACCTTGCATGCATTGTCAGAGAACCAATATTTAAAAATCATTTACGTATAGTGCTGGTAATTTGAAAAGTATACTCTATCCCCTCTACTAAATTCGCTATCGGGGATCCTTTTTAAATATATGGCTGTAATACTGTAACTTCAAATATCCGGCGAAATGTACATTTATTTTTAAAGTGGGATTTACATGTTATACATCCCGCCTCGCAACTCGATGTGGGTAAAGCAGAACGCAAATACCCAATCTATTTAAAATGCCGCTCCTATGGCGTAACACAACCTTGTCAAACCTATATACAGGTTTGACTAAACAACGCATACTATTCCCGATCTAATTGTTTTATGTGACACATGCCAGTATATCTGTAAGCTCATATGCACCAATTGCAAACTACTACCACGTAGCCCAATATTGCTCACACATAGACAGCAGACAGAATTTCACTCACCTAAAATTCAATATTCTCAATCGTACAAACGTCCCAATGGTGATGTGATAAACCACTCCGGTTAGAGAACACGAACGGTATTCATTTTACCGCCTGTGAGTTTTAAATGAACGCCGACCAATCATACACATATTAAAATCGCTGGCACCAGTCTGCCCGGTCACATTGCGACCTGACGAATACCCGTAGTGCACATTCACGTCTTGTTTTCTATTACAGACACAAGCCAACCATGAAACTCTTGCCATGATTGGTTTACCTTGCATCACATGATGACACTCAGGGAGTCAACCGCACATCGTAAAGGAAAAAGCGTATCTCTCACGATGTTGCTGTTGTTTTTTCTTCGATGCTAGCATTACGTAAGTTTATTGTACCTCAATACACAGAAAGTAGATTGCCAAACTCGTGTAATTAAATGTAAAAAGGAGACAAGTCAACTACCAGATCGTCTCACTAAGAGTAAAAAATGGAGGTTCAATCTCACATCATCCGGTAATGTGCCTCGCATGAGTGCCTATTCATTACACAATGGTAACACGATTCGTGATTTTTAAATCCAAAGCTGCTGCCTTAGTAAACTTTTACATCGCCCAGCAACATGCATCAGACTAAGACTCTCCATCATGTCCAAGTATCCAGAACTGGCTATTCAAAGTGAGTATTCTCATGGCCCATGGGTAATATCGACATGTGATAAGGATGCACTGTACATACTAAAAACATCATAAAATCAGCATTATTTCAAAGTTTACCATACCGCTATACGAAAGTGAGAGAACACTATTCGTTAAACTTATTATTTACAGATTGCCACTAAAGGTCATTATAAGGGGATCTGCTCCAACAAAACGGACATCTGTTCTGAGGCAATATTGGTTGCTATGCCATCACTGTGATAAGAATGCCCACCTAAGGATATGCATTCTTTTTTCATTTTTTTTTTAGGCTCAATACATCGTATGTACTTAAAAATTATATATTCAGTGTTATATTATTACACACAGGAAACTGAGTATACATGATTGAGTTGTAACCCCGTTACACAAAGGGGGTTTTACCCAATAAAGTCGCTGGGACCTGGGTGCTATATGATACATAGAAAGAGTGGTCCCAGTGAAAAGTATCAAAAGTACACAATCAAAATACTTGTTTAACTTTCAAAATAAAACATAAAGAAAAAATGGATTAACACATTGTTCTTTAATCACACTGTGTTATTAGTCTTCAAAAAACGTACTGGCAACGCAATTGTTTTAAGTGCCCTGGGAAAAAGAGGGGTGGGAGGGGGTGTTTGTGTGAGAAAAGAGGGATGTGCAGAATTGGTCATAGTGCAAGCAATATCATCATAACATAAAAAGCATGAAACAACATCAAACTGGCTTCAGAACACTGAGCCAGTATATCCAAATGGAGCAACAAATGATCTACAATGTAACATAGCACCATGCTACCGCTGCTAATATTAATATTCTAGATGCTGGTTGCGCCGGCTAGTGTGTGGTTTATAGCAGTCGACGTTTCGACCCCAAGCAAAAAGGTAGGTTTATTTGAACCCTTAGGGCGGGGTCTTCATCAGGACAAAAAGGATTGTGACAGGGCATTTATTTCATAGGTAGTTGGGCCATCTGGCTCCAACAGAAAACTAGAGAACGTAACGGGTTAACTTCAGGATCTCACGGTCGAAAGACTCGCTTCTAACCCACTCGTTAGTTGAGTTTTCAAGCTTAAACATCAGATGCCATCCTGGTCATCTCAGTGAGGACAGCAGGGTTTCAGAAAGGCCAAAAGGTCCTTGCTGTAAATGTCAGTTCGATTCCATCAAATATCTTCTCAATAGTACACAAGGAAATGTGCACGGGCAGGTCAGTTTCAAATGTGCTTCTGGGGAGAAATAAGCCCTAGCCGCGGTTTTCAAAGACTCTAAAACCTCTAAAGGGAAAACTCCAGGTCCTCTCATACTACCGGTATGGTGAAGCCTCTCATACTACCGGTATGCTACAAAAAAACTGAAACTCATATCCATTATTTAGCTACTCATACTTAGGTACTTCTAATTGCATTATGCATTGTCTGATGGACCTCAAGCCTGAGGACCATACGAGATAGCTCCACGTAGTGCATTAGTTGGTCAGGGCCAATCTATTATACCAGATAATGTTGTTCGTGATCACTGTTAAGACTAAGCATGGGCGGAAAATCCGTTCCGCTCGCGGATTTTGCAGATTTTCGGTAAATTCGCAATCCGTGAACTCTCGCGAATTTACCGAAAATCCGCAAATTCGCACGCAGCGGATTTTTTTTCTTGGTGATACAATATTGTGGCGTGCGGCGTTCACTTACCATCATTCAGCGTTTGTCGAGTTGTTTTTCTCGATATTTTGCGAGTGCTGCTCCATTTTGGATCTTGTGGCGGGATCCCGCGGGAGTTTGGCGACGCAGCGCGAGAGTTCACAATTGCGAACGTGTAGGTGCGGCAGGCAGCAACCATCTTGCACTCGCGAAATTACAAAATTTGCAATTCTACACAAGAAATCCACTAGCAAGCAGCATAGACATTCTGAAAATGTTGATTTTTATCAGAATAACTCCTCAGGTTGACATTTGCCTGCACTTTTTTGGATTTGAGGCCTTTTGACTTTCTTTGGATCACTTTTGGATTAGAAATCAACTTTCACAAGTAAGTTTGTTTGGGGCATTACAGTTGCTGTTCTGCAGAAAAACGAGTTTTGCAAAACTGAAAGCACTCAGCAGGTGCAAAAGTTCACTCATCATTAGTAACCATTCCCTGTAGTACTTCCTGAGGGGCCCCTCCAGAGTTCAGTTGCCTATGATTGTTTGGGGCATTACAGTTGCTGTTCTGCAGAAAAACGAGTTTTGCAAAACTGAAAGCACTCAGCAGGTGCAAAAGTTCAAACTCATCATTAGTAATAGTAACCATTCCCTGTAGTGCTTCCTGACTGGGGCCCCTCCAGAGTTCAGTTGCTAGTTGCAACAATTCTATGACCCTGCTCTGACCCTCACAGCAGGCTCATAGAATAGCTACAAGTAGGCCACAAAGGTCCTGGAAAAAAAATTGCACTGCAACAGAAAGCAAATTACAGATAAGGAAGCAGGTGCCAGACTGGAATTTTAAAACAGTGACACAATAATAAATCAACCCCAAATTAATTCATGTAAGTTGAAGCAGGGCATGTGTGCTTGCTTTTCCCCCCCATAATCTACAGTGATGATGAACCAGAGGGTGACATTGATGTACCAGAGGGTGGCATGGGTGAAACAGAGGGTGGCAGTGGTGAAACAGAGGGTGCTGGGAACCTGTGATGATGAACCAGACGTAGAAACAACATAGTCTCGACCGTTGCGAGCCAACAAGTAAGTTCGCAATTGCGAACTGGTACAAAACCCTTGCGAACTGGCAGAAACCCTTGCAAACACAAAAAAAAATCTGCAGATTCGCGAGAATTCGCGGATTTTGCAGATTGCAAGTTCGCAAATACGCAAATTCGCGAACGCCAGATTCGCAAAATTCACCCATGCTTATTTAAGACCCATGGATACTGCTCTCAATTTACAGATACAATGGGCATCGTTCTATCGCAAGAGAAGTTCCCTGTCCCCATCTCTTCCATCCATTGTCACACATTCAATTGCATGGAACTTGAAATTAAACCTGGGAAGGGTAGAGCTACAGTCATGTGAACAGATAGCATAGGATTGATCATTTTTTAAGACAGCCCTGCGATGTTCCTGAATGCGGATGCGTAGCTGTCTCACAGTACTTCCTACATACATTTTTGAACAGTCACATATGATCGCATAGATAACGTATGTCGACTGGCAGTTGATGAAGCGTATGATTCCATACACTCTCTTGCTGTTATAGGAGAAATGTGTTGTTCAGAGATCCATGTGGCAGACATTACAGTTGCCACACATGAAGAATCCTTTGGCGCTCCTCAACCACAAGTCAGACCCATGTGACTTAATGGCAGTGTAGCTGGGACATAAAACTTCCCTTAAGGTTTGGGATCTTTTGTAAGTCCCACACGGTTTATCAGTAACCGGTGATGCAACTCCTGGGACACATTTTAAAAAGTTCCAGTGCCTATGTAGGATTTTGTACAAATCCTGATTCAAGCCGGAGTGAGTGGTTATAAAAGCCAACTGCTCCTTCTGGGTTTTCTTGGCACATATTCTGAGGGTGTCTTCTCTTCTCACCTTCGTAACTCTTCCCAAAGCCTGATTCAGCTCATCATTCGTGTACCCACGTTTTTTCAACAGTTAAGAGAACCCATTGGTTGTCCCTCAAACATCTGATCCACGCTACAATTTCTCCGCACCCTAATAAACTCTCCATATGGAATAGCTCTTTTCGTGCTCAGGGCATGAGCACTCTCATGATGCAGTACACTGTTTACTGCTGTGTCTTTTCTGAACATAGTACTATGCAGTTTATTGTCCACTTCAAACAACTCCAGATCTAAAAAATGAATATTAGTTTGGGACATATTAATTGTTAATTTTACATTAAACAGATTGTCATTGAGAAACTGGAAATACTCTAGAAAGCATTCCTTGGTGCCTGTCCAGATTAAAATCATGTCGTCAATGTAGCAACCCCAAAAATAAACAAAACCAGTCCACTTAGCTGCTCCGGGGTACCAGGCATGACATTTCTCGTACCACCCCATAAATAAATTCATATACGAAGGTGCGAACTTGGACCCCATTGCTGTCCCTTGTTGCTGGTGGTACCAATCATGGTTGAAGAGAAAAACATTGTTACCTAGGATGAGATGGACCATTTCTATAATCATAGTACTATGTTCCAAATACATGGCATCTCTAGGAGACAACAAACGTTCCATTCCTAGCTGACCATATTCACTTTTGAAACACGTATATAGGGATTCGACCAGAGTCATAGACTCATTATCTTCCAAAGATAGCAAAAGTGAAACATGTTGTAAGTGAGCAATGAAATATTCTGAATTGGTGATCTGCTTCATCTTGCCCTGCATATTTTCTGTATTGTTTAGATGACAATGAGATTTCAATTTAGCCTTACGAAGGAACTTGAATAGATCAGTATGAATTACAGAAAAAACACCTCTATATGTTGCACAGAAACCCAGCCCTTTATTCAATACAGAGACTTCAGCGTCATCCAGCACATGACTTGACAAATTAACAACAATATTGTCTGTACCAGGGAAATGTTCATGTCTCCCAATATCATGTGAAATCATTAATTGTTCATTTTCTTCTTCTGGTTCCTTGTAAGAACCCCAGAGTTTCTTTCTGTTTTTCCTGCGTCCGCCCCTTCTGGTCTTCCACCCATATTGTTCTGTTTGCTGCCAATTCGATATCTTAACACCTCTTCTAAAAAAGAGGTCGGTGAAGGAAATGAGGCTGTATTAATTTCAGATCCATTTCCTGTTACCAATGCCAAATCTTCAGTAAAGTATGCATTGGAACTACTATGAAGACTTGAAGCTGCGCCCACACTTAAGGTATCACTATCTTTCACTTTTGGTACTGAGATTTTGTCAACTTTTTGTGCAAAAGTGTAAATATGACCTTTTGCATCATTCCTGTCATCCCTGGCTATCTTATTTAATTTTCTCTGCTTTATGATGCATTGGTGTTTCTGAATCTGTTCCTTCAAAATTACATAATTTTTTTCTGTCGCATCTTTTAAATTAAGATTTTTTATCTCTTTCTCCAAGATTCGAATTTCCTTCCTCAGCTTTAAACATTTACGATCAGAATGTTGGATTAAGATTTGCGTCATAGTACATGATGAATTTTGCAAGTTCCCTTCCCTGTCAGTTAACAGATCCGGGTCGAGATCCTCAAACGTAGGAAAGGTGAGTATACGGAGTCCTCGAGGAATTTTCTTATTATCTAAGTATCGTTTTAGAGTGACTCCGTCCCACCACTTGGACAATTCATTCTTTTTTAGCCTCTCCAATTATATAAACTTACTTTTAAGACCTTCCCCTGCAGGGGATGTTGTTGTATTGTCAGACTTATTTGAACTTCCCAAATTAAAGAGGTCCCTCGCCAACCCCTCTCTGTCAACATCAAAATCCATCCTTTCTGTGTATGTATCATGTAACAGTGTAAGTAGTGCTGGCAACCCCCTACAATACAAAATAGAGAACAGCACAGGCAGTGGGGGAAAACAATTAAAGCCACACTTACTCTTCTATCACTGAGTGTAGGCTCATTTAGTAATCTAGCTTGTGCCCTCCTTTGTAGGTCTACTGCCCTAGGGCCTAAATTAAACTATACACTACAATCACTCAAAAAGGCACATAATAAATAGCATATTATATGCACATAGATCACACAGATTGATAAGGAGACTTGTCTTCATAGAAAATTCTTCTTTTATTCTTGATCCATACAGCCAATGGGTTTCACCCCAAAGGGCTTCATCAGGGCTGTTAAAAACAACAGATCATTGATCATAAATACCTATCTCACATAAGATCATAAACCCTTCACCCTAAATGCAGTAGTGGGAATGTTCTTGAACCAGAAAGGAAACAGTGCCTCTGATGGTAAACAACAAATGACACCATCCGCCATGAGAACACCCACCCAAAAAAACAAGACTCTATAGAGTGATGAGTAATAACAGAGAGTATTAGGACTCCAATTACCCATTCCAACAAAAAAACACATTCAGTCAGTCTTTGTGAGGTTAGGACAAACCCCATAGGACGACAACCATTAAATGAGTATATTTACCCATTTAGTTGTACCACACATTAGGTGACCACAATTGAATATCTAGGCCACAGCCAGGGAAGGAAACCAATTTGCACAAAAACCAACTGCACAAGTCATATATTAGACCTGTCTTTTTGTTGAGACTCAACACCAGTGACTAAGTGAAGTTTAAAACACATAATCCATAAAATCCAATGATTTTTCATTTACCTGACGCGGAAACCTTTATTCCACATGCCTTGCAAGTTGATAAGTAATCCACCAACACACCAGTCAAGCACAGATATCCTAGAGCAGAACAGATCAGTCTCTGTTAAGACCACATTTATCATCTTTTTACTTAATCATTAGTATCATGGCTTGGATATTCGCCATCCTATGTCAAAAACATTTGATGCAAAGCACCAAATGGCAAATTCATGTACCTTGTCACGTTAGACGTTTCTGCACAGTATCCACAATTCATATCCTTGCTTGTTTGTTGGCCGTTTCAGGTTCCAGACAAGTTTAGTGTAAATCACTATCTCTTCAGTTGGTTCTGTGAAACAAAATGATGAGACATCATCGAAAAAACGTCATCTAGTTTGACTACAGCGTTTGCCTCTTACAGTGCAAGAAAAGTGATTCTCCTTATATATTTTATCAGGAAATCCAATATTTAGAAAAGCGTTATCTAATTTAACTATCCCGTTTTCGTTACACAATGCACGCGAAGTGAATCCCTGTGGGACTCTGCAGTTAATTTCTGTGGGTTCGGAGAGAAAGGGTGGCAGTCTGATTCTTTGGCTCCTGCCGGTCTGGAATGATCTGATCCAGTCGAGGGCGGTGCCTTGTATGCCAGTGTCATGTAGTCTGGTTGCGAGTTTGCGGTGAGAGACAGTATCGAATGCTGCTGATAGGTCAAGTAGAATCAGGGCAGCAGTGTGGCCTTGGTCGAGGAGGGAGCGGATGTCATCCGTGGAGGCGAGTAGGGTGGTCTCCGCACTGTGGTTGCTTTGGAATCCAGATTGTGAAGGGTAGAGGATGGTGTTGTCTTCGATGAACCTTGTCAGTTTTGCGTTGACTGTCTTATAAGTGACTTTGGGTGTGAAACGGAGGATCGAGATGGGCCAGTAGTTTCTGAGGTCAGTCCGGTCTGCCGAAGGCTTCTTGTACAGGGACCTGATTTATGGCTCTTTCCAATCATCAGGGAAGTAGCCGGTCTTTTTTTTTCTTAAAGGTGGTGTTGATGGTGCATTGCAACATGGGTGCGATGCTGGAGATGGCTCTGTGGTATACGTGGGGGAGCAGGGGTCTATAGGGACCCCGGAGTGGAGGCTGTTCATGGTCGCAGCTAGGCCTGGGTTATAAATTCCATCCGGCTCGTGGAATTTGGGCAATTCCGTGTTCCGCAGAGAATGCCGGAATTGACAAAATGTAATCGATCCACGGTGTCGCGGAATTTTCCTTGTTTGCGCTTTCAAAATACGTGTTCACAAGTGTGGAATTAACTTACTGGGATCCCTGCAGTCACAACGAGTTTTTCTATCCGTTAGCTTGTGCCATGAGATTTTGGTAGCCGGCCATGCGATCCCGCCAGAGTGTGCGATCGCGAACATGTCATTCGGATGCGCCCGTGTCTGCGAATAGGAAACACGCATCGCAAGCAGGTGGGACAAGTGGAAGATGGCTGCGCCAATTGGCAACCGCATTGGCAAGTTTGCCAGATTTTTCCCCCATTACGCAAACAGCGTTCGTGAACAGGAAAAATGCATCGCGAACGGGTGGAACAAGTGGAACCCTGCAGGCTCGCAGAGATTTTTTACCGGTATGCGGGGCTTTGCGTAGCGCGACAACCCAAATTCCGCCTATCCCTAGTCGCAGTGGTCTCCTCTGTTGTGATCAGTGTCCAGGCAGAGAAGGTTGTCTGGCTGGCATTGCCACTGGGCGGATCGGGTGCAGGGTTGGGCGTGTGGTCGTTGAAGTGGTCGTAGATGTTCTTTATCTTTAGGTGGAAGTAGGATCCGAGTTTGTCCTGCGAGGGGTTGATGTTTTTAGCTTTGCTGCGGGGTTTGGAGAATTCCTGGATGACACTGAAGAGTTCCTTGGAGTTGCTGGAGATGGTGAGGATTTTGTTGAGGTTGAAGGTCCTTTTGGTGTTGGTGATGTGTTGATGGTATTCTGGCGTGACGTCCTTAAAGGTGGTGCAGTTGTCAAGTATCTTTAGTTCTTCTCCAGGAGTCTGCTGGATCGTCTGGTCTCTTGGAAATCGGTGGTGAACCAGGTGGATTTTCTGGGGTGCTGCTTGTTGGGCTTGCACAGCGGGGCGAGTTTTTGAGCGCAGTTTGTGATCCAGGTGTGGAGTTCCATGGCCACGACGTTGGCGTCGGTTGCAGGGGAGGTGGTGTTGACATTAAGGGTGGAGTTGAGTTGGTCCTCGGTGACTCTGCTCCAGTTCCTACATGGGAGGCGCGGATAGGTTTAGGTGGCTTGAGTTTGTTGACGAGAAAGTATATGCAGTGGTGGTTGGTCCAGGGGGGCTGAGTGGTGTGGCTGAAGTGGAGGCTGTTGCCTCCAGCGAAGGAGGGGTCGAGAGTGTGTCCTGCCTTGTGGTTTGGGGTTGGTGACGAGTTGTTTCAGTCTGATGTAGGCGAGGGTGTTGGGGTCATTGAGGTTATCAAGATGGAAGTTTAGATCTTCGATGAGTATCTAGTCTGTGGTGGCGATGGGGTGGGATGTTATGAGGTCGGTGATGGTGTCGGCAAAGAATGCTTGGGGGCCGGGGGGTTTGTAGGCGAGTGGAGTTAGGGCTGGTCTGATTTCCACAAGGAAGGCAATGTCGGGAGAGAGCGAGTCTAGGAGATTCCAGATTTCCATGACGTGTCTGTGCAGAGAGCAGACATTGAGGAGGATGCATCTTAGGGTGTCGAGGTGTTGGCGGCTGGAGCAATGGTGAAGGTCTGGCAGCATTGGCGGCAAAAGAATTGGCTGTGGGTTGTGTTAGGAGTGGCTTTCTGGCATGTGTTGTTTCTTCCGGAGTTAGGTACGAGAAGGGTGGCTGCATTGTGGCTGTGCATGGTCCAGAATCCAGGGTCCCGGTGCTGGTAGGGGTCGGACCGTGGACAGGGGCAGACGGGCTTCCTTTGGAATGCCTTCAGTGCACCAGCGACATGTACGCACAGCAGCCACCATTAAGTAGGGGAGAAGGGAGGGATCAGCAGCTAGGTGACGGGAAACTGGCATGGACAGGAGGGAGGGGCCGCAGGGATAGCAGCGATTTACAAAAGGGGGTGGTGACAGCAGGGACAGCAGCAGCAGCAGCAGCAGTCAGGGGGAAGTGGGGAAAAACAGAGCAAGCACAAAACCAGAAATAAACAAATACTAAAAACTGTAAACTATAAACAAATACTAAAACAAAACAGTACCAAGAATTACAAGCGCAGCTGACCTACCAAGGAACTGGAATCAAGCAGAGACAGGAACCGGCACACACATAGGATAAACCTGGAAGACAGCGCCCTTAAACACCTCCCAGGAGGAGACTGCTGCAGAGTAGGTGGAACAGAGTTGCTGGGGAGGGATCAGGCCTGAGACCTAAGGTCAGAGGTCTTTTTTGTGCTCCCTCGCAGCGGAAGCCATTAAGTAGGGGAGGGGGGAAGGACGAGTAGCTAGGAGGCTGGAAACAGGCATGGACAGAGGGAGGGGCTGCAGGGGCAGCAGTCGGGGGAAGCTGGGAAAAGCGGAGCGGGCACAAAACCAGAAGTAAACTAATACTAAAAACTATAAACAAATACTAAAACAAAACAGTACCAAGAATTACAAGCACAGCTGAACCCACCAAGGAAATGGAATCAGGCAGAGGCAGGAACGGGCACACACGGAGAAAAAACCTTGCAGACAGCGGCCTTGAACACCTCCCAGGAGGAGGCTGGAGGGCTCAGCGGGGGAGTAGGTGGAGCAGAGTTGCTGGGGAGAGAGCAGGCCTGAGATCAAGGTTTCTGAATTCAGCAAGGGGTCATTTGTTTATATCCTTCAAGGTTTCTTTATAGAAACTAACAGTTGAAAATAGGAAAAATGTTAAATGAGTGTAAAAAAACAGCCAAATGTTTTTAAGAAATATACGGTCACATCCTCTGGATCTTTCTGGTTGTGGGGATTTATAGGACTTGTAGGTTCACCAAGAACCTGACGAACTCAGAGTCAATAACTGAGCAGCTTCTTGCAATGGTTTTTTATACTGTACCGGGTATATAGATATTCATTTGGGAAAATATATACAGTGACAAATCAGGATGAAAGACACCTCTGTATTTTTTAAATTGGAAGAAAATAGAAACAGTAGCTTTTGCACATTTCCAAAATTGTGAGTACCCATACTAACATTCAAATTATAGGACATTTTTCAAAGTGACTTCTTTTTTACACATTGTGTTTCATTTGGAAGGCAGAAATGCATTGATGGTCAATAGGTAATAACAGTTTCTCTACAAGTCTGTGTTACCCTAAGTTTCCAGATAAAAATGGCACCTAACTTCTGTGGGTAGCTTAGTGCCCGTTACAGGAAACGTCTCAAAATGCAATGTGGACACACCACATTTTTACTGTGAAAACTGACAATTTTTTTCAAAGTGCCTAGCTGTGGATTTTGAACCCTAGCTCTGCCGGCACATAGGGAAACCTAGCAAACCTAAACATTTCTTTAAAACTAGACACCCAGGGAAATCAAGGATGGGGTGACTTGTCTGCCTCTCACCAGGTTCTGTTACCCAGAATCCTTTGCAAACCTCAAACTTTGTAAAAAGAAAAAACACATTTTCCTCACATTTCTGTGATGGAAAGTTCTCGAATCTGCATGGATCCACAAAATTCCACCCATCCACATTCTCCAAAGTCTTCCAATAAAAATGGTACCTCACTTGTGTGGGTAGGTCTAGTGCCCACGACAGACAACGGCCCAAAACGCATATAGTGAATACTGACCCATTTTTTGCAAAGTGCCTTGCTGTGGATTTTGAACCCTAGCTCTGCCTGCACTGAGAAACCCAGCAAAGCTATACATTTTTTAACAGTAGATACCCAGGGGAATCCGGGATGCGTTGGCATGTCTTGCTCTCGCCTCGTTCTGTTACCCAGAATCCTTTGCAAACCTCAAACTTTGTTAAAAAAAGCACATTTACCTCACACACCTTTCTGTGATGGAAAGTTCTGGAGTCTGTGTGGATCCAAAAAATTCCATGCACCCTGCATTTCCAAAGGTCTTCTGATAAAAATGGTACCTTACTTGTGTGTGTAGGCCTAGTGCACACAACAGGAAATGGCCCAAAACGCAGATACATGGTAGTGACTCCTGTTAATCACCAGTCTTTCCGCTTGATTACAAAGTGGTTATACTGAAGTCCTGCTCGCGCTTTGAAAATTGCTTTGAAAATTGCTTAACCTGCTAATTATGAGTCCTCTGCTTGATCTATTACGAAGCTGATGTACTGACCTACATCTAGATGATTCTTCCGACAAAATGGCAAACAAACTGACCGGAAAACTCCTGGCGCTACTGCTTAATGAAAAAGTACTGAAATCCACTCACTGGAAGGACCATTTATTGGACCCTATATTTAGTAATCGTAACTTTAAGGATGTACACTTTCTGATCCCGGTCCCTCTCCCTCTCCTAACATAATATCTGTAGAAGAACAAAATTGGTCCAAACTTCCCACTGATTCGTGGAAACATGTCTTGGAAACCAGACAGCAACCCCAATCTTAACCTAGCCATCGAGAATTTCAATCGATGGATCCAAGACTCACTGGATTTAGTACTCCCTATGAAACCCACTCTGAAAATCAGCAGGAAGAATACCGCTCCCTGGTTCACCCCTGAGCTGAGAGAGCTAAAACAATCCTGCAGAAGGTTTGAAAGGAGATGGAGACGGGACTACTCTAACCCTATCAAACTGGAATATAGAGAATCCATTAGGTCCTACAAGTGTGACATTAGAGCTGCCCAGTTTTTTATTAAAACAAGATTAATCTATCAGCAAACTCCCCCAAAGAAATCTTTTGTATCGCTAAGACTCTATCCAAACTCCCCTTGCAACAGCCTTCAACTGATGGTGCTCTTGCTCGCTGCAATAACCTGGCAGAATTCTTTTTACAGAAAATCCAAAAGATCTATACCTCCTTTGCGATCCAACAGAACCAGCACAGTGTGCTGCCTATGCATGAATCTCATCTTCACCCTCAAACCTTACTAGAACAATTTCCACCTTGAAATACTGTTTGTTGAGCCCAATCTTACTAATCTTAAATCTGGCTCTCCCGAGGACTCTGCCCCCACCCCATGTCCTCACCTTAGCCATGGATATCATCTGTCCTGCTGTACTGGATCTCGTAAACTTCTCTATCTCATCTGGTACTGTTCCCCCAGCTTGGAAATGTGGCATGGTCAAAGCCCTGCTAAAAAAAACCAATCTAACTCAGGATGACCCCGCCAACTACAACCCCATTTCTCTTCTTCCCTGGGTGAGTGAAATACTTGAGAAACACATAAATATCACCATTGTGAGCTTCCTGGAATCAAATGATTTACTTCATCCCTCCAAACCGGTTTTCGCCCCCAGTTTGGTACCGAGATGGCCCTGCTGGCAGCAACTGAGGAGGCAAGAGGGATCCTGGATCTAGGGGGTACTGCAGTGATCATCCTCCTCAACCTCAATGCCGCTTTCGACACTGTCAATCATAACACCTTGAGCCAAAGACTCAAAAATCTAGGAGTGGCCGGCACTGCACTAACCTGGCTGCAGTCTTTCCTGAGTGGACGCTCCTTAAAGGTCTTTGAAGGAGATGTAGCCTCAAATCAGTTGCCTCTCAGTTGGGCGGTTCCTCGGGGCTCCTGCCTGAGACCCACACTGTTCAATATATCTATGAGACCTCTGGCGGAGATTGGCTATCCATTTGGCATAAAAATCATCACCTACACAGATGATACGCAGCTTGTGGTGGCTCTCAATCACCCGCGAGAGCGACGAGCACCCTAATATCTTGCCTAGAAGAGGTTGCCAGATGGATGGAGCACTCATGCCTCAAACTCAACGTGGACAAGACGGAGCTCATTCTCCTGGGAAACTCTCCTTCTTTCAACGCTGACTTACTCTGGCCCAACTGCCTTGGGCCTGCTCCAATCCCTAAAGAACAGATCAAGAGCCTTGGTATCTGGCTCGACCACTCACTCACCTTCAATCATCAAGCAGTGAAACTCTCAGCCACCTGTTTCGGCTTGCTTAGAATGCTTCGCAAGATCCTTCCCTTTCTCCCTTTCATGCTAGAAGGATCATGGTCCAGGCCCTTATCCTCTCCCGCTTGGACTATGGGAATGTCCTACATCTGGAAGCCCCACAGTGCACCCTCAATTAGCTCTGGATAATCCAGAACTGCGCGCCTGCCTACTTCTACAGATCCCCCGCCGACAGTCTGCTAAGCCAGCCCTAGGGTTCCTTCACTGGCTGCCGATTCGGGAAAGGACTCAGTTCAAAACCTAGTGCTTTTTGGAAAACTGGCCCAGCTATTATCCAATCCCTGATGACCCCTACCAACCCAGAAGAGACCTCTGCTCAACAGCAGCTTTTCTCTCTCTACCCCCATAATAAATAGAGCCAGATGTGGCGGACGGTCCTTCTCCTATAAGGCCGCTATCCTCTGGAACGCTCTTCTACTTCAGCTTCGGAAAGTGCCCACCCTGTTAGCCTTTCTTAAGCTTTTAAAAACATGGCTCTTTAGGAACGTTATGTAACTCTAACTGCTCAGTCCTCTGTTGTGTTGTCTGTAGTGCTGGGAGACCTCAGGGTAGCTATCACGCTCTATAAATGTCATTTCATTCATTTATTCATTCAACGTGGACACACCACATTTTTACAGTGAAAACTGACCCTTTTTTTGCAAAGTGCCTAGCTGTGGATTTTGAACCCTAACTCTGCCGGCACCTAGGAAAACCTAGCAAACCTATATTTTTTTTAAACTATACACCCACAGGAATCCAGGATGGGATGACTTGTCTGGCTATCACCAAGTTCTGTTTCCGAGAATCAGTTGCAACCATCAAACTTTATAAAAAAAAAAATTTCCCCACAGTTCTGGCATCTACCTGGATCCACAAAATTAAATAAAAATGGTATCTCACTTGTGTGGGTAGTCCTGGTGCTCACAACAGGAAATGGCCCAAAACGCAATGTGGACACACCACATTTTTACAGTGAAAACTAACCCTTTTTTTCAAGGTTCCTAGATGTGTATTTTGAACCCTAGTTCTGGCGGCACCTAGGGAAACCTAGCAAACATATACATTTATAAAAACTAGACACCCAGGGAAATCCAGGATGGGGTGACTTGTCTGGCTCTCACCAGGTTCTATGTATGTATGTATGTATGTGTGTTCTTATGTAGCGCTCGACTTACCCTAGGGCATCTCGGCGCTTGCATTGGGAACCCGTCCTGGCTTTTCCCTGTGAGATAACAAGTACTGGGCATCCCCAAGGTGAAAGCCAGGCATCCCGCCGCAGGGGGGCCGTTGTGGAGATTAAGCAAGCTTAATGCCCAGAGTTGCATAGTGTGAACCCGTGATTAAAGTGGGCACCGAAGTGAGAATTATCGAGTCCGTGGACAATTGGACTCAAGACCCTGCCGCATCGGGAATTGAACCCTGGTCCCGGGTCCGACCTCTGCCTCAGGGAATGCCTCCTCTAACCAGTGAGCCTCACTTCTTCTTCTATTACCCAGATCCTTTGCAAACCTCTAAATTTGTCAAACAAGCCACGTTTCTGTCATGGAAAGTTCTGGAATCTGCGTGGATCAACAAAATTAAACCCACCCCGCATTCCCCCTCAGTCTTCCAATAAAAATGGTACCTCAGTTTTGTGGGTAGGCCAAGTACCTGTGACAAGAAACGGCCCGAAACGCAACATGGACACACAACATTTTTACACTGAAAACTGACCCTTTTTTTGCAAAGTGTCTAGCTGTAGATTTTGAAACCTAGGTCTGCGGCCACCTAGGGAAACCTAGCAAACATATACATGTTTTAAAACTGGACACCCAGATAATCCAGGATACAGTGACTTGTCTGGCTCTCACCAGGTTATGTTACCCAGAATCCTATGCAAACCTCAACCTCTGTAACATAAAACACATTTTCCTTACATTTCTGTGATGGAAAGTTCTGGAATCTGCTTGGATCAACAAATTTCCTACCACCCAGATTTCCCCCTGGTCTCCCGATAAAAATGGTACCTCACTCGCGTGGGTTGGCCAAGTACCCACGACAAATCGTATTAAGGAGGCATCAAAATGACCTATCACAAAACAACCTGCTTTTGCAAGGGGGGTCACCTGGGTTTTTGGCCCTGTGCTCAGCAGCGATCTAATGAAACCTACACAATTCTGAAAAAATATATATCTGGGGAAGTACAGCGAGGTATGACTTGTGTGGACCCCCCAGTGTTTTCGTACCCAGAATCCCCTACAAACCTCAAATTTAGCTGAAAAAAATCAAATTGATCTCAAATTTCTGTGTGGAAAAGTTGTGGGATTACCGGGCTGACACAAATTTCCTACCACCCAGCATTCCCCCAGGTCTTCCAATAAAAATGGTCCCTCACTTGTGTGGGTGGGACAAGTACCCGCGACAGGCAAGGGGCCAAAACATATTGAGGAGACATCAAAATTACCTATCACAAAACAACTTGGTTTTGCAAGGGAGTCACTTGGGTTTTTGGCCCTGGGCTCAGGGGCCATCTCATTAAACCTACCAAGCCCACACATTTCAGAAAATTAGACACCCAGGGTAGTCCAGCGACGTTTGGCTTTCATGGAACCCCTCACATTTTCCTACCCAAAATCCGCTGCAAACCTCAAATTCAGCTGAAATGAATCACATTTTCCAGATATTTTCGTGTGGAACCACTGTGCCGTCACAAATGTCCTACCCCACAGCATTCCCCTTAGTTTCCCGAGTAAAATGATACCTCACTTGTGTGGGTGGGGCATTGGCCTGTGACTGGAAAGAAGCCAAAAAACATGGGGATGAAGGGTATAGGAATGCAAAATTTAAGCACTAAATTTGTTTTAAAATACGTTTTTAGCCCATTCTGAATTGAACACCCACACTAGTGAGGTATCGTTTTAGTCGGGAGACTGAGGGGAACGCTGTGGGGTAGGACGTTTGTGCTAACCAGGCAGTACACTATTAGACTCACGTATGCTCCCAAAAACTCTTTTGAGTGTGATCCAATTTTAAACATGTGGGCACACACAGCCCAGGATTAGAAGGACAATCAGCACAGTGCATACGACTCTCCTTCCGCATACCTCTTCACAAACAGACTCTTCAGGCCATATTATCAAGAACGGGCGATAACATCGCTGCTTTAGCGGCAGGAAACTGCTGCTAAAGGGGCGATAAGGGGTTTGATAATATGCCCTAGAGAATTCCAATAGAAGCCCAGACTCTGGTAGGAAGGACCTCAATCCTGGGCTTCTATTGGAATCCTCTAGGGCATAATATCAAGCCCCTTATTGCCGCTTTAGTGGCAGTTCCCTGCCACTAAAGCGGCGATAATGTTGCACCCGTTATTGATAATATGGCCCTTTATCTCTTACAGGGATTGGTTTTTTTTGGGCATGGGAGGAATTACATCAGGAAAGTGGTGATCTTGCAATCTAGTCACATCCTCCACCACTCCAACCCTTGCAAAACTTGACTGTTCAGTACAACAAGGCTGCCTATCACAGACTCCTGAAACTGAACAAAAGTCATCTTTGACGCAGGAGAACACTCCTTGAACACAAGAAAAGCATTAAAAAGTTTCTAAATTGAAGAGATGAATGACCAACTTCTTAAACTAAATGCAAGCCTTAAGAATAGCAGTGTAAGGTTCGAACCTCTGATCTACTCTATCAACACATCCCATGTGCTTATTGTAGTCTACAATGCACACAGGTTTGCTCACTTCAGCAACCTGACCCAGTGTACGGTTAGAGCGGATTGGGCCACAAACAAAAGCATCCACTTTGAACAATTTCTTAACCCATTTACCACAGGAGCAATTCCGCTGAGGTGCAGCTGCTTTGAAGAGTGGACGGGGCCGAGTCGGCCAACATATGTGCATAGCACTACGGAAGTAGTGCTCGCAATGGCTGTTGACTGACAAAAGCACACAACAGGTTAAACAATTGGAGAGCAGTGTAGAAGTTCTCAAGGTACAAATAGTGACCTTTGTTAAACAGTCTTCTAGCAAGTTCTGACACAATTTTCTCTGAAACTCCAAAAATGGAAGGACAACCAGGAGGGTCAATAGTGGAATCCCTACCAGACTACATTCGGAAATTATACATATATTCTGTCCTACTCTCAGACAACAAACACATCTTAATTCCATAATGTGCCCTCTTGCTAGGAATGTACTGCCTAAAAACCAAACAGCCCTTGACCAAGACCAAAGATTCATCAACAGCTAAGTCTTTTCCTGAAGTATTGATGTGTGAAAATCGATCTACAAAGTGATCAAGGACAGGCCGAATCTTAAAAAGACGGTCACGGTCAGGGTGATCTCTTGGCAATGCTAAAGCATTATCAAGAATATATAATGTTACAACGCAAACAATTACAACGCATGATTTAACAACGTAGTTTTTACCGCACAGCTACCATTACATCGCATGATTTTACAACGCATGCCTTTACAACACATTTTTTAAAACTACCATTGCAACGCATTCCATCACAACGCATGCCATTACAAAGCATACAATTACAACGCATATTACTTTTAGGGCAACAGTAGGGTAAGTGTTGGAAAGTGTAGGGGTAAAAATTACTATTCCCACTCCAGTGAGCGCAACAGTAGGGAAAGTGTTGGATAGTGTAGGGGTAAAAATTACTATTCCCATTTACCCCAAAACCGATACCCACTATAAAACAAAAAAATCTCCATTACTTACCTTATAATGTTATGCGTTGTAATGGCATGTGTTGTAATGGCATGCTTTGTAGTGACATGCGTTGTAATGGCATGCGTTATAATCAGTCAATCAATCAATCAGGTGTTCGTTAAGCATGACTACCACCTGTAAGGGTCTCAAGGTGCTGGGGGTTCGCAGGTTCCATGCCATCATGGAGGTGATCTGTCGAAGAGCCAGGTTTTGAGGTTTCTTTCGAAGATGGGGAGCGTTGTTGTCTGTCTGAGGTGGAGCGGAAGTTTGTTCCAGGCTCTGGCCGCACAGAAGGAGAAGGATCGCCCTCCCGATCTGGTCTTTCTGGTGCGGGGGACCACAACATAGGAGAGCTGGGTGGATCGTAGGGTCCTTTGGGGTGCATGGAATTTGAGTCGGCTGTTCAGGGTTGCTGGCCCGGTGTCTTGGAGGGCCTTGAGAGCATGGGTTAGTATCTTGAAGGCGACCCTAGCTTTGATGGGGAGCCAGTAGAGTGTGCGCAGGTGCTGGGAGATGTAGCAGTGTCTTAGGAGGTTGAGAACCAGTTTTGGTGCTGCGTTTTGGATGTTCTGTAGCTTGGTGGTGAGGTTTTTGTTTATTCTGGCATAGAATACGTTGCCGTAGTTGAGCCTACTGGTGACTAGGACGTGAGTGACTGTCTTTCTGTGTTCGACGATGATCCATTTGAAGGTATTACATAGGAGACGGAGGGTGTGGAAGTAAGAGGACGAGACAGAGTTGCTTTGAAGAGTGGACGGGGCCGAGTCGGCCAACGTATGTGCATTGCACTACGGAAGTAGTGCTCGCAATGGCTGTTGACTGACAAAAGCACGCAACAGGTTAAACAATTGCACAGCAGTGTAGAAGTTCTCAAGGTACAAATGGTGACCTTTGTTAAACAGTCTTCTAGAAAGTTCCGACACAATTTTCTCTGAAACTCCAAAAATGGAAAGACAACTAGGAGGGTCAATAGTGGAATCCCTACCAGACTACATCCGGAAATTATACATATATTCTGTCCTACTCTCAGACAACAAACACATCTTAATTCCATAATGTGCCCTCTTGCTAGGAATGTACTGCCTAAAAACCAAACAGCCCTTGACCAAGACCAAAGATTCATCAACAGCTAAGTCTTTTCCTGAAGTATTGATGTGTGAAAATCGATCTACAAAGTGATCAAGGACAGGCCGAATCTTAAAAAGACGGTCACAGTCAGGGTGATCTCTTGGCAATGCTAAAGCATTATCAAGAATATATGATGTTACAACGCAAACAATTACAACGCATGATTTAACAACGTAGTTTTTACATCACAGCTACCATTACATTGCATGATTTTACAACGCATGCCTTTACAACACATTTTTTAAAACTACCATTGCAACGCATTCCATCACAACGCATGCCATTACAAAGCATACAATTACAACGCATATTACTTTTAGGGCAAAAGTAGAGTAAGTGTTGGAAAGTGTAGGGGTAAAAATTACTATTCCCACTCCAGTGAGTGCAACAGAAGGGAAAGTGTTGGATAGTGTAGGGGTAAAAATTACTATTCCCATTTACCCCAAAACCCATACCCACCATAAAACAAAAAAATCTCCATTACTTACCTTATAATGTTATGCGTTGTAATGGCATGTGTTGTAATGGCATGCTTTGTAGTGACATGCGTTGTAATGGCATGCGTTATAATAAGTCAATCAATCAATCAGGTGTTCGTTAAGCATGACTACTCACCTGTAAGGGTCTCAAGGTGTTGGGGGTTCGCAGGTTCCATGCCATCATGGAGGTGATCTGTCGAAGAGTCAGGTTTTGAGGTTTCTTGCGAAGATGGGGAGCGTTGTTGTCTGTCTGAGGTGGAGCGGAAGTTTGTTCCAGGCTCTGGCCGCACAGAAGGAGAAGGATCGCCCTCCCGATCTGGTCTTTCTGGTGCGGGGGACCACAACATAGGAGAGCTGGGTGGATCGTAGGGTCCTTTGGGGTGCATGGAATTTGAGTCGGCAGTTCAGGGTTGCTGGCCCGGTGTCTTGGAGGGCCTTAAGAGCATGGGTTAGCATCTTGAAGGTGACTCTAGCTTCGATGGGGAGCCAGTAGAGTGTGCGCAGGTGCTGGGAGATGTAGCAGTGTCTTAGAAGGTTGAGAACCAGTTTTGGTGCTGCGTTTTGGATGTTCTGTAGCTTGGTGGAGAGGTTTTTGTTTATTCTGGCATAGAATACGTTGCCATAGTTGAGCCTGCTGGTGACTAGGACGTGAGTGACTGTCTTTCTGTGTTCGACGATGATCCATTTGAAGGTCTTACATAGGAGACGGAGGGTGTGGAAGTAAGAGGACGAGACAGAGTTGATCTTGCGGTCCATTATGAGCTCTGAGTCCAGGATGTTTCCTAGGTTATGTGCGTGGTCCTTGGGGGTGGGCAGGCTTCTGAGGGCGGGGGGCCACAAGGTGTCATGATGAGTGCTTCAATTTTGTTGGTGTTTTGTTGTAGACAGCTGTTTTTCATTCATTTGGTGACGGCTATCAGGCCTTCTCAAAGGTTGTGTCTGGCGGTGTTGGGTTCGGTTAATAGGGGGAGGATGAGTTGGGTGTCATCTGCGTCTGACACATTATTGAGTCCGTAGGTTCTGACGATGGGAGTGAGCAGAGCCATGTAGACATTGAAGAGCGTAGGGCTGAGGGAGGACTCCTGGGGGACTCCGCAGGAGGTAGGTGTAGGGTCTGAGAGGAAAAGGGGGAGTCTGACCCCTGTGGTCTGCCAGAGAGAAAGGAGCAGATCCAGTGGAAGGCCTTGTCTTGGATCCCTGCATTGTGGAGTCTGCTTATTAGGGCGTGGTGAAAGACAAATACCGCTGAGAGGTTGAGGAGGATGAGGGCTGCTGTTTCTCCTCTGTCCAGTAAGGTGCAGATTTCATCTGTTGCGGCTAAGAGGGCGGTTTCCGTACTGTGGTTTTTTTCTGAAGCTGGATTGGGAGGAGTCGAGGATGTTGTGCTCTTTGGTGAATGTGGCGAGTTGGCTGTTGATGGCTTTCTCAATGACTTTCGCTGGGAACCGGAGCAGGGTGATGGGTCTGTAGCTTTTTAGGTCTGCGGGGTCCGCAGAGTGTTTCTTTATGAGGGGGTTGAGCTCAGGGTGTTTCCAGTCATTGGGGAATGAGGCGGTTGCCATGGAGGGGTTGATGGTGTGGTAGAGCATGGGTGCGATAGTGTCAGCGGCTCTGTTGAAAATGTGGTGGGGCAGGGGTCCGTGGGGACCCCGGAGTGGATTGATTTAATCGTCTTCAGTGTGTCTTCGGTGGTGAGGGGTGTCCAGTTGTCGATCACTGGCTTCAGGATGTCGGGGTGGTCGGTGAAGGTTCAGTGTGTTGGTTGTCTTCGTAAGAGTTGTCATATTTTGTGGTTGAAAAGGATGCTGAGTTTTTCGCAGAGGTCTTGTGAGGGAGGCATGTCGGTGGACTCTCTGGTGGGTTGGGCGAACTCCTAGATGATGACGATGAGTTCTTTGCTGTTGTGTGCATGAGTGGTGGAGATTCTGTCTTCAATCGCTTTTTTCCTCCTTTTTCTGATGAGTTGTTGGTAGGCGTTGGTGGTGGCTCTGAAGTTGTTGTGTGCTTCTGTGGATTTGGTGTTCCTCCAGGCCTTTTTGAGGCGGTAGCAAGTGCATCTGGACTTTCGAAGTTCGGTGGTGAACCATCTAGCTTTCTTGGCGTGGGTGTTGTTGTTTTTCTTGAGGGGGGCTATGGTGTTGGCGCTGTCAGAGATCCCTCTGTGCAGGGTTCGGACTGCGGTGTTGGAGTCGTCGTTTTCCGCAATGGTTGGGGTGGAGTTGCTGAGTGATGAGGTTAGCTGGTCATCGGTTATCTGCTCCAGTTTCTTCATGGGAGCAGGTGCTGGTGTCTGTGGATGATGGGTGTTCTGAAGGTGTAGGGAACGCATCGATGGTCAGTCCATGGGAGGTCAGTGGTGTGGCGGATGGTGATGGAGTTTCCCATTGTGAAGATGGGGTCAAGGATGTGTCCTGCTGAGTGCGTGGGTTCAGTCACGATCTGGCGGAGTCCAATGTTGTGGAGGTTGTCCAGGAGGGATGTGGTGCTAGGGGTCCAGATGGTTGTTGAGGTGGAAGTTGAGGTCTCCAAGTAGGGTATAGTTGGTGGATGCCATGGCATGCAAGGAGATGATGTCCGTGATGGAGTTAACGAAAAGTCTGCAGAGTCCAGAGGTTTGGTAGATGAGAGTTCCTTGGAGGGTGGAGGTAGGGCTGGCCAGTATCTTGAAGTGAAGGTGTTCCATCAGGTCTGTGGGCTCGTCGGGGAGTGTGCTCAGGCAAAGGGTGGATTTGTGGACTATGGCAAATCCTCCTCCTGGGCAGGTGGGGTGGTCCTTCCTGTTGATCTTGTATCCTTGGGGAATGACGTTGGCGATGTCTGGTCCCGAGGTGGTGTTGGTCCAGGTTTCAGTAAAGAATGCTATGTCCGGGGTGGTGCTGTTGAGGAGGTCCCAGATTTTGGTGGCTTGTTTGTGGAGGGATCGGACATTGAGGAGGATGCATTGTGGAGTCTTTGGTTCGGTTGTGTTCTTGCGGGCGTGTTGCGCTGGGTCCGTGGTCATGGTGGTGCTGTAGGTGTGCTGGCAGCAGTGACAGCTGAAGGGTCCATAGGTGTCGGCTGGTGATGCTAGCTTGCAGTTGTTGTTGAGGCCTGGGTTGAGAGTGTGGAGTGCCGCTGGGTCGTAGCATTGGCGGTGCAGATATCCAGGGAATTTAGAACCAAAACAGCAGTGCAGAACGCACAAGCACTTTTGGCCAAAATTGAAAAAGAGAATGAAATCTTCAAGAAAACACGGAGGATTTAAAGAGATCCAAACTCCAAAAGGACATTAGCAACTTAACAGAAAAGAAGACCTATCCATACCTGGATAAGGATTATTACAAGCAACCGTCCAATCTTGGTATGCTCCGTACGTACGGCGGCAAAAGTAGGAGACAAAATACTACTTTCTCTTACGCCTCTTCATATTCAGATAACTCAAGCGATTCAGAACCTTCAACAAGTAATATTGGAAACCAATCCAGACAATACTTCCAACTGGGGCCTCCTTTAGACCGAGGACACGGACGACCAACTGGGAGAACGAGACCAAGACAGTGGTACAATTGCCCACCTCCCCCCAACAATATCAGGGAGAAATTACAACTCGGAGGGGAGTTTACTAAAGGTAGAAGAAGAGAAGAACTCTGTCTACAATCTATCTACCTACAGTTTATCGCAAGAATAGATATCAGTACTCCAGAAAGGCCTCTCCTTCATACCCACAGTTAAACCTGACATTAGTCAAATGAAGCTGGAGATGTTACAACTCTTTAGAAAGATGTGGCTCAAAGTCTTCTTCACAAATAAGGAAGAAATCGCAGTGACCAATTATTTGGGCCAAAATAATCCTTCTACATTCCTGCCTGCTGCAGATTTGATGCCAATAGAGCTGCGTACTTTCGAAATAAACGTCATGAGAGATCTAAACACACTGGACCAAAAGAAAATCTATACTAAATGGACCTTGACCAGAAAGAGAAAACAGCTCTGGAGAAACGAATGGAGAAAGAAGACATCATTATAAAGCCCACAGATAAGGGCGGTGCTACCGTTATTCTGCATCGAGAGAAATATGAGTCTGAAGTTGAGCGACAGTTGGCCCAAGAAGAACATTACAAACGTTCCAACGAAGATTTTGTTAGCCTGATTAAACATAAACTTATCAATCTGATAGGTGTTGGAGAAGTGGAAGGATGGCTGTCAAAAAAAGAAGCTCAATATTTGATCAATGACAACCCGAGGACACCGATATTGTATGTGCTCCGAAAAGTCCACAAAGACCTTTAGAATCCTCCCGGAAGACCAATTATCTCAGGAGTGAATTCCATCCTTAAAAGACCTGCCAAGTATGTAGACACCTTTCTAAAACCTCTAATAGGAGATACCATCAGCTATATAAAAGATACAATGCAGGCTATTATCCTACTAGAAGGCCAATCATTTGAAGAACAAGAACAATATCTAGTTACGCTTGTCATCATCAGCCTGTACACAAACATCCCACAAGAAGCAGGTTTGGAGGCTATTGAGTTCTTCTTGGAGAAATGTGTACGCCCTCACAATGTCCCAACCTGGTTCTTATGACAAATGGCGGAAATATGTTTGAAATATAACTTTTTCACCTTCAATGGATGCCAATTTGTTCAAATAAAAGGAGCAGCAATGGGATGTCCATTTGCGCCAGAAATGGCCATAATGTTTATGGCCTTATTTGAGGACAGGTGGATTGATGCCAACAATCCATATGACGGCCACATTAAAACGTGGTACCGTTATATCGACAACGTTTTTATGTTATGACGAGGCTCAATAGAACAACTTATGGAATTCCTCAACTGGGCTAACAGCACGAACAGAGATATTCGATTCATGGTTAATTAGAACAAAACTGAGATGAACTTCTTGGACTTAATGATCAAACATGAAGGAGGCAGTCTGTATACGACACTGTATAAGAATGAAACTGACAGAAACACCATACTCCATTTTTTCAGCTTCAACCAACGGAACCTCCGTGAAAACTTACCCTTTAGCCAGTTTTTGAGAACAAGGCGAAACTGCATGAAAAAAGAGGATTACTTCGAGAATGTAAAGGCACTTATGGAAAAACTTGTGAAAAGGAATTACCCAAGGAAACTTTTGAAGATGGCCATGAAGAGGGCCTGGTATACCCCCAGGGAAACACTTCTGGTACCCAAAGAACGAAATGAAGATGTAGCCCTAGTATGTGTTACCACTTTTTCAGGATGCACCAACGATATGAAGAAAATAGTTCGTAAAAATTGGTCCACAGTAAAAGCCTTGGAATCACTGAAAGACCCTCTGATCTTTGCATTAAAGAAAAACAGAAGTCTAAAGGACAAATTGGTACATGCCAATACAGCCAAGAGAAAGAACACCCAGCCAATTCGAAATTTGCTAGCACTTTCGCCCATTAAAGGACACAGGAGATGCGGTAACTGCTCCTCCTGCGATAGCACAATAGAAGGCTCAATGTTTATCTATGGCAACAAGTTTGTAAAACATGAGGCTTTTACGAACTGCAACACACCCAAGGTAATTTATTGCGCATTATGCCCATGTCCAAAAGCGTACATTGGCAAAACAACTCAAGCCATTAAGAAGCGTATTACTCAACACCACTCAAGAATTTGCTGCTAGGTCACCAGTGCACCAATGGTCACACACTGCATGGAACATCAGCACGATCCGAATGATATAAAATGGACTGTACTCAAACATGTCTCTGGAACAAACATTGACACTCTCCTGTCCAGATTTGAAGCAAAAACTATCATGTATTTAAATACTATCGAAAATGGTAAGAATGAAATCAGCGAGATTGATCACTGGGTTTGAGAGAGCTTACCTGTAGCTCTTCTTTCCTCCCCCATCTTTGACCCTAATGAATGTTTTTATTGGTTTAGTATAAATTGCAGGCACACTAGGAAAACTGGTCCTCTTCTCCTCTGAGGCACTAACAGTAGGATTGCCACCGCGGGATATCACAGGGTCTTTAAGTACCGCTAACCCCCTTCAAAGTACACAACAGCTTTCTACTATAAGTGAATCACGCAGTAGCTCACGTCTAAGAGCGCCCAGACTTTTAGTTATGAAAATTTAAATGCGGTGTTTTCGAGTAAACTTCCAAGGCTCATCAGGCAATTTCACTTTAAGAGCGTGCAGCTCCATGGCAACACATCGGAAATACGTCATTTCCGTATGAGAACCCGGAAATAACCCTGCGATTGCAGGAACACACAGAAAGATTGCAGCACGAGTAAGACAGAGATTCACTGCCTGCCTCACGCCGATTCGACACTCGAACGCCTGAGGGAAGTACACTGCCCGCAGCGTCCCGCCTGAACATAGTCTGGTGAAAATGCTGGAGCTGCTGTATGGGGTGATCCCCTCAGAGGCTGCGATTCGAGCCACACATCAGCTATCCAGGTACAGGCCAAATATGTAATCTCTGGGCCCCTTCACATATGGCTGAGATACCCGCCACCCCCTCTCAACACAATCCCCAAAGGAGGGAAACCGGAAACAGTTCTTGAAGTTTTTTGGAAGAGGGAGGGAGTGACCCTCCCCGGCCGTATTTATTAAAACAAAATTAAAACATTAAACAGTTTCATATTAATGTACAATTTCATTACCACATTGCGATGTTTGGCTAACTTTAACAGATTCTCTAATACAGAGGTTCTCCTAGCCGAACTAACAACCTACAAAACATTTTCTTGAAATATTGAAATTGTACATCCTAACGTTTAAGGGCCAACGGCAAGGTCGTAACCGGTGTCAAGATCCCTAACCAGAAATACCCCCCCCCCACTTGGGAGGGGCGACAGCACTGAGGCGTACCTCAAGTGCAACTACCAATTTCCCTTGACTTGACGGGGGCCCCAATAAACTCGACGCCACTTAAAGGTCGTTCGAGGACTCGTGTGAGTATCTAGAAGGTAGCGTAGACCTCCCCCCAAACCCCACACAACTTACCACATCTGCCGTCGCAGACGTCACTGGCCCCGGGAAATTCCCCAGGAGGGGGCTGTAACCCCTCCTACACAGGAAGGGGCCTTGACCGCCTTTCCTTTCCTTCCGGCGGCCCATCCTTAGAAGGGACCGCCTCCCCGTTGAGGGGCCAAAGGCCACCTCTCCCGAGCGCTCCCATCCGTGTTGGGTGACGCCCACTCATAGGGATCTTCCAATTACTGCTCACCGATCATGACCTTACCGCCCGACCAAAATAAATACGACAATGCTAACTAAACCAACAATACATTGGCCACTATGACCAAAATAAGCATGCTTATAAATGGACACTAAAACCGAATATCTTTAATCACAAAACATACATAAATTGACCAACTTTATTACACACTCAATATCAACACGATAATACCACAACCTGTAAACGAAATAGAATTATTGATCCATTTTATTACAAACAACTGACTGTCTTCAGGGGCTGGTGGGTGGGTCAAAATTGGCTCTTCGTTCCGTCTCGAGCTCACGTGCAGCGAGGGGGTGCAGCTTCAGAGCACAGGAACAAGAGGATGTCTTCTGGTCTTGCGTCCCTTTTTATCCGTCTTCAGGGCGGGCGTAAACCCGCCCCTGCCTGCCCCGAGGGCGTGGCCAGCCGCGTCAGTGTCTAGGCCAGCCCACTCTAGGGCGGGAAAGAGCGCGCCCCGGCTACGCCGCTTCGGGCATACCAGCCGAGACGCGCCTCCCGCCCAAAATGGCTTCCCGGGGGGATCGAGGTACTCTGCCATAAGTTCGGGGGGACCGAGTGGTCGCCCCTTTCCATATGGCTGAGATACCCGCCACCCCCTCTCAACACAATCCCCAAAGGAGGGAAACCGGAAACAGTTCTTGAAGTTTTTTGGAAGAGGGAGGGAGTGACCCTCCCCGGCCGTATTTATTAAAACAAAATTAAAACATTAAACAGTTTCATATTAATGTACAATTTCATTACCACATTGCGATGTTTGGCTAACTTTAACAGATTCTCTAATACAGAGGTTCTCCTAGCCGAACTAACAACCTACAAAACATTTTCTTGAAATATTGAAATTGTACATCCTAACGTTTAAGGGCCAACGGCAAGGTCGTAACCGGTGTCAAGATCCCTAACCAGAAATACCCCCCCCCACTTGGGAGGGGCGACAGCACTGAGGCGTACCTTAAGTGCAATTACCAATTTCCCTTGACTTGACGGGGGCCCCAATAAACTCGACGCCACTTAAAGGTCGTTCGAGGACTCGTGTGAGTATCTAGAAGGTAGCGTAGACCTCCCCCCAAACCCCACACAACTTACCACATCTGCCGTCGCAGACGTCACTGGCCCCGGGAAATTCCCCAGGAGGGGGCTGTAACCCCTCCTACACAGGAAGGGGCCTTGACCGCCTTTCCTTTCCTTCCGGCGGCCCATCCTTAGAAGGGACCGCCTCCCCGTTGAGGGGCCAAAGGCCACCTCTCCCGAGCGCTCCCATCCGTGTTGGGTGACGCCCACTCATAGGGATCTTCCAATTACTGCTCACCGATCATGACCTTACCGCCACAGGCCGGATAGTTGACCGGCTATCCGGACCCCCCAAAAAGCTCCTACCTAAAGGTCATGCTTTAACGTTTTTAACCATGCTAAGAAGTCTCCTATAAGTAACTCATTCCCCACCCGAGACAAATGCACACCATCCCCCAAATACATACTGTCATCATTAATACAGCCATGCGGAATAGAATGCAATGTCCCGGAACGGAACAACCTACTCACTTTGTTATTAAGCTTTCTAACAGAATGATTCAAAGCAGGAATAGAAATAGCCCCCCGCCACACCTTTCGTGGGATCATATGGGACCACGCAATTGTGCACCCCGGAACTCTCCTCGCCAACCAACTTACAGTGGAAAGCATTGCCTCCAGGAGAAGTCGTCTACCGGTGGTGACCAAATCATTGCCCCCAAAATGTACTATGACTATAGACGGCGGTGACCTCGTCCGCCCTAACAAATCCTCAAAATATGCTTGAAACTGGTCAATACAGAGACCGCCTCTTCCGTAGAAGGACACCCTGTACCCGTATTCCCCAGCTACGTGAATCATGTCACCTGCTTTGAATACGTCCGCGGCACGCCTCACGTATGAGTGGCCCACGACCCACACCTCCTTTTCCACAGCCGGTGATGTCTGACCGCTGGCCCGGTGTTGGGTCGACTGCATAGTCCGCCCCGCCTCGTAGGCTTGCGCAACTGAAAACCAAACAAAAACAAGAGGCGTGAGTACATCATTACAGCTTTACAACATGTGCAACCGCACATACCTCTTATAACAATTGGAGGACCAACGCCCCACTCGTTTCACTTGTTCAACATTAAGACCCCTGGCTGTAGCTTCCGTAGCAGCCCCTATCCGAAAGGAATGAGTCCCAAACTCGCCCGGGTTCAAGCCCGCAGCGGCAATTGACATCGCAAGCACCCGCTGAAACTGAAATTTCGTCAGTGGGGTGGCGTCCGCGTGTCTCAACAAGGTCCCCCCCCATAATGCCACCCTTCGTGCTAGGTAATCTTCTAAACACTTTACCGGACACATGGAGGACCCGGGAATCCTGCGTATGATTATGCAGTCACCCATCCCGTCTTGGTCGGTCTTGGACCTAACAAAGGAAACAGTCATTGCCTCTCCTCCGATCTGAACGTGTTCTCGGCACAAACCCCCCGCCACATCCCGTTTGTTCCTTGCCACCAGTTCGCTTACCCGCATCGCCCCGTGAAATGCTAACATAAAAGCGGCTCGGAACAACACCGCCTCGAACTGAGATGAACATGTGACAGGGAGTGTAGCCAACAACTGGGCCAACCTATCCAAACCTATCGGGCGCCTCTCATCTATTCTGCGACCCTCAAGGCGTTGCCACCCACGCAGCGCTTTCTGTACAACGAAAGACGCTGTCGGGTCCTGGATACTATGGGCCCTGGCAACAAAGGAAATAGCAGCACGATGCCTCTGGGCCGTAGCCACCGATTTCCCAGCCCTACGTAAGGACATCAGAAAATTCACTACCCAGTCCTCATGGCCCCAAAGCCCCTCTCTATCAGTCCCCAAAAAGGCTAAATAGGACCGAAACGCCCCTTCATATGCCTTCCTCGTCCTTGGTGCTAGACTCTCTCCCACGAGGTGACGAAGTTCGGGGCACCGAGAGACCAGAGAGCTTCGGGAAAGGGTGCCGGCTCTGGGTCCGCTGAGGGAAGGAAACCCGAGAAAGCCTGCATATGAAAACGAGACAGTGCATCAGCCGCCTGATTCATTACCCCTGGGATATGTTTTGCTCTGAATAGCACATTCAGTTGCATACACAGTAAAACAATTTCTTTGAGCAATCTTAAAATCAGTTTACATCGCGCTGCTTGACTATTGATGCACTCGACCACGGTCATATTGTCAGACCAAAATATCACAGAGTGATCTTTGAACCCTTCTGGCCAGGTTCTCAGGGCCACAAAAATGGGAAAAAGTTCCAGGAACGCAATATTACTTGTTAGACCATTGTCATGCCACCATGTCGGCCACCTTTGTGCCGACCATTTTGTGCCGAAGATGGCACCAAAACCTATACTACCTGCTGAATCTGTCCATAGCCCCAGCTCTTCAGAGGACACGGCTGGTTTGTTCCAGATGACTCGACCATTAAAGTCCACCAGAAATGCTAACCAAATACGCACGTCCTGGCGGACCTCAGCCGATAATCTCGTGCGATGATGGCCCTCCTTTAGGCCGACCATAGCTTGGGCAATTGAACGAGAAAAGGGGCGGGCCATCGGTATAACTCTCAGGGCAAAATTCAACTGTCCCACCAACTGCTGTAATTGATGCAGGGTAACTTTAGATCCATTTAGACACACCTGCAGGGCTGCCCTGAACTTCCACACTTTGTCATTTGGCAAACGAAAACAACCCTCTCTGGAGTCTAACTCGATCCCCAGAAACTCGAGCAAGTCGCAGGACCCACCGTCTTACCTGGTGCCAATGGCACACCAAACTGCTTCATTAATATGCAAAATTCGGCCAAGGCCCGGCCACATTCGAGATCCCCGGCTGCCCCAAGGAACAGAAAATCATCAAGGTAATGCATCACATGTTGGAAACCCGTCTTCTTTGTGAAGACCCATTCTAGAAAACTACTGAATTTCTCGAAATAGGCACAAGATATAGAGCACCCCATCGGCATACACCTATCCATGTAATAATAACCCTGAAACATGAAACCTAGGAGACGCTGGTCATCTGGGTGTACCGGGAGCAACCGGAACGCTGACTCGATATCTGACTTCGCCATCAGCGCCCCGGGCCCCAGGCGATTCAAAATGGCTACGGCCTCATCGAAGGATGCGTACCGCACCGAACACACTTCCGGATCTATTGCATCGTTTACAGAAAGACCACGTGGAGCTGACAAATTATGAATCAGTCGGAACTCACCTGGGTCCTTCTTGGGGACCACCCCTAAAGGAGAACAAACAAAATTCTGTACCGGGGGTACACTAAACGGGCCGGCGACCCGACCTCGAGTAACCTCTTTCCGGATCTTATCCTGAACCACGGTCGTATGCTGCAGGACGGAAAGTTGATTTTTACACTTCTCCACACCCTGAAAGTCCCCTACCGGGATGCGGAAACCATATGAAAATCCGTTCCGCAGCACCCCAGCAGAAGTACGATCCGGGTATTCACTGAGCCAGGGAATCATTGCCAAGGTATCAATCGGGGTAGGTAAAGGCGCCCCTCGGACTACGTTAGACCTGTCTGGCGCCTCCTCTCCCCCCGTTATCACCCGTTTTGGCTCTGCACGTGGACTCAGGATGGGACGACCCGCACCCACTACATTCATGTTTAAATTTACACGACCCCTGGGGCCTGGTACATTTACCTCTGTTGAAATTGAAGCAAAACCCCCTTTTTCCTGTATTGCCGGCAGGTCTCGAGTAATCGTCGGTACTCGTACCTGACCGAAAGGGCGTCCCCCCATATTGGCGGGAGGATTCGCCAACATTACTTCCTACCAATGGTATTTTCAACATACCTGTCTCCTTCATTTTATCCCATGTCAAAGAATCATAACAATCCCAGGTTAAGCTTTTATTATGCTCTTTTGCCTTTCTAAAAAGATTATCGTAGCAGAACCAATGGTTACCCTGGTGTGATGTCGAGTACCCCATGATTCGTGACTGATAGGTCGGCAACTCGGAAAGCAACTCGGGCCTACGTTCCCCCAAGATCGACGTAAAAATTCCCCATGCATTGCCCCAATTGCCGATAGTCTCATTTACTTTAAAGGCGGCCATTTTTGCCCGCCAAACACTCGGATGCATAAGATCTTTCTGACCCTTAACATGCTCCACCTCATAATGATCAACAAGCAACGAGAAGATGTTCACATATTCCCCCGCCCAAATCTTCTCCTTAATTGCCAAAGGCACATGTTGACCCAACCTTTCTCTACGAGAGGGTGCTGACTCATCCCTCGCAATTGGCAATGGCCGCTTACCTGCACCGGACGCTGCATCTGCGGTCGCAACCGCCCCTTGTGGCTTGTCGACTACTGCAGTCGGCGCGGACACCTTGGCTGCATCCCGTTTCTCGCGCAATTGCTTCATCAGCGCCTGGGCCTCGGCAGCCGTGGCGCCCTCACTACTGTCGCCCAACCACGCTGCAAGTTGTGCTGCCAGCTCGGGCGGCATATCCTCCTTGGACACCGGGGTGACCACTACAGGAATAGGATTCCCCTCCGCCGGTACTGGGGTTGGCGCTTCGAGCGGGGTACAGGGAACCGGGGCGCCTCCCCCAGCTGGTCCCCTCCTCGGCCTCTTGGCTCTTCCTCCTGGAGCTGCTCCAGCCGACGGACGCTCCGGCCCCCCTTCCCCGTCTCTCTCCGCCACCCGTTTCTTCAGCTCAGTCATCTCCTTCATGAGAACCCGAACCATCTGTTCGGTCGTCATTCTCTTCCCGCCTTTCTTGGGCATTTCTCCGACAGAGTATCTATAAGACAAAAGAAAGATTACAACGCTCAAAATTGGCTCTTCGTTCCGTCACGAGCTCACGTGCAGCGAGGGGGTGCAGCTTCAGAGCACAGGAACAAGAGGATGTCTTCTGGTCTTGCGTCCCTTTTTATCCGTCTTCAGGGCGGGCGTAAACCCGCCCCTGCCTGCCCCGAGGGCGTGGCCATCCGCGTCAGTGTCTAGGCCAGCCCACTCTAGGGCGGGAAAGAGCGCGCCCGGGCTACGCCGCTTCGGGCATACCAGCCGAGACGCGCCTCCCGCCCAAAATGGCTTCCCGGGGGGATCGAGGTACTCTGCCATAAGTTCGGGGGGACCGAGTGGTCGCCCCTTTCCACTAGCGGTGCAATGTTTGTCACTATGCATGCTTGCACGCACACAGTCATGATGAACATAGACTCTGCTACTGGCAATTAAAGGCAACAGCGGTGGTTTCACTTCCTAAGTGCCATACAAATTATCCAATGTATTGAGTACACTTGGTAAATACACACACACCCCCAATGGTATCATCCTATCACCACCCTCATATTAGCGGGCACTATTTCCCAACACTAGAAAGAGGTGTACCCCAACAATTACAGTTAGAGTAAAATCTGATACGAGGGCCTGGACCCATAACATTCACTATGTCTATGCCTGACTTCCTTTCCAAGTCCAAAGGCCACTATCCATCGTAGAGCTAAAACGTTTCACGCCATCTAAAGACAAGAATTGGTATGTAATGCTCCATTGATAATGAACTTCCACCTCTAAATATAACATATAGAAATAGCTTTTGATTAGTTCCCACCCCTTCTACATACAGGTACTACCAATCCTCCTCGCCAAACACCCACGCTGATGAAGACCTCTAGTATAAGAAGTGCCACGCAGAAGGTCGAAACGCATTGGTTACATTCTTTGGAGAGGCGAGCCTAAAGAACCCAGGATAAATTCACGCCCAGAACTTTTGGCAGCTTAGAGCCCATTCTGCACGGCTCTAATCTGGGTTCAAACCTTGAGGCGACCTCCCATTGGCTTATAAAACATGAGTCTACTGTGAGGACTTTAATGAGAGGAGTCCCAGTACCACAATTTAAGAAAGGAGTAGGACTATTTTCTGCCTGTAAAATTGCACAGTTCTATGTTTATAAATTGTACAGTCAATTGTCTTGTGTAAACTGTATAGTCACCTGTCTTGAGAAGTGTATAGAAGCAAGTTTAATGCAATTGTGGTTTATATGTTTCAAGTATTGTTTTTTTTCTTGTACATATTTTATACACCATTTAGAGTAACAGGTTAGTTTTATAGTAAGTCCTGCACAGGGACAACATGTCTTGGTGAAAACAAAAAACATGTTTGATGTTCATTTAATTGCAAACCAGGGATACATAAAAAATCCAACTGGTGTAAAAGAAGATTGGTATTTATGGTGTCAGAGGTATTATGTTTTGAATATAGTATTAGGATTCCCACCTCTGTACTCCTTAACAGAATCATTCCCCTGTTTTTTATCAAGATCCAGGGATACTGGCGCTGGTAGCAGTCGAGTCGCAGATGGGCTTGCCTCTGGCGCAATGGCATGCAATGTAAAGGCAGTTGCGTTGTAAAGTTAGTGCATTTTAATGAATGCATTATCAACAATATGCAGCATCAAAAACAAATGTAAACAGCAATCACAACTCATTATTGCTGGAAATATGGCTGATGCCATAAAGGGACTGGCAGACCAATATGAAGCCTGGGGCGGTTTCCTTATCAAGCCCATCAAAAAAGTAAAACCCAAAAACTTCTTCATCGCATCCAAATTTGTGGGAGTCCACCGGGTAGCTCTAGAGCAGGGCATAAGTCTGGAACTGTTGTCCCTCAAAAACTGCTCAGCATACAAATTAGTCTGCTCAATAATCACAGCCAAAAAAATCATCACTTAACAACTGAAAAAAGTGCATAGGCTTAATATTTTCACAATCCACTCTACACCCTGCATCCCCACTAAAGGCAGGCAACACCGGATGCACCATGCTTGGATCAACCCAGAGTCAAGCACTTCCAGAAGGAAGCCTTGCAACCCCAGGCTGCTTTCCCGATGTCTCTTGCTGCACCATCAACACATCAGTGTCCTCCTCTAAAACAGGCACTTTATGCACATAGAGAGTAGCTTTATCTGCACTTAGAGTAGCTTCATCATCAGATGATTACTCATGGACAGAAAACTCACTGCCAGAATCTTGCAGTCCCTCCTCTCCCTCAGACACACTGTCAGTCTCACAATCCTGCTCAAAGGAAGATTACAAAAGTATACCAACCACCTGCTGAGTAGTAAATCTACGGCTAGCCATAATCATTACTAATAAAGGTAACTTGTCAAACAAGTCAACAACAACAAACACTTTGTAAAATAAGTAGCAAACAAAATGTGGCTTTATCACAAAGACCTATATACTCCAAAACTATACCACTCACTTGCCAGAAGCAGCCAGACTCACCACCACTTGCACTTCACAGACACTTTAAGGATCAACAATATCCCACTAAAAAAATAAAAAGAAAAGAAAATGACTCATAAGACAACGCAAAACACATTGCAAAGATTTTCATGCTCAAAACACTAACTAAATTATGACACCACTTACAAAAAAATGAATTCATGCATGACGATAATACTCATTTCCAGTAAACACAACAAAAATGTTTTTCTTACCAAAAAAATGCAACTAAGCAAAACTGCAGAACCACCACTGTAGAAACCCGCAAACAATAATCAAAAGCTTTGCACTACAATAAAAAGGAGAAATAAAACCTTACAATCACATATGCAAATAATGCACAAGTCCACATACAATTCATCAGCCAAGCTAAGGGGTATGTGGGCCTAAGAGTACAAGGCTGATATGCCCCCAAGGGGGGGGCAGAAGGAGATAAAATATTCACCCCCATAAAAGGGGAGCAGCCCTTGCCCAAGAGGCCACTCCCCAACACCAACATTTAAAAAACCCTGGTGTCTAGTGGCTTCTGCCCCCCTTGAGGACAGATGGGTCTAAAAACATATGGCTGATCTTCCCCCAAAGAGGGCTGAAATGGCCACAATCATCCCCCCATGAAAGGGAGCAACCCTTGTCCAAGGGGCCGGTCCCCAACAACATTTTTCAAAAAACCCTGGTGTCTTGTGGCTTCTGCCTCCCTTGGGGGCAGATGGACCTGAAAACATATGACTGGTCTGTCCCAAAAGGGGACAGAATCAGCCACAAGAACCACCCCGTAAAGAGGAGTGACCCTTGCCCAAGGGGCCGCTCCCTAACATCCAAAAAACAAAAAAACAAAAAACCCCTGTGACCTAGTGGGCCACACAAAATTTTTAAAAATATGCCAATCTGCCCCCCAAAGGGTCAGAAACTGCAAAAATAGTGCTTCCCAACGAGGAACGACCCTTGCCCAAGGCACCGCTCGCCAACATCCTGAAGAAAAAACAGAATTCCCTGGAGGCCTAGTGGGCCACACACATTTCTTTTAAAATCAGCCAATCTCCCCCCCCCCACCCCCCTCCCCCCGGTGGGCAGAAATGGCAACAAATACTGCTCCCCAAAGGGGAGCAACCCTTGCCCAATGGGCTGCTCCCCACAAACAAATCCCTGGTGGTCTAGTGGGCCTGATTATTTAAAAAGATGGCCAGATCTGCCTCCCCGGGGGGGGGGGCAGACACAGCCAAAAACATTGGCCCCAAAGGGGAGTGTCCCTTGCCTTAGGGGCCACTCCCCGCAAACAGTTAATCACATTTAAAAAAATTAAAAATTTAAAATCCATTGTGCCATCGTGCAGCGAGAATGTTCAAAACAGGCGTTGGAGGAAAGTAAAAACCTTTCCTTTCCCCCGAAGCCTCTTTTGTTAAAATCACCCCCTCCCCGACGAGAAACTCACATCATCTTTGTATGTCATGCTGGAAGCAAATGCTTCCAGCACGTCCTGTATCATGTAATGACATCAGCGCGCAAGGTGCACTGACCTCATTAGATGACTTGGAGAAGGGAGCAGGGGGAGGCAGGGGAAGGGCTTCTCCTGCCTTCCCGGTGGGGGGAAACATAAAGGGTGGCAAACGGGGGAGCGCCAACGCTTCCCCCGTTGGTGCGTTCTTGGACGATCAGGAGCTGTCTGACGCAAACCCCCACTTGAGGTCAGACGGCTTCAGGCCGCCGGAGGCACAGAAAGGGTTACAAAAAGAGCAAAGCAACTTTGTATCATTTTTTTTTACCAAAAAAATCAGGAATTGATTCAAACACAGCCTTAAATTTCACATTTTGAAAGGGGAATGGTTGTGTTGTATCCATTTCTCAATAGTTAAAAAGCGATCATTATATGAAACCGGTTTGCTTTACATTTCCCCTAATGGAAAATACAGTTTGCTCCATCATCTAATATACAGGTAACAATAACTTTGCAACTGGATTGCCACTGGTTTTGTCTGCATCTCCTAAGGCTTTTAATGCCAAGGGGTACTTTTTACTGCTAAGATTGCGCCGCTGCAATTTCGAAAACGTCGTATTAGGGCCATTACCCTTCTCAGTAAAGCCTGATAGTCTTATTCCATCTAAACATTGACGCTAATGCAGGAAAGCAAGTGAGGAAATGCACAGACATTGAAAGCAAGATTAAGATTCGGCTTCTGTATTTCAAAGCGAAAAGGGATCCGTGTCTGCAAGCTTTCAGATTAGTAAAACAGCCATGAGCCCAATGGTCTTAGAAGCCTTCTTCCGGGTACCAATTAATTATCAATTATTTGAGATTGACTAAACTACTGGAGTGAGTCTTCCCACTGGTGTCTGGAATGCTGTCAGTCACTGCACAAATCAACCTTGTGATAGAGTGTACTGAAATTAGGTTACAACCGTGCAGTTTTTGGACAAGGAGTAATTGATAAAACCATTAGTAACACTTGTAGAGATAACAGCTAGCAAAATCATGCAACCATAATTACTCCTAATGGATACATGCTATAAATTGTGGCAGGAAGAAATATCCCTGCATTATCTTTCAATCAACTCTGACAGTCCTGCTCGATTACTGAAGACTAAACGCTCACATACGTGAAAAATGACCTAATAGGGGCTCTTCCAAATTATGCCATTGTTGGACAATTTCTTTCTGTTATGGACGTGAGGTATTTTCAGATGCTGTTTTTTCTATATGTTGTCTTTTAGTTTCATCCAGCAGTTGAAAAAAAAGCTTGTATCATACAGGCAGACTTGCATGTCCAACTTTTTAGGAGCTAAAACGAGTATTTTAGATCACACTATATACACTGTATGACCCAGTGCAAAGCACAGTCGACTCGGAACATGACTGAAAGTGAAAAAAAATGTAGTGAGAGAGAAAACACGGTGCAGTGCCAGTAAGTGGGGGAAAAGAGCACAGGTCGCTTTTGTCTTGAAATGTAGCACCACATGTTGATATGTCTAACCATATGCAACAAAACATATTTCCACACACAAAGCAACATAACAACACAATTAAAACATAACTTTGCATATCACAACAAAACAGTAAAAACAGAACGCACACAATAGCTGCAGTTCAGCACATCATCATCACAGTGACAACAAAGCAGCACAAAAAAACTACAGAACACATAATCATCACTCAAAATGACACGCACATTGTTGTCAAATATTACCATCTTCCAAAACTTATTTCATAAGGCTGTAAAAGGTGCTTGCAACAAGGGCATGAGATAGTGCTAGTCGAAATGTTTTGTGATTCGGCTCTGTGGGTTGTTTCAAGTCAACTAAGCTAATAACTGGAAAAGCTAGAATAAGACAGGACTCAGACTAGGTTTTGGGTTGGACTAGATCAATCACCATTTTTGACAGGGAATAATATGTGCCCTTGGTGGTAATTAACGTAGTGCTTGGTTCAAACAGCTTCCATCACTGTATTATTAAAACAGATTTTTGAAGGTGTTAATGTGTGATCAGAATGCTTGTGCATATTTGTTGAGTTACATTTTGTTCTTGTAGTGATTCGTTTTTATTCGAGCTGTTTTTGTTCTACATTAGTGCATTGGTTGCATTGTGTTTCGCTGTGGTGTTTGAATTAGGTTGTGAATGTTTTTCTGCACCCTGCTATACTTTTTTGTTATGTTTCTTTGGCCCAGATGTAGGTAAAATAGATTTACCGATTTTTAATTACCGAATTCTACCGATTCGGTAATTAAAAATCGGTAAATCTAAGGGGTGGATATGTAGGAACATCCAGATGTTCCTTTTACCGAATCGGTAAATATCTGTATTTACCGATTCGGTAAATACCGACCGGTAATGACCCATTCATTCCTATAGGCTTTGAAGCCCATAGGAATAAATGGGGCATTACCGGTCGGTATTTACCGAATCGGTAAATACCGATTTTGACAAGGGTGCAGGGGGTGTCACTTTGACACCCTCTAGCACCCCCAAAAAAGATTCGGGGGCCATGTGGCAGGCATACCTGCCCTAAGGGCTGGTCTGCCTGTCATATGGCACAGGTGTGCATGCACACATGTGCATGCACACCGGAATCGGTATTTTACCATGAAGTTGGATTTCATGGTAAAATACCGATTCTGTAAGGCTTGTGGGACTCAGAAGAGTCCCACCTACATCTCATTGTTACCGAATCAGTAAAAATACCGATTCGGTATTTTACAGATTCAGTAAATTTACCGATCGGTAAATTTACCGAATCTGTAAAATATGTGGCCCTACATACCATTTTGTGATTCTCGGTCGGTAACGGCCGAAAATACCGATTTTCGGCCGTTACCGACCGACCTACATCCGGCCCTTTGTGTTTTATCATTATGCCTATTCTGTTCACACATTACCACCGTCACATCATGCCTGCTTTCATAATATGGTGATAACAGATATCTGTACCAAAGGTTTTCTTACTTACCACCAAATAGATATTCCGTGCCGGTAAAAATGTTTTATGATCCGGTCATTGGGCCTCATTTATGAGAAATGACGCATCGCTGCGTGAAAGCAGCGATGCGTCACTTCTCAGTGCGCACTCCTTGCGACATTCCTGATGCGGCATATTAAATGTATGATGCATCATGTCGCAAGGAGTTACAGATACGTCAGTATTTCTGACGTATCTGTAAGCGCAAAAGTGACGCATTGCTGGAGTGTGTCACAAAAGTGACGCAACTCCAGCAATGCGTCCTTTCACATGGGGCAAGACCTATGTGAAAGGGCCTGCGTCAGTCTTACGCCTGCTGTGAGGCAGGCGCAAGATTTTGACACAACGGCGTCCTAAAAGTGACGCCGCGAAATCTCATAGATTTCACTGCGTCACTTCTACGACCTTTCCTTGCGTCAATACGCCCCCCTTGCATACATTATACCTGGCGCAGGTATAATGTGGCGCAGGGGTTTACAAAGTAACACATCTACCTAGATGCGTCACTTTGTAAATATGGCACGACGAGGCTCATTTTTTACGCCACAGGTGCGTCACAAATAGTGGTGCACCGCCGGCGTAAAAGTGACGCAAGGGCTCATAAATGAGGCCCCATGTTTCTGAGAAAGAAAACAAAAAGATAGTGTACTTTTCAAAATAAAATTTTTGCAAGATTTACCAGAATGCTTCTGTGAAATAATTAGTTTACTTTACAGCTACAAATAAGATCGACTCCTCTTCATTGCAAGTCTCCTCGAATCCACATCGGCAAAAGCATGTGTGTGTACTGTTAATATTACATTCTATGTTTTCAACAGCATCTGGTAAGAAATATTGTAATTTTATTTTTTAAATCAGAATGTGACCACGTGCATACAACAAACAGCTGTGTAACCATCCATTAGGACGTAAAAGGTTCTGATATAAAGCATGTGAATGCACTGAGGAGACCACAGGGTAGGAAAATCTGTAGTATGTAATAATTAGGCCTGTGTAAAATGTGAAATATTCAAAGCTGTAAAATGTATGAGATTTTGGCACTGCGAAATTTCAGTCAGTTTAGTACAATTCTGTTTTAAGATGTAAATGTCACAGGGGAGATACTTGCTCCTTAAACCAATTCACTTGCTTATATTTGACGAGTTTCCCGATTCAACAGTCAGATCCATGCAGACTGTCACCAGCCATCGAGCTCAGTGCCAAAGGCATTGTCCTTGGCATTTCCAACCCCTTTGCGGAGTATATATACCGGACAGCGGTCGCACAAACTAGCAGTCTACAGCCCCAACGTGGGTGTCCTTTTGCATCCTGCCACCGAGCGGCACAGCCAGCGTCGGATTGGTAACGCGGGCATTCTGGCAATGCCCGAGGGGCCGGTGTACGAGTTCTGCTGTGGGCTGCATTTGTGAGTGGCCGATTTGGGCGGTGTCTGTATTGTTGGAATACAGCCAGCGGCCCAGTGGGTGACTGAGTGGCCTTTCTGGAGGCAGATGGTCGCTCATTAAACGCCCCCCCACCCTTTAGCAGCAGGCAGAGGTATCACTCCCTTTGTCTCGATGGCCGGCCCATTAATGTATGCACATACTGAGCGGGTGCAGGGTGCCTGAGTAGAAGAGACCTCACATATTTTCAGGTGTTTCACCAGTGTAAACTAATGAGTGCATTTGTATTCCCCCACCCTTCTTTTTAATACAATTACGCCGAAGCAGTGATATGAGGAAAGGTATTATGCAAATGGGGGCTGATTTTTTTTTTGTGTGCCCGGGCCGATTTTTAATCCCAATCCGACCCTGGGCACAGCCCATCATCGACTGCTTATTCACCTCCTTCAGTGAACCGGCTGGGTTCACTGTGAGTACATTTTACTCTCTGGTTTTTAATACACAGGGTTGGCACACCCCACCTAGTGATTGAGTTTTGTAAGACTCAGATGTCCCCCACTACCCTGGTCCTGACGAGACCCCTTATCCACAGCCGGGTCAAAACGCCATTGATGGTCTATGGAAGCGAACCACATAGCCAGTGCCTATGACTGTATATAATCGCTTAAACATTCTGTTATACATCATTTAAATGGTCGCTTTCCTTGAAGAATACATCTTTTTGAAACCTTGTAAATATTTCACTTGATGTCACTCAACTGATTTGTTTTTTCGTTCTCATAATACACTTGAGACACTTCGCACTTTTTGAAACCTATTGTGTGCAATCTTTATGTTATTTACTTCATTTGAAAACAATATAACTTCAACTATGATATGAACCCTGGTGTCATGAGCTTTATCTCTCTCTCTAACATCCCCTTTGAACCCTCAACTGTTATCGCAATTATGCTTTGTACTGACTAAAGAACGTACATACATTGCCCCACTGGAACCGTTGTTTCCTATATAAAGTACGCACCCTGGTTTCTAAGTGAGTAGGGTTCCCTTGTTTTTTTCCTTTTATATTTAACCAGTGGCATAGTAAGGGGAGTGGATGTGGGACGATGGAGAAAAATAAAAAAACAAAAAAGACTCTTGTCCGCCAACATTGCGTTCTCCTGCTCTTCTCCACTGCAGACACAGGCTCCCAGACTGCCCTGTGGCCAATCCAGAAGCTGCTCTCATGCATGAGAGCATCTTCAAGATTGGCCTGAGTAAAGTAAATTTGCACTCTCAGACACGCTGGGAGCCTGTGCCTGTTGTCTCCAACCCAGCAATGCAGCTTTGGTTAGAGAAAGGTTTAGTTCGTATGAGAGTTTGACCATCCTGGGAAAGCTGGCCAGACCGTCATGCGCACTAATAACAGTGGCCACCACTCCCTCTCCAGTATTGCCACACCACTGGCCCTGCCCCCAAGACTTGGAACACAGTCACTTAGAAGAAAAATAAAAAAATATTCTGGCGGTCACTCCTTCCGACCGCCAGAAAAACTCCCATCATTGTAATATGGCGGGCGTGATACCTGCTTACAATGGTGGTGAGACCGCCACCTACAAGGTTTTCCCTGTCAGCAGCAGCATTGCAATGGCAGTCCGACCTCCTAACTTGTAATGGGGAGGTTGGGCCACAGTTACGGTGGTGGCTGGACCGCCACCAATGCACCCCTGCAAGTCTTAGGCCCAGCTAAATTTAAGCCCTAAGAGTGTTCTTTACCCTACATACTGTCCTACATTTCACCAGCATCTGCATCACAACCATGTGCATTTAATGCTATTTTCACACATTAGGAAGAGCATTTTCCTCTTCTCAATGTCATGTTTTGATTAAATGAATTCTCGTGGTTCATCAGATGCAGCACAAGCACCCTACAGACTTTCGTTGTTCCATTCCTGCAGGTGAGCCCAGACTAACAGAAGGCAAAGTAAGAACACACTTCAGATTCCATATTTACTATGTGTCCGGGGGCGCAAAGTGCATGTGAATCTACTTTGTGCATTCCTGGAGCACAAAGGAGGTACAGAGGGGCCACGTATGCTTGTTCAGCCCCTTCCGTAATTCTGATAGATCCAGTGCACATGTATCATGAGAAAGTATTCCCGCATTTGCCTAGGATGTGACCCTTGCGCCTGCACCATATTATATACCAAAACAGGCACTTAGGAGGGGCACTCAAAGTGCACACTGTCAGTGCTCCTCCTGAAGGCAGCCTTCTGGAAGCTGGAGGAATGGAGGTCCTGTGCACAACCCAGACACCCACCAATGGGATCGTTCTCCCTTCTTTAAAGTGCAGGTGCATGTCGCCTGCACTGTGGAACACAGAGCGCCTTTGAAGCAGCTGCTCCTTATTCCACTGAGCCCACTCCCTCCATGGCAGCGTGAGGTCGCAGCTGCCCTGGGAGCAGCAAATTTATTGTAACCTTTGTTTGCACCCATGCACCTGGGCACCCGGTGCATCTGTTTAAAGTTGCACTGCGGTGCAAACAGGGACAGGGCACCTGTTAGAAATTTAGATTTTGGTTGAGGGGGGAGTGGGCCCTTCTCAAGACACAACCACAATTCCTGTCAAGGTGTACCACAAAAGTCACAACATTACCATTCACTTAACCCTCTGGTAGCTTGGCACAAAAGAATTCAGGCTTAACTTGGAGGCAGTGTGTAAAATATTTATGAAGCACTTGAGGTGAAAGCACAACACAAGAAAAATCCCACGCAAATTTAGAGAAACAGAGCAAAATGTGATAAATGATTTGACACTAAAACAACAAAAATCAGTCAGTAGACCCAGAGTTAACTCTGCTGCTGCTGCTGCTGGAGCTCCGTGATCCGAGAGCTCTGTGGTTTTGTGAGTCAGCGGGGAAAGATACACGAGCCGACCTCTGGGAGTGGCCGTGAATTGCTGCGAATTGCCGCGAATTTCCTTACATCGCAGCAACACCCACCGGGCACTTCTGGGAGCCGCGAACAGCCCCCAGGAGCCGCGAATTACTTTTATCATGGCAGGAGCCGCGAGTACCGCGAGTACCTTTCTAGTGCAGGTGGTGGGCAGGAGCCGCGCGTGGTCTTCCAACGCAGTGGGTGTGGCGGGGGCACGAGCTGCGGCCACTTTCTTGGGTATCAAGTCGCCTTCTTGCAGGTGCCGTGAGTTCCCAGTGTGGTGGGGCCTTTGAAACACTGCATACAATCGGAGCAAGCTCTCGGGGAAGAGCTAATCCACTACTAGCAGCCGTAAGAAGAGGAGAGAGACTGCTGCCTCAACGCTACGCTGTCGTGGTTGGGTTGGGACGGTCTCACCAGGAAGGAGCCGGGAGGAAGGAGTTGCCTGCCGACCTCCGAGGCTGTGGCTGAGGTTGGAAGGCTGAGGTAGGACCCAGAGTGAGCGGCAAGAGGCACCACGAGAGACACATACGGGAAGCACGCACCAGTGGTTATGCCTAAGTGACAGACGGTACCAGTAATACAACCACAAAAACTACCAATAACTAGTTCTGGATTCAGCCCTACCAAGCCACGATAACTGACTCCTGCCTCCACCACCACCTGACTTGACCACTGACTTCTGGCTCGCAGGGTTCATAGGAACTAGCGTAACAAGGGCACTGATGCAAGGGCAATACCCCATGAAGAAAAAGAAAAGAAACAGGAGTAGGAACAGAAGCAGGAAGACAGGAGATCATCATGATATCCGAGAGATCTAGGGACCCACATGTACCCCTGAACCCTACCAATAAGAAACCCAATACAGAGTCTATGAATGCCGGCAGAGATGAATTGAAGAAAGGGGTAGTGGAAGACGAAACGGAATGAGGAGGAGGAGGAGGAAACGTGCGGCTGATTCCCCTGACCCCCTTTCTCCCACGTCATCCCAGCCCTGAACCTTCACGAAACCTTAAAGGGTCAAGCTACCAACCTAGAATTTACACAAATTTTTCATTCATAAAGCACGCTGGCGCGATCCTTTGCTTGAACACCCAGAGGCCAATAACCTGGCCTATTCCGATGCTACCGGTTTCCAATGCATCGGAACAAGAGATTCAAACATAGCTAACGAAAGAGCCAATGAGAGGGTTGAAGAGAAAGCCCTCTGCAGAGGCGATGGACGATGAAGACTACGAAGACGTAGAAGACAGAGAAGAAGACAGCGATGACAGGGAATGCCCTTACATCACACAGAGTGAAAACCACAGTGAAAACTGCAGTGAGTTTCACAGAGGGGTGACCTTTGACCACGATATCTGAGATCTCGTGCGATGAACTTGTGAGATTCTGTAGAAAGGTCAAATCGGGGTCTCCATCTGATCCTATGTGGCCGGCACCGTTTCTGGATTCTATGGATCTTGTTCAGAAACCTCGAGCGCAGATACTTAATCTATCTTTTACCACAGCCATAGTACCGTCGGCCTAGAAACAGGCTCAGGTCTCTCCTATCATTAAAAAGCCCACACTTGATCCCTCTCTGCCTGAGAATTTTAGGCTGATCTCTTTGCTTCCATGGGTTGCTAAATTAGCAGAGGCTCATGTGAACAAGATACTGTCTCGACATATGACCCTTCACAACATTCTGGACCCGTCTCAAAACGGCTTCAGATCGGGTCATACCACCGAGTCTGCCTTGTTGGCCTCCACTGAGTACTTAAGAACCACTCTCGACACCGGTCAGAGTGCAGCGCTTATAATATTAGATCTTAGCGCTGCCTTTGATACGGTGTCTCATGACATCTTGTTGCACTGTCTGGAGGCAATTGGGATCATGAAGCAGGCCCTGGAATGATTCCGTGCATTTTTGACGGACAGATCCTTCCGGGTCTCGGCACCGCCTTTTTTGTCTCAAGCCATTCCATCTGCCAAGGGGTTCAGCAGGGCTCTGCATTGAGCCCGACGTTGTTCAATCTTTATGTCTAACCTCTCGCGGCTGTGGCAAGAGAGTGGGGCCTCACGTTAGTTTCGTATGCTGACGACACCCAGCTAATTGTCACCTTGGCTGAAGGTCCCTCTGCTGCTGCCACTAGGTTCAGAGATGGGATGACTGCAGTGGCTGAAAACTGCCTTCAATTGAATGCCACTAAAACCGAGGTGATGCTGGTAGGGAAAAACACCTCCCTTTGGAACAAACATTGGTGGCCAGCTTCCTTAGGCATTATGCCTGCAGCCAAGCCAGTGGTTAAGAATTTAGGAGTGTGGCTTGACGCAGATCTCAACTTTCAGTGCCACACGAAGAAGGTGGCTGCAACATGTGTGGGCCTGCTGAGAGGCCTTCGCCCTATTCTGAAGTTCTTTAGTGTGCCTGTCCGGCAGCTTATCATCCACGTTACAATTCTATCGCACTTGGATTACGGTAGCGCACTACTTTTGGGCGCAAAAAAGCTGAGATTTTACATCTCCAGCGAGTTCAGAACTCGGCAGCCAGGGCTCTTGTGGGACTTCCATGCAGATGTTCTGCTAGAGCCACTATCAGAGCTTTACACTGGCTGCCGATTCAAGCTAGAATCCAGTTTAAGACACTTTGCTTGGCGTTCAAAATTTTGAATGTTATCAGCTCTGTGCTACTCCGCCCTCTTTTAACTCCGTATACTCCTCAGCGTAACTTGCGCTCCTCGGGTAAACATCTGGTAAATACTCCCAAGTTCAGATTTTGCCGTGTAGGAGGTCGTTCCTTTCGACTGCTGGCAGCCAAATTGTGGAACTCCTTGCCTGTATCTATTTGTAGTATTGATGAACTACTCCCATTTCGGAAAGCCATTAAGCCATATCTTTTCCCTCTGATCTAAGGTTTCTTTCCTCTCTGTCTCACCACTTCCGGTACAATTATACGGTCAGCGCTGGGACGCCCCTTAGCTGGGGCAGCTGCGCGCTCTAACAAAACCTTAACATAACATAACATAACCTTTATGACCATCAGAAAGCGGGGCCCCGATTTTGACCCGGACCCAATCCCGGAGCAGGCGCAAGAATAAAAAACAAGGGCATACAAGAGCGAGCAGCAAGACCCTATCCAGAGTGCCCTGAGCACTGGATCTATAATAAACTGGACCCTGAAGGACAGTACCAAATCAACGGGAGCAAATATTTTCCCAGAAGACTGGCACAACATCGCCAGAGATCTCGAGGAAAATCCAGGGACACAAAAGGCTCCCAAGGTGCCCAGCATACCCGACGTACCAGATGCCCTTGTACCACCAGCATCAGCACCTAGCGCACCAAGTAATCTGAATTCGTGGAACTTAGGTCCTGAGACAATGGCAAGGCAAGGCATCCCCGGACTACCACAGGACCTTATGTGCGAGAAAGACACACTCTCATTACAAGACCTTAGGCAAGAGCAACCAGAACTTAGCAATCGCACAGGCACGATCATTGACCAAGATGACAAAACATAGGGGCAGTCTCTGGACTTTCTTGCAGGAAAGCTCTCCACGGCACTGGAGCCGTACGCACCCCAGGCACACATCCATCATCCAGCACAGTTTGAGCAACTCCTAATTCCTCCCCGAGAACCCCTTCCAGCTCTGGTCAGCTCAGCCTCCATCCCACGAAAATGTTTCGGACCCAGAGGCCTTGTATCCCACGAAAGAAGAGTGGGAAGAATTGGTCGCCTCTTACACTACACCCTCTCCTGCAGTTCCAAAAGAGACAGCAACAAGCCCAAATCGCAACGCCTCACAACCCAGCACCATGAAGACAACACCGCAAGCTAAGGTAGACACATGGGAATCTCTCCTGCATACAATGCAACTGTCCGTTAACGCCATCCAATACCAATTGGACAAAATGGACCTCCAGTTAACAGTTCTACAGTCACTATCAGTCTTTGTCTCCAACATTGATAACAAGTTAGCTGAACTGAACAGTCTGGTTAAAAGGGCACAAGAGGAGACAGCACTCATACAATCGAACTGTACCGGCATAGCAATCGTGGATAAGTTGTCTACACTCCCTGCAGCAATGGATAACCTCCTCTCAGGCATCAGTGAGGCTGTAAAAAACAGTTCACCAATGGGCCAACTTGAGAGGAAAAACAGTGCATGGCAAACAAACAACAAGGAATTCTGGCATCAACTGAGGGGCACCTACCCCAAGTACAAAAAGAAAAGCGGGCAAGGGAAAAGGAAAATACAATGCTATCAAGAGCACAAGGACATCCCAGGGAAGGAGACCTCCTACCACCAACAAACAGTGACCCAGTAGCTCCCCCCCAAAAGGATGACCCGCAGGATCATGGGCGCTCCCCAAAGCAGGGCAGAAAACAAAGGAGGAAGGGCCGCAAGCAAAAGCTAAACACCCTGGCTGAAAGTAAAGGTAAGAACAACCAAGTCAGCATTTTGCTTCCAGACCCAATGCTTGACAAGTCGGCTCTAATGAGCTGAGAAACAGACACGGATCTGGACTCATGCCCCTTCCCCAACCAGGATCAGTGGTACACGATCCAAAGGAAAAAGAATCAGAAAATAAATATTTCCAACATGGCGACTCCAAAAAAAGTTGATGGCCCCGCCCTGAAGAGTAGCGCAAAAGCCATAAAATCTAACGCCAGCGAGGGTCCGATTGAACGTGGGGAAACAATCATCATTAACTTGAGCGCCACAAGAAATAAAAAACCTCCCTCCAATGTAGGCAATGGGGTACAATCAGACCACCCCCCAGAAGCCACATTAATAGAAAGTTCTGCAAACCAGGTTTCAATAGGAGCAGATGAACCAAAGGCCCCTGACCAGAGAATGCCAGCAGAGGAACCCACCAGGGTGGAGACCACCCTTACAACCTCACAGAGCGGCCCTAACAGAAAAAAGGTGCATTTAGGCAATCCCACAATTTTATTAATCCCGGAATACACATCAAGGGGCACTTTTGACATCCTAAATAGGGGCAACATACTACGCTTGCTAAACTCTATTGACAGCTTAACAAGCCTATCCACCAATGATCTGGAGTCAGTTGAATTCACAGTCTCACCGGAACATCCAGTGGTGGAAGTTACCAAAACAGTATGGGCCACAATAGAGTTGGCTGAAAGTGTGCTCAATGAACAAGCGAAGCTCATCAGTTGGGGCATAATTCTTCGCCCATTTGTAAAACCTAGATACCCAGATCCCTTGGCATGTGACTTCCTACAACGGAACGCACAAAACCGGGCCAACCAGGACCCTCAGTCGCTCTCTGTACTGCGAGGGGCTCGCAGCAACACCCAGGACAGTTTAGAACAAAAAGAACAAGGCTTCAGAAAGCAATGCGCTGTGAAAGAGGCAACTAACCTAGACTGGACATGGTTGTCCAGGACCTTAAACAACAAGTCGGAAAACCGCTGACAAGACAAGTCTGTAACTGGGAAATCTTTTAAAAACCTCAAAGTCTGCTCCTGGAACATCAACGGCCTCGGGGATAAGCTTATAGACTCGGAACTAAAACTTTACATGCAAAGCTTCGACCTCACACCACTGCAAGAAACTTGGTCAGACTCTCCTCCACCACTCCCAGGCTTTACCCTGAATTTTATCTCTCCAATCCAGTCTGTAAGATTTGGCCACAAAAAAGGAGGCCTTGTTACATACAGTTCATTAAGAAGCATGCGTACAGTAGTGCCGCTACCATTCAAACTAGACCCTCCGAACGCAATGCAAGTACTACGAATCTCCATTCGAGAACAGGGAAAGATAGAGGAGATAATTCTAATAAACCTTTATCTACATCTCCGAGGCAAGAAGCAAGGAGCCCAGCAACTGAAAGAAGAGCTCATAAAGCTATTAACCACAGAAAATACAAACAGTCTGATTATCATTGGCGACTTTATTCAGAACATGCTCAGCAAACCGGCCACAGAAGTCAGCACCGACGAGGACCCATTTGCATTGGAAAAATACTCTCAAGATAATTCTTCAGGAGGAAGAAGCACAAAAGCAGCGCAGCGACTTCTAGCGACACTTGAAGAACTAGGTCTTCGAGCGCTTAATGGGAGATTCCCAGGGGATCGTCCCCAAGCGGCTACATTCCATAGTACAACGAACAGTTCAACAATTGATTTTACCTCCCTCTCTGGTAATTTGATCCAATCGACAACTGATTTCCACATCGGTTCATTAGACTATAGTGATCACTTACCACAAGAAGTGACACTAGAGGCCTTTACAATACTAAAACCAGTACGCGCCATTGGGCATAAACTAGTTTACACAGCAAACGATAGGCGGTTAAAGTGAAGAACAGACGATCCTCCGGGTCTCCTGCTCTACGCCAAGCAAGTACTCGGCGAAGCCCAAAATGAAACGACAGACCTAATTGTCAGCTGGGAGAAATTTGCAGAAACATTACGCAATAATATGGGAAAAACGCAGAGGAAAAACCAGCTTGAAGGAGGGGGCACTGCTGCCAACCAAACGCGGTATCATAATCACACTTTCATAAACAACGTTCATCTAAAAAACCTAAAAACTCTCATCGGCTAAAATTTACGAAGGGTAATGATAGACCCTGCTGCCAATGAAGAACAGAGGTTGTTAAAGCATGACCGCAGGAGGCAGGTCTGGCGACTTAAGCGAGAAGCAGAAGAGTCCCTGTGGGCCAAACTTTTACACAACGCCAAATCTAACAACAGCGCCCAATTTTGGTGAAAGATCAACAATTTGTCTATGGTGAGGAGTCAAGGCATTAATTCTCATGTCCCAGAAGATGACTTGATAACATTTCTTAGCACACACTTCAATTGTACTGACACTAACATCCAAGGAATGTCTAAACTCACAAAAGACACAGAGGATCGATTAACGCTCTGTCGTGAACGCTTCGACCCTCAGCAGCTAGACCAGACAATTGTAATTAAGTTGGCACTGATCTGTAACAGAATCTCAAAGGGAAGACGCAAGGGGGCCCAGGACCAAATGGGATTCCCCCCATACTGTTCAAGCAAGATCCGGAATACTGGGCCGCTGCCCTTAAACCAATGTTCAACAAGATTCTGCAGACATCATTAATTCCATCATCATGGAGGGGAGCCATTATTTCACCTATCTTCTAAAAGAGAGACCAAAACACCCCAAAAAATTATCGGCTAGAGGCCCTGCTCGACAATGAGGCAAAATATTTTGCGGGTCTGCTTCTAGAGGAACTGTCATCTTGGGCAGCTGATGTTTCAGGAATCCCATACAACCAAAACAGGTTTTTGAAAAGGTATGGGTACCTCTACTAATATCCTAGCACTTTCTTTATTAATTGATGCAGCCCTAGAAGCGAACCATCCACTCTACCTGTACTATATTGACTATAGCTCAGCTTTCAATCATGTCAATAGAAACCTTCTGTGGGAAAAGTTACACAAGCTGAACATTCCCCCGCTGCTTTTAAATCAACTAATCCACCTACACAGCGAGACATGGGTGTAAGTAAGGCTGGGCACGGGCGATTATCTTACAAGAAAGATTCCAACAAACACAGGAGTAAAACAGGGCTGTGTGCTTGCCCCAATACGTTTTAATCTTTTTATGGGAGAGCTATCTACGTTGTTGAATGAATGCAACTCGCACACAACAAAGTTAGGGGACTCACAGATCTCAAATTTATTCTACGCAGATGAATTGTTACTTATCAGTTGGACCCCTGTTGGCCTCCAACGGCTGATGTAAATTACCACAAGTTATTCCGCTGCTATCAGTCTTACCATCAACCGTGAGAAATCAAAAGTTATGTGCATTAACCTTTCTAAAAAGAAAGCAACACGAAACTGACTCTTGTCATCCAGAAAGCTAGAAATGGTCTGTGAATATCGATATCTGGGGGTCATCATAGACCGCAAGGGCAATTTCACGCCGCAATGTGAAGCCATGAAAAGGAGAGGGTTAACCATTGCGGCGGCACTTAGAAACTTAAAAAATATGGTTTCTGGCCCAAGCTTACTTCCTCTCATAAAGGTGATACAGGCAAAGTTAATCCCAGCAATCACTTATGGCAGCGAATCTATGAGAGGGAGGGATGCTCCTTTAGTAGACAGAACAGTGGCAAAGGCGCTTCGTATGATCTTTGGCCTTCCAAGGTATTCATCGCCTGCCCAAATGAGATTAAAATTCGGGTTACCAAAAGAAGAGCTGGCACGCAAGGGAGCCTACATAAAAATCTGGCATAAAGTAAGCAGGGGAGACCCGAATAACCTAAATGCTCTCCTGTGGAAGGAACTTCAAAATAAAGAAACCTGTCTGGCAAGGCGGTATTTGGAGGCCGCCATCGAGGACCTGGGCTTACGGCAACTTTGGGAACTTCCAGGCTCCACAGCAGTCTTCAAAAAGGTTGTCAACAAGACAGTCTGGAAGGAATCACTGCTCAGGACAAAGCCGCCCTATCAGAGCGGGCTCATGGCTGGCTTACAGATCATTCGTATACCATATCCTCGCCTCAAACCTATCTGCAGATAGGCTTTACTAAAAAAATAATAGAGAAGTTCCTGAAATTTCGCCTAGGGCTACTGCCGTCAGCAGCCCACTTACCTCCATGGTTACGGCCACACTTACCAACAACATGCCGACTTTGTGGGAATGGCAAGGAAAATATAGTCCATTTGATCACTACCTGTATCAAACTCACCCAAGAACGACGCGTCTTCTTGCGAACACTTTTTAACATCCGTAAGATACGGACCTGCAGGCAAGCAGCGCTCGCCTGTTTCAAAGGAGATGATATCCAACTGAGCTGCCGAATTGTAACATTTCTTGAAGCAGCTGAGGCCCTCTTCAAAACCTTGAAGGAAACAAACAAAATCTAGTAGTACAGTAAAAGGACTAAAGGATGAGCCCTACGGTACCCCTAAAGATCAACCTCTAGTGCGATACCTTGACTCTCCCTTACATCGACTATCATCGACTATACATTAGGGACATCCCAAACTGTTATTATAATTTAACCATTCTCTCTTGCAGACTGGCATTTTATTATATTTCCCCTTGGCCGGCATTGAGGAGGATTCTATTGCTTAACTTTTTATGATAAACAGGCTGTTCAACATGATGTTAAGATAATTTTAATTGTGTTGCTGTTACCTCACCATGTATTTTTGCTTTTTGTTTTATGGACGGAACCTTAGTTTTAACACGCTTAAATTTGAATTATGTTTTATAAACTGAATTTCCTTTCCCCTATATTGTAAAGGTTTTAAATAACCATGCACAATAAAGTATCTCTCTCTGTACTTTAACTCTGCAGCTAAAAGATGAAAGTGTCAACCGTGGAAAGATAGTAGCACAAGACTGTAGCAAAATTGAAAGTCATAGCCATCACCAATGGAGTGCAGATTAGATACACAAGTTGGATTGGGCCTGACCACTGCTTACCTTTGGACTTAAAAAGAAAGGGCAAGCAGTGAACTCTGCTCCACCAGCAAAATTTGCAGAGATTTAGTAACTCCACACTCTATTTGGAGTGCAAGGTTTTCCTAAGCTCCGCCTATCCAGCAGAGCGGAGTTCACCGGTGCAAATCAACACTTACCTGCCACCCAAATCGATGTCTCCTCTGTCCTGGGCCTGGCTGCCGAAACGCGCGTAGACCTGCTGCGGGAGCCTTAAGTCACATCTTGGCCCATTTTTTAGCATTGTCATCTTGCTAAATATTAATTCAGTTCCTTTCACCATCCTAGTTTGTAGTTTGAGTGTGGTATGATTGTTAGCACGTGAGTGTGTTGAGAGATATGGGTGTTACCAAGGGGTATTACTAAATAATTCTGTATGTTTTATATTTTTTTGTTGCAGATATTTTTGACTCAACTGTACCTGTCTTGAAATTTTTGATATGAATTGAAGAATGTTTGTCTTGTGATTTCTGATTGATAACAGAACTTATTTGAACTAAAAGATAAAAAGAGAAAAAATAAATTTGTATATGTTTTGAATAATTTCAGTATTTTATCTATCTTTTGTCACCTGGTTTGGATATTTATAAACATAATTGTGTAATTGAATTAGAAGGCCACTGCAGGAACGTCTTTACATTAGAATTGTTGCTTGTTCCCCTCTGTTCCTGGGCCACAACTTACCTTTCTGAGGGGGTCCCTTCTTACATGTTGCTAACATTCGCAGTTCTTTAACTGTGGGATTTTCTTTCTTTTAATTGTTTTTTCCCTTCTTATAGGTTTTTTTCTGTAATGTTTGGATTGAGTTTTGTGGCTTACTTCAGGTAGCTCACACGTGACCACGTTGTAGGATTGTCAATCAAGTGCTGAGAAATTTCTCTCAGACCTCTAACTCACCCCTGGCTATCGTAGTTTTGCCTTTTGGCGTGGTATAAATAATCATTGGATCATTATGGATAGCCTTCAGACTTTTGGGTTTACCGATGATGACTTTAACACACTGATGGGGAAATTGGCGGGTGATGGTGGCCCAGCCCCCTCTCACCAATTAGGAAATAGTGAATGGCAGAACCTCCTTAATATGCGTAAGAGATTAAAACGTATAGAATCACATGCATTCTACATGTTTGAATACCTCAAAGTGGGGGTTATTCCCTCAGGTTTGAGAGTTCGGAATGCTCCCGCACTCTTTGTCGACATCAAAAAGTTCCTGGAGCGGTGGTCTTTAATATCTAACCGCTGCTCCAGGGACTGGATGATGCTGATAATTGAAACAGCTAAGGACGTAGCATCCACTCTCCTACAGGAGATCAGTGACCTTGAGGAAAAACTCAGTGCATCTACAGCAGTGGAAGAAGGTAAGAACTGTCTTGAGAAAATTAAATTGGAGATGAAAGACTTTGAGACTTATCTCACCAATAAAAAGATGGAGAAGCTAAAGAAGGATGTTAGGTGGTTCGCCAAAGAAAAAATCTATCCCTACCTAACTCCCAGTTACTACCAGGAAGTACCACAAAGTAATCAAACAACTAACTATAACGGACACTCAGGAAGGAGATATACCAACTTTTCAGATTCAGGGTCCTCTGGTTCTGAAGGGGACAACTATCAGGATAGTAATTATGGTTACCCAAACTCTGGTCCTTTTAGGGGCAGATCTAACCAACGCCCATTTCATGGGAGGGTTTTTTTACCCCGGGGCCAATTCAGAGGGAGGAATGTCCGGTGGCAGGACCAAGCAGCACATACGCAAATGAACCCTCAACCTCCACAGCAATACGTGCGGACGCGCAACCAACAGTATTGGTGGTAGGAGGTTTAGAGATATCTAATTCTGGACCTGCCCAGGACTTACCCATTTACAATCTATCCACGACGAGTCTTAAACCTGAAGATGTTAAAGTTTTAAGTAGGGGTCTTGTTGTATACTGCTCTTACTGTTTATTATCTATGACCACGAGATGGCACGTGGCTTTCCCTGTGACATCTCGTGGCAGTCTCTGGCTGTTGTGCACATGCCTCTATCTGCATCTTTTGAATGTGTATGTTCAGATCTGGGTTTGGAACTATGTCATTGTAAACTGTTACACGGGACTTGCTGAGACGTGTTTCCAATAAACTCCTGCTACATTTAACTCCTTGAGTCCTCCAGTCTTTCCTACACTGGCGACGAGGGAAAAAGGACTTTTTCTTCATTTTACTGAAGATTCCGTCAACATTTAAAAAAAAAAAAGAGGAAAATTTTTATTTCATTTTTTTTTTCTTGACTTACTGAATCGGCAGATGTCTACAGCGACTCAAGCGGACTCTCGCAGCAACTCCGATCACTCGCTCTACCATTTCGGAGGTATTTAAATCCATTTACTCCGTTTTCAAGCTGTGAAGAGTTGTGTCAAGCGCGAGTTCCCAGCGCGAGTCCCTGCCTGCCTGCTCGAGCTTCAGACTGCACGCGCACATGCACGCGCACATGCGCGAACTACGTGAGAAGTGACTCCACGTCATACGCTGTAAAAACAAGGCCATTTTCCTTTAAAGAGAAAGCAATTTCCACGGCGGCCATCTTGAGTGAGTAATTTTCATCGGATTGTTTCTTTTTCACCGTTTTCTTTACTTTTAAAACCGCCTTGCTTCCTGGAACTTATCCTACACAATGGTCTCTCAACTCGACCTCATTTAAAGGTATTGTTCCAACCAGCCTTATATTTTAAAGTACTCTTGTTTAAAATTTCATTTTTTTTTACACATCAATATAATTGATTTACATCAACCACTTTGGACATGAGTGGAATTGTTCCTCCCCCTTCGTTTTTGGCTAATAAAGGTGACCCCCCCATGGAGTGGGAAATATGGGAACCTGTTTTCCTAGCCTATGTTGAGGTCATGGATGGCACTGAATGTGAACCTGAGAGGAAATTATCTCTCTTAAAACATTGCCTTGGGGGAATTGGATTAAAATAATTCGTCACTCTTCCAGCTTTAACTAATCCTGGAGAAAAAGATGTGTATCAATGTGCAGCTGAACAATTAAAAATCAGATTTGGAAAGAAAAAGAACATTGTTATGGAGAGATTTATTTTCTATTCTCGCAAACAATCTGCAGATGAACCGATTGATGATTTTGTATCGTCTCTCAGATCTCTTGCCGTAACGTGTGATTTTGAACACATAACTTATGAACAGGTATTAAGAGACCAAATACTGATGAGAACGAATAATAAAAAGGTCCAGGAAAGACTTTGGACAACCTCGGATGTGTCTCTAAATGCAGCCATTGACATTGCCAGGTCGATTGAACATTCCGAGAAATTTGTAAAGGAGATAAGAGGGAGTGAAAAAGGAGATGTTTTTAGCGTTTCCAAAGAAGGAGAGAAATTCAGGAAACCGTTTACTTCTAGAAATGACTTTGCTAGTAATAAGAGTGACTCAAAATTTAAGTACACTAAAAGTGATAAGAAGAGCAACACTCAGTGGATTTGCTTCAGATGTGGAAGTTCAAATCATTTAGCAAATTCTAAAGTGTGTCCTGCCCTTGATAAAATGTGTATGAAATGCAATAAGAAAGGGCATTTAACAAAGTTTTGTAAATCCACTAACAAAAAAGTTAACATTGTTCAAGATTTTGATGACTATGATTCCAATGAAAATGATATCAATACGGTCATTAATATTTGTGGTAGTGAAGGTGTAAGTAAATTCCCATCTTGCGATGTGATTATAGAGGGAAAGACAATTAACATTTTTGTGGACACCTGTGCATGGTATACATTATTGGGTTTAGATGTTGTAAAAAAGAATTGGCCCAACAAGATTTTACTTGAGTCCGACATTTCCCCAGGGGGCTTACCGGACACAGGATTGAATTAGTAGGTTACTTTTGGGGAAAAATCACCTTTTCGGGTGAATCCACATATGGTAAAATATATGTCGCTAAGTCTGGGCAGCCTCTGTTAGGATGGCCACACCAAGATCAATTGGGCATTAAGATAGACCCTAGAGCTAATCCTCCTGTTTACTCTGTTGCTAACACCAATGATCCTGATCGTAATCTCATGCTTGATAATCTGAAATCTGAGTTCCCTGATGTTTTCAGTGGGAAACTCGGTCAGTTTTTGGGTTTTAAACACACTATTAAACTCAACGATGGTGTTGTCCCTGTTCGGCACAGAGTCAGGAACGTTCCTCTTACCTACAGGGATAAACTTAAAGTTCTTCTCAAAGACTTGTGTGACAAGGATATCATCGAACCCATTGAGTCCTCCCCGTGGGTTTCCCCGATCGTTATTTCGGTCAAATCCAACGGCGAACTGAGACTCTGTGTTGATCTTCGCAGTTTAAATAACTCTATTTGGGTAGATGCTCATCCCTTGCCAAATTTGCATGAGATGGTTTCAACATTAGGAGGTGCTGTGATTTTCTCATGTATAGATTTGGCAAGCGCCTATCATCAAGTCGTTCTAGATGATGATTCCAAAAATCTGACGGCTTTTATTACGCCAGAAGGCCTCTTTAGATACAAACGCATGCCTTTTGGATTGGCTAGTGCCGCTTCCGTCTTCCAAAGACTGATGAAGGAGACACTTGAGGGGTTGACAGGGGCAATCGCCTTTCAAGATGATATTCTTGTATTTGGGAAAAATGTAGAGGAGCATGATATTAATTTAAGGAATGTTATTTCCGCCTTGTCCTCTAAAGGTCTTACTCTTCGCCTTGATAAGTGTAAAATAAGAGAAAAAGAAGTTGAATATTTGGGACATTCCATAAGTGGTTCTGGGATCAGACCTAAGCAAAAACACATAGAGAGCATCATTAAAGCCCCGGTCCCTGTTTCAAAAGAACAATTGGTAGCCTTCTTAGGATTAATAGAATTCTATGCCAAATTTATCCCAAATTTTTCTTCCAAAGTTGATTCTTTTAGACCACTCCTAAAGAAGAACGCAAGGTTTTTATGGTCTGATGTAATGACGGAGGCATTTCAGAACCTTAAAGCGTTTATTGTGAATGCACCCTGTTTAAGACCTTTTGTTATTGGGAAAAAATGTACCATCATGGTAGACGCAAGTAGCACAGGGTTAGGAGCTGTGCTCATGCAGAATGACTGTGGAAAAGAATGGATAATCGCTTATGCTTCAAGGGCTCTGAGGGATGCTGAAAAACACTATTCAGTTATTGAAAGAGAGTTATTGGCGTCAGTTTGGGCAGCCGAACATTTTAAAACATTTTTGTGGGGGACAAAATTCGTCATCAAGACGGACCATAAGCCTCTCATTTACATGATGGCACCAGGTGGAGGTCGAACTTTATCGGCTCGCCTAGCCAGGTTGGCATCTAGGCTACAGTCTTTTCACTTCGAGATGGTGTATGTAAAGGGGAAAACTAACATTCATGCTGATTGCATGTCTAGGTTGCACACTTCCTGCGACGTTCCATGTGACGATGATGAATGTGAAGTTGCGTTCACTTCGCAAGACATCATGCTAGTGTTTGGGGAGAAGTTTGATTTGAGTAAAGAGTCCTGGGCAAGAGAAATGGAGAAGAGTGTTGAATTGACTCAGGTTAAGAATTACATTCTACAAGGATGGCCTGAACAAAGGAAGTTTTCAGGTGATATGATGAGTTATGCCAAAGTTCAAGATGAATTAGCTGTTGAAAATGGGGTTTTGATGCGAGGTGATAAATTCATTCCTCCTTTTGGTTTGAGAAATACTATTATTAGTATTGCCCACGAGGGGCATTTAGGAATCTCTTTTACTAGGAGACGCATAAAAGATTTTTTTTGGTGGCCAGGAGTGGACGGTTGTGTAGAACACTATATCCAAAAATGTTCAGAATGCGCCAACAGTGATAAGTCTGCTGTTCCTTTGCGTCCTGAACCTTGTCCTGTGGAATATCCTCTTGGTCCTTGGCAGAAATTAGGTCTTGATTTCATTGGTCCATTTTCTGTTCTACCTGAGCGTGAGAGGTTTGGGATGGTTTTGATAGACTACTTCTCAAAATGGCCAGAGGTAAAAATGGTTAAAGAGATAACAACTAGGAATGTAGTAGAGTTCTTAGATGATGTTTTTTGTAGGGAAGGAATTCCAGAAGAAATAGTGACGGACAATGGACCACAGTTTACTAGTAAGGATTTTCAAGGTTTTATCACCAAATGTGGGATTTTGCACAATAAAATTGCTGTGTTCCATCCTGAAGCCAATGGCCAGGTTGAAAGATTCAACAGAGTTGTGAAGGAGGCAATCCAACTTTCTGTTAAAGGTCAATTAAATTGGCGTAATGCCCTTCAGTCTATGTTATTGTCTTATAGGACATCTCCCAACTCTGTCACTTTGGTCAGTCCGTTTGAACTTTTAAGGGGTCGGAAACCCAGTACTCGTTTAACTCCATGGTGGTTAAAAAGAAGTTTGAGTGACAATGGGGTTTCTTCAAAAGTAGATTATGAATTGGTTCGAGATAGAGTTAGCGCATATAAGGATAAGATGAAGGAAAGGATGGAAGCAAAGCAGGGATCCGTTAGCAAGCATATCATCTCAGTTGGTGATTTTGTTCGCATTAAAAGAAAAGAAGGTGTTTTGAAAGGGGGTCAAATTTGGTCCCGTCCCATGGAAGTTATTGAAGTTTTCAAGCATGCCGTCAGAATTGAGGATGGGAGTGTTTGGAATTTGAACAGAGTCTCTGTATTTAAAGGCCAAGGTACGCTTGTGTCAAAGGATGGCGGTAATACTTTATTCAAAGGGAGTGATGCTGTTGTGTCAAGCGATGATAGCAATGTTTTCCTTGATTTTGAATCTGGAAATGTAGGAACTTCTTCAGGGAGTCTTTTGAGTGAGAATGGGGATCCTAAGGTTGTAAGGACCACTCCTTTCACTGTGGCCTCAAAAAGCTGTTCTAGGCCTCACCGTCTCCCTGAAAGATACAAGGATTTTGTCATGAATTGAGATTTTAGCATTGTATAGGTTGCTGTGTTTTTTTTTATTATCCACTAGGATCTTGTCATGTATTAAGATTTTAGCATTGTATAGGTTTAGGGTTTTTTTTTTGTTTGTTTTTTTTTTCATTTACAGGAAGGGAGGTGTGTTGTATACTGCTCTTACTGTTTATTATCTATGACCACGAGATGGCACGTGGCTTTCCCTGTGACATCTCGTGGCAGTCTCTGGCTGTTGTGCACATGCCTCTATCTGCATCTTTTGAATGTGTATGTTCAGATCTGGGTTTGGAACTATGTCATTGTAAACTGTTACACGGGACTTGCTGAGACGTGTTTCCAATAAACTCCTGCTACATTTAACTCCTTGAGTCCTCCAGTCTTTCCTACAGGTCTCTCCTTCGTCCCTAGTATCCATCTAAACAAATTCAAATTACATCAGGACCTTTTCGCCTTCTTTCGTAAAGTCAGACTTCACAAATTCTTTTCTGACCGTCCACTGACTGAGAATGATAACAACATGTCTGGATGCAAACCACCATCGACCTTCACACCCACACTGGATATGGTGGGCACTGAAGTTCGCATCTTTGAAAAGCAGGTCCTCCAAGATATTGCACGACTCATAAAAAACCCCTACAAACCAACATCCAACCTTTCCCCATTGGAAACCTCTTCTCTGAATGAATTGAGAACTAACCCATCAATTGTCATCAAACCTTGTGACAAAGGTGGGGGGATTGCGGTATTTGATAAGGAGAGTTATGACGATAAAATGTTGGAAATGTTGGCAGTGTCTGAACATTACAGACCGGCACAACGCAAGGAAGTGGAAAGACTTAACAAACAGATTCAGGAAATGACTCAGATGGCATTCAGAGATGGGTTCATCTGTGAGGATGAATACGACTTCCTCAATAAAGTAGCCCCCACTACTCCTGTGCTATATGGTCTTCCAAAGACGCACAAATCAGAAACCAACCCTCCCATGCGTCCCATTGTTTCGACTATTGGCTCCAGCACAGAGCCACTGTTGAAATATGTGGACAGATTTCTGTGTCCATTAACTCAGAAATATGCCTCATATATTCGTGACACAGGGGACATAATTCAGAAAATAGAGGGCCTACCTTTCAACCCTGAGACGGACATCCTTGTGACGCTCGACATTGAGGCATTGTATACCAACATTCCTCAATGTCGGGCGTTACGGGCGGTCTCCGATCTCTTGAGAAGATATCCATCTGATCGCCCGGATGCCTTCATTCTCCAATGTTTGGAGATTGTGTTGATGAACAACTTCTTCGAATATAACTGCAGAACTTTCAAGCAAATCATGGGAACATCTATGGGGGCTTCTTGCGCCCCGAGTGTGGCCAATATATTCATGGGAGAATGGGAACTCCAGAATATTTACAACGAACTAGCCCCCTTTTTTGAGAATATTTTTGTTTGGAAGCGTTTTATTGATGACATTTTTTTCATTTGGAGTGGATCGGACGAACTTTTACGAACTTTCTTTCTTTGGCTAAATGCGAGTGACACCAATCTAAGATTCACTATGAATTCTAGCACCTGTAAAGTAGACTTTCTAGACATCAGCATCGAAGGAACCAATGGATTTTTGACAGTCAGCCTATTTAGGAAAGATACGGCGAAGAACACCATCTTGGAGTATAATAGCTTTCATCCCAACTGTCAAAAGGATTCCGTACCTTTCGGTGAATTCTTACGAATTCGCCGAAACTGCACAGATATTGCGTCTTTTCATCTACATGGAGATGCACTTAAGGAAAGACTGCTGAAGAGGGGCTATCCACATCGCCTGGTGCGGCATGCGTACAAAAGAGCCAAATACTACAATAGGTCCGCACTCCTATTGGGCAACACACGAGTCAAACAAGATCGGATTACGTGTGTGATCGATCACTCTACTTTGAATTTTAAGATCCGTAATATCATCAATAAAAATTGGAGAATCTTGAATATTGATGAGAATGCCACGGCACTTCCTCTCCCTATGCTTGCATATAGGAGAAATAGAAATTTACGGGACATGTTGGTTCATTCGAGACCTCTCGCCAAAAATGTTCAATCTAACAACCAGTCCTCTATCACAGGTTTACCAATAGTTGTGGGCAATCACAGGTGTGGTTCCTGCCACGCGTGTGACTCAGCCATTGTATCTGACACGATAACATACAATGAAAAGCACATTAAACTGCGATTTTTGACCAACTGTCGTAGTAGCAATATCGTGTACATCATCTTCTGTGGCTGTGGCTTGGCTTATGTGGGTGAGACGGGTCGCGAGTTCCGCGTCCGATTCAGCGAACATAAGTCTGCCATCAGGACAAAAAAATTGTCAGCCCCCTTAGTCCAACACTGTCTGGAGAAATCTCATACAGAAAATGAGATGAAATGGTGTATCCTAGAAAAAGTGACACCTAAGTTAGGTCAAGCGAATGATATTACACGCAAGAAACGCGAAACCTTTTGGATCTATCTTTTGGACAGTGTGAAACGTGGACTGAATGAAGAACTTGCTTGGTATGTGACTAAGTAAATACCTCCAATATGCTTGAGACCCTGACTTTATCTCAAGGTTGCTTCTTCTCAATACTGTTGTTCCAGCTAATTGCACCCTTAGAGATTTTTAGCCTGACCTCTTTCTCATAATTAGGCAATTATAACCCCGAGTTCATTAATTTGGTTTCAAATGATAATTGCCATATTGAATTATTTGGAGTCCCGTGACAATGTGATTTTTTCGGTGGTAGGGTCCCTTATCCGTGATTTGCCCCTTTTTGTCTTGTCTAAATTAACTACACCTTTTTTAGGACAAAAGCACTTTTGATCCTTTCCATTATGTCCCCCATAGCCTCGTCGGATGCCTCTTAGCCCCCACAGTCGGCGTTATCAGCTAAAACAGTCCTACCTTTATTTTCATGGGTGGTAGGATTATGTTAACGGATAGAGACTGTGTTCGTAACTTAATCCCTTTGTTATTTCTATTAGGCAACGCGTCGGCATTACGTGCACGGAAAGCGACCTCACGTGAGATAATTAGCCCTATAGGATCTGTTTAAAAACGAAGGATCAGTCAATGCCTGAAAGTTTCTGGCGGAGGAGGCTTCGTGCGGTGCGGATATACGGCCCAAATTGCGGTCTTTACGAGGTAAGTGAGCCTTCGCTTCGAGGGTAATGAGACCCGCTTGAGTAATTCTTGCCAAATTTAACTATCGACATTCCCGGCTGCCCATTAGTTATATCCATGCCTTTGGCCGTTTCGGGCTGGCATGCCTTCGAGCAGTTGCCTAATATCAAGGGAAATATTCTTAACACAGTTGGTCCTTAGACTGTGTGTCCCTGGGCCGGCCGGTTGCAGTGCCGTACGTTTAAAGCGGTGCACAAGCGCCTAAATGTACTTTGAGCTAGAAAGCATTTAAGCCATCTAGCTACATGTCTATTGCCTAAACCTAGATCAGGGGTAGGATTGTATCTTACAGCAAATGTCTGTACACCTTGAGCCACGCCGCATCGACAGGATACAATAACGTGTACTTATTCCACTTTGCAGGGGACTGACTGTGGAGCAATTTCAACATATATAAAGGACTCCCCTCGTACATTGAAGTAAGACTATGCTTTACACTAGGATGTACTTGTCGAATCTGTGCCAGTTTAGACAGGGCCACTGTATGGTAGAGAGTCTAAATAGATCATTTACTATAAATTTCTTTTATTATTATAGACTATGGTGTAAAACATGCCAGCTGACCGTCGAAGCCCTAAGCCTCCCCCTGACCACAACCTTCTGTGAATAAGCTGCGAATCTGTGCTCTTCACAAATATTTAACAAGTTTCTCAAACTCAAAAAAAGGTATTTACCTTTGGTAGCTTCTGAGCTTCAGTAGATATGGATTCCACTCTAGTGGTTGTAATGAGCTTTACCCCTAATGTTGATCTAAGATAAAATATGAGATATCTCTTCCCTGCAGTTACTTACTGGCGGCATAGGACGTCCTGTCCCCTGATATGCACTGAAGACGTTTTTGGTGATTCTATTGCTGTGTGATGCGACTGGTAAGCTCAAGGGCTATGTCCTATGGTTGAACTAAGGTGATTAATTGAGGGCAAAGTTTGAGGTTCGAGACTCTCTCTTCTTACATTTACTGTATGATAATTTAGGACCATTGACTTACCTCCTTGATTAACATAACAATTAGTATTGTACCAAATGCTCAGTCCTAGATATACCAACACTTCTAGGACTTTAGGTAAATGTATCAGGCTTGGTCTCATTCTCTAGTAGACTCAGGTCTTGTTGAATTTAGATCCCTTCCCGCTGTGGTCATGTTGTTGAGCTCCTGTTGTTTTGCAACAAAATTAACTTGTCTAAACGCTTTGGTGGTGACAACGTGGTTATTTTTTGTAAATATATATATATTTTTTTTTCAGATCCCTTGGTATCTGCACAGTCATGATGAAAAAGGTCCTGATGAAGGCGGCTTAAAGCTGCCGAAACGTGCGTAGACCTGCTGCGGGAGCCTTAAGTCACATCTTGGCCCATTTTTTAGCATTGTCATCTAGCTAAATATTAATTCAGTTCCTTTCACCATCCTAGTTTGTAGTTTGAGTGTGGTATGATTGTTAGCACGTGAGTGTGTTGAGAGATATGGGTGTTACCAAGGGGTATTACTAAATAATTCTGTATGTTGTATGTTTTATATTTTTTTGTTGCAGATATTTATGACTCAACTGTACCTGTCTTGAAATTTTTGATATGAATTGAAGAATGTTTGTCTTGTGATTTCTGATTGATAACAGAACTTATATGAACTAAAAGATAAAAAGAGAAAAAATAAATTTGTATATGTTTTGAATAATTTCAGTATTTTATCTATCTTTTGTCACCTGGTTTGGATATTTATAAACATAATTGTGTAATTGAATTAGAAGGCCACTGCAGGAACGTCTTTACATTAGAATTCCTGGCTCCACTACTTCCACTGCTCCAGAAGAATTACAGGAAGAACTGCAGCATGCATGGTGTACTGCATAAAGGCATGCCTGATCTATTTCTTAATCTTATTCTTTACATAGACTATATGGGAGGGGGCCAGGGCTTTAGCAGGAGGGTGGTGGTGGGGCCGCGGCTTTAACGGGAGGGGGCGGTGGAACTTGGGCTTTAGTGGGAAGGGGCTGGGAGGGTGGGGCTTTAATGAGGGGCGGGTGGGGGGAGGGGCAGGTGGGCACTCCACTAGACATGGATCTCTGTGGAATTTCACGAAGTGTTCTAGTAACTCAGTGAAAGTCAAATTCTGCAGAGTACCAGTACTCGAGCTCCGCCCACCCCAACTTAGAAGTTTTAAAGAAAAATGTCAGAGGAGGTAAAGTTTAGAGGGGCAAAGCAGACGGCACTGCCCGAAGACTAGACATCGTCAGGGAGCTGCTGGATAACGTTGCAGTGAAGATTTCTACATTTGGACTTAGTCTCTTTTGGGGAAGTCAAAAATGTCCAGTGAGATGAAGCTTCAGGCTCTAGCCAATGAAGGCCCCAGGAGGCAGAATATCCATTCAGCAAGGACCTTCCGAAGGGATATTCAGCAGGTTGCTACTGAGAAGTCAGGTGAATTTGTGAGCAGGTATGTACCGGTCTCCTCTTGGTTCTCATGGACTTTGTATCTGAAATTTTTCAATGTCGCAAGTGCTGGATTTAGACTATTTGGGCACCTTTACCGCTACTCACAAGGTCACAGGAAAGAGTCTGCACCACATGGAGTCCACAGCTCACTTGAGGCAGGCAGGGTTGGATTAGGATTTAAAACTGGCCCGGGCACGCAAAAAAAAAAATCGGCCCACATTTACATGATGCCTTTCCTCAAATCACTGCTTCAGCGTAATTTTATGTAAAAAAAGGGGGGGGGGGGTAAAAAAATGCACGCATTCGTTTACACTAGTAAAACACACTTGAAAACAAGTGAGGTCACTTCTGCTCAGGCCCCCTGGCCCGCTCAGCATGTCTACATTAATGGGAGGCCCAGTGACAGAAAGGGAGTGACACCTCTGCTGTTGCTAAACGTGAGCCTCCATCTCCCTCCAGAAAGGCCACTCAGACACCGACTGGGCTGCTGGCGGTATTTGAACAGAGACACCGTCCAAATCGGCCCCCAGATTGCTGAAAAAGCAGCCCACAGCTGGAACTTGGCCCCCGGCCCCTCAGACATTGCCCGAGTGCCCCCGTTATCAATCCGACGCTGGAGGCAGGGTCATGGTCCAAGTTTCAAGTTGCTGTACTTTTTATGTCCCTTTAGCTCCAAGAAGGAAGCCAGCCAACTAGCTCTTGGAGGTACTCTGGTTGTCCTGAGTTCAAGAGACAAGCTAGTCGTCTAGCAGCAGGGTGGCCAACTGAGGGTCAAGCCTGGCTTCCAGCAGCTGTGCAGTCCTCTAAAGTACAAAGCAGACTTCAAGCAGCAAAGCAGGCCCTTGAAGTGCATGGCATACCTTCTGAGTGTAGAGAAATCCACAAAGGCCAACTGCCATGCTAATCACAGTCATGTGATGCAGGACGTAGGCTGCAATCACCAAATGATTATGACAGGAAAATAGCAACTTTCTAAAAATGGCATTTTCAGAATTGTGACTTAAAATCTGACGCTACCATGACAAATATTTCAAATTACTAATCTTTAGGCACCAAACATGATATCTCTACCTGCTCCCAAACAAAAGTTATCACTAATTAAATGTAATAAGGATGCCCAATGTTATCCTATGTGCAGAGGTAGACTTCACATAGTGAAAAGTGAATGTAGTTGTTTTTCACTACTAGGGCATAAAAAACCTTAAAGTAAACGTCCAACTTTTAAATACAATGCACCTTGCCCTGTGTGCTGTTTATGACCTACCTTAGTGGTCATAAAAAGGGACATTTCCGCCAGCCAGAAGGAATATTTTGCAAGGTTAAATTAGCAGTCAGAAATGCAGAAGTGAGTTATTAATATTCATCAAGTTGAGAAAACCACAATGTAATAGGAAACTGAAGTTTCACAACTCTTAGTAGTGTTTGACAGAGATGTTTAAGGTAGGGTGACAAGAATATGGTGGAAGTCTATCAAGGACCAATTGTGCCCTATATGGAGTCTGTTTGGTGTTGATTTGCTGCCGCAGGGGCCAGGATTCCAAGGCCTTGACTGCCAAGCGGCTAGTACACCTCCACAGCCATTTCCGCTGCCCCAGGAGGCACATAAAGCCTGCCCAGGGCTCCTAAAGTGCGGAAGTCAATTTGGTGTTGATTTTCTGCTGTGGGGGGTCAGGACTCCAAGGCCCAGACTACCAAGTGGCTTGCACGCTCCCACAGTCATTTCTGCTGCTCCAGGAGGTGCATAACTTCTGCACAGGGCGCCTGCAGCATGGGACACTTTCAGGTGTGGTCGGGCCATGCCAGGGCAAAGCCCAGGCCAAGGTCAGTCCAGTCCACACCCGTCAGAGCCCGGAAGAAGCTGGGCGCGGCCACCGTTTAACATCCCTAATTCTTAGCTCTTCAACCCAGACCAGCAGATGGTGAGAAGGAATTCCACCACAAATGGAGGTGAGCCATCAAACACTTTAGGTGCTTTCCTCATTAGGGCCTCCGATACCCTAAACAAGAAGATCTAGAATGTGGGACGTAGACTATCTATGGGTGACCACATACCCTCTGATTGCCCAGGTGTGTGCACCATTATCGAGCCCCCGAGTGCCCATGAGACACCCCCCACAACCTCTCAACTGCTCAAAGCAGTTCCATCACGCTCGAAATGCATAATTTCCCATGCTAAAACCACAACTCACAACCGGCCCTTGCTGGGCCACCCTTAAATAGGAGAAAAGGGGGTGGAAGACCAACCGTTAAACCATCCCCTGCTGCTCCCTAAGGAGCAGAGACTGTCCCTCCACCCTTAGTGCTCAACATACTTTGTAAAATTGAATAGTCATTCACTCGTATACTTCAATCCATTTTAGACAGACTATCTAAAATTGAGACTTGCCTAGAATCCCTAATCCCCACTCAAACTGATACAACTAACTCTAACCCGATAAAGATAAGGGCAATGGAGCTCCCCTTGCAACCCTTGAAACCTGACTAGCTCATGACACTTCAGTGTACCTCTATGATTCTTCTGGATAGCACATCTCTCGAAAGAGGGGGCCGTAAGCCAAGACACTGCCAATAAGTTGGTCCAATGGCTGGGAGATTGAATTATGAATCTTAATCTCTAACTTTGCAAGATCTCCACTCTCCCCCTCAACCTTGTAGTGAAATACTGAACCCACAGAGAGCTTGCAGCACCCTTACACTATCCACTGCACCACCCTCCAGTAGCCTTGTTCATGAACTGGCAAATAGGGTCCAGACTCCTGAATCTTGCGACCGAAGACTAGACCTCCCCCAGCTGCATGTCCCTATGTGATAGTTTTGACGAATGTTCCCAAACTGGACCCAATCCAGAAAGAATCTACAGAGCATCCATCACATCACAAAGGTATTCCATTGGATCAGCAAACACAGAGGGAGTCAGGGGGAGCTATTACCCTGTATTCTAATGGCAAGAGGGTGGCCTGGGTGGGGAATTCCATTAAATCAATTCAGTTAGCTTTAACTAGCACCACCTGGTTCAGTTATTGATTGACCGCCGACCCGATGGCCCTTTAAACCAATCTTTAATGATTGAGCTGCCACTTGGCTATTTTTACAAACTGGCTAGTCCCTCTAGAGGAATTGAAGTCTTTTCGCTTGAGCCCAGTGCCAACTATCACGAGCCTCCCCTTCCTTCCCTGGTGCGACCTTTCACCCCTTTTCCTGCCAACAACCGCTTTAGTGCCCTAGCAGAGCTGGATGTGTGCGACTGACAGTGGAGAATAGGTGTTCCTCCAATTCTGTCCAAACCGTAGTAAACTGGGCCCGAGCTTCCTACAGCTCCTATGGCTAGCCATAATCAACCACCCAACCCTAGTGATTATGTCAAACCTATTTCCTGGAACATTGCCGGACTAAGATCTAAAGTGTCTAACTCTCATTGGCTAGCAATCGTCGATAACTATGATCTGATCTGTTTCCAGGAAACCTGGGATATGGGACCAATCAATCTAGATGGCTATTTTTTTTTTTTCACTCTAGCACGCCCTTCTGTTTCGGGCTGTGCTTGGGGGATCCTAACACTTTTAAACTATCACTTTTATCATTTTCCTATGACTCCCCTTACTACTAATTTCTCCTTTTAAAAGCCCTGGGCAGAGAAAAAATCGTATTTATTAATTTGTATAATAATTATTTTAACTATAATTTGAAACCGGCCATTGACACACCTGAAAGGGACATCACTACTTTCTCTAACACCCTTAACCAATCTCTAAAAATCTTGTGTGTGGGTGATTTTAACGCACACTGTTTTCCTTCCTGAAACAAAATAGGATATGGCATGCCCAATGATTTAGGTGACCCCACTCCCCATTTCATCCATGAACTTTATGGTGATGCCCTGAATATATTGTTTTTTAGTCATGACATGGAAATTAAGAATCCTGTAAATCCTAGCACCGGCATCTTGCTAAATACATTTGGTTCAGCTAGCCAGGGTTCGACCCTAGATTATATGTTGATATCTTCATCCCTGAAAACATTTGTTTCCAAAACTGTAATTATGCCCTTCGGGTTTAGCGATCATGATGCCATAATCAGTGACTTGGAATGGGGGGAACTCACTTAGAGCAGACTAGGCACGTCAAACTCACAATAGCAAGGAAGAAAGGGACCAATGTAAAATGGGCAATGGCGGACAAAGCAAGAATCACTACAGTCGTGGTTGGTAAAAGATATAACGACATCGGGCCGATTCACAGAACTAATCTGAGATAAAATCTCAAACTTCCTACTTTTGGTATTCACAGAAGGCATTTAGTAGTAGTAAAGTTAGGATTTTGTCTTGAATAGGGATTTTGTCTTAAGTTAGGATTTTGTTCTAAAATCAAAATTTAAGACAAACCTAAGTTTCATTTAAGATTAATTTAAGACAGATAACTAACCTGGTCTAACATGATCACCAATAGGGGTTTAGCGCTTGCGAAGAGCACCATTGCATTAAACTCCTCATTAAGAAACTGGGTGCTAAGCCCATTGACATGGTTGAAAAAGTTTACTCTGCCAAATCACAATCAGTGGCAACCTATGGGGCCGGGATTTGGGGAACTGTCAATTCCTATAACCTCCAGATCATCAAGGACTCCTTCTGGAAAAGACTTGTTGGTCTTCCTCCCAGCTGTTCTAATTTCATTTGTCATGTAGAACTCAACATCCCTTACATTATTGACACAATTAGGCTGGCACCAACACTTTTATTGGCACTCGATCTGGAGGAGAGGATCTATGAATCTCACACAGAGGCTGATAGAAGATTGCCTCTGCCTCGACCATGCCCACATGATCTTGTGGCTAACACAAATCAAAAATAGTCTCTCTTCTCTTGGTTTAGGGCACTTGTTTACATTTCCATCAAACTGCACCACTGCTTCAAAATGAGAAATTAAGGCACTTTACTCCAAACAAAGAGCAACTGAGTGATTTAAGATGAATTGCTCAAAAGTGTCTGTCAAATTATATTTAGACGGCCCAATAGATGAGGGAGGTGTTGTTCTTTATTTATCTTTTGTGACCATTCCACACCACCGATTTATTTTAGGAGTTTCTCCTATCCATCTGGAATATATTCTATCTCTGACCTCCCCCCTTGCCCGCGCATTATACAAGATTAATCCGGCCGCTCATGTGCAAACACTGTTTTACTCAATGACATCCTGGGATGTATTTTTTACAATCATAGCCTGGTTCATTAGTGTGTTATTCTGTGGTTTCCTTATTACTACTCTCATGGAAGACTAGACAACTGTGTAATCCTTCTTAATTTATTATGAAGGTTTACTCTGATTGTAAACCGTTGTTTTAAGTGTCTGTACTATGAAACCTTCATTTTTAATGTCTATTTTATATTGCATATTGTTGTACTTGTATGTTCTTAATTTCTTAAGTATCGAATAAAGTGATTTGACTGACTGTCGTATAGGTTTAACACTTAAAAAGATTGACAACTGTGTCAGAAAAGGTGTGAGGCAGAATTTGCAAATGTGATAATGAAGAAAATCTGATAAAATCTGAATTGTGACTTTGACAGGATGTGGAAGAGGACATGGGTTAGGGAGTTCGGTAACCGATAATGTGACATGGAGTAAGAGTGTGAGAGATAAAAGAAGGTTCACAGATATAGCAGTAGTGATAATGATGTGGGAACAAAAAGGGATGGGGAATGTCACAAAGATGGGAGTATAACAGGATATAGGAAAGTAAAAGGTGAGAATAAGGCAGCCAGGATAGGAAGAGTAAAATAGACTACAAGTGTGACAGGGATAAGGAGTGTTGTAAACATGTGATTGAGGTTGACAGTGCAACAAGAATTGGTATGGTGATATGAACTATTAAAATAACAAAGGTAAAAGGGTAGCAGTCATAGAGAAGGTGACATAGTTGGGAAATGTATTGGAAACTGTAAGGTAAAAATGTACTAGGAATGGGACATGGGTGGATAACTAACAGGAATTAATAGGGTCATAATGATAGTTGAACGCACAGAACCAGACAGTGGACCAACTCCTCACCAGGCACCCAAAATGCAGAAGAATATTTACCAATAAATCAGTACAGTAATTTTTTGTGTGCAAATCTTTAACAATGCTCACTGTCCAAGAGCACCACTCTGAACCAGGGTAAACTATTATCATAACACTTGCAATAAAGTTGCACTACCTCAGTATATAATTTCTTGAATATGCACAAATATAAAAAGCTCATCCAATTAATGCAATTCCTTCTTTCAGGGTGTGTATTCTTCTCTTTATTTAAACAGTCACAGCCAACGCGTTTCGTCTGAAGCCAGTTCTCTGTAGGACTGCGCATTTGGCGGTCTTTTTGAATGGAATAAGCGCCCACAACACTTAGAAGATACATTGCAAGAGCCAGATTACTGCGGGCCACGAGAGTTGCTGGTGAAACACATTACTCCTCAAACTAAGGAGGTGGATTTTAAACCTCTGATTGAACTCTGGATTCTGTGAACGAACTACAGGCTATTGTCAGAACTCGCCGCAAGATATTGGAGTTGCTCTAGTTACGTGACTTATTGTACACTCATGCAAAGGAATGAATTTGATTCCATGATCTTACTGACATTATACGGTATTGGATGCCCTGAAGAAGTTCTAGCTTCAAAACGAAACGCGATGGCTGTGACTGTTTAAATAAAGAGAAGAATACACACCCTGAAAGAAGGAATTGCATTAATTGGATGAACTTTTTATATTTGTGCATATTCAAGAAATTATATACTGAGGTGGTGCAACTTTAATGCAAGTGTTAGGGTCATAATGATAGTAAATATTTTAGCATCTGTCAAGCTAAGAGTTAAGTAAAGAATAACAGGAATGTGAACAGTAGGAAAAATAGGGACAGTAATAGAAAAAGACAAGGTGGCAACGGTTAAATGGCAGGAAGCATAGCAAGTATTAGGATGGTGACAGTGAAATGGAAAGGGACAGAGAGAAAATACTGATAAAAAGTAGGAATGTAACAGTGACTGATGTGCTGAGATAAGGGAGATAACAGGGATAGATGTATTACAAAGTATAATAAGTGTAAAGGAGACTGGAAGTATCACAGAGATGTGTGGTTTATGAAAATGAAGGGTGAGAATCAAAACTTATTGAGGTGGTCCATCTCCCTACTGGGAATAGACTTTACAGTGGAACACTGCCCTGGGGTAGACCATGTCAATGCTGATGGTTTTTGCAGGTTCTTCTGACTTAGTGATGAGAACTCCCAAGAGGTTGGAAAGCTCTTTCTCCTTTTAGCTGGGTGGGGGGGAGTATTAGACCCGACAACCCTAGGGTGGTCTTCCCCCAAAACGTTTGCCTGATTGCCTCATATTGTTGCTGTTTTTGTTTTTTACCTTAGGACTCCGATCTCTTTACCACTGCCAACCAGTGCTATAGTGCATGTACTTTTCCCCTAAACATGTTTTGATTGACGTATCTATAATCGGCACATTAAATGTACCTGTATGTCCCTAGTATAGTGCACTACATGTGTCTAGGGTCTGGAAATGAAATGCTACTAGTGGGCCTGCAACATTGATTGTGCCACCCACACAAGTAGCACTTTAAACCCATCTGAGACCTGCTACTGCAGAGCCTATGTGTGCAGTTTTACAATGCTATGTCGACTTGGCAGATAAAACCTCTTGCCAATCCTTAAACAACCCATATTTTACATATACGTCACCCCAAAGGTAGGCCCTAGATATCCCATAGGGCATGGTGCTGTGTAATTAAAAGTGATCTACTTTTTAATTTTGCATGTCCTGGTAGTGAAAAACTCCCAAACTCATTTTCAGTACTGAGGGGCCTACCCCTCTCATAAATTAACATTGGGGATACTTTATTACATTTAATAGGCAGTAATTCCTAATTAAGAGAAGGCAGACGTTTCATGTTTAGTACCTCTGTAATGGTAATGACAAATCCTATTTAATAGTAAGGTTGAATTGGAAGTTACCATCCTGAAAATGCCACTTTTAGAAAGTTGGAAATGCTCCTGCTCTTAGCCATTTAGTGACTCGTGCCTTTCTCTGATCACAGGCTGGGCTGAGTAACAGTTTACTCAGTGTATTACCTCTAGACAGTCTCACACAAAGGAAGGTTGGGTGTGACTTCATGCATCTTCCTCAGAGAAAGGGAGGGAGGATCTGGACACAACCTCTCACACTTAAATAGCATGTGCTGTGTACACACACAAAGGGCTGCATACCCCCATGTAGTTAGTCTGGATCCAGGGGAGGAAGAAAGGGCCTGTGTGCACGTCTAAATTCCAGCTTTGAAGTCACCCAACTTCAAAGGCACTACTGGGTATGGGTACTGGACCTCTGACCCCACCAACTCAGTACACTGCTGAACCTGTGAAGAACTCTGCCAAGAAGAAGGACTATTGTGCTGGTACAAGGACTGACAGATTGCTGGACTGCTGCTCTTGAAGAACTGTTTGTCTGCTTTGTGCTGCTTGACTGCCCTGCTGCTTGCTACCCTGCCCTACTGAAGAAGGACTGGACCCATATCACTAGAGCTGATCGAATGCTGCACAGACCGTGGCTCATCATCACCATGGGGTGCTTGCCACAGGATGCACAATTTTCACCGCCCTTTTTTCAATGGGAGCCTGAGTAGTCAGTTGGAACACAGGCTCCCACTGAAGTCAATACGAGTACGACCGAACGATATTCGAAAGCAACATAATCGGTCGGTCAGACTCGCAGAACCCGGTTCGGTCGGAAACAACTCAAAAACCGATTTGGTCGGAAGTGTTTCCGAACGACATTGTAATTGGTCACTAGGAGTGAGTATACTTTTCCTTGCCTGAGATGAAAGGAAATTCCAGAACTAGATATTAGAGTAAGTCTAGGTGTTTCTCCCACTCCAAAGCTGGCACCTGGTTTAAATGTTAAAGCCTCAGACCAACTCTTCAAATCAGTCCTGGACCTGTGGAATAGTCAGAAGAAGGACTGCTCCGATGCCCTACTGCTTTAAGGACTGCCCTGCGGCAGGAAGGACTGCCCTCCTACCTGAAAAAAGAAGACTGGAGCTGCTCCTTAAACACAAAACCAATAGAGCACTGCAAGGGCTAGCTAACTGGCCTTCTGTTCTGAGCTACAGAAATAAAATAAGCTATAGAGACCTGACCTGCACCTGCCCAGCTACCTCAACTCTACTGGACCTGCTTGTGTCCTGCTGGTGGCCTCTGCTGGAGTGAGTATAATGCTCCTTATAAATATATATATATATATATATATATATATATATATATATATATATATATATATATATATATATATATATATATATATATATATATATATATATATATATATATATATATATATATATATATATATAGCAAAAACAAGGAGTTCATGGTACTCCCAAGGTCCGGTGCACGCTCGGGTTTTGTGTCGGCTAGAAAGTATCCGCAGACGCGTTTCTGGCTCTTGCCGTCATCAGTGCGGAAAGCCGTCAGTAAAGCGGCACAGTTATTTAAACGGAACTGCCATGTGGTTGGTGGATCCTTGGCCAATGAAAAGGCCGATGGCGCTCCCATAGCAAAAAACTTTATTGGCAGCCGTAACAACTGTGCCTGCACATTCCCTCGCCTGCCGCTAATAGAACGAAGACGCTGTGAGTGTCACACAATGGTGGAGCACTCTAACTTTGTATAAGCCACAACCTGCATGGGTCAACAGCGTCCGTAAGCGGCGTTCCGTTTAAATAACTGTGCCGCTTTACTGACGGCTTTCCGCACTGATGACGGCAAGAGCCAGAAACGCGTCTGCGGATACTTTCTAGCTGACACAAAACCCGAGCGTGCACCGGACCTTGGGAGTACCATGAACTCCTTGTTTTTGCTGTGTTACAAGCGGTTTCCACCACCGCTTCCCGGTTGCACCCGCCGCGAGTTCGGCTGGCCCCAGGTGGGATACTGTGTTTTGTATATATATATATATATATATATATATATATATATATATATATATATATATATATATATATATATATATATATATATATATATATACATGAGTGACGACTCTAACACCAAGATATACCTCCGATTACAGGATAGATCAAACTTAACAGCAACTCGAAAAATAGTATCCTTTACAATTTGAGCTTGATCATAATAGCCCTCAGAACACTCTAACTGGAACTCTCACCAAGTTTTTCTAACCATTCTATCTCTCAAGAAAAATGAGATTAGCCTCAAGCCCTTCAACCCTCTTTTTGTTATGCAGCATTTCAGATTTAAATGATTGGCCAGCAGAACACAACAAATACAAGCATTTTACTGTGAGCCAACCTGTCTGCTCATCAAAAATGTGAGAAAAAGTTCCATAATTGATTTCGGGGCTCAGCAGTCACAACTTCCACCAGCATTAACATAGTGGATGCACTAATATTTCACTTGTGGGAGAGACATCATTTCTGGTTTTCAAGCTTCACTCCCTCTGCAACATCCACCTCAATGCCAGAGCCGCGTAAAATGGTAAGCTCCACCCACAGGTAAATACATTTAAACAACTATTGAAGTTAGAGAATAACATCCAGGCACCAGTCGTATCTCTCATAGCTAGTTTTGTCTGATTAGGGTATGTGCCAACGCAGTCTAAATCAAATCTCTTTACAATGTATCTCAATTCTGCACTGCTGAACAAATCTGTATCTAACTCTAATTTTAAACTTCTCTCATATAGACAACATGGCTTTTCACAAGTCTAATTGACATCTAGGGACTGACAAGTGGGTAATGTCATTTAGTGTCACGGATTTTTATTTTACTAAGTAGCACTTTCCCGAGGCCGCAATATTGCGTGAAAAATGTGCTACTGTTTCAGAGGAAATACCAGAAAATTGCAGGTGAACAAGGTTAGTTTCACGATTTTTATTTTAGATAATAACGCAGGAAAACATGCAGTCATGTTGTCATGCATGTTTACCATTCACAAGAGGAATATATTATCCTATGAAAAAAAACAATGAACAATAGAAATGTATGTACAATCATCTAGGTACACAATAAATGGCAATTAATGCAGATCAAAGAAACATAGCATAAAAGAAGCAAAAAAGACTGAGAGAAAGAGGACCGGGGAAAGTAAAGAGAGAAGAAAAACACCTTCATTAGGAATAGTCAAAGAATACAATGTGTCAAAAAATTACAACAATATGTCTCAAAGGCAAAAGATTAATCGTGAAACTGTGTTGATAAACATAAGAAGTATTAATAAATGTCAAGGAGCATCAGGTGAACACAGTTAATCAGCAACAAAGCAAACATAAACGAGTCTGCAGATTACCTGCACAATCCCGAGAGCCTGTTTGCTGTAAAACACACTTTAAAACCACAGCCTTTCCCTAAACGAATTAATCCAAATGTCCAATCTAATCTCGCTATGAATAATTTGCCTTCAAAGTGCACTGGCCAGGAGTAAACCTCGCCGTATGTACTGTACAAGATATTATCAGGTCTGGAATCAGCATTGATTTTCCAGTAAATCATCTAAGTCCAAATGATCAAAAATAAAGATGCGCCAACAACAATGAAAACAGAATATTGGCAGGGATGCATGACTGTTGATTGGTACAAATTAAAAGATCATTTATTAGTGATTATGCTGTATAAAACTGGCAGGGCCAAATGCATGCAATTAAGATTAAACAGGCCCCTGCAGCCACAGGGGTTAATAAAGACTGAATTCCTAATGATTTTTCCATTAATTATGAAGATGTCTACAAAACAGCTTTTGTGGAGCCAAGACTAACCCAGACAAATCTCTGAAATCTGCATAAAACTCTTTCTTTAATGAGTACTATGTTGGTATTCAATAGGGGTGGATCGGTCACCATGAAATAGGCATTGGAGGAAATAGAGGGGATCCTACCGTAAAGAGCATTGAAAAAAAGCTTGGTCAGTGGTCAACTTAAAATTCCACATTTTTCGCACCTTTAACTGGCCACCAAACCCATGCACACGCTTACGCACACCCACGTTATATAAACAGTATATGCAGATTCATGCAGAGGCTTGGAGTGTAAAATGTGTAATTTGAAATTAATTACAATTTTTGAGGGTCAGAAGAAGCAACGAAACATCGGAGAAAAAACTCGTTTGTTCATGATGTCCCTCCCTTCAATAATTTTTCCTAAACTTTCACACGCTTAACTATACAATGAAGTATTTATTTATCTTTTTCTACACACGAACTGCTTAGCCCTGTTTACTCGCTGTTTTCAGTAAACATGTCCTCTTTTAAAAGAACACTTTGTGCCATGTGCCCAGTTCAAATCCACTGAGGACATAGTACATAGAATGTTGTGCACGGTCAAGGCTGGTTGGTTGGTGGGCATTTATCCAAGCCCTGTGTACTGGTACAAGTCATGCACAGTTGGTGTTGGGGGTATAGGAGACAGCATGTAGGGGTAAGGAAAGGCAGGATGAGTGTGTGGTTATGAGCAGAGGCTGCATATGGCTGTGTCTCACATAAGAATGACCAGAAGGACTGACAACATGCCAAGCCCTGCCGCCATCCCTTCTACTTTAGGTCATAGCCCATAGGCATTGCTTAGCAGGGGTTGGTGCATTAAATGTTTTGGAAGTATTTCATCCAATTACTGGACAAATCCATGCTATTCTCACCAGTTCATTGCCAGGCACACTCGGATCACGGCTATAAACCACATTTATCTTGCCATCTAGTGGGCCTCACATTGTTAACCACAAGTGAATCTCGCCAATTAATTAACAGGCACGCACGGGTCATGGCTATAACTTACAAATATCTCACCCTCTATCAGCCTGCAACATATTTTAAGCAGGCGATATCACTACCTTTTCATTAAACTTAAGTAGAAAAAGTACAGTTAGGCAGAAATGTCATTAAAAGTTTTCCCAATTGTAAGTTGTGCAGTCCATCCAGGCACTGGGTCTCGAAAAACAGTTTGGATTAAATCTGACCTTTAAAAAAAATGATAAAGGGTATACTTCACAGTTGAGAACATTGACCCAGGCTGGGTTTTACACGCCTATTTTGAAGAACATCATCTTCTTGTAAAAATATTACAAATGCACAATGGAAATATGTCAGTGTGTTTGAACAACATGAATTAATACTGGTAGAAAATGTGAATGTGTGAGGAACATGTATTCGAATGTAACATCAACCTGAGTGAAATACTTATATCTCTTTTAGGATAAACTACAATGACAAGAAATACTTCAATAATTACTATGAAAGAAGAATTATTTATATTACAACTAATGGTGAGTACTTTGGTGTGATCAAGACTGCGGTTGAAATGCCTAATTTTGTTTTGCTGCTGATACATTAAAGAAAGAATTTTGGGGTTGGTTTACCGGAATGCCGCCTTGATATTATTAGATATATTTAGATATCTCCCTCTATCGCTCAATATATATATATATATATATATATAATATATATATTCACTGAAAAAACCATAGGTTTTAGGCCATATATAGTTAGGGATTAGCATTTACAAAACCTTAATTTACTCGCACAAAACCATAGAAATTCGCATATATAGTTAGATGCAATAACTATATATCGCGCACCCGCAACCCACTGCTGATGATGTCACATATTACATCATTCATGACATGGTCAGTGACATCACTGATGACATCACTGATGACATCTCAAATGACATCACTGATGACATCACTGATGACATCTCAAATGACATCCCAAATGACATCACTGATTTCATCACTGATGACATCACTGATGACATCACTGATGACATCTCATTTGACATTACTGATCACATCACTGATAATATCATTCATGTGATAATACCATGAACCTCTTCAGACTCTAATATAACCTTAGATATACTCAGTGTAAACAGACACTCAGAGACTGTTACTCATCCATGGAGTTACTCACACACCTAGTCAGTCATGCAAAGAATCAATCACACCTCCTTTTCTTCAACTATACAGTTATACACACCTTACTTAATCAAACATATACTAACACATATTTACTTACTTATACAATCCCTGATACAAGTTCAAAATGATCCATACAGCCACTCACACATTCACTGGCTCTTATGCACAGTTATTTATATATGTCAATTCTTACATGTACTCTGTTTTACATATGTACGTACTTTGACATGTAGCTCTGAGAAATCCAATTACTCACTAATGCACTCATGCTGATAGTCAACCGCCCATACAGCTGTTTCCACATGCAGTTTTGAATCCATACATCTAGTGAATCAACTGTTGACACATCTATGCACAGTCACACACCTCCTAGCCACCCACACACACACACACTCTCCCATACAAATACGTGGGCAACCAATCAATAACCCATATAGTTACTCATATAGCTACTGATCAACACATGCATCAGTTTACAGAACTACAGTAATAATGATGCACAAATTAAGACAGTTTAGTCACTAACCCATGCACTCAGTGAGACACATTTAATCATTCTCTCATACAGTCAGTCATGCACCTACTAAATCCTTCATCCAAACATTATACATCCACTCATTCTTCAATATGTAAGACATATTTTAACTTTACAGAAACATACAGTCACTGGATGTTGTCATTTGAGATGTCATCAGTGATGTCATTTGAGATGTCATCAGTGATGTCATCAGTGATGTCACTGACCATGTCATGAATGATGTAATATGTGACATCATCAGCAGTGGGTTGTGGGTGCGCGATATATAGTTATTGCATCTAACTATATATGCGAATTTCTATGGTTTTGTGCGAGTAATTTAAGGTTTTGTAAATGCTAATCCCTAACTATATATGGCCTAAAACCTATGTTTTTTTCAGTGAATTTCAATGGTTTTTTAATAGCAAATATCAAAAGCTGTCAAATGTGAACTTACTGTTAGGTAAAAACATTTTCGTATTTATGCACGCTGATGTACTTTGAACGCTGCCCCCCCTCCCCCCCCCCCTCGCTTTTCTCTTAGCAGTACTCTCTCTTTGCAGATAGTGAAGGGTAGTTAACGCAGGCCTTTGCCCCCGTTCTAATCCGCCGTGTCTGCTTCTCTCTCCATTTGATTGATTGTTATCCAAGCATTTACTGTTTTAGAATTGGTTCTCTTTGGTTCATTCTCTATTTACAAACAAGCACAGAGTCGCAATACTCTGTTTAGTCTTTGCAGATAGTGAAAAATCGTTTTAAAAAACAAAAGGAATCGAGCAAAATCAGTAGGCCACTAATGGGATCTCTTTTTGGCCTAGCTAAAATAGAAACATTAAGAACAACCCCTCATGAGAAATACGAAACTAGTGAGATGAACTGAGCTCCACACGATGATGGCTGCAAGACAGCTCGGCTCCGCCACCCACCCCACCCAAAATAACGACAAACCCTATGCAAATATTATAAATATATACAACACACCAGCAAAGTAACAGGGTAAAACATTTTATTAAATAACTATTTACATAACTATTTTATACTTTTAGTTGCCCGATCCGGCTAGCTCAATCGATCGAGCATGAGACTCATGCACTCTGATCTCCTTGGCCTCAGTCAAGCATCAATACTAAGATTTTGAGTGTTCATTCATAGTTTTGGTCCCTGAGTTGCTTCAATGTTACTGCCTTGCACAAATGGCATAAGTCCTAGATGTTGGGTGCCATACTTCAGAGTTCTGAGCAGCGCTTGTAACACTGTCTAAACCTTACTTGCACCTGCTGCAGCTTCACTATTCTCAAAGTAAGTGGGGGCCGTTTGTGGACCTGACTGCATTTGAAAACAATGTGATACGGTACCTCCCTAAACCGCTTGACGGAGGCCCCCGAGGGGCGGTGTGATGGCACGGACTCGGAGAAGACGCTTGGCTTCGACCCCCTCCCCAAGTCTTATAGCCCTGGTGTAGCCTGAGATCGCACCCGACATAGCCGGCCGGCTCCCGGCGTCAAGCTGTCTTTGACGTTTTGTAGCCTTTCAAATTCTATCCTTAGACGACATTGTCTAATTCCCAAATAATCTGCAGTTGAATCTGTGGTGAAATATAACAAAAAATGTTATTAACCACTATTACCAAACAGTAAATCAATAACAGCAAGAACTAGATTCGACAATGCAATAAAAAAAAAAAGTATGCACAAGGGTGCAGGGGGTATCACTTTGACACCCTCTTACACCCTCAAAACAGGCACAGGTGCCATGTGGCAAACAAACCAGCCCTAAGGGCAGGTCTGCCTTTCACATGACATAGGTGTGCGAGCACACATGTGCATGCACACCGGAATCGGTATTTTACCATGAAGTTTGATTTCATGCTAAAATACCGATTCGTTAAGGCCTTTGGGACTCAGAAGACTCCCCCCTACATAACAAATTAACAGAATCGGTAAAATTACTGATTCGGAATTTTACCGAACAAATAATTTTTCCGATTCTGTAAATGTAGATTTACCTACACGTGGCCTTGGATTTAAGCACCTACATACCGATTTGCCATTTAACGATCGGAAACGGCCGAAAACGGCCGTAACCGGTCGGTAAATGGCCTGAAACGACCATCTACATCTGGCCCTAAGTGTGCATGCATTTGATTTCAAACAAAGTTTTAAAACATTTTATGTAAAACAATAATACACCTAGGGCCTGATGTGGGTAAATCACATTTACCAATTTTGAAATACCGAATATTACCGAATTTTACCAATTCGGTATTTCAAAATCGGTAAATGGGATGTAGGTACCAACATCTGATTTATTACCGATTCCTTAAAAAATCGGTATTTACCGATTCGGTAAATACCGAATCGGTATTTGCTATTGAATCCTATGGGCCTTGAAGCCCATAGGATTCAATTCAAATACCGATTCAGTATTTACCGAATCGGTAAATACCGAATTTGTCAAGGGTGCAGGGGGTATCACTTTGACACCCTCTAGCACCCCCAAAACGGGCATGTGTGCAATGTGGCACACAGTCATGCCCTAAGGACACGTCTGTCTGTCACATGGCATATGTGTACATGCACAGATGTGCATGTACACAGGAATCGGTATTTTACCATGGATTTGTATTCCATGGTAAAATACCGATTCTGAAAACAATGTGCCAATGGAAAATTGGCTACCCACATTTCAATCTTGCATTTTCGGTAAAATTACCGAATCGGTAAAATTACAGAAAACGCAACATTTAAGGGCAAATTAATTAATTTTACACATGGGGGCGTATTTATAAGGGCCTTACACTACAAGGAAAATGACTTCAAATGACCAGACACACATGGGGACGTATTTACAAGGCCCTTGAACCCGGGGGAAGTGACTTGAAATTGCTAAGCACACATAGGAGAGTATCTACAATGCCCGTGCAACACTTATGCATCATTTTTTACATGTACACCGTAACAATAACAACACAATTACATCATATATCTGTTTAGAAACATGGAAGTGGTGAAAAAAGCCAAGCTTGACGTTACGGCAGCCACGAGGTAGCTAGGCTACGCCACCCCCTCACTGCTCCAAGCATGTCTGTCCCACCGCCTGCCACGCCCATTAACGGTAACATGAAATAGATACAAATCAGCAGATACCTACCCCTATTCCGGAAACTCCCGAAGTGCAACAGGACCACGGGGACACCCATCCGGAAGATGAGGCCTCGACACGTGCAGGGCGGGGCCCGGCTAACCGCCATCAGCCATGGGGTGGATGGCCCAAAATGTACTGGTCTCCCGATTCCCTTCTTCTGCCGCCTTGCAGGCCACGGGGGGGGATGTCTTGCCTCTGCCTCCGACCCCCCCCTTTTATCGCCTGGTCCAGACATCACGGATATCAACGCCAGGTGTCGGCGTGGGGTGCGCTGGGAGGGAGAGGCGGCGCGAACGAGCCTCTCCCACCCCCACAGGTAGGGGCCCCTCAGCTGTACCCCCAACGCTCCACTCACGAAACAAAAGGGTTCCTCCACTCTTGCGATGCAGCGGCGCTGCACTCACCCGACAAAAGGTCTCGCCCACTATTGCGAGGCAATGATGCTCCGCTCACCCAGCGGGGGTCTCGCCCACTGTTGCGGTGCAACAACGCTTCTAGTTTCCTGCGTCCAGAAACGTTCTCCTCAACTTTGAAGATTCTATAAGAGCCACGGGGGCCCCCGACCCCCGATGGGGAATGACTGCCATGATCACCCACGAAACGACCACGACGTAGCCGGGGGACGTCGGCGCGCTCATGCCGGCGCCGGCCTCAGTCTTGAAATGATCAAAATCCTGCAAGACTACCAACTTGATCAGTTCCGGTGGGACACCAGTATGACCCGGTAGGAGAGATTGTTGCCTCCCACCCCACTTTGACTGATGGTTCATGTCGGCAGTCCCCTCTGCTACCCTTCAACGAAAACTTTTGGACTGCTGAAAGAGGTCCCGGTCCAACCACGAGTTGGTGGAGACATTTTGACTATACTTGGACCTTCCTGACCTCACCCAAAATGGCGCCGGTACAAATGAAACTCTCAACTCCTTGTTGTGCTCAGCCTTGATATCATGAGATATGTATGCAGTTTTTAGCACATGAATTGATATGGGATAAGACTGATTATATGTTCGGACATAAGTTTCGAAGAAATGGCCACTATTTCCGATTTTTTTTTTTTTTTAAAAAGCAGGTGAAATGAAGCAGCTCAATTAGTTAAGGGTTAAAAAATATAGTACGCAGAAACATTGAAAATATGAATGGTCCAGGTTTGTTGTGTGTTTTTCATTTTTCTACAGCATAAAGCAATCGATAAAGATCCTGGTATTTAGCCTCTACTTTATATGCTACCTGTATCAGGGAAGTTGTTTTAAATGCCCCTAAGCCACCCCGAACGAATGTCACCTGGCCCCCCTAGTACGAAGGAAAACGACCCAGTACCACTGTAGGTTATCTCTCTTCCTCAAAAATGACAAAAATTACTTTCTAGGACGTTTTGGTCATTGATAATTTCCATATGATCTATTTATTAAAGTAATACTCATCTCTCCGCATGAAATTAATTTTCCACATGCTACACAAGTCAATCTCATCTGCCTAAAGTTCTTTTACAGATTTGGGACTGTTTCCCTTGCCTCTGACTCACTTATTGCTAAGTCATTGGTGGATGTTTTTGCCGGTTGGGGATTATCCACCAAATCTCGAAGTTGTGCTTTAGAATAATTAAGAGGGTGCCACCTCTCCATGTGCTGATGCATGGTATGATTACCATAGCTATATTTTTTTTCGGTCCCTCTCGAGAGTTTTTTTTTTGCAGATGAGGCAGGTAACGAACCTGGCATTAACTTTCTTTTCATGAGAAGGAAAAGAAAAAAATTGCCAGATAAAATTCACTTTCACATGGGACGTTCTTGGCATTTCTTTCAGAAACTTTTACATCACTGTGTCATTTCTTTGTCTATCCTGGTTAAAGCAATGTCATGTAAATAGTTGTTTAAAAAGTTTTTTTTAACGTGTTTACTTTGTTGGAGCGTTGTATATATTTATAAGTTATTAAAGTGTTATAATCCTACAACTTTGTTGGAGTGCTATATATTTATAATGTGACACATAATTGTAAAAACTTTGATGTACAAAGAGGCATCCCTGGAATCTTCCGCTTCAGGCTCGGACCCACACACCCTCACAGTGAGAATCCCCTCCCCAAGCACAATACAGGATGGTTATCAGATAGTAGGAACGCAAGTGGTGTGGCGGATCTCATCGGGTGGGGGCCTTGATCTACTGTAACTCCTTTGAAGAGGGGTGATTCTCTACAGCTGGGGCCATAAACTACATCTGCAGGGCTAGGTGATAGCCTGGGACCGGCCTGGACAATCGGACACAGAGGAAGAGGAGTGTCAGAGGGTGCGGTAGTGAATAGGGTGAAAGGGAGGTGTCGGGCGGGCACAGGGTGTGATTCTCAGAGAAGAACAGCGCAGATGGGAGGAGGTTTCTGGCCCATGCATGAGAGAGAGAGCGGGGGTGACCAGTGCGTGGGGGAGATGCTTGCGAGGGTGGGGAGCCATGCTGAGGTTCGGCGGCGTACAGAGAGTGGGTCTGGTCAAGGCATCTAAAATGGCTGCCGTGCTCGACAAAAGTGTGGCATTGCAAAAAAGGCAAGATGGCGCAGACAATGTTTATCAATAAGGATTAATTTATAACAATTATTTTTAACAAAATATTTACTCGCAGTGACAAAATGGCGGTCAACAGTTCCTGATTTCCATCGAATCGAACGTTAACAGACGTCAAGCAGCAAAAAAAAAAAAACACTCACGCACAGCCGCTGGAAGACATGTATCAAGATATATGAGCCTCTTAAGCCACCCTCAGAAAACATAAGGGGTCAGGATACGTCTCCCGTACCCCCTTATACCTAGTAATTTAATTAAATCGAAACACAAAATGGCGAATTCACATTTCGCTACCAGTTTGCGACCCGGTTCGCGAACCGAGAAGCGCTTCTACCGCGAAAAATCAAATTTTTATTATTTGCCCCACGGTACCCTTTAATAACCCCAACATCATTCCTAGGGGGTCAAGAAGGATCTACCTTGCCCCCTTTCATTAAATTCCCCCTTCGTTTTTCTCCTCCTCTTGTCTCTCGATCCTACCGAGAGACAAGATGGCGGCCGCACCGGACTGTTTAGAATGTTGACAGACACCAGAGAGCCAATCAGCTTCGCTACGCAAAGCTCCGTTACGCGAAAAGTACGCGATCTGGTGCGCTATCTGGGACGCTGTCACAGATATATCTGTTTTTTTAAACGTTAATTTCTCAAAATCCACTGGAGCACATATATTGAGACCCAGCAAAGGCACATCCGGCTAACAGTCCCTATAATTTTGCCAAGTTTCGTGTAAATCCATTCAGCCGTTCGAGCTAAAAGTGAGGCCAAAGGCCCTATGGAAAAATGAATGGGAAAAACGCATTTTGGGACCCCCCTTTTATCTCGGCCCCCCTTGACGGAACCCCCCCAAATTTTTAGGGGCTGCTCAGAAACAAAATGTGCCATTTTCCTGAAAATTTCAGCTGATTCCGTCCACAAACGCCAAAGTTAATAGACATAGAATTTTCAAAAGTTCCATAGAGAAAAAATCCTACCTATATATACCTACTGGCGACCGCCAGTAGGTAATATATATATATATAATTTCATTGAAAAAAACATAGGTTTCAGCCACGTTATAGTTAGGAATTAGCATTTAAAAAACCTTATAAATTCAGAGAAAAAACTATAGGTTTCAAAAATGTTACAGTCAGCCGCGGCCCATGGAAGGAGTTACGGTGGGGCAGAGAGGTGGGCAGGGGAGGGGCAGGGTGGGGGGTGCTAAAACCCGGAATATGGATAATTGGAGGTAAGTAAACAGTTTAATAAATAAAACGAATTTCGTAGCGTGCCCTGCATCTCAAAATACGATACAGCGAGACACAAGATGGATGCCAACACTTCCTGGTTTGGAGTGTTGACAGACAGTTGGCAGCCAATTAGCATGCAGCTCGTGCTCGTAAGGGTCCTCGGAGGATACACGTACCCTACACGCCCGTAGATATATCATGATTTTACTTTTGTTTCTCTCAGGAACTACTGCATGGATTTACACCATTTAAAAAAAAGCGTGACCTGTGAATCAAACTCTACCTTTTTGCCAAATTTTGTGTAATTCCGTTCAGCAGTTCGGGCTGTAGCCGCGCATAAAGTTCCTATAGAAAATTGCATAGGGGAAACACGTTTTGGGCCGCCCCTTTTGTCACGGCCCGCTTCACAAATCACCCCTAAAATTTCAGGATAGAGAGGAGCGGGCCATCATCTTGGAGAATTTCGCGAACATTCGTCAACCGGCTCCAAAGTTATTCCAAATAGAGTTTTGCGGATTTCCTATGGAAACTATGTGCTAACTATAACTACTTACTGGTGACTGCCAGTAGGTAATATATATATATATATATATTCAGTTTCTCCTTTTCACCACCCGTCACTCCTCTTTGACTCGGGTGCCTCCTTACCGCACGGTGAGGTGCGTAAATATTTCCAAAAACACACGGTCCTCGCTCCCGGGACCGTTCCGCAATTAAGGGCACTCACAGCACTTTCACATAGTTTTTCATTGCCATAGTTTATTCCAGGCGCTGCACAATCGCATCAACAAACGCGTTTCGGCGTTGCCACCTTCGTCAGTGTCGATAGATGCCAACTTTCAAACCGTTTAAATAAAGTTACAGCGTGATATTCACACACGTGATTAAAATAAAAATAAAAATTACTGTGGCGGCCATCTTATAATGTCAGAAAGATGGTTGATAAAGTTATCATATCAATTCCCACATAGTGTGGAATAAATTATTAACATTACATTGTTCAATCCCAACAATATAGTACAATGTGCATTTCATTCTGCATATAATCATATTTAAATTTCAAGTTTTCGAGTTTATTTTGCCCTTAATGGGCTTTTCCTGTTCTCTTCACAGGATATTCTAGAAACTTCTTTGTCACTAGGTGGCCTATGTCTGTGCCAGCAATTTCACATTTTTCCCCTATCATATTGCCCTGAATGGGCAAAACGTGAAAAACCATGTTCTCATAGAGGGAGTAGTCCTTGCAGGTTAATATACTTCTTTAGTCTCTTTCTCTTTCTGAACGAACAACTATCTTATCCAATGTGCACCCACATCTCTTCCTCATTGTTAAGGCCTGTCAGGCTCTTTGTCTGCAGCATTATTATATATCGTGATTCGAGGGTTCTTAATTTTTTAACCCAGTCTCCTCCACGTTCTGTTCTTGTTAATTGATCTAGGATGAAGAATGAGAGCAAATTACTATTACTTTTGTGCATCTTCTCATAATGTTGAGCCACCGGGTGGCTCTGATCTTTAGCAATAATTGCTCTCATATGCTCCAACACCCTCAATTTTGTCTGTTTAGTCGTGCTGCCCACGTATCTTTTACCACAAGGGCACACCAGACAGTACACAGTGAACTCTGAGCTGCAATTCAAGAATTTGGAGATTATGATCTTATTCAATCTACCTGGTACCTCGAATTCCTTCACTTTGCTGGAATTTTTACAGGCCTTGCATTTCATACATGGATAGAATCCCGGTATTGGGGTCTTTTTCTTATATTTGGGGTCATAGTGGTTGTTGACCAGATGATCTTTCAGGGAATGTCCTCTACTATAGGTAACTAGTGGGCAATCAGATATCGGTTTCCCTACTACGCTGTCAGATTGTAATATGTTCCAGTTCCTTCTCAAGATCTGGAAAAATTCTGGAGACTTCTCTGTGAAATTGGTTATCAGTCTCACCTTCATATCTTTGGGTTTTATCCTGTCTACTAGCAGTTAATTCCTGGTCACAGCATTACTCCTTCGTTCTGCCTCATTCAAGACCCCCTCGCAATATCCCCTTTTGGAAAATCTTTGCCTAGATTCTGTTCTGGCTTTTACGAACTCTTCTTCAGTGGAACAGTTCCGCTTAATTCACAGGAACTCCCCCAGGGGAATGTTGTTAACCACTCTCCGTGGGTGGCAGCTTCCTGCATGCAGGATTGAATTGCCCGCCGTTGGCTTTCTATACAGGGATGTCTCAATTCTCCCTTCCTGGACATACACTCTTAAGTCCAGGTAGTATACCTCTTTCTTACTGACGTTACTGGTAAATTTAAGATTCTGTTTGTTGTCGTTAAGAATTCTGATATACTCTTCAGCCTCACTTTCAGTTCCGCGCCACATGATGAATAGATCATCTATGTAGCGCGTCCATAACGCTATTTTCTCCACCCATTTGCCATTGGTACTCGCCCAGGCCACGTGCTCCTCCCACCAGCCAACGAAAAGATTCGCGTAGCTGGGGGCGAAGCACATGCCCATCGCGGTCCCCTGTTGTTGCAAGTACAGTTGTCCTAAGAACAAACATTTTTTATTTTTTAGACAATATTCCGTGAGTTCTATCAACATGCAATTGTGTGTCCTGTATTTTAATGCTCTCCTATCTAGGAAGTATCTCATAGCTTTCAAGCCATCATCATGCCTTATTGAGGTGTATAGGCTGGTAATGTCTAGCGTTATTAAGACAAAGTCATCTTCCCACGCCACACCTTGGATTATTCTCAAAAAGTCTTTCGTATCCCTTAGATACGAACTCAGATCCCGCACTAGTGGTGCAATGAAATTGTCAATATATGTTGAGGTTTTCTCCAAAAAGCTGCCCTTCGCCGATACTATAGGTCGACCAGGCAGACAGATTTTACTTTTGTGGACCTTGGGCAGGTGATAAAAAGTTGCCAATTGCAGATGCTCACATTTCAAGTTATTCCAATCCTTCACATCCATTATGCCCTTTTCTTTCCATTCTAAAATGAGGGTATGAAAATTCAATATACTCTCATTGAATTTTTCTCTTTTCACCGGGGAATAATGTTCCAATTTCTTCAGTTGTGACAGTGCTTCATCCTCATATTGTTGTTTATTGAGGATAACTATATTCCCCCCTTTATCACTGGGCTTAATTACAATATTGCCACTTTCTTTCAAATCCTTGATTATTGCCCAGTCCGTTTTGCTTAGATTTCTCCTTACACTATTGAATTTCTTTTTTTGTAAATTCTTGATTTCTCCAATTATTACCTCTTGGAAGGTATCTATGACATCGTGAACGACTTTGGGAATGAATTTGGATTTGATGGTCATCATACTTTTGCATCCTCGTTCTTTCATGCCTCCTTCTTCCAGCATTTGTGTCAGTGCTGGTGTTGGTTCGCTTTGGGAACATGCTTCATCCAATAGTTCCCGTGCTACACTCAGGGCTGCCATGTCCATACCCGTGAGTGCATCTAGCGTCATTGATTCATCAGATGTTCCTGGTTCATCTGCTTTGGGATGCATGGTATGGATTTTCAGGAGTTTCACTTTCCTTACGAACTTGTATAAGTCTATTCGCGTTTGCGTATAGTCAAAGGCAGGTGTGGGACAGAATGTCAATCCTAACTGCAACAATTCTTGTTCTTTGTTTGATAAAATTCTATTAGATAGATTGATTATTGTTTTCGATGCGGTCTCCTCCTCCTTTATTTCCATTTGTTCCTTCCTCCGCTGTGGGTCACTATCGGAGTAGAACGACCCGTTTCTGCTCTTTTTCCCCCTCCTCATTTTCCTCTTGTTGCCTCCAGGGTATGTGTTGTGGCGGCCGGTCTTTGTCTTAGGCCCCTTATGAGTTTGTATTCCTGAAAAAAGGGGGAGTCATGGAAGTTGAAGGTTGTTCCTCTGTTTCTCTCCTTTCTTGGGTAGCACTCCCTTGTTTTTCTCCTCGAGTGGAATCGTCTTCTGATACTTCTGATTCTTCTGTGCTCATTTGTACTACTGATTGTTTTCTCCCCGCCTGCTGATTTTTCCGGGGGGCGCCATATTTTTTGGCAAACGTTAAAATTCGCCCGTTTGCGTAGTCTTTCTCGTCCCTTATGAACTTAGCCTGTTTTCTTGTCTTGATCACATTTTCATAATTTATTAGGCGTTGTTTCATCAACTTACGTAGATCTTCACTTGTTTTCACATCCTTATCTGCCATTATCTTCTCTTCAATTTTCTTTATCTCCTCCTGTAATTTCACTCTATCTCTCCAAGCGTGTTTCACCAGGATTTTAAGCATCTGATGTGTCACCCCGTCATAAATTCTGACCATTCTTGTAGGAGTTCTATATTCGGGTTTTCATACGATGGGACAATGAATATTCTAAGTCCTCTCGGGACTCGACCCACTTCCAAGTATTTTTGGAGACTAGTTGCCTCCCACCATTTCCGAATCTCTTTTTCGTATGTTTTCTTCAAAGTGGCAAATAGGCTTTTCAATGTGCCTGGTACTGTCTTTTCCAATGTCTTTTCTGTATTCGTTCCAACTGTTTTACCAACAAATAGATTCCCTGCAGCTTCCTCCCTTTCGACATCTGAGAACATATTCTACTGCAGCGCTTATTCTCTTGGCAATAACTATTGTTTCTGCTGAACGAGGTTAACCGGTAATTTGGGTCATAGATTTCAGCCGCCCACTCACCCATTCCACGTCTCCCCGATACCAGGACTCCTCCGCAGTTTCGTTTCGGCGTCTTCCCGGTGATTGGTTCGGCTTTCACGTAGTTTTCATTGCCATAGTTTATTCCAGGCGCTGCACAATCGTATCAACAAACGTGTTTCGGCGATGCCGCCTTCGTCAGTGTCGATAGATGCCAACTTTCAAACCGTTTAAATAAAGTTACAGCGTGATATTCACACACGTGATTAAAATTAAAATAAAAGAAGGCACAGTTAATTTACTGCATTACTGTGGCGGCCATCTTATAATGTTAGAAAGATGCTTGATACAGTTATCATATCAATTCCCACATAGTGTGGAATAAATAAATAACATTACATTGTTCAATCCCAACAATATAGTACAATGTGCATTTCATTCTGCATATAATCATATTTAAATTTCAAGTTTTCGCTGTAACTTTATTTAAACGGTTTGAAAGTTGGCATCTATCGACACTGACACTTAATTGCGGAACGGTCCCGGAAGCGAGAACCGTGTGTTTTTGGAAATATCTATATATATATATATATATATTCTTCAACGAAGAACAGACCCAGCCAGCTCCAGTGTGCAGCCAGAAGGTCAGAAGCACCACAGCGCAAACAGGGTCCAACACTCGATTTCAGGTAAGATGTTTTTTATTATCTTTTCAACACCATCGTGCAGACAAGGAGGACGGTCAGCGCGTTTTGGCGATTGCCTTCGACTGGACCATGTATATATATATATATATATATAGATATATATATATTACCTACTGGCGGTCGCCAGTAGGTAGTTATAGTTAGGACCTAGTTTCCATAGGAAATCCACAACATTCTATTGGGAATAACTTTGGCGCCGGTTGAGGAATTTGTTTGTAATTAGTTTCAGGGGGATTCGCCATCCGAGGGGCAGAGAAAAAAGGGAGTCCCAAAAGGTGTTTTCCCCATGTTAATTTCTATAGGACGTTCAGACACGGCTACACCCCGAACCGCTGAATGGAATTACACCATACTTTGCAAAATTGTAGGGACTGGTACACAGAAGTGCCTTTTCTATATTTGGTGAAAATTGCTCCAGTGGTTTTTTCAAAAATTAACTTAAAAAATGTATATATCTATTTGCGCGCTTCGAGCGCTCAGGGTACGCGTACCGGTAAGCGCACCCAGCGCACCACGGAAGTGCACGAGTGGAAAGCTGATTGGCTCTCGGGTGTCTGTCAACATTCCAAACAGTCCGGAGAGTCCGCCATCTCGTGTCTCGGTAGAATCGGGATACAAGAGGTGAAAAAAAAAGGGGGAAATGTTTAAAAGGGGGCAGGGTAGACACCCCCTGATCCCCTAGGTTTTCTGAGGGTGGCCTAGAAGGACCCTAAAGGGCAAAAAAACTATTATTTTTTTTTAATTGCGGGGTAAGCGCTGCCTGCATGTACACTTCCCGGTACGCGTACCCTGAGCGTACCACAGGGAAAAACAGTGAAAGAAAATAGTGTAAAATAAGAATTTGGAGTGCTTAGAGGTAGGGTAGCACTAAAAAGAGGTGTTTTGTTATGTGGGTGATTTAAGTACCTACAAGTAGGCACCGACGCATAGTCTACAATTCAAGAGAAAGACTCTGTTCCCCTCATATGAGAAATGTACACCGTCTCCTCTGTAGATTTCTTGCATGTTGTAACACAAGTTATTGTGGTATATGGAACCCATACCATAGTCTCTCAGAAAAGCAGAAACAGATCCTTTAGGGACCCCTGAGGAGGCCTAGAGGGTCAGAGGCACTCTACCCTGCCCCCTTTTCACGTTCTGAAACTACACAAAATGGCGGCGGTAGGTTGCATCAGAGACACACAGTGAGAGAAAGGAGGCAGGAGATGAAGAACAGATGTCAAATACACATTGGAGAAAATATAGTGGGAGAAGGGAAGTAACTATAAGTAAACTTGCTATGTAACACAAAAATGTTGTACTTTATACTATAAGTCTCACTTTATACCACAATCACTTTGCTACTACCTCATGAATTACAAATTAAAATGAATAATGTCTCAAAATTTTTTTATTTCTAAATGTAAATTTATTCTTTTGAATTTTCATAATTTAAAAGAACTAGTAACATGTCCTCTTCAGGAATTTCCTCATCAATCAGATCATCAGGAATCTCCTCATCAAAAGTCTGCAAAGATGATTCCTGGAACTCTATAGTTTCCAAACATTCTAGAGACTGATCAAAAAAATCCGTCATGTCATCTCCTCCAACATAAACTTCTTCATTACTGATGCTGTCAATAATCGGGACATTCAAAATTTCATTAAAAGTAGTGGAAAATTCAAAATAAATTTCAACGATCTCTTCATTGGGATCCATTTTATTTTGAAATTTCTTGCTGTAAATTTCAGAAAAAAATTATCACTTTAATTTATCGTTTTTAGTAATACATAATATAAAACTAGCTTTATCAAGTATTTAGTTCTTTAAAATTAATATGCAAGTAGGTACCGATGCAGAGTCTAAAATTCAAGAGGAAAACTCTGTTCCCCACATCTGAGAAATGTACACCATCTCTCCTATAGATGCCTTGCATGTTGTAACGCAAGTTATTGTGGTATATGGAACCCATACCGTAGTCTCTCAGGAAAGAAGAAACAGATTTATTCACATGTTTCCTTGCTTTCTCAATCTGCAGACAACATTGGTTGGACCACTTCCATTTCTGTCTTTGGCATATATTGGAATACACAAAGGCAGTTTGAGGAAAAAGTGACATCAATTGCCCAAAGGTGTCCTTTAAAAGCATTTCCAGACCCACCCCAGTCAATGTGCCTAGGTCATTTCCATCACAGTGCACATTTATGAGGTCAGCGTGTTGGAGATGCAAAAAGGATATTAACAATGGTATCAATTGGTGACATCTCAATCCTCTCTGGCCAATACAAATAATATCCACATTTGGTAAATCAAGGTTGGGAATACCTCTGTTTTCTGCATACCTTTCACTCCAGTAAATATAGCTATGTCCCACAATCCAGACTTTAGGCATCTTGAAGGGAGGTTTTGTTGTACTCAGATGGGCTCTGGAAATCAAATGGCAGTTTCAATAGTAGGAGTTTAGAAAAAAATGTGGATGAGATTCAGTGCACTTGAAGAAAAAGAAATTATTGGTGCTTTCTGAAAATGCTACACAGCATATTAGGGTACTTGCTTTTGTGTTTTGAAAGAAGTAATTCTAATGGTTGAGAAAAGGTCATTGAAAGGAACATTGCACATGATTAGCTAGTATATTGAGAGCTCAAACACCCTTGCTGAGTTCATTTGCAACATAGTATGATGACCTTTTCACCTGTGTGCTTAGTTAGGTGGGAGTTACCATGGTAACAGGCTGAATGAGCACTGGGTGAATATTATGTGAGTTTGAAAGTGTTGAAATGTAGAACCAATTAAAATGTTAGTTTCATTTTGAAATAGTGTGGGAAGAATTTTGATTGGTTATATCCAGGGAAATGTGTGAAGAATTACAGGAAACCAGGGCCATTTGTGGTTGCAGTGTCTGAGGTGCATTTCAGAGATTCTGCTTAAGAGAATCTGGTGTGTGTGACTGACACTGTTCTAAATCTTCAAAAGCATTTTTAAAGGTGAGTAATGATTATTTAATATAGATTATTTAATATAGATAGAGTGCTCTATGCACTATGGGGAAGATTAAGAAGCACACTTCTTTATTTTTGCATTGTGTGTCATGTTTTTTTCTAATGCTGGTTAAAAATGTAATGGTGCATATTGGAAATGTATTTTGGAAATGAGTCAAGTTTGTGCACTGTAATGTAGTGATCATTTAAATGGGCTGTGCTCTGTGTCTAAAATGATTTACTATGCTAAATGTTTTTTGGTCAAATGTATGGCTTTAACATTTTTGACAAGGATCACACTGAGTGTCTGTGTGAAATAAGGAATTATATGTTTACATTTTCCTATAATGTCACCTGTGTCTCCTCACAGTTTGCATTTCTTAGCTTATAGGGTACTGTTTCTTTTTGCATTGTGTCTCATGATAGTATGTAATGCTGGAAAAAAATGAATGGTGCATATTGGAAATGTATTTTGGAAATGAGTCAGGTTTCTACATTGTAATGTAGTGGTCATTTAAATGGGCTGTGCTCTGTGTCTAAAACGATTTACTATGCTAAATGTTTTTTGGTAAAATGCATGGCTTTAACATTTTTGACAAGGATCACACTGAGTGTCTGTGTGAAATAAGGAATTATATTTTCAAATTTTTCTATAATGTCACCTGTGTCTCCTCACAGTTTGCATCTCTTAGCTTATAGGGTACTGTTTCTTTTTGCATTGTGTCTCATATTAGTAAGTAATGCTGGCAAAAAATGAATGGTGCATAATGGAAATGTATTTTGGAAATGAGTCAGGTTTGTGCATAGTAATGTAGTGGTCATTTAAATGGGCTGTGCTCTGTGTCTAAAATGATTTACTATGCTAAATGTTTTTTGGTAAAATGTATGGCTTTAACATTTTTGACAAGGATCACACTGAGTGTCTGTGTGAAATATGGAATTATATTTTCCCATTTTTCTATAATGTCACCTGTGTCTCCTCACAGGTTGCATCTCTTAGCTTATAGGGTACTGTTTCTTTTTGCATTGTGTCTCAAGTTAGTATGTAATGCTGGCAAAAAATGAATGTTGCATATTGGAATTGTATTTTGGAAATGAGCCAGGTTTCTGCCTTGTAATGTAGTGGTCATTTAAATGGGCTGTGCTCTGTGTCTTAAACGATTTACTATGCTAAATGTTTTTAGGTTGTCATATGGTTATTACGTTTCTATAGATTGTGTTAAGTTAGCATGTGCTTATTAAATGTTTAAACGCCATATTTTCTTTCTGCTTCGGTTTGCACACGACACCTAGTTGTTATTACAGCTTTTAACCTAGACGAAAGATGTGATTTATTTGAGAATAATATGCTATTGCACTGGTATCAGTCGTGCCTGGAACACTTGGTACAACTGTCTGCACACTGAGAACTGCACACTCTCCGAATAACCTAACACAAGCTTGCTGCAGGCCTGATCCTCGCACCACGTTAGTCATAACACAAATAATGTTTGTGCCAACATTTGGCTCTACGTGAGTTTAAGATACAATTACAGGGAATGAATACAGACACTTGATGCTTCGCATGCTGAGAGCTGGTAGCGGTTGATGTGATCTCCTCCTACTGAGAATTAGAGGTATGGGTCCGCCCTGCTAAGAACCCAGATGAGACCTTCTTAGATATAATATAATATGCTAATTAGGGTGCGCGAAATATAGGTGATACAGAATTCTATAGATTTTTGCATCATAACATGTTATCACCTTTTGCTTACTATGGATTAGTGACTATGCTGCTGACTCTGATTTTTATAATATGTATGTTGATATTATACAAGATACTGCGTTTGAGAATGCTGCATTGAAAAATAAACATTTCAAACTTGCACGTGTTTTCATTGCCTCCCAGTTTCGGTTTGGAATGATTATATAACGAAAGAGTGTTCATGTGTTCCACGATACCTGAGGTACTCTAAGTTCATGTTCTGGATTGTCTAAGACATTGGGAAGTATATACTACCGATGCGACACTGTAGCTAGCTTGGTAAGGGGATTTCTGAAACAAAGGTGAGTTGTGGGTCACCCTAACTCACCCAGGTTCTAGATCTCTGTGCACAGTTCTGTAAGAGAACGGAAACCACGCTTGACATTTCCAATGGTTTTTATGCCCATAGATTAGACGGTCTAAGTTCCGAATGGACCAGTTTTACATGCGCCGGTGTGCAAAAAATGTTTAAACGACTCCCAATGGGCTACAAGAACAGTCCTGGAGTTTTTTCCGCACGCATTGTCTCTCTTTTGGAGAGCTTCGACCCAGTTGCTTGTTCGTATGTGGATGACATTTATCTCACAGACGACGATCTTTGGGAGCATCTGTGTCGAGTAAATAGCATAATTTGTAACTTTGCTGACATGGGTTACAAGTTTAACTTTGCAAAGTCGCACATTGCAGAGTACACAGTGTTGTTTCTAGGTTACGAGCTTAACCATGAAGGAAAGGGTTTAGCACCCCATTTCCTGGAGAAATGTTCACAATTGTGCTCTCCGACAACACTGAAAAAATTACAATCTCTTCTGGGCTTTCTGAATTTCGGGAGGACATACATTCCGGAATATGCCCAGCGTATCAAGCCTTTGTATGCTTTGATACAACCATCTTTTTCCAAATCATACTGGCTGCCTGAGCATTCGGCCATTCTGCAGTCTTTGCAGGCTGATTTGCTCACTTCTGAATACTTACAGACTCGTGATACCCAGACCAACCTGGTGATAAGAATTATCCCTGGGGCGGTGGGTTTCACGTACCTGACTTTTAATGAAGGAGATACAGTACCTATTGCTTACAAGTCACACTTGTACACTTCGGCTGAACTGCGTTTTTCCACTGTGGAGAAAGTTTTGACGGCTGTGCAGATGGCGATTCTTAAGGAACATGCCCTGTCACAAGGAAAGCGCATGTTGGTTGTTACCCCGTGTCCAGCCTTAGAGGCGGTTACGAAAGCCAGCGTACCTAATTCCAAAGCTTTGCACCCTCGGTGGATTCAATGGGCTGCATCCTTGAGGTCACAGGATGTCACGTTTATTTTTGACGCCACTTTACGGTCACAGGAGTATTTACAGTATGAATTTGTTCATCCTGCTCCATTAGCAATGCGGCCGTTGGAGGATTTCCATTGCATCATTTACACTGATGGTTCGGCGCAGGTTGCGCATGGCTCAAAACATGCCTACGTTTCCGCTTGCGCCATTGTGGTCGGTGCCATGGTGAACGACGAGTTCAAGTCCAGTGTCGTGCACACGCAGACGCTTGGAGACTGCACCGCACAATTAGCAGAGCTTCGTGCTCTGATGCTTGCATTAGAGTACGCTGATCCTAGTGTGACAACTTTGATCGTAAGTGATTCTTACTACTGTGTCCAGTCTTACAATGAAAACTTGTTCTTTTGGATTCAGAATGATTTTCGTGACTCCAAAGGTAGCACAATAAAACATAAAACGATCTGGGTCCGAGTGGCGGAACTTTAAGAGAAGTTGCCACTCGTCTTTGTGATTCATACTCTCGGTCATCAGCGCGTGGGGGTCCACGCTGTTGGCAACTCGCTTGCTGATGAAGCAGCGAAGTCGGCGGTATCGAAATACTTAGTTGCAGCGGTCACGAGGTCCAAAAGCAAAATAGATGATGACATCTTGGCAGCTATTGCTGCAACGGAGAAGGGAAGTAAATATCCTGCGGGATTCCCTTCTAAATACACATACCACTTAAGTCCCGATAAGGTTCCTTATGTGAAAATCCCTGAAGTTGGCGAGAGTCTAGTTCCCAACTCGGATCGCAGAGCTGCTTTGATTACAGCGGCGCATGAAGGTGTGGCGTCTGCGCATGCGGGCGTCTCGGCCACTGTAACTCAGCTACAACAGAGATTCTGGTGGCGGGGACTGTACAAACAGACGCGTGAATATGTTATTCAATGTGACATTTGCCAGCAGATTAAGCCTTTGACTGCTGCGCGTCCGCCTCAGACACAGTTGTACATCTCGAATAAACCACTTGGATGTGTTTATTTGGATCACTGCGGTCCATTTTCTTCTGATACTGCGTATAAGTACATCTTAGTCGCAGTTGATTCATGCACACGCTTTGTGTGGGTATGGCCGCATCGGAGCGCTGATTCACGTACTGTCATTAAGGATTTGCGAGTCTTTGTGGGAATTTTTGCCTGTGGTACCTTCCATTCGGATCAGGGTCCGGCGTTTGCCTCTAAGGCGTATAAGGATGCTATGGTTTCGATGGGGGTCCAAGTCAAATTTTCGAGTCCCTACAGACCCGAGGGTAACAGTGTAGTTGAACGAATGAACCGCGACTTAAAGCAATCTTTGACAGCTCGAGTTATAGGCACTGGCAGTAACTGGTTAGCCCATCTCATAGGCGTGCGGCGTGCGCTTAATATTCTCCCTAGAAGGTCTCTGGGTGGGCGGACCCCATACGAAATGCTCTTTGGAATCAAGATGTATGTACCTGACCTTGATGGGCTGGACTACAAGGCCCAGGCCAAGGCCTTTGACGTAGATGAACATTGCAATGTTTTACAGAATCTACAAAAGACCAGAGACAGTCTTGCAAAGGAACATTTGCCCTCCACATCGGATGATGCGCTGCAGATCCCGGTAGTTGGCTGGCTACCCCAAGTTGGAGAACTGGTTCGAGAGAAGATCGATAACAAGAAAGAGTTTGGTCCCTCATATCGAGCACCGGTTCAAGTTCTTGGAGTGAAGGGCACAAGAACAGTCATATTACCACCACTTCCAGGTCGTAAGGAAAACAGATTTATTTCTATTGACAATGTCAAGACACACAGGGTGGCCGATTCTTCATAGCATGACACCGGCTGTATCCTGTCCTTCCATGGTGAGGCACTCTGTGCTGGCTATTACATCTGGTGCAGAACAGGAGGTGTCCCTCGAGATGCCTGCCATATCCAGTCCTTTATTAAATACTATTCCTGATACTAACATTGATGAGCTAAACTACACTTATCCTGCTGATTTATCGATCCCCGATTTACAGACCCGTTTGGCAGGCCAGTCCAGATTCTCTTTTGACTCTGTTTCGGAAACTTCAAAGAAACCCACAAACATTGCAAGATATGCCACGTTGTTTAAAAAACATTTTTTAATTCCGCCTTGGACATACATTTGGTTGATCCTATTTTCATTCTATCTTTTTATGTCAATTGGTTTTGTGTTTTATTTTTTCCGCCTGATTGATGGTCACTACATTAAAGAAAGAACAGGAATTTGGTACCTTAATGGAACATTGGCCCCTCTTTCCTCTTCACATTCTGCGCACAGACTGAAACGAAACTTAAATACAGTTAACATTACTGCTTGGCCTGTCCTTGATGGGATTGTGTGGGAAGCGGTTAGGTTTCAGATACATGGGCCTACTGAAGTTATTAATGTTCCAAATGTGTTTAGAGTAAACATGGGAGATGTGATTAAACAAAATATACGTTCTGATGATTGGGATATTCAGGCCGTAGAAGCATTATTCTCGGATTTGAAGTATTATGCTGCCTTCGATGCTGAGGATCTGTATACAGATTCTATTAATTATGGTGATTTGTTTTGTTTTCAACACTATGGTAATCATTTTTTACATAAGACAAATTCCAGGAGGGTTGCTGTAAATTATACACAATGGGAACATTGCCCTGCTCCATTCAGTGGCAGTTCCAATACATTTCTGAAAAAATATACCTATTTTACAGACTTTGATCAGTCTAATCCCGAGTCATTTTATTTTAAAATGACACAAAAGCCCATTTCCAAAGTTAGACTTACCGATACAAAATTGCTGTATTCGAAGTCCTTTTTAGACAGGTTGGCTGTAGATGGCTACGAGTTCTGGAAAGGAACAATTGACCTTAAATTGGTTTGGGGTACCAAAGATTGGCAGGTACAAGGCACTGAGGCTTTGCACCGTGCATGTCTCATCCCGAATCACATGTTGTTTTTAAATTCGACCATTTTCCAGACAACATGCTTTGGATTGGCTACTTCTAAAAAATTAAATACACCGACCATCCCAGATTTAGATGAATATACAGGTTGGGGTAATTTCACTGATTCCTCCATTCAGGAGTTGCAAACTCTTTTACACAATTCGTCCTTTAACATTTCCAGTTTGGATTCCAAGGGTTGGCTGGTGTGGCATAGGAGTGCTGATTCTTGCCAACGCCGTTTTCTGGGTTTGGCTAAAGGGTTCACAGAAGTCAGACCCGATCCACGTTTTGAAGACAACTATACTGTCACGACTTATTCTGTGGGGAAGCTGTGTCAGAATTGGTTACAACATTCCACTTTAGCTGCAGTTAAACTACATCTGTCTCAATTAAATGATAATGTGGATTTGAACGATTTTATAAAAGGCCCGGCTAAAGGTAGATCTAAACGATGGCTGTATGCGATTTACAATGAAATTTGGAAAGTTACCCAGGTTGAGGCTGCTAAACGCCTGAGAGCTATTGATCAAGCTAATTTAGAGAAAGTGCTTGCAGTTGTTGATAACAGCATTAACACGCTTTCTTCCCGAATTTACACGTTAAATAATATTGTGTCTTCTGTTGTTGACATTGTACATGATGAAGTGTCCGTGTTATATCATGGTCAAAATCAATTGCGTTCTGTGATGCAGTTTGCGTGGACACTACAGACTCTTAAGTCTGGTCGAGTGCCATGGACTTTTATGAACGTCTCATCATTATTTGCCCCATTTAATCTGACTGAAAAACAGCGCATGTTGTCAATGAGAGATGCAACATTCTCTATGTTACATATTGAAAAATTAGAATCCCTGCATTTTCGGTGGCTGAAGTGACTGCAGCAACATGGCTTATTCATGGTGTTATATCATTACCTTTTGCTTTGTATAAATTTACAAATTGTATGAAATATATAGCCATTGGGCGATATGAACCATTAGGCAGCGCTTTCCTCCATGAGACATGGTCTTTACCATACACTTACAGATGCCTTAAGGAGGGAAATGAAGTGAATCTGAATGGTGAAGAATGTACACAGTCGCCTGACCGCTCACTAATTTGCAGACACATCCAGTTGCATGGTTCTTGTAATCAGGACAAACCTAATTTGGCCTGTGTTTTGAAAGGGACACCAGTTCCTGCAATAGTTCCCACATTCACGTTGTTGTCTAACGGTAGTTATTTACTTTTGAATAACGAGTTTTGTTGTGGGTTAGAGGCCGGTATCGCATATGTGGTTACCGTGTCTGAAAGGGTGGTTTGCTGCAAGAATGTGTTGTATCCACCCACGCATGGGAATTCAGAAGTTTTAATTTGGCCAAGAATACCAACCTTGAGAGCTGAGTTCAATGGTTTAGGCCGTATAAGAGCCCTTTTGTCTCAAAAACAGGTGGCCCTGAGCTCTGCCCGCGAAACTTATGTCCTTCACATAGCAAACACACGCACAGAAGTACAAGCACTTTTAAGTACTGATTTGCCGTTTCATTTTTGCGAGCTGGTTCATCAAATCTTCAATGCCTCCTCCACAACGAGCCTGGCTCATTTTTTTAAAATGGTTAGCAGTGGTCTCGTGACTACATTTGAAAAAGTATTTGGTATTATCCCTGCTTCTTTCATTCTATATTCGCTAGCCTGTTTGGCGGATTTCCTGTTTTGCTGGCTTTGGCTGCAGGCGTTCTGGTGATATTTTATTTTATAAAACATGGATGCCCATCCTGCGCAAGGAAACGCACAGCCCCTACTGATGCAGTTTCGCAACCGGATGCTTGATTATTATGGATCCCTGCCGCTTGCGACCTTAAGCACGGCTTTTGGATTATCCTTCAGATTTTCCTATTTCACCTGTGTCCAGCCTGTGTTTCATTGCCTGAGCTGTGATTTCGACTGGGCCATTGATTTGTGTCTCTGTTTACCGACTTCTCCTGACGTCAACTTTGATCAGCTGATGTACCCCATAGTGGCTCACGAGTTGGTCTGTTCTGGCGAAAGGGTTATGGCTGTGGCAGCGATGCATGGACTAATGGGTCAGTGGGACATATTCGCAGCGGCGCATGACTTTCTGGCACAGAGCGTTCTCGAGAACCCACTGAGTTGTCCTCTGATGTTGCTAGAGGATTCGGTGTTGGAGGAGCACGTATGTTCTTTCCCATTGCTTAATTGGATGGCTGAACTGTTTTCGGATGATGGCAGTGATTTCATGTTGGAAGCTGTTGCTACCTATTTTGCATATTCATTCAACGAGGAATGACTCTGAATACTTCCATCATTATGGCACGTGACTTTTTAGTAATTCTGAATGGTGCCAGTTTCAATACGAACATTCGATTTTTTCATATGTTCTAGGCCTGTTATTATAGTTAGGCCTCAAGTTCGACTTTTTATATTTTGTGTGGCCACTTTAGGCATTCATACATATTTTTTTTTGTGTTTTTGAATTTTACATACATTTACATACATTTAGCTTGGCTCAATATCATTGAACTCTGCTTTCATGTCTTGCCTCTCATAGAGTATTGGCTTATATTTTTGTCTTTTGACCGTCCTCGGATCATTGGGGGGGTGTCATATGGTTATTACGTTTCTATAGATTGTGTTAAGTTAGCATGTGCTTATTAAATGTTTAAACGCCATATTTTCTTTCTGCTTCGGTTTGCACACGACACCTAGTTGTTATTACAGCTTTTAACCTAGACGAAAGATGTGAGAACTGCACACTCTCCGAATAACCTAACACAAGGTTGCTGCAGGCCTGATCCTCGCACCACGTTAGTCATAACACAAATAATGTTTGTGCCAACATTTGGCTCTACGTGAGTTTAAGATACAATTACAGGGAATGAATACAGACACTTGATGCTTCGCATGCTGAGAGCTGGTAGCGGTTGATGTGATCTCCTCCTACTGAGAATTAGAGGTATGGGTCCGCCCTGCTAAGAACCCAGATGAGACCTTCTTAGATATAATATAATATGCTAATTAGGGTGCGCGAAATATAGGTGATACAGAATTCTATAGATTTTTGCATCATAACATGTTATCACCTTTTGCTTACTATGGATTAGTGACTATGCTGCTGACTCTGATTTTTATAATATGTATGTTGATATTATACAAGATACTGCGTTTGAGAATGCTGCATTGAAAAATAAACATTTCAAACTTGCACGTGTTTTCATTGCCTCCCAGTTTCGGTTTGGAATGATTATATAACGAAAGAGTGTTCATGTGTTCCACGATACCTGAGGTACTCTAAGTTCATGTTCTGGATTGTCTAAGACATTGGGAAGTATATACTACCGATGCGACACTGTAGCTAGCTTGGTAAGGGGATTTCTGAAACAAAGGTGAGTTGTGGGTCACCCTAACTCACCCAGGTTCTAGATCTCTGTGCACAGTTCTGTGAGAGAACATAAACCCTGCGACAAGGTAAAATGTATTGCTTTAACATTTTTGACAAGGATCACACTGAGTGTCTGTGTCTATTAAGGAATTATATTTTCACCTTTTTCTATAATGTCACCTGTGTCTCCTCACAGTTTGCATCTCTTAGCTTATAGGGTACTGTTTCTTTTTGCATTGTGTCTCATGCTAGTATGTAATGCTGGCAAAAAATGAATGGTAAATATTGGAAATGTATTTTGGAAATGAGTCAGGTTTCTGCATTGTAATGTAGTGGTCATTGATATGGGCTGTGCTCTGTGTCTAAAACGATTTACTATGCTAAATGTTTTTTGGTAAAATGTATGGCTTTAACATTTTTGACAAGGATCACACTTTTCTATAATGTCACCTGTGTCTCCTCACAGTTTGCATCTCTTTGCTTATAGGGTACTCTTTTTTTATATTGTTTTTCAGGCTTTGATTTAATGCTGGATTAGAGGTAGATGACACAGGCAGAGAGTGAGATGGCACACGGAAAGAGAGAGAGAGCGCAGACAGAGAGTGAGATGGCATACGGAAAGAGAGAGTTAGCGCAGGCAGAGAGTGAGATGTCACACGCAAAGAGAGAGATGACACACAGAAAGAGAGAGATGGTGCAGGCACACAGTGAGATGACACACGCAAAGAGAGAGATGACACACACAAAGAGAGAGATGGGGCAGGCACAGAGTGAGATGACACACGCAAAGAGAGAAATAACACACACAAAGAGAGAGATGGTGCAGGGACTGAGTGAGATGGCACACAAGGAGAGAAATGATACACACAAAGAGAGAGATGACACACACAAAGAGAGAGATGACACACACAAAGAGAGAGATCATGCAGACAGAGATTGAGATGACACACGCAAACAGGGAGATGACACATACAAAGAGAGATATGGGGCAGAAACAGAGCGAGATGACACATGCAAAGAGAGAGATGGCACAGGCAGAGAGTGAGATGGCACACGGAAAGAGAGAGATAGCGCAGGCAGAGAGTGTGATGACACACGCAAAGAGTGAGATGACACACACAAAGAGAGATGGCACACACAAAGAGAGAGATGGGGCATGCACAGAGTGAGATGGCACACGCAAAAAGAGAGATGACACACACCAAGAGAGAGATGACACACACAAAGAGAGAGATGGGGCAGGCACAGAGTGAGATGACACACGCAAAGAGAGAAATGACACACACAAAGAGAGAGAGGGTGCAGGCAGAGAGTGAGATGACACACGCAAAGAGTGAGATGGTGCAGGCAGAGAGTGAGATTAATAATGAAACTGTATTGTACTGCCATAAACTGAGAAACAACACTCACTGCATGATTTCCTACTCTGGTGAGACACAGTTGCTGTGCTATAAACTTAGTTATGTTGTAAACTAGTGTTTATATTGTTTACTTATTGTCATTGCTATGTAGTATGTTAGTAGTGGTCTATAATATGTTATTTTTTCTTTACCACAGATTGTAATCATCTATAGAAAGATAAAAGAATATGCTGACGAAGGAAAGATGAAGAAAAAGTTATAAACATGCTTTATTGCCCAAGAAAACCCAATTAGAAGATTCATCCAAAACACAATCTTCAGTGAAAAAAAAAGGAATGGTCCTGGTAAGCAAACTAAGGACTTTTTTAAGGAAATTAAAGCAATGTAAAAAACATCTGGATATTGTTTCAAAGAAACAAAAATCATCTGTAAATACAAAGAAAAAGCAGAGCTCCCCAAAAAATGTTAGACCTGTACAAGGAGATGATATTGTCTATAGTAATAGACGGAGAAATCAATTTATTGACACTCGTAGACGAATGTTTTATAACAGACTTATTTTAAATTTATTAAAAAATGTTAAGAATTATAAAAAGAAAACTGCTATCTACAAGAAAAAGAAAAGTATAGTGAAGATTGTGGATCAGGCTTTTGAAGTGAAAAAAAAATTATATATTTTAGTAATCAATAGAACTCGTACACTAAATAAAGTAATCAATGTTTTGAAATCAAAATGTAAGTGGAAAAGAGTAATTAATCGGACTAATTTTTGTGATGTTTTTTCTGGAGAATGGAAGCATAGTTCAAGTTGTGAGCCATTTTTTAATGAAGAGAGTTACTTTTAGGATAATGATTTGGTGCATGCAGTTGACACCAGTGGTCGAGCATAGGAGGTGAAGGACGGTGTCCGGTTGAAAAAGAAAAAATTGTGTCTAGAAATGCCGGAGGTGTTAGCTGATGAAGTTTTAGGGAGATGTCCTATGGCTCCAGTGTATACTTGGAATTGTAGTAGTATTTGTAGTGTGCGACAGGATTCAATTGATTTGTTTCGCAATTTCTTATGTACATACACTAAGAAAAGTCTTAAACAAAAAATGAAGATGTTGCAAGAGTTAGATCCTTGCGTAGTGAGAGAAAAAACAGGTTTGCATGCGCATTCACTGGCTTGTCTTTCAAGAAAAGTATGACAGAGTGTTTTTCACCATTTTAGGATCTTAGCAGTGCATCATAATAAAGTGAGGAAATTAGTGAGAAGGTTGTATTATGCAAAAAGAACATCTGTGAAGAAATTGAGTTTTGTTATTTTAGTGAAAAAGAGGACAGTGCATAAACTGATACAGTAATAGAAGGTAATGTGGAAGCAAATGTACAGATTTCAAGTACAGAAAAATGTGACCATGAAATTACAAAGTTTAAGGTCAATTCAAGTGAAAGGCCTAATTTTTCTTGTGTATGTTGTCGACGAACTCATTATAAGAATCAGACTAGGTTAGTTGATTTACATGTAAAAAGTGAAATGGAAAATAATAATGAGTGGAAGGATTTTGCAACTTATTTGTTGGTAGAAAATTGTTTTGATTTGGGTTCTGATCAACGTATTTGTAAATATTGTTATAATAATTTAAATGAAAACAAAATACTTGCTAGAGCTGTTCTTAATAATCTTGAGTTGGTAGACATTCCTTCTGAATTGATGGATTTAAATACCTATGAGTCTATTCTGATTCAATGTATGCATCCTTTTCAGGCTATTGTTCGCATGGAGCCTAAGACAGGGAAATTGCCTCCTTCAGATTTACAGACGGAATTAAAGGGAAGAGTTGTTTATTTACCTCTAGATTTTATGAAAAATATTGATACAATTGGTGTAGAAAAAGTGGAAGAGGAACCTCTGGTTATTCTAGTTAATGGTGTTCCGGCAAAGAGTAAGAAAATCTGGCAAGAATTAGTGGATGTTAGGAAAGTTAAAAAGGCAACGTTGTATTTGGTAAAAAACAATCACTACTACAAAAATGTAAATATTGGAGAAGAGGAAACAACTGTAGAAGAGGACAGTGATTTCTCAGCTGGGCAAATTGAAAAAGTTGATGTCTCTAGAAGTGAAGAAATTTATGAACATTATAGTGTTCATTCTTTGCATTCCAAAGAAGTAATGAGGAATGCTATTGACTTGTTTCAAATGAAAGAAGCAAAAGGAAGTCCCATTAGTGTATGGGAAGAAAGTTTGGAAGCTCGTTGTTTTCCTCAGTTATTTCCAACAGGTCAAGGTGGACGATATGACGACCGACCTGTTTAAATTCCTGCATCTGAATACCGGACTTCAGGATTGTATGCAGAAGATCCAAGGTTTCGTCAATGCATTCCATATTTGTTTCATCTACTGTTTGAGAGTGACTTGTCTGGACTTTCTTATGCAGTGAACCATATACTGAAAAGTGGGGTACATCTGCAAAATGTTTCGGCAAGGGACTTTATGGATAAAGTCAAACTGCAAGACAGTATTTTGGAATCTCACCTAATTATTCTCATGGCATGTCAGCGTGGTACTAACGAGTATTGGTACTGTTTTCATGGGGAATTGAAATGTATGCTAAAAAACTTAGGAACTCCTACATGGTTCCTCACTCTTAGCTGTGCTGAGTTTGCTTGGGGAGACTTACTTCAATTTCTACGAGAGGCAAATGCAAACATTGAAAATATAGAATACAAGACACCTGGAGAACTGTGCTCTTTGGATCCAGTTAATGTATGCAGGCATTTCAATCATATATTTGAAGCTATGATGTCTTTTATCACAAACAAAAAAAATCCTTCACTTGGAGAGGTTTTGGATTTCTTTTGGAGAAAGGAGTATCAAGCAAGAGGTGCTCCTCACATACATATGCTGCTATGGATCAAAGATGCACCCAAATTTGGAAAAGAGATGACACAGTTATGAGTTTCATTGAACAGTATTCTACATGAGCTGTTCTAAAAAGTACAGAATAAAACCATTTAAGACATCAAGTTTTACGCTTTCAAAGCCATCGTTGTGGAAAATACTGTCGTGGAAAGTTCAAATCCAAGGACAAGTTCTACACCAAATGGCGTTTTGAATTTCCTCGACCAGTAATATCTAAAGGAAGAGTGAACAATGTTATGTCTTCTCTGCTACATACTGTGACAAGAAAATCACCGAAAAATACATAAAACTTAAGAAGAAATCAAGAGTCCAAATACATAAATGACTACAACCCAGTCATTTTGTCCATGTGGAATGCTAACATGGATATTCAATATGTTGCTGACAACTCTATTGCTGTGGCTCGATATGTGACGTCTTACGTCACAAAATCAGAAAAGACGGAACTGAAGGAAATGTGGGAGGAAATTTCACGAGAAAAGAGTCTAAGTAAGAAATTGTACAGTTACTGTCTGAAGATGTTGTCGCATCGAGAAATTGGAGCATATGAATGTTCTGATCTGTTATCATCAGCAGGTCTATATGCCAAATCTAGAACAATCATTTGGATGAGTCTAGGTCTTGCTGCAACACGAAACCGAGTTTTGAAATCTGTACAAGAAATTGAGTATTTGGCGGAGAAAGAACCAAACAGTACCGATATTCTGAAGACAAACATGTTGGATACACACTATCCAAATAGAAGTAGTCATCTTGAGAACATTTGTCTCTATGAAGTTCTGCAAACCTATACTTTTAAGAGGAACATCACAGAAGATATCAATAAAGGAGTATATGCTGTAATTGGATGTGAAGGATGTCTGGTGAAACAAAGAAAAGGCCATTTCATTAATCATTGAAAATTGAGTTACGAATCTCCTGACAAAAGGCAATTTTACTATCTAGCTCTTTCGCAACTCTTTAAGCCATGGCGTACAGAAGAGGAACTACTTGGAGACTTTCTCAGTTATGAAGATTCATTCAATGCAACCAAGGATACAATAGAATGTCCTGTTTTTGCAAATTATCTGCAAATGTTGAATGAGGAAATACAGCAAGAAGCTACAATTGCAGCAGAGATTGCTAGAGGTAGTTCTCAAGACAGTCAGAGTTCTGCTTCATTGAGTCAGGATCCACTAGGAGGACCAATTATCCAAAATGAAGCTGCCACTGCCATGGATGAAGTGGAAAGAGCCATGGAACAAGCTCAAGAGGATGTAGTTAACTTAGAAGATTTAGAAAAACAACTAAACGTTGAACAGAAACAAATATATGACGAAGTCACAGAACAGATTGAGCATGGTTTATGTCATGAGAAAAATGAGTGCTCATGTACGTCATTTATGCCTGTCCGACTGTACGTAAGTGGAGAAGCAGGAACTGGAAAAAGTTTTCTGATTAAAGCAATTGCAACTTATCTGCAGAAAAGAACTGAGTCATTGCTCTCTTGTGTTGTTACCGCTCCAACTGGGTTGGCAGCACATAACATTAAAGGGATTACTTTACATTGTTTATTGATGCTATCAGTAGAGCATGATAATAAATTATAATACAACAAGCTATCTGAAGAAGCTTGTTGTGAAGTTTCCTGAAGAAAATGAAACTTCTTATCATTGATGAGGTAAACATGGTATCAAATGGAATGCTTGATTTTGTGCATTTAAGAATGCAAGAAATTCTTAAAACAGAATATGATGTGTTATTTGGAGGCAAACACATCATTGTTTTTGGAGATCTACTGCAGCTTACTCCAGTGAAAGGACAACCAGTGTTTAAAATGCTTATGCATGAAGATACCAGGGAGTGCCTAGTAAGCATTGGAAATGTTAATATATGGTTACATTTCAAATATGCAGAACTGCTTCAAAATATGCGACAGGCAAAGGATGAAGATCATAAAAATATTCTACAAGATGTAAGAATTGGAATAGTAAGTGAGCATGGCAAAGAAGCTTTACAGGCATGATTAATTTCAAATGTATTTCCAAAGGAAAATATTCTCCCAGAGAATATGTTTAAGAAAATTGCTGAAAACAAATCTGTGATATGCTTGATGCCAACTCTGCAAGAATGTTCAATCTTCAACAACAAAATGTTAAAGTTAGAAAATCAAGAGATTGTGAAACTGGAAGCTATTGAAAAAATAGAGCATGAAGGAGAACTATTATTTTGTCAGAAAAGTTGAAATCAAAATTGTATTCTTTAGAGAAGACAATATCTAAAACTGCTGGTTTGGAAAAGACTCTGTATGCATGTTTAAATTGTCATATAATTTTACGACTGAATTTACATGTGGAAAGAGGTTTAGTAAATGGAGCAATTGGTCATGTTGTTTATTTTGTGAATTACCAAAATAGAGATGGGATTGAATTTTTAAAAATTAAATTTGATGGAATTGAAGAAATACAAGAATTCAGTTGTTGTTCTGCTCGATTTTTGTTTGTGAAAGATTTATATGTCCGCCAAAAATAGTTTCCTGTTTCTTTGGCATATGCGGTGACTATTCATAAATCTCAAGGTTAAAGTGTAGATAGTGCTTTGGTGAATATTGGAAGTTCAGTGTTCAAGGAGGGTATGGCATATGTTGCTTTATCTCGGGTCAGAACTTTATTTGAATTGTACTTGATTGATTTTGATGAGACAAAGATTAGTGCAGATCTAAATTGTGTAAAAGAATATAATAGGTTAAGAAGAGAGTATTCTCCAAATTTACCTCAATATCCTCTATTTGAAAAGCGTGTGGAAGGCCGAAAAAGAAGAAATTAGAAAAATTGTAGTGAAGTTGTAGCAAAAATAAAAAAAAGTAGATGAACCAGTAATTGTAAGCAGAAAGGAAAAGGAATCAGTTAAAGATGTTGTTGGATTTCAGTTTGAAAACAGTTCTGGTGTCAATTGCTATGCTAATGTAGTGGTTAATGTTGTTTTTATTTTCCAAACTTCACAAGAACAGATTGTTGAAAATCGGGTTCATAGATTTTGTTGTTTGTTGAATTCTGTGTTTGAGAAATGTATTAGTGATAGAACAAAAATAGAAAGTGTTTCTGAAATTCGAAATGTTTTAGACATATGTTCTGGTCTAAATCAATTTTCACAGAATATTCAGCAAGATTGTCAGGAATTTCTAATGTATATGCTTGTTGTATTGCAAGATGAAGGTATAGATGTAGAAAATATTTTTGGCCTTTCTTATAAATGGCAGCATAACTGCGACAATTGTTCCTTTTCAAGTACTACTACAATAGACACTGAAAGATTTATATATTTGACTTTACCAGACTGCAAATCAGTGTCTTTTAATAATCTAGTTAGAGAAGCAAATCAAAACTTGGCTGTACTCAATGTAAAACTGCAATACTATCAACATTATTTATAAAAAAATATGGACAGTATGTAATTTTAATGTTCCAACGATGTAGACCTCATGGAACTAAATTGACAACTTTAATTAAAAATTTTGTGGCTTCTCAATTATCAATTTCAGGAAGAACCTTTGTAACTGCAGCAATTATTTTCCATGATGGTCCTTCAACAGCTTATTTAAAATGTCAAAAAGGCTGGACTAATTGTAATGATACTCATTTGACTTTCAAACAACGTTTGCCTTTTGACTTACGAAATTCGTACCTAGTGTTTTTACAACCGTAATTTTAGGAAAGGTAATTGGCCTATGAAGATTGGAGCAGTTAATACAACTTAGTCTGCTGTTCAAAATTACTTTGTGAGTGAGAGTGATCAAGATAATAAAAAACGTGTTGTTGTCATAGAGGTAGTGTAAGTGTATCACATAGCGAGTGATATCAGTATTATAGGAAATGTTGATCATGAGTGAGCCAGAGGTGGAAATATAAATATTGTTACATGATCAAAAAGATGTTGGAGCTTTTCATTCAGAAAGTCGGGTAAATGGAAGTTTAAGAGTTCTGTTGAGTAATTTCCAAACAAAAAGACTTTTCATATACTATTTCGCCTCGTGGAAAAGTAAGTGAATCAAACATGAGTTAAGATATGTTTTTTCTAAGTTTTACATTATTTATTGAAATGTTGTATGGGTTTTTTAAACACAATCTTTTTGATTGTGTTTTTTTTCCCCTCTGTCATATGATGAGTAGTATTGAACTCACTGTTGTTAGTGAAATTCAATATATTCTGAGAACAGCAAAAATAAACCATATGACATATTGTACAAGTTATTTTGTATTTTGTATTGTGAAATATATATTATACTCCCCTTGTCTCACGCTCACTCACCTTTTTCCACCCTCTATCACCCCACTTTACTCACCCTCACTGCCCTTCTCTCACTCTCCTTCACCCCGTTCCCTTACTCCACTTCCCTCACCACCCCTCATTCCCGATTCCTTGACTTCCCTTCCCCTCTCTCCCCTCCACCAGTTTCCAGCTCTCAGTCCCTCTGCTTCACTTCTCTTCCCCTTCTTTCCTTTCTTTGCTCCCTCAGTAATTCCCATTCCCTCACTCACCTTACTCCACTTCACTCACTCCCTCTGTCCTCTCACTTCCTCATTCCCCTTCCCTCACTCCCTCTCTCTTAGCCTCACTCTCTCCATCCCCTCACTCTCTCACTCCTCTTCTGTCACGCTCACTCCCTATAACTCACCTACACTCCCTCACTTACCTTTCTTTGCTCCCTCACTCAGTCCCTTTCTGTCACTCCTTCCTTTACTCCCTCTGTCCCCTCTCTCCCTCACTCCCCTTGTCTTACTCTCATTCGCCTTTATCCATCAGGTGTCAGCATCCTCCGCCGTCTCAGGTTGAGGGGCTCATCAATTCCTTCATCTCTGCATTTTTCCCACCATAGCAAATTGTCCTCAGCTAGGATCCTCCAGTAGCGGCAGGTCTGAGCGGCTTGCAGAAGGTCCCGGGCATCTAAGAAGATAAGTACGTACAGGGCAAGCTCTTTGGGTAGTGAAGAGATGAAATCCAATGCGATAGCGAAACATATGGAGAAAGAACATGAAAGTCAGTGGGAATGTCTCAAATTCTGGGCCATAGAACAAGTGCCATTAAGTTTCATATTCATTAGAGAGCCTCCTATTTTCATATCATCATCATTATAAACGTGTGCAAATATAATAATAAACACATGTGTGCTGCAAACAAAAAGTCAATAAAATGTTTACAAATCATCGGCTTGCTGACTGTCATGGTGTCTAATACATAAAGAAAACACATAAATAGTGTACGGTATATGACCACCTTGTTGTGTGCATCATAAGTTCATTTGTGCCAAAAAATAATAGTAATAATGAATCAGTGTGAAATTTTATCAAACAAGTATCAGGTTGAGCCGCAAACTATAGACCGGTTTAGAAGCATGCAACCCAAGTGGGTACAGCCGATATGAGTAAATACCTAAACATACCAGTGCACTACTCAGTAAACATATGATTGATACGCCCAAGTGGGCCATAATAAAAACTTATAAAAAATAGCCTACCATGTGACACTGTTTGGATATTTAGACATATAACAATAATCAACTACTACTACACTACTGATCGAGATTTGGCTAGCTAGCAGCTTACTTGACCCTAGTGGGTAAAAATAACCAGTGTACTAAATGCCTAGTGCGGGATCATATACAAACTAATAACAATGTACAAATTACATATTGTTTCGGCCTCAGGGGCCAGCATTTGCATAATATTATAAATCACGTTGGAACTGTGGCTCGATGACTTGCATCATATACTTGATTTGAGATGGTTCACAGCGATCTATGAGCTCATCCAATGCTAGCAACCTCTCGGGACCAGTCCACTTCTGAAAGGTTCACAGCCAGTCCTGCAGCTCTGCTGGAGGGGCGATGGAAGGGATTCGTCGACGCTGATGCCCATGGTGGTTGGCATTTCGCAGGTCCCCAAACGTTGTGGCACTGTTTATGCATTGTGCTAATGACCTAAAACTGCTGTACTCTGAGCCTTTGCATAACTTCTTTCCAGGAGATAGGGCTCTCACATCAACACCATTCTCAGACTTTCGTTCCATCTTGGGCCGAACATGACGAATGAGGTTCCCCTCCTCAGTACGCTCCAGATAATCAATTCAGCGCTCATCCATCATATAATAGAAGTAGACGTCACTGCCATCCCCTCCATCTTTGCACTCTTCCTCCCCTTCATCCTCCCCTCGCATGCCCGAGCGGTCAGACTCTTTCGACTCATCCTCCTCTTCCTCCCCCAAAACGGCCTGAATCTCTGACTCTTCTTCCTCCTCTCTGCCCGTGCCTCTATAATGTTCCTGAGACATGTTGCCATTCAAAGCATCTCCTGTAGAACTGGATGGCCTAGGCTGTGTGTTGTTGTGCGAGCAGCTACCCCGGCCATTATCACCACTGCACTGCCTCTTCTGGCATGTCAGGCGGTCACTGTTAATTTCCAGAATGCGGGTGGTAATCCCCTTCACATGCAGGAGATCTTCTTAGGAGTTGAACCCCTTCAGCTCCTCTCTCTTCCGCACGATGCCCCGGGCTCTCCTTCTGCCCATACTCCTCAGCGCCCCCTCCATCTCCTGGACGCCCCTGCTCGGTTGATGTCCACCACGCTCTTCCGCTGCGGCTCTGAATCCTCCATGCTCCCTCTACCCGGGGGATCTATTCTGACCGCAGCCAGGAAACTCCGAAGACCTACAGGCCTCCATGCGCATTTAATATTATTTTGTTTTAATTGAGCCTAAGTATGTCGAGTTGGAATCCCCATGTAAAAAAAATAAAAAAAAAATATGCAGTTTCTTTTTTTATCGGCAGGGTATGCGTACCTATGCGAAGGTCTTGGGGAGATATATATATAAATATATTAGCCAACTAAATTACATTGAGGAGCCAGCACACATTGTTGTGGGGGTTCTTTCCGTTTTAATTTTATTGGTTACAGCATTTACACGAACAGGGGCGCGTTTCGGCAGTCAAGCTGCCTTCATCAACCTGAGTTGCGCCATATTGGTGCCTCTTTTAAAGGTTTACAGTTCATTAAAATCGAAGACGCACTTCACTCCACAGTGATTGGGTCACTACAGGCATGGGAAATAATGTAGTTTGTTTTCCCACAGAAGGCATAACCAAAATATGTTTAAACAAAGCCACAACAATGTAAACCCTGCAAAAACGAAATTTGCTTCATGGTTATTTTTACAGACTATGTTATTCAATGTTATGCCCTCTTACTTTGTACTATTGAAAGTCAATTCCCAACATGCTCTATTATGTTGCAAATGAAAACCCGGGCTGGATTGTTACGAGTCCTCCAACTGCATCTGAAGGCATCACCATTAATATTCTTCCTTTTAAAACCAAAGTCACGCTTTTAAGCAGATTACACATTCTTGCTTCAGATACCATCGCTGACTTCCAAATCCTGTCGATTCCTTAAAAGTTCCTTTTTCTCCGTTTGAAACATACTCTGCATTCGGAGACAGCTCACAGTTTTGGATCAAATACCGAAATACAAAGGAAAAGGGACTTACAGCAGTGATTCAAAATGAAGCTTGAATTTTCGTGTGTCCGGTGTAACCAAACCTAAGAGGCAATGGTACGGTCCCACAAAACCACCGCATTCTTAGGTCAGTGCCTTTTGCGGTGTCCAGCTCCATCTTAGGAGTGGGTGCCCCTGCTCGTTTGATGTCCACTGCACTCCTCCGCTGCGGCTCTGGATCCTCCTTGCTCCCTCTACCTGGGGGACCTACTCCGACCGCAGGCAGGAAACTCCGAAGACCTACAGCCTCCGTGCGCATTTAATATTATTTTGTTTCAATTGAGCCTAAGTATGCCGAGTTGAAATCCCCATGTAAAAAAAGTAAAAATAAATATGCAATTTTTTTTTATCGGCAGGGTATGCGCACCTATGCGAACCCCGCGATTTTTCAAAAAAGGCCTTGGGGAGATATATATATATATATAGTGAGCAAGGCGGCTGTGACCGTCGAAACACGTCGATCCAAGCACTAAAGAAAATAAAACTTGTTTCTGAAACGAGACCCCACAGAGTCAGCGCCTGATTTCTAAATACGGATTGTCAGGATTGGAGAGAATATATATATATATATAAAAATGTGTTCGGCGGAATAAGTGGACTTGGTATGACCATCTTTGAATATTGATTCTGCCGGAACCGCCGCTGCCCATGATACGAAGCATCCGCTAACCAAAGGGTTGGAACATGACCACATGTCAGAGAAAGATTACTTATATCGGAACTCTCGGATTTGGACTATCACTAGCGGCAGATGTAATGGGTCAAAAAGCATCGCTCCATAAACCAACTTGGCAGTGCAACAACGCGTCTTGAGTGGGACGTCTCTTCGCAATGCAGAAAAATCAAGCGCTCATCAACTAAAACATTGCCATAAACAACATGAGGTTGATGAGGAACATTGGGACCAACACTCTAAGATGGCGGCCGAAAACATTGAGGAACGGCTATGTCAGTGTAGTCCTACCTCGCTGCAAATCAGGAGGAGCCTAATAAATTGCTTTTAAAAAGAACCTAGTAACCTTGGTTTCCTTTTTCACCGTACAGCATCTGAGGAAGTCTGTTAAGACGAAACGCGTCATGCTGGGTGCATTTAAGGACTGCTTATACCCACAGCGTGCTCCTAACTGTTCCTGAAAACAGGGACAGTTTTTGTATGTCATTAATCACGTGCATACCACTTGCACGAAGGAGGCACCCATCAAAAAATGTGTTCGGCGGAATAAGTGGACTTGGTATGACCATCTTTGAATATTGATTCTGCCGGAACCGCCGCTGCCCATGATACGAAGCATCCGCTAACCAAAGGGTTGGAACATGACCACATGTCAGAGAAAGATTACTTATATCGGAACTCTCGGATTTGGACTATCACTAGCGGCAGATGTAATGGGTCAAAAAGCATCGCTCCATAAACCAACTTGGCAGTGCAACAACGCGTCTTGAGTGGGACGTCTCTTCGCAATGCAGCAAAATCAAGCGCTCATCAACTAAAACATTGCCATAAACAACATGAGGTTGATGAGGAACATTGGGACCAACACTCTAAGATGGCGGCCGAAAACATTGAGGAACGGCTATGTCAGTGTAGTCCTACATCGCTGCAAATCAGGAGGAGCCTAATAAATTGCTTTTAAAAAGAACCTAGTAACCTTGGTTTCCTTTTTCACCGTACAGCATCTGAGGAAGTCTGTTAAGACGAAACGCATCATGCTGGGTGCATTTAAGGACTGCTTATACCCACAGCGTGCTCCTAACTGTTCCTGAAAACAGGGACAGTTTTTGTATGTCATTAATCACGTGCATACCACTTGCACGAAGGAGGCACCCATCAAAAAATGTGTTCGGCGGAATAAGTGGACTTGGTATGACCATCTTTGAATATTGATTCTGCCGGAACCGCCGCTGCCCATGATACGAAGCATCCGCTAACCAAAGGGTTGGAACATGACCACATGTCAGAGAAAGATTACTTATATCGGAACTCTCGGATTTGGACTATCACTAGCGGCAGATGTAATGGGTCAAAAAGCATCGCTCCATAAACCAACTTGGCAGTGCAACAACGCGTCTTGAGTGGGACGTCTCTTCGCAATGCAGCAAAATCAAGCGCTCATCAACTAAAACATTGCCATAAACAACATGAGGTTGATGAGGAACATTGGGACCAACACTCTAAGATGGCGGCCGAAAACATTGAGGAACGGCTATGTCAGTGTAGTCCTACCTCGCTGCAAATCAGGAGGAGCCTAATAAATTGCTTTTAAAAAGAACCTAGTAACCTTGGTTTCCTTTTTCACCGTACAGCATCTGAGGAAGTCTGTTAAGACGAAACGCGTCATGCTGGGTGCATTTAAGGACTGCTTATACCCACAGCGTGCTCCTAACTGTTCCTGAAAACAGGGACAGTTTTTGTATGTCATTAATCACGTGCATACCACTTGCACGAAGGAGGCGCCCATCAAAAAATGTGTTCGGCGGAATAAGTGGACTTGGTATGACCATCTTTGAATATTGATTCTGCCGGAACCGCCGCTGCCCATGATACGAAGCATCCGCTAACCAAAGGGTTGGAACATGACCACATGTCAGAGAAAGATTACTTATATCGGAACTCTCGGATTTGGACTATCACTAGCGGCAGATGTAATGGGTCAAAAAGCATCGCTCCATAAACCAACTTGGCAGTGCAACAACCCGTCTTGAGTGGGACGTCTCTTCGCAATGCAGCAAAATCAAGCGCTCATCAACTAAAACATTGCCATAAACAACATGAGGTTGATGAGGAACATTGGGACCAACACTCTAAGATGGCGGCCGAAAACATTGAGGAACGGCTATGTCAGTGAAGTCCTACCTCGCTGCAAATCAGGAGGAGCCTAATAAATTGCTTTTAAAAAGAACCTAGTAACCTTGGTTTCCTTTTTCACCGTACAGCATCTGAGGAAGTCTGTTAAGACGAAACGCGTCATGCTGGGTGCATTTAAGGACTGCTTATACCCACAGCGTGCTCCTAACTGTTCCTGAAAACAGGGACAGTTTTTGTATGTCATTAATCACGTGCATACCACTTGCACGAAGGAGGCACCCATCAAAAAATGTGTTCGGCGGAATAAGTGGACTTGGTATGACCATCTTTGAATATTGATTCTGCCGGAACCGCCGCTGCCCATGATACGAAGCATCCGCTAACCAAAGGGTTGGAACATGACCACATGTCAGAGAAAGATTACTTATATCGGAACTCTCGGATTTGGACTACCACTAGCGGCAGATGTAATGGGTCATAAAGCATCGCTCCATAAACCAACTTGGCAGTGCAACAACGCGTCTTGAGTGGGACGTCTCTTCGCAATGCAGCAAAATCAAGCGCTCATCAACTAAAACATTGCCATAAACAACATGAGGTTGATGAGGAACATTGGGACCAACACTCTAAGATGGCGGCCGAAAACATTGAGGAACGGCTATGTCAGTGTAGTCCTACCTCGCTGCAAATCAGGAGGAGCCTAATAAATTGCTTTTAAAAAGAACCTAGTAACCTTGGTTTCCTTTTTCACCGTACAGCATCTGAGGAAGTCTGTTAAGACGAAACGCGTCATGCTGGGTGCATTTAAGGACTGCTTATACCCACAGCGTGCTCCTAACTGTTCCTGAAAACAGGGACAGTTTTTGTATGTCATTAATCACGTGCATACCACTTGCACGAAGGAGGCACCCATTAAAAAATGTGTTCGGCGGAATAAGTGGACTTGGTATGACCATCTTTGAATATTGATTCTGCCGGAACCGCCGCTGCCCATGATACGAAGCATCCGCTAACCAAAGGGTTGGAACATGACCACATGTCAGAGAAAGATTACTTATATCGGAACTCTCGGATTTGGACTATCACTAGCGGCAGATGTAATGGGTCAAAAAGCATCGCTCCATAAACCAACTTGGCAGTGCAACAACCCGTCTTGAGTGGGACGTCTCTTCGCAATGCAGCAAAATCAAGCGCTCATCAACTAAAACATTGCCATAAACAACATGAGGTTGATGAGGAACATTGGGACCAACACTCTAAGATGGCGGCCGAAAACATTGAGGAACGGCTATGTCAGTGAAGTCCTACCTCGCTGCAAATCAGGAGGAGCCTAATAAATTGCTTTTAAAAAGAACCTAGTAACCTTGGTTTCCTTTTTCACCGTACAGCATCTGAGGAAGTCTGTTAAGACGAAACGCGTCATGCTGGGTGCATTTAAGGACTGCTTATACCCACAGCGTGCTCCTAACTGTTCCTGAAAACAGGGACAGTTTTTGTATGTCATTAATCACGTGCATACCACTTGCACGAAGGAGGCACCCATCAAAAAATGTGTTCGGCGGAATAAGTGGACTTGGTATGACCATCTTTGAATATTGATTCTGCCGGAACCGCCGCTGCCCATGATACGAAGCATCCGCTAACCAAAGGGTTGGAACATGACCACATGTCAGAGAAAGATTACTTATATCGGAACTCTCGGATTTGGACTACCACTAGCGGCAGATGTAATGGGTCAAAAAGCATCGCTCCATAAACCAACTTGGCAGTGCAACAACGCGTCTTGAGTGGGACGTCTCTTCGCAATGCAGCAAAATCAAGCGCTCATCAACTAAAACATTGCCATAAACAACATGAGGTTGATGAGGAACATTGGGACCAACACTCTAAGATGGCGGCCGAAAACATTGAGGAACGGCTATGTCAGTGTAGTCCTACCTCGCTGCAAATCAGGAGGAGCCTAATAAATTGCTTTTAAAAAGAACCTAGTAACCTTGGTTTCCTTTTTCACCGTACAGCATCTGAGGAAGTCTGTTAAGACGAAACGCGTCATGCTGGGTGCATTTAAGGACTGCTTATACCCACAGCGTGCTCCTAACTGTTCCTGAAAACAGGGACAGTTTTTGTATGTCATTAATCACGTGCATACCACTTGCACGAAGGAGGCACCCATTAAAAAATGTGTTCGGCGGAATAAGTGGACTTGGTATGACCATCTTTGAATATTGATTCTGCCGGAACCGCCGCTGCCCATGATAGGAAGCATCCGCTAACCAAAGGGTTGGAACATGACCCCATGTCAGAGAAAGATTACTTATATCGGAACTCTCGGATTTGGACTATCACTAGCGGCAGATGTAATGGGTCAAAAAGCATCGCTCCATAAACCAACTTGGCAGTGCAACAACCCGTCTTGAGTGGGACGTCTCTTCGCAATGCAGCAAAATCAAGCGCTCATCAACTAAAACATTGCCATAAACAACATGAGGTTGATGAGGAACATTGGGACCAACACTCTAAGATGGCGGCCGAAAACATTGAGGAACGGCTATGTCAGTGAAGTCCTACCTCGCTGCAAATCAGGAGGAGCCTAATAAATTGCTTTTAAAAAGAACCTAGTAACCTTGGTTTCCTTTTTCACCGTACAGCATCTGAGGAAGTCTGTTAAGACGAAACGCGTCATGCTGGGTGCATTTAAGGACTGCTTATACCCACAGCGTGCTCCTAACTGTTCCTGAAAACAGGGACAGTTTTTGTATGTCATTAATCACGTGCATACCACTTGCACGAAGGAGGCACCCATCAAAAAATGTGTTCGGCGGAATAAGTGGACTTGGTATGACCATCTTTGAATATTGATTCTGCCGGAACCGCCGCTGCCCATGATACGAAGCATCCGCTAACCAAAGGGTTGGAACATGACCACATGTCAGAGAAAGATTACTTATATCGGAACTCTCGGATTTGGACTATCACTAGCGGCAGATGTAATGGGTCAAAAAGCATTGCTCCATAAACCAACTTGGCAGTGCAACAACGCGTCTTGAGTGGGACGTCTCTTCGCAATGCAGCAAAATCAAGCGCTCATCAACTAAAACATTGCCATAAACAACATGAGGTTGATGAGGAACATTGGGACCAACACTCTAAGATGGCGGCCGAAAACATTGAGGAACGGCTATGTCAGTGTAGTCCTACCTCGCTGCAAATCAGGAGGAGCCTAATAAATTGCTTTTAAAAAGAACCTAGTAACCTTGGTTTCCTTTTTCACCGTACAGCATCTGAGGAAGTCTGTTAAGACGAAACGCGTCATGCTGGGTGCATTTAAGGACTGCTTATACCCACAGCGTGCTCCTAACTGTTCCTGAAAACAGGGACAGTTTTTGTATGTCATTAATCACGTGCATACCACTTGCACCAAGGAGGCACCCATTAAAAAATGTGTTCGGCGGAATAAGTGGACTTGGTATGACCATCTTTGAATATTGATTCTGCCGGAACCGCCGCTGCCCATGATACGAAGCATCCGCTAACCAAAGGGTTGGAACATGACCCCATGTCAGAGAAAGATTACTTATATCGGAACTCTCGGATTTGGACTATCACTAGCGGCAGATGTAATGGGTCAAAAAGCATCGCTCCATAAACCAACTTGGCAGTGCAACAACCCGTCTTGAGTGGGACGTCTCTTCGCAATGCAGCAAAATCAAGCGCTCATCAACTAAAACATTGCCATAAACAACATGAGGTTGATGAGGAACATTGGGACCAACACTCTAAGATGGCGGCCGAAAACATTGAGGAACGGCTATGTCAGTGAAGTCCTACCTCGCTGCAAATCAGGAGGAGCCTAATAAATTGCTTTTAAAAAGAACCTAGTAACCTTGGTTTCCTTTTTCACCGTACAGCATCTGAGGAAGTCTGTTAAGACGAAACGCGTCATGCTGGGTGCATTTAAGGACTGCTTATACCCACAGCGTGCTCCTAACTGTTCCTGAAAACAGGGACAGTTTTTGTATGTCATTAATCACGTGCATACCACTTGCACGAAGGAGGCACCCATCAAAAAATGTGTTCGGCGGAATAAGTGGACTTGGTATGACCATCTTTGAATATTGATTCTGCCGGAACCGCCGCTGCCCATGATACGAAGCATCCGCTAACCAAAGGGTTGGAACATGACCACATGTCAGAGAAAGATTACTTATATCGGAACTCTCGGATTTGGACTATCACTAGCGGCAGATGTAATGGGTCAAAAAGCATTGCTCCATAAACCAACTTGGCAGTGCAACAACGCGTCTTGAGTGGGACGTCTCTTCGCAATGCAGCAAAATCAAGCGCTCATCAACTAAAACATTGCCATAAACAACATGAGGTTGATGAGGAACATTGGGACCAACACTCTAAGATGGCGGCCGAAAACATTGAGGAACGGCTATGTCAGTGTAGTCCTACCTCGCTGCAAATCAGGAGGAGCCTAATAAATTGCTTTTAAAAAGAACCTAGTAACCTTGGTTTCCTTTTTCACCGTACAGCATCTGAGGAAGTCTGTTAAGACGAAACGCGTCATGCTGGGTGCATTTAAGGACTGCTTATACCCACAGCGTGCTCCTAACTGTTCCTGAAAACAGGGACAGTTTTTGTATGTCATTAATCACGTGCATACCACTTGCACGAAGGAGGCACCCATCAAAAAATGTGTTCGGCGGAATAAGTGGACTTGGTATGACCATATATATATATATAAAATATATATATATATATATATATATATATATACATATATATATATTACCTACTGGCGGTCACCAGTAGGTAGTTATAGTTAGGATTGGCTACAATAGGAAATCCGCAACATTCTATTGGGAATAACTCTGGCGCCGGTTGAGGAATTTGTGTGTAATTTTCCAAAATTTTGGCCAGCTCCACTGCGCTCTTTCCCTGAAAGTTTTTGGGGGATTCCTGAAGTGGGGGCTGAGAAAAAAGGGGGGCCCAAAACGTGTTTTCCCCATGTTAATTTCCATTGGACGGTCTGACAAGTCTACAGCCCGAACCGCTGAACGGAATTACACCAAACTTGGCAAAATTGTAGGGACTGGTACACAGATGTGCCTTTGCTATGTTTGGTGAAAATTGCTCCAGTGGTTTTTACAAAAATTAACTTCAAAAACACATATATATCTATAGGCGCTCTCCGAGAGTTCACAGGTGCGCGTACCGGGAAGCGCACCCGGCGCGCTGCGGGAGTACGCGAGCGGAAAGCTGATTGGCTGTCGGTGTCTTTCAACATTCTAAACAGTCCGGAGAGTCCGCCATCTTGTGTCTCGGTAGAATCGAGACACAAGAGGTGAAAAAGAAAGGGGGAAATAATTAAAAGGGGGCAGAGTAGACACCCCCTGACCCCCTAGGTTTTCTGAGGGGGGCCTAGAAGGACCTTGAAGGGCTAAGAAACTATTTAAAAAAAATAATAATAATAATTTGCTGGGTAAGCACTGGCGGCGCTCACCGGTACGCTCTTCGATACGCGCACCCAGAGTGCACCACGAGGAAAAACAGTGTAAAAAAATAGAGTAAAAAAATAATGTTGAGTGTTTAGAGGAAAGTGATGCATTGCTGGAGTGTGTCACAAAAAGTATACAACTCTAGCAATGCATCCTTTCACATGGGGCCAGTCCCATGTGAAAGGGCCTGCGTCAGTCTTACGGCTGCTGTTAAGCAGGCGCAAGATTTGGACGCAACAGCGTCATAAAAGTGACGCAGTGATATCTCTTAGATTTCACTGCGTCACCTCTACGACCCTTTCTTGCGTCAATACACCCCTTTTGCATACATTACACCTGACGTAGGTATAATGTGGTGCAGGGGTTTACAAAGTGACGCATCTACCTAGATGCATCACTTTGTAAATATGACTCAATAAGGTCCATTTTTTACAGCACTGGTGCGTCACAAAAAGTGACGCACCAGTGGCGTAAAAGTGACGCATGGCCTCATAAATGAGGCCTTCAGTCTTCTACTCATGCGTCATATTTAATATATGACGCATTATGTCGCAAGTACTTACAGATACGTCAGTATTTCAGACGTATCTGTAAGCGCAAAAGTGATGCATTGCTGGAGTGAGTCACAAAAGTGACACAACTCCAGCAATGCATCCTTTCACATGGGGCAAGTCCCATGTGAAAGGGCCTGCATCAGTCTTACGCCTGCTGTGAGATAGGCGCAAGATTTTGACACAACGGCGTCCTAAAAGTGACGCAGTGAAATCTCATAGATTTCACTGCGTCACCTCTACGACCCTTTCTTGCGTCAATACGCCCCTTTTGCATACATTACACCTGACGTAGGTATAATGTGGCGCAGGGGTTTACAAAGTGACGCATCTACCTAGATGCGTCACTTTGTAAATATGACTGAACAAGGTGCATTTTTTACAGCACTGGTGCATCACAAAAAGTGATACACCGGTGGCGTAAAAAAAGTGACGCATGGCCTCATAAATGAGGCCTTCAGTCTTCTACTCATGCGCCATATTTAATTTATGACGCATTATGTCGCAACTACTTACAGATACGTCAGTATTTCAGACATATCTGTAAGCGCAAAAGTGATGCATTGCTGGAGTGTGTCACAAAAGTGACACAACTCCAGCAATGCATCCTTTCACATGGGGCAAGTCCCATGTGAAAGGGCCTGCATCAGTCTTACGCCTGCTGTGAGACAGGTGCAAGATTTTGACACAACGGCGTCCTAAAAGTGACGCAGTGAAATCTCATAGATTTCACTGCGTCACCTCTTCGACCTTTTCTTGCGTCAATACGCCCCTTTTGCATACATTACACCTGACGTAGGTATAATGTGGCGCATGGGTTTACAAAGTGACGCATCTACCTAGATGCGTCACTTTGTAAATATGACTCAACAAGGTGCATTTTTTACAGCACAGGTGCGTCACAAAAAGTGACGCACCGGTGGCGTAAAAGTGACGCATGGCCTCATAACTGAGGCCTTCAGTCTTCTACTCATGCATCATATTTAATTTAATTTATGACACATTATGTCGCAAGTACTTACAGATACGTCAGTATTTCTGACGTATCTGTAAGTGCAAAAGTGATGCATTGCTGGAGTGTGTCACAAAAGTGACACAACTCCAGCAATGCATCCTTTCACATGGGGCCAGGCCCATGTTAAAGGGCCCGGTCAGTGTTACGCCTGCTGTGAGGCATGTGCAAAAATGAGGCCTTCAGTCTTTTACTCTTATTTTTTCTTTCACTTTCTCTGTTTCTTCACTGCCTTTCTTACCTGGTCTCACACTTACTTGTCTTTATCCAGTCTGTATCTACACTCTTTCCAAAACATCACTGCTCTTTTCTTACCCTTCCACACCCCCGTTCCTTTACTACATTTTCTTCGCATATCCACATTCCCCATGTTCACTCTCCTTCTCCTCACTCTCCTTCCCCACACTCACCTTCTTTCAGTCCCCCTACTTCACTACCCTTCTCCTCTCATCCCTTTCTGTGCTTTCTTACTCATTTTTCTCTCCTTTATCAATGCACTCCACTTCACTTACTCTTTTTCATTTTTTTAAGAACACAGCTCTTTGATGAGAATTGGAGGTAGTTCTGAAAATAACTTTTTTTTCTTATGTTTTCCTTTTTTTAGAACAAAAACAAAAACAGGGAATGGGAAACTGCTCATCAGGAGCAAAAAACAAAAACAAATTTAGGGCTGGGAAAGGCAGTGATGGTACTCCAATGCTCGAACCATGAGCAGAAAACTTTGTTCCCCATAGCAAAGTAGCTGATCACAGTCTCTGCATTTAGTAACGCCTTTATTAAAAGCAGGCTGAATGTTAGAAATTAGCTCTTGCGATCGCCCCCTCACTGAAGTAGTTGCTCCTCCGGTTGAAGTAGAGGCCCCATCACTGGGAACCTCTCGTGCCAGAGCCCTGACACTCTCCTGGGCAAAGTTCTGGGGTTGCCTCCTCTTGACATGGCGAATCATAGTGGAGTTTCCAACAGAATATTTCTTGGTGGGGTCACCCCGTGACAGGACAGTGTGACAAATCCTGCACTCCACCTTTGGAACATTTACTATTTTCTGGTCATTTGGAATGGAAAAAAACTCCCATATGAAGTGTTCTTTCATTTTCGGCTGAGGAACTACTTCATCAAAAAATCCATCTGAGTCATCTTCACTGCTGGATGGTCTGGCAGCCATGGTAATCAAAGATATTAATCCAACAAAGATCCGACAGCAAAAAGACAGGTCTTGCAGTCACAAAAGTGAAAGAAGAAGTGAAGAAAATGGGTGGGGATTTCATTCTTTGTAAAAAAAACTGTTAGCAACCAATGAAAAGAGTTATTTTAAGGTCACATGACTTGACACGCTTACGCTGCATGCACCTAAGTGCTTCCGGGGGCGCTTACGCGGCACGAACGTAGGCGCTTCTGGGGGCGCTTACACGGCGCGAACGTAGGCGCTTCCAGGGGCGCTTACGCGTCTCGCCTAAGTAACATTTCGATAACTTTACGGAAATGCAAAATCATTTTCATTTCGGAAATCAAAAATACTGCTTTTATAAGTATGGTACTAAATGTCTTCCTTTATGATTTACTTTTCATACATATTTTTTTTTTACGAACGCAGAAATAGCGCTGTCGCTGCGCTCTCGCACCCTGAGTGCACAGGGAAAAAATGTAAAAAAAATATATATACATTTAACACATTTTAAAAAAATATATATATATAATTTATTGTTGTAAAAAACAGCTAACAAAAAAAATAATCGTAGGTTCCAAAGTCGATATACAAATGAATTAGCTTTTAAAAAACTATGAAATTCAGTGAAAAAACCCTAGGTTTCACAAACGTTATAGTTAGGAATTAGCTTTTAAAAAACCTTTGAAATTCACAAAAAAAACATAGGTTTCACAATCGATATAGTTAGGAATTAGCTTTTAAAAACCTTTGAAATTCAGTGAAAAAACCATAGGTTTCACACTCGTTATAGCTAGGAATTAGCATTTAAAAACCTTCGAAAGTCACTGAAAAAACCATAGGTTTCACACTCGTTATAGTTAGCTGAACAGTTTACTCATACAAAACCATTGAAATTTCCACGTTATAGTTAGTTGGACTCACTATAACTCGCGCGCCCGAAATCCACTGCTGATGATGTCACTTATTACATCATTCATGACATGGTCAGTGACATCACTGATGACATCACTGATGACATCTCAAATGACATCACTGATGACATCACTGATGACATCATCCATGTGATAATACGATGCACCTCCTCACGCTCTAATCTAACCTTTGATACACCCAGAGTTAAATATAAACTACTATTCCTGAAATTAATGACACACCAATACCAGTAACTACATACGCACTCACTGATTCCTAGGTCTACACACACATCCACTCATTCAACCATAAAATCACTCATACATACAGACACTCATCAATACAACACTATCATATCCACTCATACACCTATACAGACACTTACATGCTGACACTCATCCACAAAGTTACTCAAACACCTAGTCAGTTATGCAAAGAATCAATCACACTCCCATTTCCTCAACTACAAACTTATACACACTAAACCTTACTTATTCAAACATATACTAACACATACTTACTCTCTTTTACAATCACTAATACAAGTACACATTGATCCATACAGTCACTTACGCAATCACAAGCTCTGATGTTTAGTCATTTATATATGCCAACTCTCACATGCACTGTGTTTTATATATGTACTTACATGGACATGTAGCACTATTATATCCATTCACTCAGCAACACACCCATGCACACAGTCAACCGCCCATACAGCTGTTTCTATATGTACTCTTGAACCCATATACCTAGTGAATCAACCGGTCACCCATCTATGCACAGAGTCACACACCTCACAGCCACCCACACACATACTCACCCTCACATTCAAATATTTAGACAACCAATCAATAACCCATATAGCCACTCATATAGCTACTGATGAACACATGCAGCAGCTTACACAACAACAGACATACTGATGCACACATTCAGACAGTTTAGTCACTAACCAATGCATTCAGTAAGACACATTTAATCACTCACTCATACAGTCAGTCACGCACCTACTAAATCCTTCATCCAGACACTCATACATACACTCATTCTTCAATATGTTAGACACATTTTAACTTTACAGGAAAACACATTCACTGGATGATGTCATCAGTGATGTCATCAGTGATGTCATCAGTGATGTCATTTGAGATGTCATCAGTGATGTCACTGACCATGTCATGAATAATCTAATATGTGACATCATCAGCAGCGGATTTCGGGCGCGCGAGTTATAGTGAGTCCAACTAACTACAACGTGGAAATTTCAATGGTTTTGTATGAGTAAACTGTTCAGCTAACTATAACTGGTGTGAAACCTATGTTTTTTTCAGTAAAAAAAAGTATATATATACATATATATATATATATATATATATAACGCTCCAAATCCCTCCGACTCCCGGAAAGAATAAGACAGCACTCGAGGATGAAGATTTTCAACGCGCTAGATTTTATTTAGCGGAGGGGTGCACACAGACGCGTTTCGGCGGTCTGCCTTCGTCAGTGTGTGATGCACTGTGTTTACTTCCGACATTGTTTTAAACAAATAATAATCACTCCCACATTCAATGAGGCATAGACATAGACAAGGGGACTTACACCTCGCATGGAATAGGTGCGGCCATCTTGTAATGTGTGTTGTATATATAACACAGAATGACATTATATATAATATATAAGATATAATATATAAGATAGACTAGAGTGGTTAGGCCAACAGATGGGCATACGCATTATTCCATGCGCGGCGTATCAAAATTGAACGTCATGAGTTAGACAAAAACATACAGCCGTGGATCGGCTAATGTCCCCATATGAGATACATAGTCCAAATCGCCTATAAACAAAAAGGAATAAGTGACTTCCAAATCAACAACCATGTGATAGTAGTAACTTAAAAAAGGAAAGTGGGATATATATGGAGTGAGATGCGTCACGTGCAGCAGCAGAAAAACATATATATATATCTTTCACCAAAATAAAGAATAATGTCTGTACACATCCATTGCTTTATGCCTACGGTGAATTTATCCGAATGAAAAGAAACTGCTCAAATCCAGAGGAAATGAATCTTAAATATAAAGAGACAACGAAAAGATTCCTGAAACGAGGATACAATTACAAAGATGTAAGAAACGGAGAATTAAAAGCAAGAGAACTTACAAGAACACAAACTCTGATCGATAAAAAACAAACTGAATCAACATCCAAATCTGAACCAATCAGAATGATTATGACCTACAGTAAGGAAAGTCAAAACATAAGAAGGATCCTTAACAAATATTGGAACATAATCAAAAGAGACCCAGATATTGGTGACCAAATGAGTGAACATCCTTTGGTCACATTCAGAAAACCTCCCTCCTTACAAGATAAACTTGTCAATAGTCACTTCAAAATGAACAGGAAAAAAGACTGGTTAACCTCCAGACAAAAAGGCTTCACCAAATGCTTCAATTGTAAAGCTTGCACAGTAGGACTATCTCGGAAATCCTTAAAAGATCCACAAGGCAAGATCTTTAACATAGAGGACACCATAACCTGTAAAACTACTCATATTGTTTATATCTTAACATGTGCATGTGGAAAGAACTATATTGGTATGACCACCTGTCCACTACACAAAAGAATCTTGGAGCACATCCGAGCGATTCAAAATGGAGACATGTCCTATGCTGTTGCTAAACATATGTCATCACACCCTGGAAAAAATTGGAAGGACATACGCTATAGTGGCATAGCAACAATACTTCCTAATGAAAGAGGAGGTAACCGGAAATTACAATTGAGGAGACTGGAGTCGCGTTTAATTATACGTTTCCAAACCAAGACTCCAAGAGGATTGAACCTGGATGATGAGATGCATGTGCATCTCTAATGCTTCCTTAAGAATTGGGGACTTTAACAGTTATGAATGGCCTTAACTTCTTGAACATGTGTAGACTATCACGACATTTATTGCGAGCACTGAGCCCAACATAATAAGTATTTGGGGACTGGACTTTTCATAAGGGGTAAAATGGCACTAAGCCAATACATGAACTGTCACTAGCATAGACATCATATCCAAAGAATTTGGTAGAAAATGTACTATGTGTCGGTATAACTAATACATTAGTTATATGGAATCTTTCCATTTATAAAAACCGATATTTGTAATTTCCTGAAATGATTGCCCATCTCCCCTAATACCCCTTTGATAAGAAAGCAAGTGTGATAAACATGAGAATGGGTTTATACATTGAAATGTAAAGCTTTGAACGTTTCGTATTTCCACAAGTATGTATCAAACTACATCTCCCAGGATGCTTCATTGTTAGCTGATGGGTAGTAAATGTATAAATAATGAACATAGAAAAAAGACAAGTGGCAACACTGTGATCAAGACCTACGGTCGAAACGCGTAGGTGAATGAGGCTCCTTGAGTCTCTTAAATAAAACCCAAGCATAAAGCAATGGATGTGTGCAGACATTATTCTTTATTTTGGTGAAAGATTATTTGCGGGGACACGTTCATCCCTGCTGTCTGGCACCGACCGTAATGGTGTGCACCTTCTGTGGAACGAATTGGTGATAAATATATATATATATATATATATATATAGTTAGGACCTAGTTTCCATAGGAAATCCGCAACATTTTATTTGGAATAACTTTGGCGCCAGTTGACGATTCTTCACGAAATCTCAAAGAAGATGAGGTGCTCCTCTTTGCTCCTTCCCTGAAAGTTGCGGGGTGATTCGGTCCCAAAACGTGTTTCCCCATGCAATTTTCCATAAGGTTCTTAAACTGAGGCTACAGCCCGAACTGCTGAATAGGATTACACCAAATTTGGCAAAAAGGTAGAGTTTGGTTCGCAGATTACGCTTTTTGTTAAATCTGTTCAGTAGTTCCTTAGAAAATCAAAAGTACAATCATAGATATGTATATAGATGAATTATCCGTATGCGTACCGTCCAAGGACAGTACACGTACCATTACAAGCACTAGCTGCATGCTAATTGGCTAAAAACTGTCTGTCAACACTCCAAACCAGGAAGTGTTGGCAGCCATCTTTTGCCTCGGTAGAACCGACGCACAAGAAAACAGGGAAAGAAACGGGTAAACTGCAAAAAGGGGGCAGGGTAGAAACACCCTGACCCCCTTGGTCCAAAAAAATAATTGACCCGGGGCTTATTTTAATAGGGTGGGTGGGCTTTGAGGCCCCCCCCAGCCCCGGGGACCTTCACCCCGGGTCTTTTTTTTTTGATAATGGTGGGCCCAGAGAGGCCTGCAGCCCCGGGGACAGCTACCCCGGGGCTTTAACTATATGTATGCGGGGGGTTCAAGGCGCACCTGCAGCCCTGGGGACCGCCACCCTGGGCTTGTTTAAAAAAAAAAAAGTTGTGTGGGGGGAGGGACAAGCCCCCCCACACGCCCCAGGGACTGCAACCCACCGGGTCTCTAATGTTTATATTTGGGGGTCCGTGATGGACTCATCAGCCCCAGGGACCACCATCCCCCGGTGCTTTAGAAATGACGGGAGCTTTTGATGGCCCTGGGGACCGCCACCCCCCAGGGCCGGCTCCTGCAGTGTCCCGGGGTGCCTACCCCAGGGAAACTGCTGTTTGCTATGGTAGGACAGGAGCCTTGCGGTTCCCGCCCAACCATAGCAAACTGCTTTCCTATTTGGAAGAGAGAGCAGGAAACCTGCTCTCTCTATCAAATGGGAAAGCATATTTCTTTTCGTCAGGGAGAGTGGCATATTAACTGCTCTCTCTGAAGAAAAGCAATGCAGGCTCCCGATGGACGCGGGGAGCCGGCTGGGACCGTGGGGGCCTTGGGCCTCCCCCCATGGTCTCCAATGTTGTATTTGAGCCCCGCAGGATGGGGTCCCGTGATAATAAAAATTAGTGATAGGGGCTATTTTTATTATGGTAAATTTAAAGTATGTGTACCAAGCGCAGCCATACGACATACGGTGCGAGGTTCCGAATGCGTACCTAAGCAAGAAAAAGAAAAATATTTTTCACATATTTAGCAAGTTTAAGTGTTTAGATGTTGGGTGGCTCTAAAAAGAAAGAGCTGTTGTGTTTATTGGGAGATTTTAGTACCTACAGGTAAGTACCGATGCAGAGTCTAAAGTTCAAGAGGAAGACTCTGATCCCCTCATCTGTAAAATGGACCCCATCTCTCCTTTAGATGCCATGCATATTGAAACGCAGATTGTTGTGGTAAATGGACTTAATTCTATAGTCTCGGAGAAAAGCAGAAACAGATTTATTCACATGTGTTCTAGCTTTCTCAATCTGTGGACAAAATTGATTGGACCAGTTCCATTTCTGCCTTTGGCATATATCAGAATAGACAAAGGTAGTTTGGGGAATAAGTAACATCAGTTCTGTAAAGGTGTCCTTCATAAACATTTCCATACCTACCCCAGTCAAAGTGCCTCGGTCATTGCCACCACAGTGCACAATTATGAGGTCAGGGTGTTCGAGATGCAAAAATGATTTCACCAATGGCATCAATTGGTGCAACTTTAACCTTCTCTGTCCAATCCATGTAATGTCTACATTTGGTAAACCTAGGTCTTTGTGATTTCCTTTCTGTTCTGCGTACCTTTGGCTCTAGAAAATATAGCTGTTTCCCACAATCCACACTCTAAGCACCTTGAAGAGAGGTCTGGATGCACTTAGATGGTCTCTGAAAATTAAATGGAAGTTTGAAAAATAAGATTTTTCTAAAATGGTGGATAAGATGCAGTTTTGAAGAAAGCAAAGAAATGATTGGTTGATTGAAAATATTTTACACAGACAACTAGGGTGCAATTTTCTATTTTTTAAAAGCCTGATATTTATTGGCTAACAAAAAGTGATAGAAAAGAACGTTACTTAAGATAAGCTGGTATATTGACAAGTCAAGCACGCTTGCTGTTTTGATTTGCAACATTGTTCGATGGACCTTTCACCTGCGTGCTTAGTTAACTGTTCCCTGAAGTGTTTCTATGGTAACAGGCACAAAGCAGAATGGGGGTAGGGTTGAAGGTTTTGTCAGTTGGAAAGGGTTCAAAAGTTCAAGGAGTAGAAAAGTGTGTTTCCTTTTGATTTAATGTGGGAATAAATGTGATTTGGTATTTATTTGAATATGTATGGAGATTTAGTGTGTAGATTGACAGGAAACGTTTGCTATTTGCTATAGGTCTTCCTGACCCCCTAGGGTTGCTCAGGGGGTTTCACAATGATCCCCAAGGTCAAAATGTTTATTTTTTTTAGATCACAGTATACGCGTATGGTACGCGTACGCCGTGAAAAAGAAAAAAAAACAGAAACCCGCTTTATTGGTAATTAGCCCCTGGGGGGGCCAAATCCCAGGGACAATGCTTTTATTTATAATGGAAGCCCCCCACATGCCCCGGGGACCGCCACCTCCCAGGGGCTCAAATATTGAAATTGGGGGTCCGTGATGGACCCCCCAGCCCCGGGGACCACCAACCCCACGGGCTTTACAAATGATGGGAGGGGGCCACGCAGCACCCCTCCTGGAGCCTTTGATGGCCCTGGGGACTGCCACCCCCCAGGGCCAGCTCCTGCAGTGTCCCAGGGTGCCTACCCCTGGGGCACTGCTGTTTGCTATGGTAGGGCGGAAGACTCACGGTTCCCGCCCTGCCATAGCAAACTGCTTTCCTATTTGGAAGAGAGAGCAAGAAACCTGCTCTCTCTTTCAAATAGGAAAGCGTATTGCTTTTCATGGGGGGGAGCAGCAGGTTAGCTGCTCTCTCTGACAAAAAGCAATGCCGGCTCCTGATAGATGCTGGGAGCCGACAGGGACCGTGGGGGCCTTGGGGCTCCCCCCACGTTCCCCAAAAGTGTATTTGAGCCCCAGGCGATGGGGTCACAGGGGATAATAAAAATTAGTGATAGGGGCTATTTTGTTTTACGGCAAATTTACAGTAAGCGTACCAAGCGCGGCCGTATGAAGTACGGTGCAAGGTTCCTAAGTCGTTCCATACACGTACCTAACCAAGGAATAAAGAATGAAAAAAATATGTTTTACAGATATCTATCAAGCTTATGTGTTTTGATGTTGGTTGGTTCTAACAAGAGCTTTCATCTTTATTGGTACTTATAAGTAAGCACCTTTTGCAGAGTCTAAACTTATTGAAGAGGAGTGTTTTACAGTGTGCTGAACTTTTGACCTCTGTGGACAGTTGACTTTTGCATGATGTGTTGGCGGTAGGGTTCAAATTTAAGTGAGTTGGAAAGGGTTCAAATGCTCAACCAATAGAAATGTGTGTTTGGTTTTGAATTAATGTGTGAAGCAATTTGATTTGTTATTAATATGTAAATATGTGTAAATTGAGAGGGAAAATGTGCCATTTTTTGGTTTTGCTGCGAACACTAAAGTAGAGAGATTCTGTATAAAAATATCTGCTGAGTGACTGGCATTCTTCTTAATCTACAAATCAATTTGAAAGGTGAGTTAATAACTTGTAAGGGAATGTATGTGGTGCATTTTTTTTTATAAGAGTAATGTGTTTATCCTTCTAAAGTGTGTAGAATCGCATTCTGAGTTTGTCTGCATTTGGATAACTATTGTAATGAAACCATTTGGTAAGTTAATGTGTTTAGTGAGTAAGCTTTGTGCAATAAAGTGCAGTACTAACATGAAGAATGTGAGTAGTTAATAGTGTTGGTTGTTTAGAAGTAGGCTTGTGTTTTTAATCTACAATTTTCCAGTCAGTATACATACACTATTGTAAATTCTCTGGGATATATTTACAAGCCCTTTGTGCATCTTTGTGCTGCCATTGCGTTACTTTTTGATGAAATGTTCTCACAAATAATGCAGCAACTTGTTTATGTACTTGCAAAATGACTCATGGTTGTACAGTAAAATGCAGTAATTATATTTCTGTAGTGTTTGCACTCATATTAGCCCTTTAAGAGTAATTAATTGTGTTTTTTTCTCTGGACTCAGACTTGTGTTTTAAATCTACAATTTTTCAGTCAGTATACATACACTGCTGCATACACTCTGGGGTAGATTTACAAGTCCCTTGTGCCTCTTTGTTGTTGTATTGTGTCAGTTTTTTGATGTAATGTTGGCACAAATAATGCATCAATTTGCTTATGTATTTGCAAAATGAGTCAGGGTTGACCACTGAAATGTAGTAGTTATATACATGGAATGTGTGCAGTCACTTAACTGTTTCTAGACACGTAAATGTGTTTTGGTAAAATGCAAGGTGTAATTTTTCATGTCTAGAATCACACTGTGCATCTGTGTGGATTTAGGAATTGTTATAAGAGAAGCATTTTTGTATGTTTTGTGTTTATAGATATATAAGTGCTTATAAAGCTATCCTTTTTCTGGTTTTTATAGAATTAAAATTATAATTTGTTTTGTATTTCTAAAATGACTCATAGTTGTACAGTAAAATGCAATAATTATATTTCTGTAATGTGTGCAGTGATATTATCCCTTCAAGAGTAATTAATAGTGTTGTTTGTCTAGAATCAGACTTCTGTTCTAAATGTAGAATTTCCCAGTAAGTTTACATACACTGCTGCATACACTCTGGCACAGATTTACAAGCCCCTTGTGCCTTTTTTTTTGTTCTATTGTGTCACTTTTTGGATGTAATGTTGGCAAAAAAATGCAGCAATTTGCTTATGTATTTGCAAAATGAGTCAGGGTTGTCCACTGAAATGTAGTTGTTATGTACATGGAATGTGTGCAGTTAGTTAACCGTTTCTAGACTAGTAAATGTGTTTTGGTAAAATGCAAGGTCTTATATTTTTTGTCTGGAATCACACTGTGCGTCTGTCTGCATTTAGCAATTATATTCGCCCCTTTTCCACATTCTCCCCTCTTTCTTATTTTACTCCCTCATCTTTCCTCATACACACCTCTCTCTCCTTATACTCCTTCTCCCCCCTACACTCCCCCTCACTCTCCTTATAGTCTCCATTCTCGCCTCATACTCTTACTTCTCTCCTTAAAGTCCCTCCTCTCTCCTCATAATCTCCACTCTCCTCACACTCCCCCTCTCCCCTCATAGTCCCCGTCTCCTCATACTCCCCTCTCTCCTCATATTTCTCCTTTCCTTATACTCCTCCCTCTCTCGTCATACCCCCTTCACTTCTCATACTCTCTCATCTCCTCATACTCCTCCCTCTCTCCTCATAGTACCCCTTCTCTCCTCATACACCCTGTCTCTTGTTATACTCTTCTTTTGTCCACATTCTCCCCATTCTCTTCTCATACTCTCTCTTCTCTCCTCATACTTCCACCTCTCTCCTCATACCCCTTTCACTCTTCATACTCCTCCATCTCTTAATACTCATCCCTCTCTCCTCATAGTACCCTTCTCTTCTAATACTTCCCTTTTTCTCCACATTCTCACCTTTTCTTCTTATACTCTGCCTTCTCTCCTCATACATACCCCTCTCTGCTTATAGTCCTCTTTTCTCCTCATACGTGCCCCTCTTTTTCATACTCTCCCGTCTCTCCTCATACTCCTCCTCTCTCTCCTCATACTCCCCCCTCTCCTCATATTCGTCTTCTGTCTCCTTATACTTCCTCCTGTTACCTGATATTCCCCTCTCTCTTCTCATACTCTTCTCATACTCTGCCTCTTCTCATATTTCCCCCTCTTTCCTCTTACTTTTCCTCTCTCTCTTCATACTCCCTTTTTCCTCAAATTCCCCTCTCTCCTCATACACCCCCTCTCTCCTTATATTTGTATTTTCTCAACATTCTCCCTTTCTTCTCTTACTCCTCCCTCTCTCCTCATACCTCCCTCCCTCCTCATACTTCCCCCATCCCTTCATACTCCTCCCTCTCTTCATATTCATCTTCATATTCATATTCATCTTCATACTCCTCCCTGCTTCATATTCCCTCTTTTCTCCTCTCTCTCTCCTCATACTCCCCCCTCTCCCCTCACACTGTCCCTCTCTCTCCTTATACTCCCCCTCTCTTCTGATATTCCCCTCTTTCCTCATTTTCACCTCTCTCATCATACTACCCCCTCTTCTCATATTTTCCCCTCTATCCTCTCAGTGTTGCCTCTCTCCCCATACTCCCTTTCTCCTCATATTCCCTTCTCTCGTCATACACCCCCACTCTCCTTATATTTGTCTTTTCTCCACATTCTCCCCTTCTCTCCTCTTACTCTTCCCTCTGTCATCATACCTCCCTCACTTTTTATACTTCCCCCATCCATTCATACTCCTCCCTCTCTTCATATTCCCTCTTTTCCACATACTCCCACCCCTCTCCTCATACTACCTCCTGTCCTCATACCCCCCCTGTACTCATACTCCTCCTTCTCTCCTTATACTCCTCCTCTCTTTCCTCATACTCCTTCCTCTCTCCTCTTACTCCTCCCTCTCTCCTCATACCTCCCTCAATGTGTATACTTCCCCATCCCTTCATACTCCTCTCTCTCTTCATATTCCCTCTTTTCCACATACTCCCACCTCTCTCCTCATACTCCTCTCTCTCTCCTCAAACTCCCCCCTCTCTCCTCAAACTCTCCCTCTCTCTCCGTATACTCCCCCTCTCTTCTGATATTCCCCCTCTTTCCTCATTCTCACTTCTCTCTCCTAATACTCCTCCCTCTCCTCATACTCCCCCCTCTCCCCTCACACTGCCCCTCTCTCTCCTTATACTCCCCCTCTCTTCTGATATCCCCCTCTTTCCTCATTTTCACCTCTCTCTCATCATACTACCCCCTCTTCTCATATTTTCCCCTCTATCCTCTCAGTGTTGCCTCTCCCCCATACTCCCTTTCTCCTCATATTCCCTTTTCTCGTCATATATCCCCTCTCTCCTTATATTTGTCTTTTCTCCACATTTCCCCTTCTCTCCTCTTACTCTTCCCTCTGTCATCATACCTCCCTCACTTTTAATACTTCCCCCATCCATTCATACTCCTCCCTCTCTTCATATTCCCTCTTTTCCACATACTCCCACCTCTCTCCTCATACTCCCTCCTGTCCTCATACTCCCCCCTGTACTCATACTCCTCCCTCTCTCCTTATACTCCTCCTCTCTTTCCTCATACTCCTTGCTCTCTCCTCTTACTCCTCCCTCTCTCCTCACACCTCCCTCAATTTGTGTACTTCCCCATCCCTTCATACTCCTCTCTCTCTTCATATTCCCTCTTTTCCACATACTCCAACCTCTCTCCTCATACTCCTCTCTCTCTCCTCAAACTCCCCCCTCTCTCCTCATACTCTCCCTCTCTCTTCGTATACTCCCCCTCTCTTCTGATATTTCCCCTCTTTCCTCATTCTCACTTCTATCTCCTAATACTCCTCCCTGTCCTCATACTCCCCCTCTCTCATCACACTCTCCCTCTCTCTCCTTATACTCCCCCTCTCTTTTGATATTCCCCCTCTTTCCTCATTCTCACCTCTCTCTCCTCATACTCCCTCCTGTCCTCATACTCCCCCCTGTCCTCATACTCCTCCTCTCTCTCCTTAAACTCTCTCCTCTCTCCTGATAATTGTCTCTCTCCTATACTCCCAACTCTCCTCATAGTTCTCTGTCTCTCCTTTTACTCTTTCCTCCCTCCTCATACTGCCTTTCTCCTCATATTCCCCCCTTTCCACATACTCCCATCTCTGTTGTCATACTCCCCCTGTCCTCATACTCTGCCCTCTTTCCTCATACTCCTGCCTCTCTCCTCATACCTCTCCTTTAACAATTCCCCAGTTACTATACATAGACTGCTGCATACACTCTGGGGTAGATTTGAAAGCCCCTTGCACCTCTTTGTTCTTGTATTTTGTCACTTTTTTGATGTAATGTTGGCAGAAATAATACAGCACATTGCATATGTATTTGCAAAATGAGTCAGGGTTGTCCACTAAAATGTAGTAGTTGTATACATGGAATGTGAGCAGTCACTTAACCGTTTCAAACTTGTAAATGTGTTTTGGTGAAATGTAAGGTCTTAGATTTCTTGTCTAGAATCAAACTGTGTACATTTAGAAATCATATTGGCCCTTTTTTTAACATTCTCCCCTCTCTCCTCATACTCCCTCCCTCTCTCCTCATACACACCCCTCTCTCCTTATACTCCCCTCTCTCCTCACACTCCTCCTCTATCTCCTCTTACTCTCCCTTCTCTCCTCATAGTTCCACCTCTCTCCTCATACCCCCTTTACTCCTCATACTCCTCCATCTTCTCATTTGCCTCGCTCTCTCCTCATAGTACCCCTTCTCTTCTAATACACCACCTCTCTTCTTATACTTCCCTTTTTCTGCACATTCTCACCTTCTCTTTTTATACTCTTCCTTCTCTTCTCATACATAACCCTCTCTGCTTATACTCCTCTTTTCTCCGCCTACTTGCCTCTCTTTTTCATACTCCCCTCTCTCTCCTCATTCTCCTCTTCAATCGCCTCATACTCCCCCCTTTCTCCTCATATTTGTCTTCTCTCTCCTTATACTCCTTCCTGTCACCTGATATTCCCCAGTCTATCTCCTCATAATCCCCCTCTTCTTATATTTCCCCCTTTCTCCTCTTATTGTTCACTCTCTTCTCATATTCTATTTTCCTTATATTCCCTTCTCTCCTCATACACCCCTCTCTTCTTAAATTTCTCTTTTCTCCACATTCTCCCCTCTCTCCGCTTACTCTTCCTTCTCTCCTCATATCTCCTGCACTCCTCATACTTCCTCCATCCCTTTATACTCCTCCCAATCTTCATATTCCTTCTTTTCCACATACTCCCGCTCTCTCCTCATACTCTTCTCTCTCTCCTCATACTACCCCCTCTCTCTTCACACTGTCCCTCTCTCCTTATACTCCCCTCTCTCCTAATATTCCCCCTCTTTCCTCATTCTCACCTCTCTCTCCTTACACTCCTTCCTGTCCTCATACTCCTCCCTGTCCTCATACTCCCCCTCTCTCTTCTGTTGCCTCCCTCTTTCCTCATACTCCCCTTTCTCCTCATATTCCCCCCTGTCCTCATATTCCCCCATCTCCTCATACTTCTTACTGTCTTCTTATAGTACCCCCTCTCTCCTTATACAACCCTGGTCTCCTTATATTCCTCTTTTCTCCACATTTTCCCCCCAACTCTTAATATTCCATCCTCTCTCTTTATACACACTCCTCTCTCCTTATACTCCTTCCTGTCACCTGATATTTGCCCCTCTTTCCACATACTCCCTCTTCTCTCCTCATACTCCTCTCTCTCTCCTCATACTCCCCCCTCTTTCCTTATTCTCTCCCTCTCTCTTCTTATACCCCCTCCTCTCTCCTGATATTTCCCCTCTTTCCTCATTCTCACCTCTCTTTCCTCATACACCCCTGTCCGCATACTCCCCCTGTCCTCATACTCCACCCTCTCTCCTCTTACTCCTCCCTCTCTCCTCATACCTCCCCCTTAACAATTCCCCAGTTATTATACATGCACTGCTGTATACACTCTGGGGGAGATTTACAATCCCCCTGTGCCTCTTTGTTGTTCTATTGTGTCATTTTTTGATGTAATGTTGGCATAAATAATGCAGCAAATCGCATATGTATTTGCAAAATGAGTCAGGGTTGTCCACTGAAATGTACTAGTTGTATACATGGAATGTGTGCAGTCACTTAACCATTTGAGACTTGTAAATGTATGTATGTATAAACCATGTTATAGCGCGCTATATTACTTAGGAGTATCCTGGCGCAATGGAGAAAGGCAGAGAAGACAGAGCAGAGATCAGCCTATGCCGCACTGGTGAATAAGTGGGTTTTCAAACATTTCTTAAACTGACCTGCGCACTGAATGGAGTGCAGGTGGAGGCGAAGGGCGTCCAGGCCCGGGCAGCATCCACGGCTATGGACTGACCCTCTAGTTTAGATCGCTTGAAGCGAGGAAGAGTCATCTTGAACAAGGAGGATGATCTAAGAGCTCGTGCAGGGGCATATAGGGTAAACCGTTTCTTCAGATAGTCTGGCCTTTGATCGTGAATTGCTCTAAACGAGAGTACTAGGGATTTAAACAAGATGCGCTGAGACACTGGCAGCCAATGAAGGCTGCGCATGTGCGAGCGAACGCTCTTCCATCTTGGAACACTGAACAAGAGGCGGACAGCGGCGTTCTGGATAGCCTGCAAGCGTTTGACCAGATAGGCAGGGATACCGCTAAACAGGGCGTTTGTGTAGTCCAGTCTTGCCAAGATGAGAGCTCGGGCAACAGTCTCTTTTGCTTCTCTAGGGAGTAATAGGAAAAATCTTCGTAGTTTTCTCAGAGTAGCAAAGCATGTCCCTGATAGTTTTTTTCTGTGGTCCTCAAATCTTAGGTCTTCACCAAACCAAATACCCAGATTTTTTGCGGGGCCACCCATCACCTTGGGGCTAGGAATGTTCGGGGGCCACAGAGAGTTTTTAAAACTGGGAGGAAAAGAACCATAGAAGAGGACCTCCGATTTGTCCTCATTACATTTCAGCTGGGCCATAGTCAACCAGCGAAAGACTGAGGACAAACAGAGCTGGACTGCTGTGGTGTCCAGTTGGTCGTCCGGCCAGGTGAACAGCAGTTGTGTGTCATCGGCATACCCAATAATCTTAGCCCCGTACTGTTCCGCTAGGTAAACCAGGGGAGTGATGTAAATATTGAAAAGTAAGGGACTAAGAGTGGAGCCCTGAGGGACCCCTGTGAGGAGTGGTTTAGGCTTAGATGCATGGGGCGGCATCCAGACCTGTTGTGTCCTATCTGTTAGAAATGATGACAACCAGGCCAGGGCGCAACCACCAATGCCAATCGCAGACAGCCTGGCGAGGAGGAGCTCGTAGGGAAAGGTGTCAAACACGGCAGAGAGGTCCAGAAGAATCAGGACCGCTCTGCCGCCACCGTCCAAACATTCCCGGATTGCCTCTGCCATTTCGACCAGGGCTGTCTCCGTGCTGTAAGCCGCCCTAAAAACTGATTGAGCTGGATGGAGGGCATTGGAGGTCTCAACAAAGTTCTCAAGTTGGCGAAAAACCACTTTCTCACAGATTTTGGCCAATGCTGGCAGAAGGGATATGGGTCGATAGTTCCCTGGAACAGCGGCGTCCAGCCCTGGTTTTTATAAGAGCGGCAGAAGCTTTGCCTGCTTCCAGCCTGTGGGAACTGTTGCTGAGGATTGAGAAAGATTTACTATCTGAGTGACCTCACTGCAAACTATACTGGCCACTTCGGAGAGTACCCGGGCAGGGCAAGGGTCTGAAGGTGAGCCCGATTTGAGGGACTGAAGAAGTGGCAATATATCACATTCAGCAGCTACAGAGAAGTCCGTAAACTGCTGAATATCGCAGTGACATGGCATAGGGGAGGAACCCACTGCTAAGCTAGCCACTGGCAGCGCGGAAAGCAGGTCCTTCTGAATCTTAGCTATTTTATTAATAAAAAAGTCAGACAATTCCTCGCACCATTGAATGGAGGAAGGTAATATGGATGTATCAGGCACAGGGGATAAGAAGCTTTTTACAATAGAGAAAATCTCTCTGCTGTTATTTTCCGCACTGGCTATTCTCCCTGCATAATAGCTGCCTTTGGCTGTCTTAATAGCGGTATAGTAGTCCTTTTGGGCTGTGCACAGGGCGGCCTTTGCCTCCAGACTGTACTCAAGTCTCCATGCTCGCTCCAGCTTTTTACACCCTAGTTTCAACACCCTCAACTCAGGTGAGAACCAGGGTTGAGAAGGGGTGCGGCGGAGTCTTGACATAGTAGTGTGTTTCATAGAGGCATCAGCCGCCTGCAGCACCCACCCATTAAAGCCGCTAACTTCCTCGCTTATCTCAGGGATTAGTGTCAGGCGGGCTCTAGATAGAGCCTGGCCGAAGGCAGCAACATTGACCTTCTGGGGGTGGCTAATGGGCAGTGCAGAAGCTGATCTGCCTACATCCTCCACCTCCCATGAAAACCTAATCAGATCATGATCAGACCACGTCACTTTCTCTGAACTTAGTGCCTTGACGGGGAAATTAGAGCAAACTAGGTCCAGAAGGTGACCACCAACATGAGTTGGAGAAACCACCCATTGTTTGAGTTGAGCCAAGTCGAAAACTTACCCCAAGCGGCAAGCCTCAGTAGAGTCAGAAACATCGACATGAATATTGAGGTCACCAACCAGGAGAAATTTCGGAAAGCTCAGGGCCCATGGCACTATACAGTCCTCAAAAGCATCGATAAAGTGGCCAGCATAGCCTGGAGGCCTATAAATCAATGATCCTCCCAGAGTAAAATGAGAATTGATAGGTAAAGAGAAGTGGAAAGCTTTTCCATTGACCACTACATCGGACTGCTCGGGGGAGAAGCGCCACCCCTCCCTGTAGATTACCCTGTCGACTCTGGCAATCTTAAAAATTCTAGGTACAGCGAGTTCCATGATCGGAGCGCATGTGTTAGTAAGCCACGTCTCCGTGATGAAAAGGAGCTCTAGCAGTCCATCAGCGAGCGTTTCAAAAATGTCAGCCGCACGTTTAACCATAGATCTAGCATTGATTAACCCAGCCCTAATCGTCTTAGAACCTGTTCCACTACCTAGTCGTGTGGGTTAGATGGGCTGGGGCAGAAAATCACAATTTGTGCACTTCACAATAGAGCAATCCCGCCCTCACACAGGGACCTCCGCCAGCTGGCAAATTAGGTTTCAAAAGGTCATAGCGGGAGTACCTGATCCCGCCGGGCAAGCTCCGACCGGGGGGATATCGGGCAGAGTGGCTGGCCCTGGGCCTGTCCGAGGCATGGACGGGCCCTCCTTTGGCGTTCCTTCGGCGCGCAGACGGCGCGCCCGCTGCGCGAGACTGCTGCGCGTTCTATGGTGCATCGCTATTTGAGGCCCAAGCCCCTCCCCCAGCTGGACCACTAACTCGAGTCCAGCAGGGGTCCGGGACTCACCAAAGATGGTGCCCGACCTGGCCCTCCACAGCAATCGGCACCAGCAAGCCGCGGTGAAACGGGGCACAGAGAGGCCGGGAGGCAGTGTTCAAAGTATTAAAAGAGGTACTATGAATTATACACAACACAACACAATTATTAAATCAATTGGTTATTAAAAAACAGTTTTTTAAAATCAGCTATTGCAGTAATGCTGCGGAGAGCGAGTGAGCAGAATAGAGTCTCTCGCAGTCTGCTCGCCTTTTCCCAAACGATATCGCAAGGTGCTGCCACCACCCTGATCAGTCGCCAAAATGTGTTTTGGTAAAATGTAAAGTCTTATATTTTTTGCCTAGAATCAGACTGTGTGTCTGTGTACATTTAGAACTTATATTGGCCCTTTTTTCACATTCTCCCCTCTCTCCTCATACTACCCCTTCTCTCCTCATACTCCCCCCTCTGTCCTCATACACACCCCTCTTTCCTTATACACCCCCTTTCTCCTCACACTCCTCCTCTCTCTCCTCATACTTTCCCTTCTCTCCATATACTTCCATCTCTCTACTCGTGCCCCCTTCACTCCTCATACTCCTCCATCTTCTCGTACTCCTCACTCTCTACTCATAGTACCCCTTCTCTTCTAAAACACCCCCTCTCTTCTTATAATTCCCTTTTTCTCCACATTCTCACCTTTTCTTTTTATACTCTCCCTTCTCTTCTTATACATACCCCTCTCTGCTCATACTCCTCTTTTTTCCATATAGTTACCCCCTTTTTCATACTCCCCCTCTCTCCTCATACTCCTCCTCTCTCTCCTCATACTCCCCCCTGTCTCCTCATATTTGTGTTCTCTCTCCTTATACTCCCTCCTGTCACCTGATATTCCCCTCTCTCTCCTCATACTCCCCCTCTTCTAGTATTTTCCCCCTCTCATTGTATTGTTCCCTCACTCCCCATACACCCTTTCTCCTCATATTCCTTTGTCTCCTCATACACCCCTTCTCGCCTTATATTTCTCTTTTCTCTACATTCTCCCCCCTCTCTCCTCTTACTCCTCTCTCTCTCCTTATACCTCCCTCACTCCTAATACTTCCCCATCCCTTCATACTCCTCCCTCTCTTCGTATTCCCTCTTTTCCACATACTACCCCCTCTCTCCTCATACTCCTCTTTCTCTCCTCATACTCCCCCTCTCTCCTCAAACTCTCCCTCTCTCCTTATACTCCCCCTCTCTCCTGATATTCACCCTATTTCCTTATTCTCACCTCTCTCTGCTCATACTCCTCCCTGTCCTCATAATCCCCCCTGTCCTCATACTACCCCCTCTTAATCCTCCCTCTCTCCTCACACTCCCCCTTCTCCTCATATTCCCCCATCCTCATAATCCCCCTTCTCCTCGTACTTCTTACTGTCTTCTAATAGTACCCCCTCTTTCCTTATACAACTCCTGTCTCCTTAAATTCTTTTTTTCTCCACATTTTTACCCCTCACTCTTCACATTCCGTCCTCTCTCTTCATGCACACTCCTCTCTCCTTATACTCCCCCTTTCTCCTCATACTCGCCCCTCTTTCCACATACTCCCCTTTTCTCTCCTCATACTTCCTCCTGTCCTCATATTCTGCCCTCTCTCCTCTTACTTCTCCCTCTCTCCTCATACCTCCCCCTTAACAATTCTCCAGTTAATAGACATGTCCTGCTGCATACACTCTGGGGCAGATTTACAAGCCCCTTGTGCCTCTTTGTTGTTCTATTGTGTCACTTTTTTGATGTAATGTCGCAGAAATAATGCAGCAAATTGCATATGTATTTGCAAAATTAGTCAGGGTTGTCCACTGAAATGTAGTAGTTATATGCATGGAATATGTGTAGTCATTTAACCATTTTATATTTGTAAATGTGTTTTGTTAAAATGTAAGGTCTTATATTTTTTGTCCAGTATCAGTCTGTGTACATTTAGAAATTATATTGGCCCTTTTTCACATTCTCCCTCTCTCTCCTCACACTCTCCCCTCTCTCCTCATATACACCCCTCTCTCTTTATACTCGCCCTCTCTCCTCACTCTCCTCCTCTGTCTCCTCATACTCTCCTTTCTCTCCTTATACTCCCCCTCTCTCCTCACACTCTATGTCTCTCTCCTCATACTTTCCCTTCTCTCCTTATACTCCCACCTCTCTCCTCATACTTTTTCCTCTCTCCTCATACTCTCCCCTCTCCTCATACTCATCTTCTCCCCTCATACTCCCCTTCTCTTCATACTCACCCCTCTCCTTATCTTTCCTTCTCTCATCATACTCTCCCCTCTTTCCTCATTCTCCCTTCACTCCTCATACTCCCCCATGTATTCATACTCCTCCCTCTCTCCTTATACTCCACCCTCTGTCCTCATACACAGCCTCTCTCCTTATAATCCCATTTTCTCCACATTCTCCCCCCTCTCTTGTCATACTCTCCCTCTCTCTCTTTTTATACACACCTGTCTTTCTTTATACTACTGTTTTCTCCTCATACTTGCCCCTGTTTCCACATACTTCCCCCCTCTCTTTATACTCCTCCTCTTTCTCCTCTTACTCCTCTGCTCTTGCCTCACACTCCCTTTCTCCCTTCTTGTACTCCCTCCCCTCTCCTTATACTAGCTCTCTCTCCTCACATTCCTCCTCTCTCTGCTTACATGCCCCCTTTTCTCCTCATACTCCCACCTCTCTCATCATACTCCCCTTATCTTCTCATACTCTTTACTCTCGTCATACTCCCCCTCTCCCCTCATACGCTCCTGTCTCCTCATACTCCCCCCTCTCCTCATATTTCTCCTTCTTCTCATACTCCCCCTCTCTCCTCATACTCTCCCTTGTCCTCATACTCCCTCTTCTCTTATCTTAGTCCTTCCTCTCTCCAAATACGTCCCCTTCTCCTTATACTTCGCCCTCTCCTCATACTCCCTCTCTCTGCTTATACCCCCATCTCTCCTCATACTCTCCCCATCTCCTCATAGTCCTGCCTCTTTCCTCATACTCCCACTCTCTCCTCATACACCCCTTCTATCCTTATACTCACCCTTTCTCCACATTCTCCCCCTCTCTCCTGGTACTTCCCCTTCTCTTGTTATACTCCTCCTCTCTTCTCATACTTGCCCCTCTCTCCACATATTCACATATTCCCCCATATCTCCTCATACTGCCAGCTGTCTCCTCATACTCCTTCCTCTCTTTCCCCTTGTACTGTTGTAGTGATGCATTTAGTAGCATGTACTAATCCATTCACTGCTTAAAAGGTCAACTACTGATAAATTGATTAAGGTACTCTTCTTTCAGATGTAGTTCTTGAAAATTGTATGCAGTATGTATGCACTTCTGTCATCAGTTACACAGTTCTTTTTTATACTTATTCATTTTACATTGTATTTATTTAGTAATAGAATAGTATATTTCATATATTTATTTTTATAATGTTATACATATTTTTATAACAGATTCCATTTATCAAGACTAAACATTATGCCTTCAAAAAGTGAAAACAGGAAACAACATAATAAAGCTTATTATTTAAAGAGAAGTCATCCACAAGATTTACCTGAACAAGAATGTGTGAACAAAAAGAAAAAACTCCTGGTAAGACAACGAAGATTTTTTTGAAGAACTTATCAAACACTAGGAGTAGTGTGGACAATGTCAAAAATACAAACAGTGTATCTGCAACTAAAAAGAAAAACAAGACAAAAGAGAAAAACAATGGAAAATCATCTTGTAAACATACACTGTATAGTAAAAGGAGGAGGAAACAATTTCAGGAAATTAGAAAAAGAATGTTTTATAGAGCTTTGTCGAATTTGATGAAGGAAATGAAGAAATGTAAAAGAAAAACAGCATTTCCTAAGAAGAAGAAATATATAGAAAACATAGTTGAGAAGGCTTTTGAATTGAAAAATAAGGGGCATATTACCAAGCAATAGCGATAATTATCGCTATTGCTTGGTTAGAGACAAAAATTTACCGCAGCGCTGCGGCGATTTTTACCGCAAATAAACCTTGGTATTACCAAGGTTTAACGCAAATGCGGTAAAAATCGCCGCAAAGCATGAATATCGCTGAAAAGTCAGCGATATTCATGCATTATCGAGCTAATGCTCTTAGCCATGTTATCCACCTCCCATTGGATAACATGGCTAAGAACTGCTCAGGGCAGGTGTTATCTTTTGGAGATATTCCCGCTTAGCGCGAATATCTCCAAAAGTTGGTAATAGGAGATAGCGATGTTAGCAACTGTTTTCAGTCGCTAACATCTTGGCACGCCCACTTTGCATCTCATTAGTGATAAATATCACTGACATGTAAAGTGGGGCCCAAGATGGTCGCTATCTCCTACTAGCTGTCGCTAACTGGTGTTAGCGGCAGCTAGGTAATAGGGAGATCATTTTATCTCCGCTTTCTTGGCTTTTAAAGCCAAAAAAGCGGAGATAAACCCCCTTGATAATATGCCCCTAAGTTGTTTAGTTTAGTAATCAGTATAATTCGATCACTAGATACGCCAATCCATTTAAATAAGGCCAAAATTAAGTGGAGAAGAGTAATTAACAGATGTAATTTTTCTGATGTTTTTTTGGGTGAATGGAAACATAGTTCAATTTCTGAGTCTTTTTTTAATGTAGAGAGTTATTTTCAGAATAATGATTTGTTGCATGCAGTTGGCACTATTGGTCGTGCTTATGAGGTTAGAAATGGTTGTCCTATTGAGAAAGAGAAAATTGTTCCTAGAAATGCAGAAGAGATGTTAGCTGATGAAGTTTTAGGGAGACGTCCTAAAGCTCCAGTGTACACTTGGAATTGCAGTAGTATTTGTAGTGTACGGCAGGAATCTATTGATTTTTTACGTAATTTCCTATGTGAGTATACTAAGAAAAGTGTTAAACAAAAGATTAAGATGTTGCAAGGACTAGACCCTTGCAGAGTGAGAGAAAATACTGGTTTGCAAGGTCATTCTCTTGCTTGTCTTTCTAAAAAAGTATGTCGAAGTGTTTTTCACCATTTCAGGGTGTTAGCAGTACATCATACTCAAATGAGGAAATTAGTCAGAACATTGTATTATGCAAAAAGTCCAGCACTACTGTTAAAAAAGTTGAAGGGTGCTCTATTGCGTGGATCTGTATCAGATGTACTGAATGTTTGTGATGAAATTCAAGTTAGTTACTTTGGTCCTGAGGAAGACAGTGGCGAAAATGATACATTAATAGAAGGAAATGTGGAAGAGAATGTACAACATAGTAGTACAGAAAATTTTGAGCAAGAAATTATGAAGTTTAAGTTGATTTCAGGTGAAAGGCCCAATTATTATTTCTGTATTTGTTGTCGATAAACTCATTATAAAAATCAGACCAGGACTGTTGATTTGTATTTAAAAAGTGAAAAGGAAAATAGTGAGTGGAAGGATTTTGCAACTTATTTGTTGGTAGAAAATTGTTTTGATTTGGGTTCTGATCCATGTATTTGTAAATATTGTTATAACATATTAGATGAGAATAAAATGCCTGCTAGAGCTGTGCATAATAATCTTGAGTTGGTAAATATTCCTTCTGAACTGATTGATTTAAATACCTATGAGTCTATTCTTATTCAATGTGTGCATCCATTTAAGGGATGATTGTTCGTATGGAGCCTAAGTCAGGGAAATTGCCTCCTTCAGATTTACAGAGAGGATTAAAGGGAAGAGTTGAATATGTGCCTCTAGATTTAAAGAAAAATATTGAAACAATTGGTGTAGAAAATGTAGAAGAGGAACCTTTAGTTATTCTTGTTAATGGCGTTCCTACTAACAGTAAGAAAATCTGGCAAGAATTAGCGGATGTTAGGAAAGTGAAAAAGGCAACGTTGTATCTGGTAAAAAATAATCAATACTATAAAAATGTGTATGTGGGAGAAGAAGAAACAACTGTAGAAGAAGATAGTGTCTCGTCATGTGGACAAATTGAAAAAGTGGATGTGTCCAGAACTGAAGTAATCTACGAACATTGCAGTGTTCCTCCACTTCATTCCAAAGAAGAGATGGGGAATACTATAGAGTTATTTCAAATGAAAGAAGCAAAGGGAAGTCCCATTAGTGTATGGGAAGAAAGCTTGGAAGCTCGTTGTTTCCCTCAGTTGTTTCCAACAGGAAAAGGCTGACGATCTGATGACCGACCTGTGCAGATTCCTGTATCTGAATACCGGACATCAAGATTATATGCAGAAGATCCAAGATTTCGACAATGTATTCAGTATTTGTTTCATCTTTTGTTTGAGAGTGACTTGCCTGGACTTTCTTATGCAGTCAACCATATATTGAAAACAGGTGTACATCTGCAAAATGTTTCGGCAAAGGAATTTATGGATAAAGTACAGCAGAAAGATAAGTCATAAGTCAGTCATAAGTCAGATGCTTTTATATAGCGCACAATTCACCAGAAGGTCTCAGGGCACTTTGCAATGAAAAACAGCAACTTTGACAAAGCTTTGGACTGAGGTAGCATCAGCTATTTGGGGAAGAAACAGGTTTTTAGGTTTTTCCGAAACACCAGGTGGTTAGAAATAGACAAAATATGAGGGGGGGGGAGTTTGTTCCAAAGTAGAGGAGCTACATAGGAAAAAGATCGACATCCATTTCGCGATGTCCGACCTCGTGGCTGAACTAAAAGGGATTTTGCACTGGATCTTAATGATCTGGAAGGGCGATACAGACCAACTTTTTTGCAAGATAAGTAGGCCCAGTGCTGGGAAGGAGTTTATGGGTTAGACTTAATATTTTAAACTGGCTTCTCTGACGGATTGGCAACCAGTGCAGTTGTTTGAGGCTGGGAATAGAGGCAGACCTAGGAGGTAGTCCTAACACCAGTCTAGCAGCGACGTTCTGTATCGTTTGTAATTTAGAGAGTAAACATTCATTAATGGTGGCAAACAGGGCGTTTCCATAATCCAAACGACTTATGATTAAGCCTTGGACTAAAGGCTTTCTGGTTTCAAGAGGTAGCCATTTAAAGATTTTGCACAATTTTTACAGTATCCCATAGCACACACCGGATACTTCGTTAATGTGGGTTGTCATGGAAAGAGAACAGTCAATCATGATTCCCAGGTCATGAACCACCTCCTTAGGAATGGGGCAACGTCGACGTTCTAGAGACCACCAATCCTGTGACCAGGCTTCATTGGCCTTGCCAAACAGAATAATTTCAGTTTTGCTGTAATTTAGTTGGAGTTTGTTTTCACACATCCATTTGCTGATGTCAATCATACGCTGTTTGAATCTAACACTGGTTTCAACAAAATCTGAGTTACAGGTGACATGAGTGTCGTCAGCGTACGACACTGTTGTAAAATCATGAGATTTTATTATGTTGGCCAACGGAGTTAGGTGTAGGTTAAATAACATAGGGCTGAGAAATGACCCCTGCCGGACACCTACAGAGAGGGGCAGACGGCTAGATACAAGAGTGTCAACCTTAATATAGGTAAGGCGATCCGCAAGATAATTCTCAAAACAAAGATAGGACCTTGCCTCTGACACCTATCTCCCACAGCTGATGTTTCAGAATGCTGTGGAATATGGTATCAAAGGCAGCTGATAGGTCTAATAGGATGAGAATTGCGGAATCGCCTTTATCTAGAATAAGTCTGATGTTGTCCACGATCCCAATAACAGCTGTCTCGGTTCCGGGGCGGGTTGGAATCCCGACTGTGAGGGGTCCAGGAGCACATGCGTTTCAATATATGTGGTGATATGTTTATTCACCAAATATTCCAGTACCTTCCCGAAATAGGGCAGTAATGAGATAGGTCGGTAGTTGGACGGGATGGTGGGGTCACTGGTTGGCTTTTTTAGAATCGGTTTAACCTGAGCTTTCTTCCAACTGCTAGGTATAGATGCTTGCTCGAAAGAAGTATTAAAGATAATAGTAAGAGAACTAGCTAATATTGGAAGTATCTCCGTCCATTTTCGGGGGGATAGCAGGTCGGTGGAGTATCCAGATTTGATTTTCCTGAGACCCTCTAGCACTTTTGAAGTGGTGGTGGGCTCAAATTATTTAAGATGGAGTGTATCTATGGCTTCTGTGGTGATAGGCTTGGGAAAGGGATCGCCACCATGTTGGGATGAGTCTTGGCTGGTGTCTGTAAATGTGGAATAAATACATTTGATTTGGTTGTCAAAATAGGATGACAGCGAATTGACCCACTCCACAGTGGGGTTAAATACTGATTGTTCCACCTGAGGGGTTGTGAACTCCTTTAGTATTTTATAAAGCTCTTTGCTAGAGTGGGCCGCTTTATTTATTCTTTGAGTGAGATATAGTGTTTTTGCTACTTTTATATTTTTTAAGTAGTTAGAGTGTGCCAGTTTGTATTTTTTACGATTTTCCAGCGTTTTGGTTTTTCTCCACAGACGTTCCGCTGATCTGCTGACAATTTATTCTTTTTTTAGAGCATCAGTGAACCACGGGGACGTAATAGTTTTTTCTTTGACACGAGTCTCTGGAATAATGATGTCAAGCGTGTTCCTAATGGATGCTTCTAGCTGGTTTAACATTAGTTCGACGTTATTATTTCTTTTTTAGGTTGTTCAAAATAGGTCAAAAACGCCTCAGGAGTCATTTTATGCCAGGGTCGGACTAGAGTAGTTTTTTTTGGGGTTCTAAGATTTGACCCATTCGGCTTGGGTAAACTACATTTTAAAAGAAAATGATCAGTCCATACCATGGGCAGTGGGGATTCGTTAGTTAAATTGGGCATATTGGTGAAAATTAGGTCTAGAGTATGCCCGGCCTGGTGAGTTAGTCCTAGTATCCTTTGCGTTAAGCCCAAAGTTTCCATGGTGGTGATCAGGTGGATGGAATCGGGATCAAGAGATATTTCCCCATGGTGATTAAAATCTCCTAGTAGAATAACATTTTCTGTTGCTAACACATGTGGAGCTATTGTTTCTAAAAGATGGTTGGCAAATTTGGACTTTTCACCTGGGGGTCTGTATACCAGGGCTGCTCTCCCAAAAGAAGTCTTATTAAGCTTTTATATTAATAATCAAGATTTTGAGCGTGGGATTAGAGAAAGTCTATAACCAGGTGATATCAATGGGGGCTTTGGCTGCTACTGCAATGCCTCCTCCTCGCTTTCCTTCTCTGTCTTGTCTGATCAGGTGGTATTCCTGAGGGAATGCGATGGTGATGTCTGGTGAGGCTTGGCTGTGGAGCCACGTTTCAGTGAAGAAGCAAATGCCTGGTTTGTCACTCTCCAGAAGGCTCCACAGTTCAAGTGCATGCTTTGGGATTGATCTAATGTTAAGATAAAGAGCTGTAAAGGGTTTAATCTCAGTTATAGTAGTAGTGCTGGGTTTTCCTAGGGGATTCACCAAGGGCGCATTTTCCTGACCGGTTTTAGAAGTCGCCGGGGGGGGGGGGGGTGAGATTCTCAAAAAAATGGGGGCAGTATAGGTCAGTTCTCCTGTTTTTCTAAGCTGTTGTGAGTATTTAAGAAGATGAATTCCTGCCTATTATATCGTATCATGATTATGATGAGTTTTTTCACTTACCCGGGCTGTTTCTAATCATCAAACAGGCGTCCGGGCTGCGGGCGCATCGGCGCACCGCTGCGCGCGTCCGCGCTGGGGAGGGAATTAAGTAGGGAGGGGGGCGGGGTCAGCTCCGATGACGCCGGCCAGAGTTACACTGCTTCCTGTCCCTCCGTACAACCGGCACAAGCCGTGACGGACCAGGGACCCATCAGTAAGATGAAGATCAACAGTGAGTAGCTAACATTGCTGGTTAAAAGCACAGTCTAAAACAGACCTTGTCGGGGATTCAGGACAAATGAGTTGAAGATTTACAGTGAGCTATTAAAAATCAGAGCGCAATTAAAAACACTCAATGCATTCCCCATAGTATTTGCAATTAGCCTTGAAGCTCAGCAACAGAATCTCAACCCCCTGTGCTTGCGAGCAGACCTAAAACAAACAGCAAGGAATGCTGTTTTCGCTGCGTGCGTCCCGCTGGGGAGGGATTTAAGTAGGGAGGGGGGCGGGGTCAGCTCCGATGATGCTGCCCAGAGTTACACTGCTTCCTGTCCCTCCATACAACTGGCACAAGCCGTGACGGACCGAGGACCCAGCAGTAAGATGAAGACCAACAGTGAGTAGCGAACGTTGCTGGTTAAAAGTACAGTCTAAAACAGACCTTGTCAGGGATTCAGGACAAATGAGTTGAAGATTTACAGTGAGCTATTAAAAATCAGAGCGCAATTAAAAACACTCAATACATTCCCCGTAGTATATGCAATTAGCCTTAAAGCTTAGCGACAGAATCTCAACGCACCTGTGCTAGCGAGCAGTCCTACAACAAATAGCAATGAATGCTGTTTTCGCTCGATAATGTTTTGGAATCTAAGCTGATTAATCTCATGTCATTTCAGCGGGGTACTAATGAGTACTGGTACCGTCGTCATGCTCGGATCCCTTATCATCTTCAAGTCTATACTCCAAATCTAGAAGAATCATTTGGGTGAGTATGGGTCTTGCTACAAAACGAAATCGAGTTATTAAAATCTGTGCAAGAAATTGAACATTTAGCTGAAAAAGAGCCAGAAAGTACAGATATTGTGAAAACAAATATGTTGGAAACATGTTATCCAAGTAGAAGTCATCATCTTGAGAACATTTGTCTTTACGAAGTGCTGCAAAACTATATTTTTAAACGGAATATTACAGAAAACATCAATAATGGTATATATGCTGTGATTGGTTTTGAAGGTTGTTTGGTGAAACGAAGAAAAGGACATTTGATTAATCACCGTAAACTCAGTTCCAAAACTCCTGACCAAAGGGAATTTTACTATTTAGCTCTTTTGCAACTCTTCAAGCCTTGGCGTTCAGAATTGGAATTACTTGGAGATTTTGAGAGCTATGAAGATTTGTTCAACGCAAGTAAAGATTCTATACAATGTCCTGTTTTTGCTAATTATGTGAAAATGTTGAACGACGATATTGAGCAAGAAGCTACAATTGCAGGTGAGATTGCTAGAGACAGTTCTCAAGACAGTCAAACTTCTGCGCCGTTGAGTCAGGATCCACTACGAGAACCAATTGTTCAAAATGAAGCAGCAACTGCTATGAAAGAGGTGGAACAGCAATGTATCAAGCTCAAGAAGATGTAACAAACTTATGAAACTTGGAAGAACAACTAAATGTTGAGCAGAAACAAATATATGACCAAGTGAGAGAACAGATTGACCATGGATTACTTCATGAAAAGAAGGAGTGTTGTTGCTCATCATTTCAACCTAACCAAATGTATGTTAGTGGACAAGCTGGAGCAGGACAAAGTTTTTAAATTAAAGTAATTACAACTTACCTACAGAAAACAACTGAGTCGCATTTGTCTTGTGTTGTCACTGCTCCAACTGGGTTGGCAGCACACAAGTTTAAGATTAAAGGAATTACTTTACATTGTTTATTAATGTTACCAGTAGAGCATGAAAACAAATTGGAATACCACATGTTAACTCGAGAAGCTTGTTGTGAAGTTTCAAGAGTCTTGAAGAAAATGAAACTTCTCATTATTGATGAGCTAAGCATGGTATCAAACTTAATGCTTGCCTTTGTGCATTTAGGAATGCAGCAAATTCTTAAAATAGAGTATGACGTATTATTTGGAGGAAAACACATCATCGTTTTTGGAGGTCTACTACAACTTACTCCTGTAAAAGGCCAACCAGTGCTTAAAACACTCACGCATGAAGATACCAGAAAGTGTTTGGGGAGCATTGGAAATGTTAATATTTGGTCATATTTTGAGTATTAGGAACTTATTACAAATATGCGAGAAGCAAATGATGCTGATTATGGAACTATTCTTCAAGATATAAGAATTGGAAAAGTGACTGAACATGGCAAACAAGCGTTACAGAGAAGATTCCTTTTCAATTTGGTTCCAAATGAAATTATTGTTCCTGAGAAAATATATATGAGAATAGCAGAAAACAAATCTGTAATCTGCTTAATGCCAACACTGGGTGAATTTTCTAATTTCAATGAAGAAATGTTAAAGTTGGAAAGTGATGAAATTATGAAATTGGAAACTATTGATAAAATAGAGCATGGAGGAATCACTACTATTTTGACAGAAAAGTTGAAGAGGAAATTGGATTCTTTAGAGAAATCGATAAGTAAAACTGCTGGTTTAGAAAATAATTTTTATGCATGTGTAAACTGTAGGGTAATTTTACGGCGTAATTTGAATGTGGAAAAAGGTTTAGTAAATGGAGCAATGGGTAAAGTTGTTGATTGCGTTAATTGCATAAATAGAGATGGTATTGAATTTTTGAAAATCAAATTTGATCAAAATGAAGAAGTACAACAATTTGGTCGTTGTTCACCTCGGTTTTTGCTTGTAAAAGATTTGTATGTTCGCAGAAAACAGTTTCCTGTTTCTTTGGCATATGCAGTGACTATTCATAAATCTCAAGGTTTAAGTGTAGATAGTGCTTTAGTGAATATTGAAAGTACTGTTTTAAATAGGGAATTGCATATGTTGCTTTGTCTCGAGTGAGAACTTTATCTGGATTGTACTTGATTGATTTTGATGAGAAAAAGATTAGTGCAGATGCAGTTGTGTGAAAGAGTATAATAGGTTAAGAAAAGAATATGCACCCAATTTAGGTCAATATCCAGTATTTGAAAAGCGTGTGATAGGTAGAAAAAGAAAATATGAGAATATCTGTAGTGAAGCTGTAGAGAAAGAAAAAAAACAAGATGAAGTTGTAATTGCAAGCAAAAAGAAAAATGACACTGTTGAAGAGTTTGTTGGTTATCAGTTTGAAAATAGTTCTGGTGTCAACTGCTATGCTAATGTAGTTTTTATTGTTGTTTTTTTCTTGAAAGTTTGCAACAGTAAATTGTTGAAAATCGGGAAAAAAGATTCTGTTCTTTGTATTCTGTTTATGGGAAATGTAGTAGTGATAAAAGTAAAATTCAAAGTGTTTCTGATATTCGAAATGTTCTACAACATCTGGACATTACACTGTTTATTTAAAATGTCCGTAAGGTTGGATACATTGTAGTGATAGTCAATTGGTTTTTAAACAACGTTTGCCTAAAGAGTTACCAAATTCTTACCTAATATTTTTAAAGCCAAAATTTTAGGAACAAAATTTGGCCTTTCAGGATTACTGCTGTTAAGGTAGGTTGGTGTGGTGTTGTAGTGTACTTTGTGAGTGAGGGTGAGGAGCTTGAAGATGTTCCTCTTGTTGACATTGAGGCAGTGTAAGTGTATCAGGTGGTGGGTGATGTGGCTGCAGCAGGGGACATTGATGATCAGTGGAGCGGAGGTGTTTTGGATTTGTTGTAGTTGCTGTAGGTGTTTGGCTGAAATTCCTGTGTAGAGTGTGTTGCCATAGTGTAGTCTGGTGCTGATGAGGGCCTGTGTCATTGTTCTTCTTCTTTCAGTTAGGATCCACTTGTAAATGTTGCGGAGCATGCGTAGGGTGTTGTAGCAGTATGAGGAGACGGTGTAGACTTGCTTACACATGGACAGGGAGGAGTTGAGGATGAATCCTAGGTTGTGTACATGGTCGGCAGGTGCTGATACTGTTCACAGTGTAGTCGGCCACCAGGAGATATCCCAGGCTGAGGGGGTGGTTCTGTGAATGAGTATTTCTGTCTTGTCCCAGTTAAGGTTAGAGAGCTGATCCTTATCCAGTTGGTGACGGCTTTCATTCTCTCGTGGAGGTTGCTTTAGGTGGTATGTGGCTCCTTGGTGAGGGAGAAGATGAGTTGGGTGCTGTCGGCTTAGGGGATAATGTTGAGGTTGTGATGGCGTGCCACTTGTGTGACAGTGGCCATGTAGATGTTGAATAGCGTTGGGTTGAGGGATGAGCCCTGGGGGACGCCGCAAATGATGTTGGTGGTTTGGATCAGAAGTCTGGGAGGCGGATGCTGAGGATTACTAATGAAGAACTTCCAAACTAAGAATTTGACATATACTATTTGGCCATGAGGAAAAGTATGTAAAACCATTAAGGACTTTTTGTTGTATATTTTGTCAGCATATATTTGTAAGTAACTTTATTTGCAGTGTATGAAAATAATGATAGTGTTTTGTTATTTTAAGATTGTTTGAGATGTCTCATACTTATGTAAGAAATTGCTCTTAGGAAAAAATATTTAACATATGTTTTATTTCTATTTTTTAGATTGGTATTGAGAATTTTGAATGTTTTTTTAAAGATAATCTTATTGATTGTCTCTTATTTTGCCCGCTGTTATGTGATGAGTACTATTGAACTCACTGTTTCTAGTGAAATTCAATATATTCTGAGAACAGCAAAAAAGGCAAATTAAATGCTTTACAAATTATTTTGTGTTGTAAAATATATATTGTAACTGTATTTTTTCTTGTCTTCCACAGATGCTAATTTTAAAATATATACTTTTTTATTATTTATTATGTTTAAGGTAAGTATAAGTAACTATTAAAAATGGTCAATGGGATGTGCTTCTATAGAGCTGAAGTAACAAGAGATGATGGAGTACATATCTGTGCAAAGATGGTTTGTATCTTTTAAAGACATTTGAGAAAGTTAACATATATACTGAGTGTACCTGAGGACCTACTATCTTTGACAATGTATTTAAAAAATGCCAGAGACTTTTATTATAGAGATTTTTAAAATGAAACATGGCTTCAGAACAGCTTTTTGCAACGTACCACTATGGTATTGAATAGAAAGACATGCTTGACTAGTAGAGACCAGAGAGTGTTTTCAAATACTCTTTTATGTTTAGAAGGACAGGTTAAGTTACTGTGTGTAGTTTTTCTTCTCTATGTAAATATGTCTTCATTATACACAATACTTTGTGTTGAAGTGTTGTTCTATACCTGTTGCTGCGAGTATTTTCAAATTATATAAGGAATCACCACTTTCTTATTATATTAAAAGGTGACTACTGGATAGGCATTTAAAAATTAATGTGTGAAAACACATGAAGTATTCAAAAACTAGTGTGATAATGGTACCTAAATATATACAGATGCACAGTGTTTTTCTGGACAACCAACAGTATTCCTTGCATTTTACTAAAAAACATTTACTAGTTTGGAACGGGTAAGGTGAATAGACATATTCTACATTTTTTAGTACTGCATTTTACTATAACAGCCTGAGTCTTTTCCTATAGTCATAAGGAGTGACTGGTTTGAAAATTTAAGAAACTTAAAAACAGGATATTCATATAAATAATTATATTTATATACCCTTATAAAGTACTAGAGAATGGTATTTATATAATATTTTTTAAGGGCAAAATAGTTGATGAAGCTAGTTTTTTGTTATGTATCAGGAAAACCGATAAACTGAAGTGTTTATGTTTTTGTACAAGGACCTACAACATAAGAAATTGATTATGGAAAGTGAACAGAACAATATCGAGGACAGTTTGGAAATTAGCAACAGTCTTATAAAAGAACTAAATGTACCTTTCATAGGCAGTGAGAGTGAAGAACAAGAAAGTAGTGCTGCAGATATCAGCTGTGATTTCCAAGACGAAAGGTTTGATGCTGATTTTGTGGAAGCATTAGATGACATCGAGTTTTTTGAACATATAAATTCCGAAACTGATAACCAGGAAATTGATGTGAATCAAATACCTGATGAAAATATTTTAGAAGCTCTGTTAAATTATGAGATGTTAGAAGAATACATTTATTGTAATATAATAATAATGGTTTGAGTACTATGTACTAAAGCATTCACTGTACTAAAAGTGAAGCACTTATTGATTCACTTATACATTCTTTACATTCTTTGCCCAGTTTGTATCCTTACACTTTCTTCAAACACTCTGCCACTGCTGTTTTAGTATTGTAGTGAGCCATATAGCAGTATGTGCTTACCTATACACTATGCTTGCAGAACTGTAATCATTCAGTCAGTACCGAAGTAGTCGTGCAGCAAAGCAGGCCTTAGGGTATGGGCTGCTTCAAATTCCTATAGACTATGCATGCACTCTTCTATGCACCTACAAACCTGTCTTTTAAACATTCAATTGCCCAGTCTGTATCCTTACACTTCCTCCAAACACTCTGACACTGCTGTTTCAGTATTGTAGTGAGCCATACAGCAGTATGTGCTTATCTATACAGTGTGCTAAAAGTGAAGCAGTCATACGTTCAGCCAGACACTCTTCTTGCAGAACTGTAAACATTCAGTCAGTACCAAAGTAGTCATGCAGCAAAATAGGCCTTAGGGCATGGACTGCTTCGAATGCCTATGGACTATGCATGCACTCTTCTATGTACCTGCAAACTTGTCTTTTAAACCTTCAATTGCCCAGTCGGTATCCTTTCACTTTGTCCAAATAATCTGTCAATGTTGTTTTAGTATTGTAGTGAGCCATATAGTAGTATGTGCTTATCTATACACTGTGCTAAAAGTGAAGCAGTTATACATTCAGCTCAACACTGTCCTTGCCGAAAAGTAATCAGCCAGTACCCAAGTAGTCATGCAGTAAAGTAGGACTTAGGGCATGCACTGCTTCAAACCCCTGTAGACTATGCATGTACTCTTCTATGCACCTGAAAAACTGTGTTTTAAACCTTTAATTACCCAGTCTGTATCTTTACACTCCCTCCAAACACTCTGCCACTGTGACCCATACAGTAGTATGTGCTTCTATATACACTGTTTTAGAAGTGAAGCACTTATATATTCAGCTTGACACTCTCCTTGCCGAACAGTAATCATTCAGTCAGTACCTAAGTACTCATGCAGCAAAGTAGGCCTTAGGGCATGGACTGCTTCAAACCCCTATAGACTATGCATGCTCTCTTCTATGCACCTGCAAAGTTGTCTTTTAAACCTTAAATTGCCCAGTCGGTATCCTTACAGTTTCACTAAACACTCTGACACTGCTGTTTCAGTATTGTAGTGAGGCATTCAGCAGTTTGTACTTATCTCTGCACTGTGCTAAAAATGAAGCAGTTATACATTCAGCTCGACACTCTGTTTGCAGAACTGTAATCATTCAGTTAGTATCCAAGTAGTCATGCAGCAAAGTAGGCCTTAGGGCATGGACTTTTTGAAAGCTCTACAGACTATGCATGTACTCTTCTCTGCACCTAAAAACTAATCTTTTAAACCTTTAATTACTCAGTCTGTATCCTTACTATCCCTCCAAACACTCTGCCACTGCTGTTTCAGTATTGTAGTGAGCCATACAGCAGTATGTGCTTATCCATACACTGTGCTAAAAGTGACGCAGTTATACATTCAGGCAGACACTCTCCTTGCAGAACTGTAATCATTCAGTCAGTACCCAAGTAGTCATGCAGCAAAGTAGGCCTTAGGGCATGGACTGCTTCAAATCCCCATGGACTATGCATGCACTCTTCTATGCACATACAAATTTGTATTTTAAACCTTCAATTGCCCAGTCTGTATCCTTACACTTCCTCCAAATACTCTGCCACTGCTGTTTCAGTATTGTAGTGAGCCATACAGCAGTGTGTGCTTATCTATACACTGTGCTAAAAGTGAAGCAGTTCTTCATTCAGCTCGACACTGTCCTTGCAGAACTGTAATCATTCAACCAGTACCCAATTACTCATGCAGCAATGTAGGCCTTAGGGTATGGGCTGCTTCAAACCCCTATAGACTGTGCATGTACTCTTCTATGCACTTGAAAACCTGTCTTTAAAACCTTTAATTACCCAGTCTGTATCCTTACACTCCCTCTAAACACTCTGCCACGGCTTTTCAGTATTGTAGTATTGTATCATACAGTATTGTAATTATCCAGTCAGTACCCAAGTATTCATGAAACAAAGTAGGACTTAGGGTTTGGACTGCTTCAAACCTCTATAAACTATGCATGCAGTATTCCATGCACCTGCAAACTTGTCTTTTATATCTTCAATTCCCCAATGTGTATCCTTACACTTCCAGCAAACACTCTGTCATTGCTGATTCAGTATTGTACTGAGCCATTTAGCAGATTGTCCTTATCTATGCACTGTGCTAAAACTGAAGCTCTTATAAATTTAGTTAGGCACTCTCCTTGCAGAATTGTAATCATCCAGTCAGTACCCAAGTATTCATGAAGCAAAGTAGGCCTTAGGGCATGGACTGATTCAAACCACTATAGACTATGCATGCAGTCTTCCATGCAACTGCAAACTTGTCTGTATATCTTCAATTCCCCAATGTGTATCATTACACTTCCAACAAACACTCTGTCACTCCTGTTATAGTTTGAAGTGACTCATTGATCAGTGTGTAGTAATCCACTCACTACATTAAAACACCAATGGGCAGATATAAAATAACTGGCACATCCCCAGGGATATGCCAGTTGTTGTGCACTGTGACACCACCACCATGGATGCGCCGTATTTACAATGTGGTGAAACATGGGGCAAAAACGGCAGAGATATGTGATGTATCTGTGCCGTGAAGGTGGCGCATTGCTTGAGTTGCGTTACAAGCACAACGCATCTCCAGCAATGCTCTGAGACCCTATGCTCAGAATGCTTGTCAATCCTTAGGCCGTGTAGGAATGTCTTCTTCTGGTACAGGAATTTACAATGTGATGCACCTCCCAGATGCGTCACATTGTAAATACCACACACCTTGGCGCATCTTTTGCACCTCCGCTGCATCAGAAAAGTGATGCAATGGCGGTGTAAAAGAGGCACAAGGAGGTTGTAAATCTGCCCCTAACACAAACTCACCCAGGCAGTTTCACCAGCTTTGCAAAAGGAAGCATAGAGTTGTAACATATTTATGCACATGTTAGATTCAAGTGCTTTGGAAGATTTACAGTATACTATATGTAAACACCTTATAGATTTATGCTGTAGCACTTCCTTATAGTTCTGCACTTTCACTTTCACCATACACTACTAATGTATTCATTCATTCATATATGCACTATAGAAATATAGCTCTTTTTTGACAAGTGAAGGTAGTTCTGAAAAGAACTGTTTTTTTGGTGTTTTATGAAGTTTAGGATCTTTTTTTATTTTTTGAACAGGTTTTTGTTTTTTAACGAACAAAATGAAACTGCAACCAAAAGAGTATCCAACAGGAACAAATCAATAAAAAAAATTAATGACGTGAACAACGGTGCTTCTGTTTCCTCCGGATAATCAAGTCTATGGATTGTTCGCCATAACATTTCATTGCAAAATTTGCAATGAGTGATGAGATCCGCAAAATCAGGTTGGATATTGCGGTGCGGACTGCTTGCCTGAGGTGGTGGTGCAGAAGATGTGCTTGGAACAGGAGGTGGAGAGTTGTCCCGCAGCATTTGTGTGCAAGCTCTTGCATAATTATTAGGGTGCCTAGTTTTCACTAGGCGCACCATGCTCGCTGTTCCGAAGGAATATTTATTCCTGGGGTCGCCCCTGGAGAGAGTTGTGTCACATATCTTACATGTAACTTTTGGGGCATTGTTCAGGGAAGGTAATAAATATCCATATTACAGCCTCTTTTCTTTTTTGCTGAGGCTGCTCTGGAACAAATTCTTCCTCTGAAGAGTGGTCCGAAGAGGACTCCACGAGTGCAGCCATTCTGAAGTTTGGTTCTAAATTGACTGGAGCTCCACAAAAGAGATGCTTCTCCTGAGAAAGTCAAAGAAGAATGATTAAAATGGGTGGGGTCTTTCAACAGTTGGAATAGGAAGTGTTATGAACCAATCAAATCTGTTCTTTTAAAGTCACATGGCTTTGCATACGCTTGCGGTGCACTTACGGAGTGCTTACGGAGCGCTTACGGAGCGTGTACGGATGACGTACCACTGAGATTTCCGTATTTGCTTTTAAAAGTAATATACGCTTATTAAAAGTAAAAAGAACTATTTTCATGATTATCCCAGATAATGTCTTCCGTTAATATTTACATTAAATACAGAAATATATGTTTTTAAACAATTAGAAACTTTCGCTCCGTACTCGTATGGGGCGCCGTACATGACGTCACATGGAAGCGTTGATGCGACGCGTAACGTCAAAGCGTATTCATAATGTATGCGCCGGTACTCGCAGAGTACGATTACCTGTACAAACTATGGTGCGATCACCGTACGCATACGGTACGATTATCCAAAAAGAAACAGTGAAAAAGGAAATATATAGAATTTAATTTTAATATATTAAAAAAATAATAATAATAAAAACATTATTTTTGAATTTAGTTTTGTTATTATTTTACATTAAGAATATAAAATATAACTTAAAAAATAAAATAAATATAAATAATTATAATAAAAAAATGTAGGAGATTAGTATAAAAAGAAAGAAATGTAATAATTAATACATTTAAAAATTATCATTTACAAATCCTTTGAAATTCACTGAAAAAACCATAGGTTTCGCACACGTTATAGTTAGGAATTGGCATTTAAAAAACCTTAGAAATTCACTGAAAAAACTATAGGTTTCACACATTATAGTTAGGAATTAGCATTTAAAAAACCTTTGAAATTCACTGAAAAAAACATAGGTTTCACACATGTTATAGTTAGGAATTCGCATTTAAAAAACCTTAGGAATTCACTGAAAAAAAACATAAGTTTCACACATGTTATAGTTAGCTGGACATTTCACTCATACAAAACCATTGAAATTCCCTGTTATAGTTATTTCAGCTGACTATAACTCGCGTGCACGCAATTCACTGCTGATGACGTCACATATTACATCACTCATGACATGGTCAGTGACATCACTCATGACATCACTGATGACATCTCAAATGCTCTGGTGTTTTTGGGGCTATTTTCTCTCGCTCCATTGAGGAACTGTTGCTATCCTGAAAAGTGGTTCAAACTTCTTGCTGGTAAGCTAAGTGCTGGAGTTTCGACAGGTTCCTGTGGGATTATCCTAAACTACAATACACAGAAACGACTAATAGGTAAGAATAGCCTTATATTCCTGAAGTATTTTTGCATGTTTCTGGTATCAGTTGAATCTTGAATTATTCCTTGAAAGTAGGGAGCTGGAACATCCAATGGGAGCATCGGATGTTTAAATATTTAGACGTCAAAATATACCATATGAGGATACCAGGGAAGTTAATCTAAATTACACACTGTAGGGCCTGAGAAGCTGTGCAACTTTCTGTTGCATGCTAAAACTCTCCTTAAAGGTTTGAGTGGCTCTACCTAAAATGTTCATGCTTCCTAAAGTTTTGTATCTACTTGTGAACCTCCCAGTAGGGGTACCCCAAGCTGGTTTAAAACTTTGAACACATTATTATGAGATTTAATTTGGAATAGTGATGAGTTTCATTTCGGGTTACCCAAGGTACAACAGGGATTGGGGAACAGGATGTTCCAGTCTTTGAACTATATCATATAGCAGTGCAACTGCAATGGGTGGCAAGATGGATGGAAGAGATTGGACAAGAGGAGATGGGATTCGTAGATTGACTATACAAAAGAAGGGTACGGAGTTCCTAGGTGATATAATAATCACTTCACAAAATACGTTAGCTATTATATAAACAAGGTAGTACAGGTGGGGAGGAGGGGAATTCCTCCTTTCGGAACTAGGGCTCTCACACACCCAGGAAGCTAGGTGTCATGCTTCATCATATGAGCCTGTTCCTCATCTGGCTGGCACTGCAATGCCCGACGGGCACCCTAAAAGGAGCTCTTTACCGGAGATCTTTTGTTCCTTGCCGTAAGGGTGCAATAGGTGTGAGGGTCCTAAGTGAGGGTAGATGTATGCAGTCCTGTTTCAAACAGGTAAGGGAGTCCTCTGTGAGGAGATTTTATTCTGCGAGGGACACAGACTGATTAAAAATTAGTAGGGAGGGTAACTCTCTTGTTTTAATGTGACAAACACGTACTCTACTCCCAGATGGTCAAAATGTTTCTCGCCCTATACTGTCAAAGAGTGATCATCGGCGATTCTTCAGGACAGTTTAAATGAAAGAAAAACTATCTACATGTGGGTGGTGAGGTGCGATGCTACCTACCACTGGTTCACCCCTTGGGTCAATACCCTTGGAGAAGTGAGGCGACCTAGTTAGGTATATAGTTGGGCCTCATCAGATACAGCGGAGTACATAAGACCCAGAAAATGGTGTCTCTGCTCCAATTTGGAATCCGTTAGCCAACCTACCCTGCTCTGCTGCTCCCAGGAAGATTTAGACACAGCAGGAGTAAACATTGATTCTCCTTCTGATGGGAATATATATGACTGTAGTGAAATTACCTAAGTTATTAGCTGTAGCGTTATGATGGTGCAAGAAACCAGTCAAAAAGACATGGCAGCACCAGGTGTATGACCCTGATGTTCTCACCATTGGTGGTGGGTCTTTAATGGCACACATACCAGAAGTGTGGTGTACTACACAATTATTTAGTAATCAAAAGAGTAGGGAGGAGGAATGAATGTCCATTTATTTCCCAGGGTAAGTATGAAGGCAATCAAGTGCGGAAAATGGACACTAGTTACAATTCTAAACCTTTGGATAGAATGACTATGGTACCCTCAAAAATCAATGTATTTCGGTATTGCGGTATATATCTTTCATCCGCCCCACATTGTAGTTGTGGCAGTTATCATTGGGTATCATAGGACGTGCTGGGTGCCGGCCTCATCCAGAGGCTCCTCTGGTCTAGATTTGCAGTGTCCAGAGATGAAAAATGCCCCCACTGAGTAAGGGTGGGTGAAGGAATTGGGTTAAAAAATAGATCAACACCAGAGGTATTTAATAAATGGTGTGGGTCTAAAAAATAAAATATATAAGCGGTACTTGTACTAGATTGTGTTACTGGATCTAAAAGTGTAACATTGAAAATTGTGTCGACATGTTTCAGCCCCCCTTTGGCTCAACGGAGTCTACGGGGCTTTCGTCAGGACTAACAGACATACATACATTAAATCATATCTTTACTTACACAACTTGTGTAGTATAATTGGATAGCTTACTTATTAGGTAATCAATGGCCAATCGTGCTCTTTTGACCTGTAAAAGAGAAACAGACAGACAGGTATACAATGCACATGAATATCTTATCATTATGTATGTGGGGGCACCAGAGTTAACTGTAGTTTAATCTTCTGGGTCTCTGAATTTCAGATTTATGTCTGGTATAAGGTAGAGGGAGGACCATGTTGGGTAGAGGACTGAGAGACTAGTGAGATCGACTGTCGCTAAAAACTGGTTTATTCGGCCCAGTAGTTGTCAAGGGACCAGCATTGCAAAGAAATCTGGCTTATATATGCGGTTTCAGAGAATATTGGCACTCACAGCTTTCATAGCGTGTTTGCGTGTAAAAGTAGTAGGTGCTATCTTACATATTAGCTAATGATGCTACTCGTGCTTAGTGGTAAAAACGTTTACGTGCTCTATGCAAAAGAGAATGAGATACTAATAGGGATTATATATTACTCCTATAGTTTTGGCCACTTGATTTAAAGAAGTTTCGATTAGCAAAACGAAAATGATTTTAGAGAATATCGGCACTCAGAGCTTTCATAGCGCGTTTGCGTGAAAAAGTAGTAGGTGTTCTCTTACCTATTAGCTAATTGTTAATGGCCTCGTCAGGGGATTCCGGCTTCCTAATAGCCACAGACCTAAAGGGAAGCAAGACAAAATAGTATTTAGCTCACGAAAAACCTTACCGCTAGATTTCAAGGAGGACAGCAAACAGTATGCCGCCATTACCCGCGTGTAGGAAAATTCTGCCACTTGTGCTGACTCTGCCCCTGGACTTGGAGCAGACGTCAGTAACACGTATTTAAAGGGATCATGTGATCTGGTTTTTTGGGATGCAACAGCTTTATTGTTTCGAAAATCATGTATCCCTATGTGAGGGTATAGTTGAAGTAAATATTATTATTAGTCTATTAGTGTATTGAAATTGTGTCTAACTACGATATCATGAATCAGATAGAAAGGCTGTGGTGCATGGCAATGTTCGTTTTGGAAAACGGAAATGGGAATCCCAAGTTATAAAGTGCTGTGCTTAGAGCCGGTTGCGTATCAGTTTGCTATGGAGTTGTCTCTTGGGCGAAATTTAATCCCAGTTATTGCCCATGATAGTATTGTTATAATAAGTACATTAATTTGATTCCCGTAAGGTAACTTGTGTTATTATTTTTATACATTACAGTTGCCTAACACAGATCGTACATGGGTATTTTGACCAATACTACTACTATCATTTCACAAAGAATTATTGTTAATGTGGCTAGGGAAAATAAGTTTCCTGAGTCATCTTAATGTGCGGTGGAGTTTAAATAACCTTCAGTGTTCATATACGCTTCCTAATACCTTAAACCCTAATAAAGTTTCTGGATGTTAGAGTAGATATTACTATTGTTTCTGGATCTGTGGATACTATTTGTATGGTGACGCATTGTTGTAATATGAAGTCAATGTGTAGCAAATATTTGCCGAGGTACATTATCATTGAGTCCCCAAATATGGGTTTTGAGGCGATTCAGCCATCTTTGCTCTTTTTCATAGAGCTTTCTTTCGGCATTTTGGGTTTTCTCTGCAAGCATTTCTAGCACTGTCCACCGTATATCTTCACAGGAATGTCCTGCCTCGATGAAGTGTGCACAACAAAGTTTTGTGGTTGTCTTTTTGAGCCTGATATTGCTTCTATGTTCTCCTATTCGTGTCTTGACTTTTCTACAGGTCATTCCTATATAGATCTTTTGGCAGGGACAGCTCACCATATATATAACATGGGTAGAATTGCAATTTGTATGCTGTCTCTGAGTCCAAAGGAGAGTCTCTGATAGTTGTAACTGTTTAGAGGTTGTCGTGTATTTACAGGCTATACAGTAACCACAAGGGTAATGGCCTGTTACAGGTGTCATTCGTATATCTCTTGTTACAGCCAGCTGTTGTGTATTTTTGGGACGGGTGTGTACCAAAGTATCTCGCAAATTTTTGGTTCTTCTATTTGCGAACCGGGGTTTTGGCCAATCAAATTTTCCGGTATTAGGGATATTCCAGTTTTTATTCACTAGTTTTTGGACCTCATATGTAGAGGGACAAAAGGTTGTCACACACGTGACTAAATCTGGTGTGGGGTCTTTTGGATGGATCTGCAAGAGACATTCCCTTGGTTGATTATTTGCACGTTTCCTACATTTGCGAATTGTGGCAGGTGTGTAGTCTCTCACTTTCAGTTTTTTGCTGAGTTCCAATGCTTGCATCTTATAATCCTCATTCTTAGTACAGTTTCTTTTAATTCTTAAAAACTGGCTATACGGAAGGTTGTCTCTCAGAGGTTTAGGATGGTAACTCTTATATGAAAGTAAGCTGTTTTTAGCAGTAGGTTTAGTGTAAGTCCTTGTTTGTAAGCTGTTGTTTTCTACAAAGATGGTGAGATCCAGAAAGTCAATTGTGGAGTTGTTGGCCGTATATGTAAATTTAAGCCAAGGATCATTCATTTAACCAGTCGATGAAGAGTTTCAGATCATGTTTTATGTCCCATATGAGGAGAATATCGCCAATGTATCTCTTCCAGTATAAAATACTGGAAGAGTACGGATTTGATTCATTGAGCACATGTTGGTCCTCGAAATGGCTCACGTATAGTCCGGCCACCGAAGGGGCAAAAACACTGCCCATGGATGTGCCATGGTTTTGTAGATATAGATCCCCTTCATATTCAAAAAAGTTTTCTTTTAGAGCTAGTTTACAGCATTGCAGAATAAAATGTCTAGGGGTGTGGTAGTTCCAATCTTCATTGAAGAGGACATCTTCAAGCATCTGAAGAGTGTCGTCTTGTGGGAGGCTCGTATATAGTGACTCCACGTCTAGTCCCACTAGGAGCATAGTGTTTTGGTCAAATGTTTTATCCGAGATCTGTATTAGCAAATCTCTTGTATCCTTTAGGTAGGTGGGCGTCTTCTGGACAAGGGGTTTCAAGTATTCATCAGGAAATTTTGAGAGGGGTTCTAGCAGCGATCCTATACCTGCAACTATAGGTCGTCCGGGGGGGTGGATGCTTATTCTTGTGTGTCTTTGGTAATGAATAAAAATAGGGGGTCTTAGGTTCTTTGGCAATTAGATAGTCCGCCTCCTTTCCCGTTATCCACCCATTGGTTTCTGCCTCATAGATCATCATTGAAATGGTATTGTGGAGTCTCTCGGTTTGATCTTCAGTAATTTTCTTGTAAAATTTGGTGTCTGACAAAAGGGTTAAGCATTGTTGGTTATAGCCTTCTTTACTTAGGATAACGATCCCTCCCCCCTTGTCAGCGGGTTTGATTACTATGTCCTCATTGGACTCCAGAGTCTTAAGTGCTTGACGTTCCTTGTTACTCAAATTTTGGAAAGGAGTCTTCTTATTCTGTTCCATGGCATCCACGCCTTTTAATAGGGCTTGTTCAAAAGTTTGAATCTCAGGTGGAACGCTACCTGTTGGAGGGTAAAAGGTAGATTTTCTTTTTAGTTTGGTATCTCCTTCTTGTGGCGAAATGGGAGTGCCAGCGAAGAATGCTTTCAGCTTGAGAACATGGCAGAATTCTGCCAATTTACACTTAAGTTTGAAGCTGTCCATTGGTGGTGTAGGCACAAATCCTAGTCCTCTGTTAAGGAATTTCTTCTGGTCTTCCGAGAGTTCTATATTAGCGAGATTGACTATTAGTGAGTGTTGTTCTTGCTCGTACGCGGTTGGGCAGATGACATGCTCCTTGTGAATATGTTCCTCTGTTGGTCTTGCCATGCTAGGGACTTTTTTCTTCCTCTGGGTTGGTTTTGGCTCCTGGCTAAAAAAGGCGGCTGTTGTTGCTCTTGGATTTGTTGTCCAGGTTGTTGTTGATTTACCATTGGTGGCATATGTTGCATTCCATGGTTGTAGGGGGCCATCCAACCGCCATATTGTGGCATGTAAGGTTGGTAGTATGGCATATTTATATTAGGGTAATATGGTCTTGGCCATCTATTGCCCCAGAACGAATCTTTTGGAAGTACCTCTTCCAACACCTCAGTAAGCAGTTCTGAAGACTACACCCCTAAAAGGGGCGAAACACCAACCTATACCAACGACCAAGAAGGACCAGAGGACTAGGATTTGTACCTACACCACCAATGGACAGCTTCAAACTTAAGTGTGAATTGGCAGAATTCTGCCGTGTCTTCAAGCTGAAAGCATTCTTCGCTGGCACTCCCATTTTGCCACAAGAAGGAGATACCAAACTAAAAAGAAAATCTACCTTTTATCCTCCAACAAGTAGCCTTCCACCTGAGATTCAAACTTTTGAACAAGCCCTATTAAAAGGCGTGGATGCAATGGAACAGAATAAGAAGACTCCTTTCCAAAATTTGAGTAACAAGGAACGTCAAGCACTTAAGACTCTGGAGTCCAATGAGGACATAGTAATCAAACCCGCTGACAAGGGGGGAGGGATCGTTATCTTAAGTAAAGAAGGCTATAACCAACAATGCTTAACCCTTTTGTCAGACACCAAATTTTACAAGAAAATTACTGAAGATCCAACCGAGAGACTCCACAATACCATTTCAATGATGATCTATGAGGCAGAAACCAATGGGTGGATAACGGGAAAGGAGGCGGACTATCTAATTGCCAAAGAACCTAAGACCCCCTATTTTTATTCATTACCAAGGACACACAAGAATAAGCTTCCACCCCCCCGGACGACCTATAGTTGCAGGTATAGGATCGCTGCTAGAACCCCTCTCAAAATTTGCTGATGAATACTTGAAACACCTTGTCCAGAAGACGCCCACCTACCTAAAGGATACAAGAGATTTGCTAATACAGATCTCGGATAAAACATTTCACCAAAACACTATGCTCCTAGTGGGACTAAACATGGAGTCACTATATACGAGCCTCCCACAAGACGACACTCTTCAGATGCTTGAAGATGTCCTCTTCAATGAAGATTGGAACTACCACACCCCTAGACATTTTATTCTACAATGCTGTAAACTAGCTCAAAAAGAAAACTTTTTTGAATATGTAGGGGATCTATATCTACAAAACCATGGCACATCCATGGGCAGTGCTTTTGCCCCTTCGGTGGCTGGACTATACGTGAGCCATTTCGAGGACCAACATGTGCTCAATGAATCAAATCCGTACTCTTCCAGTATTTTATACTGGAAGAGATAATTTTTTTTTTTTTTAAAACCTTTATTCGAAAAAGTAAGGAGATACATGCGCAGGCCCACAGCCATCATGGCCGGCCGCAAAGACAGTCATTAAAAACAGGAGAAATACAGCCAATCAGCAATCAGGACATATTAAGGTACACCAGACGCGGTTGTGAGGCTCGCAACACAGGATATGAGGTTTTCATTTTTACATTTTGAAGAAGAGTGGGGGCTGCAACAACAAGGACATAACACCTTACATGAGAGATACACAGAAGAGACAATTGCAGTCTGAGATAGGCTACGACTATAGCAACTATATAACCTAGGCAGCCGCGGCGGTAATACTAAACAGTAGGCAATATTACAGTAAACAACGTTCCTAAATATCCCCCCAGAGAGCCCACCCCCATGAGCAAAGAAACAGAGGATTGTGGAGATGCCGGAAAAAGAAATAAGGTGCAAGACCAAGAGACAGCCAACCCTACGAAAGAGGAAAGAACCCTCCCAAAGCCGGAAAAGAGCGATAGGGACCATAGAACAAAACAAACTAAAATAACAAACCCCCCCCGCACCCGCCACTCTGCACCCCTGTAATGGCTACGGTCTAACCCACTAACAGCGTGCCTGTCGCCCCGAAACTGCCCCACAGAAGGGAAAAAGTACAAGAAGGGAGGAGGAGAGAAACAAACACACCCCCGGACACCCGGTACCCCCGCCGGCAGTGACCCCCCCAAGGCATATTCATCATCAATCAAAGCAACAGTCGATATTATCATGGGGAGGGCAGTCACCAATAAAACCCCCCCCTTCCCACCCCTGGCCCGGTGAGATACTCTGTGTAGTCCCAGCAAAAATGAACTAAGCAATCGCAGGAAAGTAGCAGTCAACCCTGCAAGCCTCACGAGGAGATCTATCGCTAAAGTCATGATACTTGCAATCCAAGGGAGCATCTCAGGTGGTCTGAAGCAGTGGCGAGGAGCATGAACAAACCAAAGTCAAAGTCAGCCCTGACCAGTGCGAATCCGTACCGGAGCACATTCCGACCAAGCCACATCCGTCCAGAAGCAGACAAAGCGTCCATGGCAATCCAAGGCATTGAAGGTGGAACAGAGTCCGGGCACAAAATGGCGGCCTCCGTTAAACAGACGGGCCGAAACAAAGAAAGATGGCAGACCCAATCGACAGGACCCCGAGGCTCGGCATTGACGAACAGGACCTCCAGCGACGATACACCATCGGTTGGGAAACTTGAAGGGAAGACCAGGCACTGTAGCCGATGAAGGAGAAGTGAGGCCGACTCCCCAAGGAGCGACGTCGGGCTGACGCTCGGGCACCCTAAGATGGCAGGTCAGATCGTTCGACTGGACCACAAACTGTTGTTCGGGTGTTGCAGCGTCGATGGCCGGTTGCGAGCAGACATCGTCCAACTTTGCCGCCAGGGAGACACAAGCGACGGTGAATTGCGAGCGGAGCGCCCCAATCGCTGCCATGACGGAACTCAATGAATGTGCGCTATCCATCCCCTCCATCCCGGGGCCCAAGGGACGGAGGGGGACACAATCTCCAGCCCACATCGCCGGGCTACGGGCACACATTTAGCGATCTCAACAACGGGGGCGCCCCGAACTGGCACACTCAACACAGTCACCGGCCGTGGGTGCAGCCCGCCAGCCCCCGGACTGGGGAACAGGGGTCAGGCACACAGCCCACCAGCCACGGTGCAGGAGAATCGCAGCACGTCACAATGTTTCTACTCCGGCACCATCCATCAACAAGGTCAAACATCGGAGGCGGAAAGATTATTCCAATCTGGAAGACCGGCCACAGTCGCGGTCTCACAGCCGATGTTGATCAGTTTCCGCCCGGATCGTTAAAAATCAAGGTCCCGGCGTCAGCCCGGGAGTAGGCCGAAAATGGATCACGACATAACTTCGTCGCTGAATAAGGTAGGAAGTCCGGGACAGCACCGTTGGCATCAGGTAACCTTCATACACCCGGGCACAGGGCGTGGGTAGAGGATAAACAACAGGATAGTCGAGCCGCCGGCGGAGGTCGGCGGAGCCGGGAGCTTACGCGGCCATCTTGGTTCGCGGCGTAGCTCCTCCTCTGGAAGAGATACATTGACGATATTCTCCTCATATGGGACATAAAACATGATCTGAAACTCTTCATCGACTGGTTAAATGAATGTGATCCTTGGCTTAAATTTACATATACGGCCAACAACTCCACAATTGACTTTCTGGATCTCACCATCTTTGTAGAAAACAACAGCTTACAAACAAGCAGTTACACTAAACCTACTGCTAAAAACAGCTTACTTTCATATAAGAGTTATCATCCTAAACCTCTGAGAGACAACCTTCCGTATAGCCAGTTTTTTTAAGAATTAAAAGAAACTGTACTAAGAATGAGGATTATAAGATGCAAGCATTGGAACTCAGCAAAAAACTGAATGTGAGAGACTACACACCTGCCACAATTCGCAAATGTAGGAAACGTGCAAATAATCAACCAAGGGAATGTCTCTTGCAGATCCATCCAAAAGACCCCACACCAGATTTAGTCACGTGTGTGACAACCTTTTGTCCCTCTACATATGAGGTCCAAAAACTAGTGAATAAAAACTGGAATATCCTTAATACCGGCCAAAACCCCGGTTCGCAAATAGAAGAACCAAACATTTGCGAGATACTTAGGTAGACACCCATCCCAAAAATACACAACAGCTGGCTGTAACAAGAGATATAACAATGACACCTGTAACAGGCCATTACCCTTGTGGTAACTGTATAGCCTGTAAATACACGACAACCTCTAAACAGTTACAACTATCAGAGACTCTCCTATGGACTCAGAGACAGCATACAAATTGCAATTCTACCCATGTTATATATATGGCGAGCTGTCTCTGCCAAAAGATCTATATAGGAATGACCTGTAGAAAAGTCAAGACACGAATAGGAGAACATAGAAGCAATATCAGGCTCAAAAAGACAACCACAAAACTTTGTGCACACTTCATCAAGGCAGGACATTCCTGTGAAGATATACGGTGGACAGTGCTAGAAATGCTTGCAGAGAAAACCCGAAATGCCGAAAGAAAGCTCTATGAAAAAGAGCAAAGATGGGTGAATCGCCTCAAAACCCATATTTGGGGACTCAATGATAATGTACCCTGGCACCAATTTTCTACACATTGACTTCATATTACAACAATGCGTCACCATAAAAATAGTATCCACAGATCCAGAAACAATAGTAATATCTACTCTATTATCCAGAAACTTTATTAGGGTTTGAGGTATTAGGAAGAGTATATGAACACTGAAGGTTATTTAAACTCCACCGCACATTAAGATGACTCAGGAATCTTATTTTCCCTAGCCACATTAACAATAATTCTTTGTGAAATGATAGTAGTAGTATTGGTCAAAATACCCATGCACGATCTGTGTTAGGCAACCGTAATGTATAAAAATAATAACACAAGTTACCTTACGGGAATCAAATTAATGTACTTATTAGAACAATACTATCATGGGCAATAACTGGGGTTAAATTCCGCCCAAGAGACAACTCCATAACAAACTGATACGCAACCGGCTCTAAGCACAGCACTTTATAACATGGGATTCCCATTTCCGTTTTCCAAAACGAACATTGCCATGCACCAAAGCCTTTCTATCTGATTCATGATATCGTAGTTAGACACAATTTCAATACACTAATAGACTAATAACCATATTTACTTCAACTATACCCTCACATAGGGATACATGATTTTGGAAACAATAAAGCTGTTGAATCCAAAAAAAACCCGATCACATGATCCCTTTAAATACGTGTTACTGACGTCTGCTCCAAGTCCAGGGGCAGAGTCAGCACAAGTGGCAGAATTTTCCTACACGCGGGTAATGGCGGCATACTGTTTGCTGTCCTCCTTGAAATCTAGGGGTAAGGTTTTTCGTGAGCTAAATACTATTTCGTCTTGCTTACCTTTAGCTCTGTGGCTATTAGGAAGCCAGAATCCCCTGAGGAGGCCATTAACAATTAGCTAATAGGTAAGAGAACACCTGCTACTTTTTCACGCAAACGCGCTATGAAAGCTCTGAGTACCGATATTCTCTAAAATCATTTTCGTTTTGCTAATCGAAATTTCTTTAAATCAAGTGGACAAAACTATAGGAGTAATATATAATCCCTATTAGTATCTCATTCTCTTTTGCATAGAGCGCGTAAACGTTTTTAAGACTAAGCACGAGTAGCATCATTAGCTAATATGTAAGATAGCACCTACTACTTTTACATGCAAACGCGCTATGAAAGCTGTGAGTGCCAATGTTATCTAAAACCGCATACATAAGCCAGATTTCTTTGCAATGCTGGTCCCTTGATAACTACGGGGCCGAATAAACCAGTTTTTAGCGACAGTCGATCTCACTAGTCTCTCAGTCCTCTACCCAACATGGTCCTCCCTCTACCTTATACCAGACATAAATCTGAAATTTAGAGTCCCAGAAGATTAAACTACAGTTAACTCTGGTGCCCCCACGTACATAATGATACGATATTCATGTGTATTGTATACCTGTCTGTCTGTTTCTCTTTTACAGGTCAAAAGAGCACGATTGGCCATTGATTACCTAATAAGTAAGCTATCCAATTATACTACACAAGTTGTGTAAGTAAAGATATGATTTAATGTATGTATGTCTGTTAGTCCTGACGAAAGCCCCGTAGACTCTGTTGAGCCAAAGGGGGGCTGAAACATGTCGACACAATTTCAATGTTACACTTTTAGATCCAGTAACACGATCTACTACAAGTACCGCTTATTTTTTATTTTTTAGATCCACACCATTTATTAAATACCTCTGGTGTTGATCTATTTTTTAACCCAATTCCTTCACTCACCTTTACTCAGTGGGGGCATTTTTCATCTCTGGACACTGCAAATCTAGACCAGAGGAGCCTCTGGATGAGGCAGGCACCCAGCACCTCCTATGATACCCAATGATAACTGCCACAACTACAATGTGGGGCGGATGAAAGATATATACCGCAATACCGAAATACATTGAGTTTTTGAGGGTACCATAGTCATTCTATCCAAAGGTTTAGAATTGTAACTAGTGTCCATTTTCCGCACTTGATTGCCTTCGTACTACACAATTACTCACAGCTGGGAACTGCTTTGAGGAGGGGGTTTTAAGGAGTCTAGAATCGATAAATGAGTCTGGGAGGCCGGCATTCCAGTTCTTGACATATGCAGTTTTAACTCGAGCAATGAGCAGTGTATGGGGAGCCAACCAAAAATGAGTCATGTATGCACAAAGTCATCCAGATTCTCCTCTTATATGGTGGTGGGAGTAAATTAATATCCTGGTTTTATAATTCAGCATTGTTCATGACTAGGGTTGACCTGGTCTCTGTTAAAAGGAAGTGGGAAGATAATATTGGATACTTTCGCCATAAGGAAATGGACTGTGACTTTTAACATACCCGTACAGTATCCCAAAACATGAGATTTACATCTACCCAAGTCATTACCTCCATATAGCTTACCTCACACCGCACAAATTGAATAAGATAGCCTGGACAGCAGAAAAGCATTCCCAAGTTTTAAATTGGTGGATTCAGGATTCATTCACAGGACTGGGGAACTGCGGCACTAGTTGAGAAAAACAGGCCTATTACAGATGGAAGTGTTCTTGTTGGGCCGAAAAAAGTCAGAGCAAGCTTTACATTTCTTCATCTTGCAATGGTATTAGATAAAAGGGGCATTGATATGCATTAGAGATCACCTGAGGGTCCACCCCACTGCAGACAGGATATGAACGTAGAACAATGGATGATAGACCAAGGGGTGGTCTTGGAAATGGAAGAGCGGAGAAGGCTTTGTAAGAAACCTAAGATGATGAATGATCAGACATGTAGCATTCTTCATAGTGACAGAAGACAATTAATGATTGCAGTGACGTTGGAATTCTTGAATGAGGGTATGGAGATTGTGATAGGTAAATGTAGAGGAAGGCTCCTACATTAAACAATGATCTTTATGCAATTGACTATTGCTCTGTACATTCATGTAAAGGGATAAAATAATTTCCAATGTGATATAAGTGGCTGCAAACTTGATAATCTTTCAGTCTGTAGTAAAAAACGAATGCACGTAAATTATGCTACAATACGAAAAAATGCCAATGTAACTAGGACAGATGAGAAGGCAATGTCGGATGTTTATGAGTGTGTGAGTAGTTGTTAAAGTGAGTAGATGGGCATTTGTGTGTGAGTGGGTGTGTGAGCAGCTGTGTTGGTGTGTAAGTGGATGTGTGAGTATATTTGAGGGTCTGTTAGTTTGTGTGTGAGTGGCTGAATGGGTATGTGAGTGGTTGTGTGGGTGTGTAAGTGGGTTCATGAGTGTGTATGTGTTGTGCATTTGTCAGTGGCTGTGTGGATCAGCGAGTGGGTGTGTGAGTAGTTGTGTGGGTCTGTACATGGGTGTGTGAGTGGCTGTATGTTTGATTGGGTATGAGGGTGTATACATGGGTGGGTGTATGAGTGTGAGTGTGTATGTTAGTGGCTGTGAGGGTCTGTGAGTGTGTTTGTGGCTGACTCGATAAATGTGTATGTGGGTGTATGAGTGTATGAGTGAGTGTATAAGGGGTGAATGTGTGAGTGGGTGTGTCACTAGCTGTATGAGTATGGATGTGGTTGTGTGAGTGCCTTTGTGGGTCTGTGAGTGGCTTTATGAGTGTGTACATGAGTGTGTGAGTTGTTTATGAGCCTCTGATTAGGTATGTGAGAGGCTCTATGGGTGTCTATGTGAGTCTGTGAGTAGTTTTCTTGGTCTCGGAGAGAATGTGTGAGCGGCTGTATGGGTATGTGGGTTTATAAGTGGGTGTGAGAGTGTTTATATTGGAACTGCCTAACAATATTTTGTATTTTGTTCAATAAATGTAATTGATTTTGTAATGAAAAGCAGTACAGGGAAAGTGAGGAGGGAGATGAAAAAGAGTCTTCTCCGACATCTGAGAGTTGCCCAAGTTGCACATGAATGTTGCATTTACAGATACAGATGATAATGGCATGAAATAACAATTGTCATGAATCCAGTACATATAAAAGAACAGAAGCAGTTGGTACCTGGTCATGTAGATCAAACAGGACTAGGTGAGATGAACCAGGCGGAACAGTCAGATATTCAACTTCCAAAAATGCATCAATGATGCAATAAATTAAAAAGAGAGAAAGATGGACGAAGAGGTGAATGGGGTGGAACTAGGACATGAAAGAGGAGGGGAGTCATGTGATCCTGTGTGCATGGATATATAAGGTAAGAATGATGATAAGAAAAGTAAGAATTATGTGGTCAGTAGGTGATTGCGAGATTTTTCTTTCAGCGGAAGAGTTGTGAATAAAAAGTTCATGAGTATTCCAAATACCCTGAGAGTAGGCCGGGCAACCTCTTGTATGAGATGGGTTGATATGTGTACTGAGTAGATAGGCTACCCAGGCATATCAGGTATGACAGGATACATTATTGGAGGATTTCCAGTCCATTAGTATAACTTTAATAGCGATGGTGAGAGGAATATCAAGGACTAATAGGTCCTTGGCAGAAAGATGAAATAGAGGGTCTGCCATTTGAGGTCCAAGGCGAATGATGGAAAGGGATAGGTATTCTAAACATTTTCAAAAGCTGCAAAGACACCTCCCACCACTAGAATTGTAAATGAGTGAAGGAGAAGAACATGTGTTCGTCGTCACCGGGGGGGGGGGCGAATCGCAGACCCAGAATGTATTAGCATCCTTTAACTTTAGCCAGAACAGTTTTGCCGGTGTCCAATGCATGCGGTGCGCTGCAAAGAGTCTGGTACGGGTTAACGATGGAATAAGTTTATGTTGGAGTAGCTGTGTGCCTACCCTGGACCAGGTGTCTGCATCTGGTGAAACAAGGTTATTGGAGGAGAATTAAGATGCCCATTTCTGTTCTAGAGGTGGATGTGAGGACATTTTGAAGTAATGAGTAGTTTTTTGAATTTTGAAGCAGTGTGAACTTGTGAAAGAAGCATTTGTAAATCCAGAATGAGTTGAGAATTAGAGAGAGGACCAATTTTAGTGCTCAAGTTCAAGTTCAAGTACTTTATTCGGTTTTCTGTGTTTGAAACCATAAAAGTCACACATTAAAAAAACAACACATACACTTTAAAACCATTATACAGTTACTAAAATCAATTAGTGTACAGTAACAACAATATTGACGCACAAAGCAGTGAGGGCTAAAAGCAGCAACAGTGGACCCAAATAAGGTGCCAAGACCAAACATTTTCTGTATTTCATTGCACATTTAAGAAACCCGGCCACAAAGGGAATACAATCAAAATTAAGCAGTTGCAAATATAAAAGAAGGGGGCGTACTTGGACAAAGTTACGTTTTTTTTAAAGAGGTAATAAATAGATAGTCCTGTGGATAATATAATATTTACAGAAGAAAAGAAAGTGGAGCAGATCCTGTGGAGACATATTGTCGCAGCCACAGGGTGCTAACACAGTCCCACTGTTACTGCCCCTTGGAACTGCCAATAAAAAATTAAAAAGGTTAAATCTAAACCTTGTTAATAGGAAGCGCTTGTAGGCTCGTAATGGGCAGGATAAGTACTGCTCTAAAGCTGTGGAGGTTTTAGGCATCAAGTGTCTCCTCACACTGGGTTTTAGCAGCTCTCTCTCCTCTCTATCCATTATTTTTAATTGTAAAAAGGAGTGCTTTATATACATGACATCCTGCCTGGTAATACAATCTGGGTTAAAAAACAGATCAGGACGTCCCAACTCTTTTAAATTTACTTCGAGGTATTTTAACCAGGGGATCTTCATCTTGTTATCAAGGCTCAAGGCTTCTCTTAGTATACTGTGTGTGAGGCCTAGGTTCTTGTTGAGCCAGCACTGTAGCCAAAAGGTTAAGGGGCGAAGGGCCAGTGTATCACTTATATATGGCGTACCTGTTTCCTCATGGACTGACAAATTTGCTGTTCCCTTAGGGACACTCAAGAGCTGCTTCAGGAAGTTGTTTTCTGTCACCTGAAGGCCCTGCAGCCCACAATATCTCCATAGGTCGCTGCCATAACTTGCTATAGACACACTCTTAGCCCTATAGATTTTAAGCATGGCTGCAACCGGGCGGTTACCCATTCTAGCTGCAAATCCGAACAGTGCTGCATTTGCCCTGATAACATCGTCCCTTTGTTTTTTCAAAAGTGCCGCCCAATTGAGCCGATTTTCTATCAGGACACCCAAGTAAGAGAATGTTTTACAGTGTGGCACCCTCGTACCATTCACCTCAAACGGGTACTGTTTATTTAGGCTAGACCCCACCTGCATCACATATGATTTAGTGTTGTTTATGGACAAATCACGTTTGTCCATAAATTCGTGAACTGCATATAGAAGGGTTTGAAGCCCCTTGGGGTTGCGTGCCAGGAGGATTGCGTGGTCCGCATACAAGAGGACGGGCAAACCTCTCCTGCCCACGTACAGGTAATCGTCCCCTGTTTCCAGCAATACACCTTCCAGGTCATTTATATATAAATTAAAAAGAAACAGGGCTAATATGCACCCATGCCTAACCCCCCTTTCGATTTAAAAGTTTCTTGATACCTTTAAGTCTTTGGAGTACCTGACATTTGCCTTAGTATCCCTGTGAAGATCCCTCAGGAAGTCCTCCAGGCTATGCAGCACCCCCATGTCCTCCATGGTCCCCCACAAACCCCCCCGATTTACACAGTCAAAGGCGGACGAGAGGTCCATGAAGGCCATAAAAACGGAGCCCAAGCAAGCCCTGGTATACTTCCCTAAGATCATACAGAGATTTAGACACTGGGCCGTGGTGGAATGACCTGGACGAAACCCGTACTGTATGTCAGAGATAATCTGATTCTCCTCTGCCCAGGTGCACAGTCTCTTGAGTATTACCCCCCCAATGACCTTGACAACGGAATCAATCAGTGAGATTAGCCTGTATTTCATTGTACAGTTGCGGTCCCCTTTTTTATGTACCGGGACGATCGTGGAAACACCCCAGGAGGCAGGGCATCCTCCTCTGGTGGCAGCGTTGCCCACGGCAGTCAAAATCGCCGCCCAAAATGAGGGTTCTGATTTAAATAAATCCGGGGGGATGCCATCTGGTCCTGGCACCTTCTTGTTGGTCAGATTAGCAATGCCCTTCCTGAATTCATGCTCCATAAAAACCACTAATTTGTTACCTTGTTGTACAGATGGTACATAGGTTTTACAGGATGTATTTTTAAAGATACCTTCAAAGTGGGCCACCCATTCCTCCTCCGTAATATTGGAGCCCACCTCACCGACCCCTTCCGCTAAAAAAGGTGAATGGTTTATTGTGCTCCAAAACCTGGAACTATTGGCCAAAGTTGCGGTATCAAGGAGTTCTCTCCACAATACTTCCGTTATTTCCAACTTACGTTTGGCTAGGGCATTTTTATAGTTTTTCCTAAGGATGCAGATCAAAGCCCTGTCCCTTGGTATCTTTTTTAACCCGACCTTGAGGTCTCTAACTGCTTTGTAGCAAAGATGACAGAACCACTTGGGTCCACTATGCAGACTCTTTCTCCCTTGTGCAAGTAACATACCCCTAGAGATATCTTCAAAAGATTAAAAAATACAAGAGGGTGATGATTCCTGGTTAAGGCAACAGGAAAATTCTGACTTACATTCTGCTTTAAGTGACTCATGGAAGGTGGACGGGATGATCTCTTTCCATTTAATCCGACGCCCTCCATCAGTAGGTTGAAGATTAATACTAACTATCACTCTCTCTTTTGTCTTCAGTGTATTCCCACCTAAAGTCACACAGACAGGGTTATGGTCGCTATGTGAACTTGGGATGATGGAAAAGCCCATCAGATGTGGTACTAAAGATCTAGATAGTAGTATATGATCTATGAAGGTTGTAGTACCCCATTCCCTGAAAGAAGGTACCCTTTGTTCGCAGTGGGGGGGGAAACATAGTTAATTGCTGGTGCTAAATCCTGCTCGGCAAGCATGTCATTCAATTCACCTTTCTGAATGGTATGCTCAAAATGGAGCCCCGATATTAAAGGGCAACCCATGAGCCCCATGGTATGCAACATGGGGTCACCACAAATATGAATGTTAAAATCTCCCAGAATAAGCAGGTTTTTCTTGTGAGACCCCCCTCCCTGTTTGACAAAGCTAATCAAATCCATGATCCCGCTTCCTTCTTCTCGGTTAGTAGAATTATAGACGTTTAACACCAAGAGGGAGCCGGCCCTAAATCCCAAGGAGATGGCCTGAATATTGCTATTGGCAGTGGAACTGTTCTTAATGTTGCATCGGAGGGCCAGCGATGCAAAGATAGCAAGACCACCCTTAGCTCTACCACTAGTACTTCTAGTTGCAGGGACGAATAGTGCTCGGTACCTTTCCAACGAGATACCACATTTTACTAGCCACGTTTCTTGAAGGCAAATAAGTATAAACTTGCTAACGAACTGTACCCATAAAGGGTCCGTAACTTTACGCGCTAACCCCGCCACGTTCCACGAGAGAACGTTGTGGGTTGAGTTATTCTCATGTGACCTCTGAATGGCGTCTCCTGTGGAGACGGGCAAAACTACTTCAGGACAAATATCATCACTGGACCCCTCCTGTAAATTATAGACTGGTTTAACCGATTCAGCCATCAAAGTTGCAGGCTCAACCACTGGAGTGACTGCTGGACTACTAAGTGTTGGTGGTGGATTTTTAATATTGCAGCTATAATCTTGTCCACCCAGTCAGTCACAGTCATAAAGCCCGGAGAGTGACGCATAACGATTTTGGGACTCAAATGGCGACGGAGATGCGTAACTGCCCCAGACTGGCTCCCTCAGTAAGGTTAACCGTGGCAAGCCCGGCCTCTTTTGCTCTCTCATGCAGGGTGTCCAGTTGCGGTTTACCCTATTTCTATGATCCAGTCTGTTTTTTTCAATTCCCCTATAGAAAAAGCCCTGGGGCAATATCTCTATTCCCTGACCTCTATACTCTCCACCTTCCCTCTCATCTCTGAACACCCTTTCTGCTATTGCTGGATCTTTAAAATTGACCACAATGCAGTCTCCATTTCTTGTTTTCTGTGAGCTACCTATCCAGGATACACGTCGGGACATAATAACATTACGTCCCGCTGTGTAGCCCAACCTTGTATTGCATTGTAGCCAGTGGGTGACCTTGTTCCTTAATTGGTCATAATCTTCCTTGGTTCCAACAAGCAGGGGTGGTACGTTAGCGAGAACCAGCACCAATGGTGTTGATTCAGGGGGCAGATCGATGACCGGGAGTATACCCATGGGGGGTACATCTGAGGGTCTTGTTGCCACAGGCTGAGGTGTTGGACAAATGTTACCTACTGGCTGTTGTAAAATCGCAGCCAATACATTGCGTTTCCCCGGAACCCCCTGTTTTTTAGAGCTTACATTGCTTGTTCCGTACTCTTTGTCTATGTTGACCCCTTGCTTTGCATCTAGAGTGTTAGGTACCCGGCATGGAGCGCGGGGGAAGTTGTGGTCTGAGTGGGAAGGGATAGCGTGGGACCCCCCCTTATTTAGATTGGCATTAAGACTTTCTAGCATCTAGGTATTTTCTCTGGCCACCAATTGTATTTTCCCTAGATCCTGATTCATTACCTTCAACACCTCTACAAGGGGGAGTATAAGGGATTTGAGTAGGTGTTCAATTTGGGGCATAAGACCAGCCAATTTGCTGGGGCCCGGCATGGAACACCCAGAAGAAGGTAGAGTGGCTTTGTAGGTAGCCTTGGGGGCGGCTTGCTTCAGAGCAAGGGAAGTGTTTATTGTCTTGTTATTCGGGGCGGGAATAACTTTCACTGGTTTGTTTATTATTTTGGGGATTTTGGATCTTTTCCCCATTTGATTACCACCTCCCCGTTTCCTTTTACCTGATTGGGTAGTGTTTGGGGCCATTAAGTTCTGGTTCACCATAGCAGGAACTTTCTTTGTGGTTAGTGTTATTGGAAGGTGATCATCGGGAGATGTAATACTAACAGAGGAATCATTAGTGATTAGGTTACACCCAATAGAGTCTGAGCATGATTCCCTAGAACTGAACCCACTTATTTCAGTAAGGATCAACTTTTAAGGTGTCCTGGCGTTTTGAATTTTCCCCAGAGAGGACCGTTTTAACCCCAAAAGTTCCAAAGATATCCTTTTTTCAGTAATGGCGATTTCACGCTCCAATACTACGGCTGCTCTCGTGATGAAATTGTCCAAAGTTCCTGTCACACTGCCTCCTGTTGTGCTATGAGTCGGCCTCCTTCCCTTCCCTGGTAGCTGGGCCATAGTCACAGTAGTTGGGGATATGTTAACCAATCAAGTCAAAAGGCAGTCACATATAGTACGTTACAATCCTGGATTTACCTGGGAGTCAGGATGCTGTACAACACACGTCAATGGTGTGGCCCGGCCCGGCCTTAGACGGCCTGTGACGGCCTAGGACGGTCCCGCCCTTGCCCCGGGCTTAACCCGGCGCCGCCCGCGCAGGTCCCGCGACGCAGGGGCTCTTTTTGTCTTTTGAGCCTCTCCGGGGGTGGGACAGGGCGTTCGCGACTTCCTCTCGTGAGGGCCTGTGGGGATTGTGGTCCGGTGGCTGCCGCTGTGGCGGCAAGGAGACTGGCGGCAACACCAGTGGAGCCAAGGAAAGGCTCTAGCGTCCTGCCACGATCCCCGCTATGCCCAGGTCAGTTTCAAAGTTGTCCCCAAGTTTAGTGATATTTGCTTTAATTTTGAGAAAGTCATAAAAGTCTAGGGGACATATTACCAACGAGTAGCGATATTTATCGCTAACAAGGTTTTGCAACAATTTTTTAATCTCTAAGCATCGCCGGAAATTATCGCTGCGATACCTTGCTATTAGCAACGTTTATCTCAGAAGTGATAAAAATCCTCCCGCTAACTGCCAAATGAGAGATCATTGCTGGAAAACCAATGATAATCTCTGAAGTTTGGCGTTAGCTTGATGATAGGGGCTCACAAACTTAGCCAAGATATCCACCTTCCATAGGATATCATGGCTAAGTCAGGAAAATACCAGGTGTAAAAAAAGGAGTGCTAACCGCGGTTAGCGCTGCTTTTTTCATCACTAATAGGGTTAGCCATATCCTTGATATGTGGAGAAATGTCACTTAATAACATTTCTCCTATTATTTTTCTCTGGAACGCCCCCTTTGCATCTCATTGGAGATGCAAGGGGAAGCGTAGAGAAAAAGGGTGCTAACATGCAAATTTGCGTGTTAGCACCCTGTTGCTGATAGGGAGATCATTTTATTTCCGCTTTCTTGGCTTTTAAAGCCAAACAAGCAGAGATAAATCCCTTGATAATATGCCCCTAGATTAGACAGATTATGTTTTATGTCGTAAGGACGAAAAAGGTAGGGGACCGGAGATATTGTCTAAATTATAAATCATTGTAATCTCTTGGCAGCCCACAAGTGTCCAAAGCCACAAGAGTTGGGAATGAATTGTTTCCTATTATACCAGAGGGATGTAACTGTTGAGATACGGATGGCAGTCTTAAATATTGAGTCAATGGAAAGCATAGTGGCTATAGTGTCCCTAAAAATTATACGTGACGGGGAGTAAGGATAGTTTGACATTGTGAGAGTAGATGAGAGTGGAAAGGGTTGGCATATTGAAGCCTCAACATCAAACCAAAGTCAGAAGGCAGTTTGCCTGTCTAATGGCGGATCCATTTGGAGATTAAAATCATCCCCAAGAACAATGCATGCATTTTGGGGGAGTAGAGAGATTTTAGCGGATACGTCATTCAAAAATGTAGGCTCATCATTGTTTGGGGCGTATGTGTTTATTGCAAATATTAATCCATGGAAGGGTGTTACAAGCATGTAATTAGTCATTTACAATGGTTGTCTTGCTCAGAGGAAATGATAGAAAGGCTGGAGCTTTTGGAAATTAAGGTTAGAACCCAGAGGAGCAGGCTGGGTCCGAACCCCATCCCAAACTAAAGGAGAGTGACTCTTTGAAGCCTATTTTTGTCTCCTGGAGAAACATTAAATCACCTTTGGCAGCAATCAGATAATTGTTTACTTTTAATAGGGTGATTAAATCCCTTGGCATTCAGAGATATCCCTTTGAGCATAGGGGAATTAGAGTCAGCCATTGGAGAGAGATAGTGGTTTAAGTGGATACATCTTGTAGGTGACCACACTGTCTGTGGAGATTGGCAGGAAGTCACAAGTATCACATGACTCAGGACAAAGAAGAGTGATAGAAATAGAGTTAGCTGGACATTTAAGGTACAAGATCATTGAGAAAGGGAACGATCTCCTGAAAGGAGAAAGTCTAAAAGGTCGAAGTACCGTTCACGGGGCAGTGGGCGTCACTTGTAAGGGCAGACAGAAGCTATACAAACTAGAGTAGAGAGAAGGGCTCAAGCCCTTCACTACACTATGAGGCAATACAATAACATATGGAGTAAACAAATTTGCTTAGGAAGGCATTGTAAGAGAGTGGAGGAGCAGGCATGATGAGTTATGATATAGGTGCAATAACATCAACCACCCCAACCCCTACAACAATCTTATGAGACTAAGGACATACCTGTAGAAAAAAATGGATAAACAATCAATCAAAAGCAGGGGCATATCTGTACAGGTTGACTGAGAAAAGTACAGAGAGCAATAAAGTCCTCAGTAATTGCGGTTAGAAGAATCTTCAGACAACCCCAAGACTGCAGGTGATCACACAGTAGTCAAACGAGAACTATATGTAGAACAAAGGGCTCAGCTAACATGAGTACCATAACAGACAAATGCTATATCAAACCAATCATATCACCAGATAACTAGACCCCATTAGCAATCCTGTAAGGACAGGGGCAGCGTAGCAGCATATACTGTGGGGAAATGGGAATAGAAGTGTGGGCAACAACTTCCCGCTTGGGGAGAGTGTGTAGTAGCAGAAAGGCGTAATATGTAACTTAACGAAGGAGTAGTTTGAGCTAATCATTAGAGGTTAAGGGTAGGAACAGGCAACCACTGGAGTAGTAAGAAGTAGCCTATGTTCCCTGCAACTGGATGCCCCGGAAAGGGCAAAGTCCCCCTAAGGCACAAAGCGATGTTAGCTGGGAGCCACCAGTATATGAATTGGCATAGTGAAAACAGAAAAACGGACATTGCAATTAAATAGAGAATACTAAGACTAGTGAAAATTGCACCAATATGGGGCCCGTAGTATGACTGGAAGGTGCAAGCCTCATGGGCAGGCTGAACCAACGAGCCACAAGGTCAATAGCGCTTCATAATAGAGTCATGGAGACTAAGCTAGCAACAGGTAGAGGGTTGGGTAAGAAGACAGAAAAAAACCCTGTCAAATGGATCAACAGTTGTGAATACAAAAGAAAATGATCATGCATGTGAGGACCATATACATTAAGAGAAAGATAGGAGCTTAACAATGACTCTATGTAAAATATATGATATAGATTGACTGAGCGAGTATCCCAAAGAGCTCGGTGGGGTCAGCCAAAAACCGAATGCAGAGGCATCCATGCAGTTTTTGGTGGTATTATCCAAGAATACACATAGATCAGCTGGATCTGATAATGCTTGTGTTTTGCCTTGAAAAGCAATCTTGAACTTGGCAGGACCAATAAGGAGTGCTGGATCGATCTGTTGAGCAGAGACTGCTTGAGAGCAAATAATAATTTCTGTCTCAAAACCGTGTCCCTGGCATAGTCCTGAAATATGTTAATTTTCATGCCTTTCCACAGAATGGACTTGTTCTTTCTCATGTAGGATAAAATGAGGTTTGTATGTTTATATTGCAGTTGGCGAATGATAAGGCATGAGGGGTGGTCGAGTTCTTAAGTTTATATGAGGGTACCCATGTGGGCAGGTTCAATCTCGAAGTCCTTGGTGAAAAAGAGACCTATTACTAAAGGGATCCACTTTTTAAGGAAGGCGACCATGCAAGGTGCTTTGTAATCAATTCCTTCTGGCAGACCAAAAATTCTGAGGTTCCCCCTTCTATTACGGTCTTCAAGTTCAGTAAGTTCACGTTTGAGAGTAGAAATGGTGTTGTCAGATTTATGGAGGTAATTTGATTGGGCAGTCAAGCGGCCTTCATTCAAATGAATAAGCGATTCAGCATTGGAGACCCTTAACGTAAGTTTTTTTAGGTCTCTTCAGATTTCCGCATTATTTATTTGCAGAATGTCAGCATGGGTCTTAGTACTTTGGGCAATGTCATGAACATCATTCAACTTTTTGAGTATGATGTCCAGAGTGGACTGAGTCTCACGTTTCTCATTGATTAGAGATTCAGGATTCAGAGCTTCCTTTTTTGAGCACTTGAGGCCCGGTTTGGAATCCTTGTCCATCAGGGATCTGTGGTCTTTTTTGTCCATCATGTTTACTGGGTAAATGGATGGATGAGTTGGCATGAGGAACCTCAGCTTCAAAGTCAGGGGGTAACCAATACTAAGCCCGTAGCTGTTAAATTGAGCGGTAAGACACTACAATCGAACAGCAGCACAGAGGATGGCAGCAGAATGGCAACAGGATGGCAGAATGGCAGCAGAGGCGAGCAGAGCAGCCAGTGGGTCAGAGCAATATTCACTGATGTAGGGAGCAGGATCCAGCACAGCACCTCTGAATTACAGTGTAATAAACCAAAATGGCCAAGTACTCAGTTAATTATCAATGTCAGGTGAAGCAGCTGTGCAATTGAAAGGAACGCCATAGCATGAGGGTGCCAGACTCTACGGGACCTAAAACAGCTGTTGGCCAGGCGTTCGGGCAATGATTATGCTAAAATAGAAGGGGCATGCATTTCGAAGCATTGTAGAACCAGTGTTTATGGCGGCTGATCACTGGTGGTGATTTTAGGCAATGCAGGAACGCCCCTGCCTACGGGGGGTACAACACAGGGGCCCTGAGGCAGGGAAGACCACCCCAAACACTGCTGCACTACAAGCTGCTGGCCTTCAGTGCTTATCGCGATTGTCTCTGTGTGAGAAAGGAGGGGAATCAAATCCAGTTAGAAGGCGCATCGAGCACTGAAGAATAAAGCCAAGTAGCATGTCCGCATGGTCCCTGTGAGGAAGATTAAGCAAGCAGGACGTTTGCCATACTGGTGATGCAGCTCTAGGCCCAACATCACTACTGCATAGTGGCTTGTTGTGAGATGGCACTACACTTACTTGCTTCGAGATCAGGTCCTTTGGAGATCCAACGACAGATCACCACACAAATGCCCCATTGAATTGCAGGTAAGGCCTATCGCATTTACTAAACAGCTGTTGTGAAGCGCATGACAGTTGCCATTGTAATGCACTGTATGAGGTGACTTCAGGAAACATGGGCCAGTCTCGGGCCACGTAGTAGATGTTTGTCGAGATCTCTACACCACATACGATCAGCCCACCTGATGTCTGTGTTGCCATATAAGTAGACTCCCTGCTATCATTCTTCTTGGTACCTTACCTCTGTCAGGTTGTTTCATATAACGAGTCAGCCCCCATTTTGGATGAGCCTGTGAGGCGGCTGACCAGCACAAACCCTGATGCACTCACAGGTCAGTTGCCATGCTGTTCCAAAACATTGTCAGAGCACCCCACGTTAGTCAATTACATAGCCCCTATAGCTGGTGTATAGGGGTTTCTCTGGTAGGGAAAAAACATCAGGTAGTGGAGGGCTCGGCAGAGCACTAACGAGAAGCCACCATCTTGCGCTTTCACTAGCCTCGCCCCTCGCACTCCCGTACAATATTAGCCAACAAAATAGGACTACTATGTTTTGTTAAATGCAAATAAAAAGAATTACAAAAATATTTTAGTATGCACTTGACAAAGCCAAGATAACACATCTGACTGGTCCACACAAAGTAGCATGCTGCCTTTTATGAAAGTATCTACATGTGAAAAGGAAATAACCATATATAATTCCTTTGAAAGAAAGAGACACTCGAGTAAACCAGGTACATTGCTGTATGGATGGTATGACATGCAGGGGTGTAATCTCTTCCATCAGGAGTGGTCTGCTAAAGACTGATATGGCGAATCTGAGTGTTGAAATAGAGAGAATTCTGTCCACATAGCTGTATAGCTGAATAACTGGGAAAACTGGGACTTTTGGCTATTTATTTAAAAATTCATTGCTCATAACCCCTACATCCATTTTTTCATTATTTTTTTTGCAATTATCGCTAATATTTACTATATTGTATCGGGATATTCAGCCTGCACATTTCTTAAAATTAATGTTGTTTTTGGTACTGTTGTGCACGCTTTTCGTGAATATTCAATGAAATAAGCTGCTGTTTTGACAGCTTCCAATGGTAAGCTTGGGTTTCCTCACAGAAACCAGGGTTTACTTCTATAGTTCAGGATTACTGTGACTGTGTTGGAGTTCAGCTACAACTCATATCAAAACTGACACTTCTCTCCCCCATAATTTTACCATCTGGTTTCATATAGCATAGATGTAGGAAAGATAAAAGACGCTTAATGCAGATTAGTGCAACTTGCCACAACATCAAATCTAAATGGCAAGTCAGTACTATATTGTTAAAGGATATCCTCTAAAAGGTTACAATTAGTGGGCAAGGCATTTGATACTGCAGAAGTTACAAATCACAAGCTTAACTTGGTATAAAAGTGATAGAAGAATTTGAAGTGTAGGGCAATCACAGTAGAGCCAAATCTTGAGAATGACCAAAGTCACAGAAGCCACGGGCACCTAAGATATCCACTTATATTTCATGAGTATGCTACTCCTAGAAGTTGTGGTGGGGTTGTAAGAACTGTGAGCCACATGTACGACCGTTCCATTTTGCGAGTTGCCAATTACGATGTTTTGCGACTTGCACTTTGCGACTCGCAAAATGTAATGTACAATAGTGATATTGATTGCGATTCTCAAATGGGTCGCAAGGGACATGCCTCATTATTATTCATGAGGGAGGTCTCAATTTGTGAACCATTAAGAATGGCCTGAAAACACAGAAATGGTGGCCTGCTGGGGACAGCAGACCCCCATGTCTGTATTTAAAGCAACTTTTGTTTTTTTTAAATAAAAAAATAAAAAATTAATGTTTTTCCTTTTTTTAGGGTGGGCAGTGGTTTCTGTGACCACTGCCTGCTCTTAAAAAATACTTTCGGCCCTGTGGACCCCTTCCCATTTGTAAGTGACTTACCACCTACTTTATTTAGGCGTAAAATTGTGAGTGTTTTGGTACATACCATTCAGACTCGCTATTTGGAAGTGACGTCCTTGGCACACCCCTAATAGTGACTCACAAACACTATTTTGCGGGTCACCGGCTTCAACAATAGCGTTTGTACATACCACCATGCTTTTTTAGGATCACAAACGGGCCAATACTTCATTTGCAAAAAATGGTCGTACATCTTGCCTGCTGTGTGGTAAAGAGTGTAAGAGGTGGAGAACAATGAACATCCATGGATTGTAGCAGAACTATATGGTTACCTTGCATACCAGTTTCTACTATTCAGCACCAGCATCATAGTGCCTCTCAAGGGATGTACATGTTTTTCCCCCATCATAGATTAATCACAAAGCTGTATGCTTAGATAGTTACTGTATAATCCAAGCATTGCCATATGACATGCATACATAATTGAAAGCCCATACATCTGGCATCACAAGCAGGCACAGTTAAAGCTCCGGCACCTACGCAGCACATACATGTGAAATAGAAACCTACTGCACCATTTGCTACCACTGTATCCGGCCACATGTCTCATCTAATATCAGAATAGATAGGCACACTGGCATTCAAATATTCACCATGGAAACCCCAACGTTTAAGCTTGTATTGGTTCCTATTCACTTCTCTGTTGGCCTTACTGACTTCCATTACGTTAAATGATTGTTACAATTTTTTTGTAATCTTACATTGGACCTTAGGTTAAAATGTATTTTAAATAGTTTTTGAGAACTTCAAAGAGAAGTGGCCGAACTGGCTGTCCAGTAGGGGGACTTTTCACTATTGCGATGTAGGATTGCCCTTAGCCATGAGTAGTAGCATGTAAACACAGTAAAACCTGTCATTAGCTTGTCATGAACACTCCATTTAACACTGCTGGAAGTCTTAGCCCTAAGAGAGAGGGTTGTCTCATTGTTGCACAGGTCCCTATTTTCTCCCATTTAAAAAGAAAATTAAGAAAGCTTTTCACTTAGTGAAGCGAAAACATATGGAAAAAACATAAAAACATACGAAACACTGATCTTTACAACGTTTCATACCCCTGTAATAGGCCAGCATCTTATTGTGTAAGGCCCTCATCAATAGCGGCACACGGGATTGTTATGATATTTGTCGCACCTGCACCCATTGCAAGCTTTTCCCTTAAACAGGCGAATAATGAGTATTTTTTTGATTACCTACCACAATCTGCATGCCCCAGTATTTGCTAGACATTTTCCCACCATAAATATCAGCGGGTTTAACCTGCCGATAGTTAAGCGAGAAGTGAAGTTTTAATGTCAAAGTTCAATATTCTGACATATGGTAACAGGAGTTATGGAACATATTGAAATGTATACAAACTCATATTGGTAATACGTTTGGATGCAAGTGTGGTTTTTAACAGCACATGTGCTATACATACCAATCGCTGTTATTATATCCCAGAGTGGGATTTTGGTCAGCCCCATTTCAACCTTTTTTCTATCTTCAACCAGCCTCTTTCTACCATTGACTTGAGACTATGTTATTCACATCTTACTAAACACAAAAACGGAAGCTCTCTCAGCACACCATTTGATCAAATTTTCATCCAAACATAGTACTGGTCTAGTCTAGAAAGATACAATAATATTAATCAGCAAACAGAGATCCAGAAAGGTCATTATTCGTGCTGTGTGCATTCCTAATTCATGTTGTGACAACATTAAGATTCCCAGCGCACAATTGCCCGACATGTGTTTCATCTTTGCTTAGACTTTTTCACGGCATAAATGTAGGATTCGAAAAAAACAGGTATAAAGAGGCAAAGTCCGTTCTTGTGCTATAATATATACAGCTCAGCTCAAAGTCCAGAGAAAATGAGGATATTCCTGACATCCAGCACTGTAACATAAAATCCGCTGTGTTTCAGAGCTGTATATAAAGGCAATAATTTGGCCAATGCAATGGGTCACTGCAGTGCCTCTATGGGTATCTAAAAACACATTATACTCCACTGCCCACATGCATCATTGAGAATTGCATTCGCAAACGGTGCGAATCGCAATTCTCGGTTGTTTGCAAATGCAATACTCAAATTTGGGATGCATCATGCTTTTCTCAATTTTAGGAATTGCAACCATGTTGCGATTTCTAAAATTGCGATTGCATTTAAGAAATCGCAATTTGAGATTTCTTAAATGCAATGCATGAACATTTTTAATTTATGAATTTGCAAATTGGAAGGGGTAAATTAGCATAAAGTTGACCTTCATGCTATTTTGCGAAAACATTCAAAAATGCACAAAAATGCATTTTTTAAAGTTTTATGTTACACACACATGTCCTTGGGAGATGTGTGTGTGAAACTTGCACTTAAAGTTACATTTCAGGGATAAGGTCCTTTGGACCCCCCTCTGCACCCATGAAAATGCAAGCACAAATTGCGATTCGCAAAATGCTAATCACAATTTGTGAATGCCTTCCTATTCATTCATATGGGCCTCTTGGCCCATAGAAATCAATGGGAAGGGATTCCTTAATTGTGATTCGCAAATTGTGAATCGCGATTAAGAAAATTTTCAGAAATCGCAAATAAAAATGCGATTTTTTGATACATAGCAATTTGCGATTTCTTAATTGTGATTCCTTAATTTTCGCAATTAAGAAATCGCAAATGCTAACTTTGAAAATCGTTACATGACCCTCATTCAAGCCCTTCCCAAAATACGAGCTGCAACCTCATAAACATATACATCGTCTCCATATTTCCTCGTGGCAACCTCTACGTTCAAGTGCAGTGAAAAGAATCGTAGCAGTACGATGGCAACATATAAAGGGTAACTCTTTGTCCACGACCCCTATGGCTCAACCCTGATAAGTTGCAACCTCAAAACTTTGGTATAACCGCCTGACTGTCTAGCTCCGCAATCACGAAGGGACATCTTAACACAGCCCAGTGGACTAACACGTATCACCAAATGCTTTTGGCTGTTGAGTGTATTCTTACGCCATGCTTAGAACTGCATGAGGAATTATTTTACAATTATAGCCCCCTTCCTCTGCTACTTGTGTTTGCAAAATAAAAACAAACAGTCTAGCTTTCCAGTGCTTGCTTGTCAATGTGCCTTGAGAATGGTAGAGTGTATGGTGCCGATAGGGCACTCTGCCCTTCTCCGAGGAAGCAGCCGGAGAGAGGGTACCACAGAGGTCCTCTCTACTTAGTTATTTATTTTGGCACAGAGCTCCACTACAGAAATGAGAAGAACAGGAGGAAAATAGGCTGCTCACCGAGCTCTGCTTCCCCTGGGCTGGAGTTGAATTTATGTTTTAACCCTACTACGCCACCTTTATAAACCAGGGGCAAAATGAAGGGTCCAATTTATTAACTTAATGATTTAAAATAAAATTCGGCATTGCCACCACACTATTCAGAATGCTAAAGATGGCGTCGAATCTGGCTAAAAGAAAGCAAGGGTTTCCAAGATGTATGTATGTATTCGCTAGTGTACCTATTTTTCAAGTTTTAAAAGCAAAGGTGATGTTTATTATGCGTGGGTCCATATTTTCTATACTCTTTAACCATATCTAGTTATTCATTATTGTTTACATTTTGATTTCATTTCTAAGGAAATCGGTTCTCCAGAGTGTGGCCCTTTGACTTTTTACTCTTACTGTGGATACAAATCTATGGCAGCCCGATACGATGTTAGACAAGAAAGTGTGGAGCAAACTAGAGTGTTCTGTATGGGGAACAGTGCGTGCATAGATATTAGCTTTCATTTGCAAGTTTCGCAATGGTATCTCACAAATTAACATCCGTGTTGAAATTACACCTCGTGGGGTTATTCACTAACCCCATGAGGTGCAATTTGCACAGCGCAGTGGTAAGAAATAGCCTTCTTTCATGAATAAAATAATGAGGCGTGACTGCTTAATCTGTGCGAGTAAAACCTTAGGCCTGCATACAACAGTCGATTTGGCCATGGGGGCTTTTGCGAGCTTCTGCTTTTTAATCTGGCTTGGTACCATATAATGAAACACATCTCTCCTTTTTATTATTTTTTTGTTTATAACTTCTTCTTTGATTGAATTTTCAAGGGTAATGTGGGTGTTGGAGGATTTGCACAACAACCTTTGTCACTGAAAAGGTTACGATTTTTTATGTTTCAAAGAATCCGTCCAGAAATTTCTAAATCTGCTGAAAATATATGTAGAAACAGATACTAACAATATTTGTTTGGGTTTTAGAAAATTGAAAACATGATTGACTTTAAAAGAACATGTGCATAATTTGCCAACATTGGAAATAATTGCCTAAATTTCGATTTTTTATTAAAGAGAGAACAGGTTAGCAACGAGATTGGGGCCAAGCAAAACAATTCACCCTTTTGGCTCTCATCAAGGGTTTGATTCTGGTAAGTGCCCCACTACAGCAGGTAATCGTGAAATTACTTACAATTTAGATTAGGTTATGAACATGCAGAAACAAAGGGCTTGCGGCCAGATTCATCAACGGAAAATCGGCTCGCAAAGGGCCAGATTCTGAGAATCTGGCCCTTTGCGAGCACAATTTTTGCATTTGGGATTCATCATCCCAAATGCAAAAATCGCTATTATAGAATTCGCAAATTTGAGAGGAATTGCATTTAAGGAATCTATATTTGAGATTCCTTAAATGCAATTCATGAAACATTTAAAAATTGTGAATTCGCAATTTTGGGCCGCTATTTACCACGAAGTCAATCCTCGAGGTAAATAGCGGAAACTTAGAAAAATGCACTTAAGTGCATTTTTCTAAGTTGTATGTTACACACACACATGTCCTTGGGACATGTGTGTGCTTAACACCAGCATCCAATATCATTTCAGGGGTGCAACTGGGTGTCCTTTGGATACCCCTCCACCATTGAAATCGCAAACTCAAAATGCGAATCGCTAATAGCGATTCGCACAATGATATGTCTTCCCATTCATTCCTATGGGCCTTTAGGCCCATAGGAAAGAATGGGGAGTTATTCCTTATTTGCGATTAGCAATTAGCTAATCGCAAATAAGGAAGCTGTAGGAATCGCAATAAATATTGCGATTCCTACATGAATCCCGTTTTGCGAGTCTGTAATAGCGATTCCTTAATAATCACTATTACAGACTCGCAAAACATGCCGATGATGAATCTAGGGGTTGATGTACTATCCATTTGTCCTGCCGCAAACATACTGAATCCGAATTTGCGACTAAAAATGGATTTTCCAAAGTACTAATCCCAATTTAGAAGTCAGTAAACTTTAACCAACTCCAAAAATGGGATTGTGAATGGATATTGTATTCAGATTTGGAAGGAGCATGTTGTAGCCCTCGGTTTCAAACACCAGATCGATAAGTGCTGTATCAATGTTTAACAACTGAAGCCTGGTTGCAATGTACTGAAAAAGAAGCAACTCCCGAGTTGGGGTGGTAAGCCAATTGTAAGAGGTAGCGTGTCCCTTTGGGACTCCTTCTGCTTTGTAAAGTTGCAAAAGGAAGTTTTTGGGGAGTAAGAAGTCGTTCAGGGGACCACTGCAAACTCTCTAACAAACTTTGAAAAAAAGTAAACTTTATTTGTTGAATGCTACCAGATTTCCTTCAAGGAAAATTGTCTCAATTTTTATTTAAAAAAGGGTATTTTAATATTTAAAGGCAATCACAGACATCTGCTGACCCGAGCAGGTCAGCATCTCTGGATGGGCGCCAATTGTAGTGAGTTACAGTGTGCGACCTAGTTTATTAATATTCAGGAGGTAGGTCAGATTAGGACAACTACAATTGGGAATTTAACAAACCAATATTTGTATATGTGTTGGTTTGTAAATTTGCTCTAAAAAACACTGGTTACAAATTGCCACTAGTTTTTTTAAACCACCGTTTAATACATCTGGCCCTAAGGTTTGCATATTTTCCCACTATTAAAGAAGCAGTGATTTTTGTGATGTGAACAGACATGGGTTTTCCGTGCTAAGAAGTGGTAATACAGCATTTGTTGTTTATGTGCAGAAGAATATTAATCACATGTTTAGCACAATTTTCTGCTTCTGACAAACTATATTAGTAACAGCGGCGGCTCCACCATTAAGGTTGAGGAACATCGCCCCACTGCTTTTCAGGAGTGAAAAATGAAAAAGAAAATGATAGTGAGAAAGGTTATTATCATTTTATTTTTTCTTGCTTACTTCGTGCAGCCAAGCTGAGGGGGAGCGTCCATTCTGAAATGACACAGCTGCAGGAAGGAGGAGAAGTGATGGTACTGCTTCAAGTTCACATGATAGTTTGGCCGGCCATCTAAGGCAGGCCAAACCGTCATGCACAATTCAATCTTCCCACCCGAGCTGTGCTGTACAGCCGGATGGAGAGCAAGCACAGGGTTATAGTCCCTTAGCGAGTGTCTAACTAGGGTGCTCAGACCAATCACAGTGCTGCTCTCATGTTGTACCAGAATGAGACCAGAATCTGGACTGGCGTAGGGGAGCCTGTGGCATGCCGGTAGTTGAGGAGCAGAGGCCAGAAGAGTACCGACGCTGCAGATGGCAGGTACGCATTTTTTAAATTCTATTCCTTGTGCTGACCCCCCCGCGCTGCCCTACCATTTTGATACCTCAGCATCCGCCACTGATTAGTTAGCCTCTTGATAGCTGATTCTTTTGTTCCACAGTATATTTCACCATGTTGAATCACACAAAGTCTGTCCAAAACATAAGCAATACTGCAACTTCACTGTGATTTTGTAGTCAAAAGCTGTATCTATCATTCGGAAAAGATTTAAGGAGAACTGTACAGGGGTGAGGTTCCTGTGACTTTTCAAAAAACTCTATTAGAACAATAAATAAACATAACATAAATATTTTTGTTGTAATGCACTAAACGTTTCTTTTGCACTTTACAATTCTTCTCATTTGACCTCGGCATATATTTACTTGACAAGCAAGACTGTTTTTTATTTAGATTATTAAAAACACGCTATGAATATTCATTAATCATCAATGTCATTTTCTTTGCCTCTCTCCCTCAAGGCTGTCATTCCCACTCTCTCACTAATATAAGTAGTAGCAGTATTAATGAGAAAGAAAGTCTTTCCTTCCACAAACAACCCCATTCTTTAAACAATGTTCTCAAAACCTGTACTGGTTTCTTGCTAAAGCATATACCTCTTCTTTTGCATGACATTTCTGCAGGACATGCATCCTATGTTCTACGTGGTGCCCTGTTTTAAAGACAACGATTCTAAGCCCGACAGATCCTGGTGACCACCATTCTTCTCATTTAAACTACATTTAGCAGTTACTGTCAAAATTCAGATGGTTACAGACAAAATCATTTTTGATAACTTTAAGTGAGGTTTTCATGGAGTCCCAAACTGTCACTACATATATTATATATACATATGTTTTATATACGATATATATATACTTTGCCTAGTGAGGAGGAGCAGTCGACCTGACCCATCGCCTGTTGCTGCCCGTTGTTGGTTTTGCCCACTGCTCGCCGGACCTGCTTCGCGGGTCCCGCATCGCGGTTCCAGGTCAGGAACAGACTCTGCATTTGGTGCAGCGCTTGTAGCGCTTCGGTCGGGGAGAGGTGAGGGGTAATCTGCAGCAGGGCTGCGAGCGTTGTCAGGGACTCCGTCTCCCAGGAGCCCCTGCACGAACAATCCACACCACCTGGTCCGCTCTCCTTGCCTGCCCTGCCCCCTGACCACTTTTCCACCCCTTATAGCAGGCATAGCATACCGCTGCGCGGTAGTGTCCTATGAGAAGCCCGGGACAAGGGCGTGCCCGTTGTAGCCCGTTAGAGACCGTTAAAGACCGGGCCGGGCCCCCCCTCTAAAAACCTCCATCTTTTCAGGACTAGCTCCCAAACTGTATGTACTTTCTACCTGTTCTAAATCAATATTAGGGGTACCTAATTATTTATACACTGTTTTCATCCTAACTTAGGCATTTCCTAAATTTTTACTATGTCTACACGAGGAAGCGGAAGCAAAACTGCCGCTAAGGATGGGCAACTTATAGGTTCCCTAGATAACTTCATTACCAGGGCCAATTCGTTCATAGATCAGAGCATCTCGCTCATAGAACATAGAGTGTCCCAAGATTTAGTTCTTGTAAAAAAAAGATCTTCTATGGGTCACCTGGCAGATGCAAGAACGCCGGATCAGCTAAGGGATCTCGGAGGGAGTGAAGGCGGTGGTCAAAGGCATAGCTTACCAAACACGGTTGATCTATCGGTCTCACAGCTCTCCGAATCACAATTAACCCTAGACTTAGAAAAGACCCTGATTTAGCGATCCAAACTACCCCAGAAGAGATAAGGCAGTCAAGGGGGAGGAGAGAGGGAGCAATAAGTAAAAAAAACCTACAGGCCCAATCAACCAAAAAACTAAAAAACCTAATAAAGCTTTTAATAAGGCAGAAGAGAGCCGACCTCGCACCCCCTCGAAAAGAAATCAGGACGTCCACACGGTGTTCATTCATCAAACACCACTCGATACCCCGGCTCCTATCAGTGCAGAAACCCTAACCGGCCCACCATCAAGAAATGAGCCAGATGATAATTCTAACACACAACTGCTAATAAAAATTGGAGATTTATTTAAGCAACTAAATAGTTAGAAGTTAGACTGTCCCAAATAGAAAAAGTATTAGCCGAACTGACAACTTCTTTAAAAGTCAAGCCAAATCAGGGGGTACAAAAGTTTGGGGGAGGCAAGCAGCCTTCCTCTACTTCAACTGCCCAAAACAAACAATCTATTCCCCAAGGGGCAGTAGCTAAACCAACTCAAACTATAGCGACCAAAAGCAAGATAATAGAGAACCCTTTAAGTAATACCACAAATACTATCACAACTACTAATCTGGAACATAACAACACTGGCCCAAAAACAACAGCAACACAATTGAACAAAGGGTGGGACAGAGGACCTTCTGATGGAAGATTCTCTGTCAATCTTCCACCAGAAGCTAGTCCCTTCATAGTTGTAATGACCGGCGCACCAGAACTGGCGGATCAAAACTCTGAGCCAATCTGGTCACTAAAGAACAAGGTCCAACATTGGCTCAGCATGAATCGGTCAGTTCCGCCTCATTGCTCAACTAAGATTCTAATGGTAAGAAGTGCCCCCTGGGTAGGGCATGGCAGGAAAACAATACAGGGAGATTGCGTCCCTATTACTTTTGAAGATCCTAGAGTGGTCGACCACATCTGTTCATGGGAACACCCGAGTCTAACTGGCGGCATAGAAACAAAGCGCCTTTCCTTCTTTTATCCCCCCGAGACACCGTAATGGCTACCATTACGATGGACCTTGGCACACCGTGGGCCCTCGATATCGGGGTAGAGAAAGGGAAGAGTGGGGAGGACAACATCAGAGGGACCTCTATAGAGACCCACCGTCCTGGGAGGGCTGGAGTGGTATCCCAACGATGAATAGATATAGTGGTCTTGAGTCAGTTGATTGACCACCACTGGCTGAAGACCATTTTAGGCCCAAGCCAACGGACCCAGAGCTTAACCCTAAATCACAAATAGCTGAAGCTCCTAATAAGGACCCCCAAACCTTAAGCGTTGTTTCTTGGAACATCGCCGGCCTTCGTCCCAAGATTGAAGATGGGAGTGCCATGACCTTCCTAAGTAGACAACAAATTATCTGCCTTCAGGAGACATGGTCACCGACGGAACTTCACCTCCTGGGATTTAGGACGTATTTTTCCCCAGCACTGATAGGGAGCATGGGTAGGGCCAAGGGGGGATTAAACATCTATGTAGCAAATACTATCCAGCAAATAAAAATAACTACTGTTGAACTGGACGTAAATTTCCAGCTTCTCTTCCTTTCCTTACCCAAAAATGAGACCGTCCTGCTTATTAACTTCTATAACAATTTGGAGGAAGGAGAATTCTTGAGGGTGGTATCAAATCTTAAGGAAAAACATTCCAATCTGAGACAGGTGAAAGGAGGTAAAGGTGCTGTTTTCTTCTTATGGGGGGGGGGCTTTAATCTACATCCCTGCCCACAACCGGGAAAAAATTGTGGTGGGATGGTGAATGAGCAGGATATGCCCCTTACCCATTTCTGCCATACCAAACTGGGCACAGCTATGAATGACCTATTATCAGACTTGGACCTCCTAATAGTCAACAACCCGAACTCTAATACTAAGCAGTTAGACCCAACATACGCAGGGAGGGGATACCAGTCAACAGTCGACTACATCCTCCTATCGGATGGCTTGTCAAATAGGACCAAGCACTTCAAAGTCCTACCAAATACATTAAGTGATCATTCGGCCCTTAGGATAGAACTTAACTTAATCCACCAACAATCTCTTACCTTAACGATAGCAAAAGCTTTGAGCCAGAATAAACTACAACTGGCTCAGCTAAATGGGTACTCTTTAAAATGGGGGAAGATAAATCCTGGGCAAATTACTGAAGAGCTCATTAAATCAGCCTACCCTTACATCATAAAATGCTTTGATTTAACTGTGACAGAGGAGGAAGTTCTAAGTAACTTCTCCATAATTCTAACTATCATTAAGGGCCTCCTGACAACAAAGCCAAAAGCAGAAACATCAAAAAAGAAAGGTTGGTTTAATCATAGCTGTACCTTGGCACACTCTAAGCTAAAAGTGGCCCTGAACAAGGATGCTAGAGATCCACAGCAAATTGCCAGACTCAGAAAAGAATACCTGTCTGCGCGAAACCAAAGAAAGGCTGAACTAAAACAGGCTTTGTGGGACAAATTGCATAAAAGTGCCCTAGATAAAAATAGCGAGGCATTTTGGAGAGTAATAAAGTCCCCATTCTTAGCGGATGACAATCTTCCTAAAATCGAAGTGGCCATAGAAGAAGGAGCCTGGGTATCCCACTTTTCAAAAATCTTCCAGAAGAAAACACATATAGGAAGCGAAGGTGTAACCCACCCAGCCGTCGTATACCCCATTTCAATTGAATTTGATATCTCTGAGGTCCTTCTGGCCCTAAAATTAGGAAAAATGGAAAAGCTCCGTGGCCCGATGGAGTCCCGGTGGACATCTTTAAATACAACGTGGACCTCTGGGCCCCCATACTTACCAGGGTATGCACGGCAGCTGCAAAAGTGGGGCTGTTGGAGTCCTGGACCAAGTCCATCATGGTCCCAATCTTTAAAAAGGGAGACCACCAGGAGCCTACTTGCTATCGCCCCATCTTACTGTTGGACTCGCTGGGCAAGGTAGCCGGTAGGATCATCCTTGAGCGACTCCAGCAGTGGGTAGAGGAAAGGGGTGCTTTGTCCAATCTACAATTTGGCTTCCGGCAAGATTTCGGAACAGTGGAGCAGGCCCTAAATTTATCAATGATCTTGGGAAAATACATTCATGCAAAACAGGACAAGCTCTACATGGTGTATGTGGACCTGTCCGCAGCTTTTGACTGCGTGTCCCATTCAAAGCTCTGGTCAGTATTGTCACAAATGGGAGTGGATCCCCAACTTTTAGATTTTCTGAGGGAATTATATTCCAAGGCTTCCGCGAGAGTCCGTTTTGGTTTGGAGGGCGAGTTGTCTGCACCTTTTGGAGTAGAGCGTGGAGTTAGGCAAGGATGCGTCCTGGCCCCCTTTTTATTCTCCTTGTATACAAACAGCTTGGAGGCGGAGCTTTTAAGGGAGGCCCGGGACCTCCCGCAAGTAAAACAACGCCTGATTCCCGCTCTGCTCTACGCAGACGACGCCGTCATAATGGCCCGTACTCCGTGTGTACTATAGAAGGCGCTGTTCAGGTACGCGGATTTCATGGGCAGTCTTGACCTCCACATTAACATTAAGAAGACCTTTGTAATGGTGGCAGGCAAAGGAAGAAAACGACCTAGGGATATATTCCTTAACAAACAAAAACTTGAAGTGACGGCCCAGTATCCCTATTTAGGGATTACAATAGACGAAAAACTGAACTGGAAAGCAGCAGTCGAGGCCAGAAAGCACTGTTTTAGGAGGGCAATAGCTGCCCTGATGTCCTTTTCACAAAAACTGGGCAAACGGTCGCCCGTGGAACTACTGAAAATCTACAACGCTAAATGTCAGACAACAGCACTGTACGGGGCTGGCATCTGGGGGCACGTGGATGTCAGTGCTCTACAGGTGGCAGAAAATTATTCTTAAGATTCCTCCTTGCAGCACCAAGACGAATCTCTACGTACGCATGCCACATTGAACTAGGTATGCCACATATAGAGGACATGGCAAAAATCCAACCATTGCTACTGTGGCGGCGTATTTGGACCTCCGATAAAAACATGCTAACCAAAGGGATTGTGGCAGACTCAATGGCACTAGATCACGCGGCAAAAATAAGATGGCTTGCCTACATCAGAAATTTTCTCACTGACCTAGGTCTAGAGATATGTTACACCACACCAGCAAAGATCAGTGAGATGTCTAAGAAGGACCTGAAAGCAATGGCTCTGAGCCATTTAGATGGACTAAGGCTCGTTAGCGAAATAGGGAAAGCCTCTGTCTACCATGCAATCATGGTTCAGACCACCGTTACAATCCAGCCTTACCTAACGCTTGAAATTGGTATTTTTGACAGATTCTTACTAACCAGATTTAGATTAAACCTTTTCCACCGGTTAGTAGCCTTTCCCATGAGAGACACTTGGGAGCCTATTTTAGGTCTTTGTCCCTGCGATGACACATCAGTCCAGACTACTATACACACTGTACTGTTCTGCAAGTATTATTATGCTCATCGCAAATTTTGGCTGCTACCACTGCTGAAACTGTGGGGTTTTATACAGTGCCGCCCTGCCATGTTGCGTCTTCAGCTTTTAGACTCTGAATCTACCTGTTATCATGTTGTTAATTTTCTGAAATGTATTTTTAAGCACAGAAAAAATTTGTGAGGAAGATGTTCTTAACACAGAATAATGAACTTAATGTAATATGAAGTGATTCACTTTTAACCATTCTTTTCCAGTTTTACTGTATTATTGATCTTTTTATCTTTTGCAACAGTATGGATAACATTGCTTTAATGGATTTCTATTATGAAATACTGAATAAAGAAATGTATATATATATATATATATATATATATATTACATATACACACTATATATAGTTAACTGAAAAAGCTACAATTTGCACCCTTGCGATGCACAGTGTTGCCATCAAGGATACTATTACATATGTCATCAGTGATGTTATCAATGATGACATTTCATTGGGTATTTAATATGTCAGTGTTAGACCTGAGACACTTTTGTTAGTATTTCCCCTAAACGTTTTGCTTTTTGCTCTGGAGTTTGCTGATTCTCTTTTAGTGGCTTTAGGGCTCTGGGTACTTTCCCACTGTAAATGTAGTGTGAAAGTGTGTGCTCCTTTCCAACACATGTTAGGAAGTGGTGCTTACCTGATATTTTTCAACATGCCTCAAGCCTGCCATTCAGGCCTTTGGGTGTACGCTTACCCCTATGAGCTTTTTAAACATGTGACAAGTCTGCCATTGAAGGCCTGTGTGAGCGCTTTTGCACTTATGCTCAGGTTGGCCTCGTTAAAAAACTGGCAAATCCTGAGGGAACCTTTCACTACCACTAGGAAACCCATGTGGTAAGTGGTAAGGGGTGAAGCAAGTGGTAGGTGAAATGTAGGACAGGTACACAGGTGTATTCTTTGCCCAGGCAGTGAAGACTACCCCTGTGTGTTTTCACTACCTATGATATTCGCTCTTCCCATAAGTTGACATGGGAAATTGTTAAATTAATTCAAGCTGCAATAGTGGCTTACAGTGGAACAGCCTCATAAAGTTTCCTAACACTGGAATCACGATGATTAACTTTCTCCTAGGATAAAGAAGGATTTGTCATTAATAGCTTTGAAATGCCACTTTTAGAAAGTGTCAAAGGAAGGGGAGGTTCCCCTGTCGTAAGTACCAGGGAAGGGGATGTTTAATCGCAAAAGATTTAAGATCCCTGTAAAGGATGTAGCAGACTCGGATCGCTGAGACAAACTTGGATGGGGGCGGGGTTTTTTTTGTGTGTGGGTAGTGCGGAAAGTTATAAAAAACAATTTCTGACTAGATAAGAGCAGGCAACTAAAGTGCAAGTGACTGGCAGGTACGCAAAAATAGTAACATTCAATGGCAACATTTTATTTTGATCCTCCCAACTGGGTTACAATCTAAAACATAATAAAAACAAATAAAAATCACCCAAAATGGTGATGCAATAATTATAATATACAGTCAAAGTGAAAAAGTCGACGCAGCGTTTCGGTGCTATTCAATCTTGACACCTTCATCAGGACAAAAAGGACATATCACTCCGTATCTACAAATTAAATAACAGAATTTTAACATCACAGTATACTAAGTTGCTTCTTATTTTCCACACTCTACTCCTGTTATATTTTAGCTTGACATTGTTCATCATACTAGGCCCCTTCTGTATAATCACCCCGTTCTGAGGCAGTCCTTGTATTCGCTAGATAGAACACTGGTAATACCCCTCTTCCATTGGGTTCACCAACTAATTTATCTAGACAGTACACAGATGTACCTGTGTTTTAGTTTAAAGAAGTTAATGGATGTACCTGTGTTTAGTTTAAGAGAGCTTTCCAATTGCTTTCACACTTGCTGTGGATTTCTTTGATATTCGTCACAGTTTTTCTGGCTGTAGATGTACAAAAACAATGGTACCCCATTACCTTTTCCCATTTGTATGGTTATCTAACAGTTTCAACCTATACTTGATTTGATTATTATTTACCTTATGGATAAAACAAAGTGCCTTCTAGGTGCACGGAGGAGCCACCGATGATGATAGGAGGGGCTTCTAGGATATTTGTTGGCGACCTGTATATATAAAGATCACATCTATTTAGTCCTGTATCTATGATGCCTGTTACTGAAGATTATATTCATCCATCTCTCAGTGAGTACTCACCAACTCTCATATCAGTTGGATATATGGGTATAATCAAATTGATGTAGACCGTTCATCTGGTTTCTTTCATGATAGGGAAAGATAATATCTATGGATGAAAGCACAATAAGGGGAAAACTATAGTAATTTACTGTGCGTGTAGCAATATTAAACCAACTATATCTATACTCATTAGTTACATGGAAAGGAGACCTAATCAATGTCTCCTGCTGCGGATAAATAATTGACTTTCAACGTGATCAGATTTTAGTTCAAATCGTGCCATTCACTATCTAATGTGACATTAAGTCAAATTATCATAATTCTACCCCAGATGTTAGGTAAATAGTTCAACTAGTAATAAAATCCATAGAGGAATTGACATTTTTCTAGGGCAATAGTTAAACATGTGAGTGCCTAGTTTGGTGCTTACATGTTATAAGGGGCAGAGTTTGGGCAAGGTTTCAAAGATTCAGTCATACTAAGAAGGCTATCACAAATACAGATAGCCCTCCCTTTCTGATACGGAAACATGTTCAAAGCCCTCGCATACCTTTGATTCGAAATTCGGCCTCCCTGCTCCTCCGTGCTACTCCCGTCGTGTTGATTAGCGATATAAACTAAGGCAGGGAGATCGGCATTTTTATACTGTCGCTACCTACGTTAAACCGGAACTAATTTATCTAGAGAGTACACAGATGTACCTGTTCTTTAAACTAAAACACAGGTACATCTGTGTACTGTCTAGATAAATTAATTGGTGAACCCAATGGAAGAGGGGTATTACCAGTGTTCTATCTAGTGAATACAAGGACTGCCTCAGAACGGGGTGATTATACAGAAGGGGCCTAGTATTATGAACAATGTCAAGCTAAAATAGAACAGGAGTAGAGTGTGGAAAATAAGAAGCAACTTAGTATACTGTGATGTAAAAATTCTGTTATTTAATTTGTAGATACAGAGTCAAATGTCCTTTTTGTCCTGATGAAGGTGTCAAGATTGAATAGCACCGAAACGCCGCGCCGACTTTTTCACTTTGACTGTATATTATAATTATTGCATCACCATTTTGGGTGATTTTTATTTGTTTTTATTATGTTTTAGATTGTAACCCAGTTGGGAGGATCAAAATAAAATTTTGCTATTGCATTTTACTATTTTTGCGTACCTGCCAGTCACTTGCACTTTAGTTGCCTGCTCTTATCTAGTCAGAAATTGTTTTTTATAACTCTCCGCACTACCCCACACACAAAAAAAACCCCGCCCCCATCCAAGTTTGTCTCAGCGATCCGAGTCTGCTACATCCTTTAGGATCTTAAATCTTTTGCGATTAAATATCCCCTTCCCTGGTACTTACGACAGGGGAACCTCCCCTTCCTTTGAGGCTTAACTGTACAGCTTGTTAGCTGGGAGGTACGCATTTTTAACAAATCTGTTGCAAGCATTGTCCCATATAGTGTACCTAATTGAAAATGGATACACTAAAAACGTAAGGTTTCTCAGAAGAAGAGTTTAACAAAATTGTTAATGGCACCACAAAAAACTTTACTTCGATCGTTAGCATTAATAATGACGAAGATAAATGGCGAGAACTATGGAACAATAAAAAGAAACTAGTTCGCACAGAACTACACGCAGATTTTTTAAGCGACTATCTAAAGAAAGGTATAATCCCCAGTGGCCTACAGATTAAAAATGAACCCGGTGTGTTTATACGCCATGCTAAATTTATAGAAAATTGGACCCTGATTGCAAATAGATGCAGCAGAGATTTGAAATTGCTAATTATCGAAATGGCTAATTCTATCCTAATAATAGAAAGAAAGGAGATAGCAGAGCTAGAAGCCAAACTAGATACCTCGGCATATGAGGATGCAAAGAAAAAACTAGAGGAAATCCAAAAAGATGTCTCTGGATACAGGGACTACCTTTTTGGTAAAAAAACTAACAAATTTAACAAGGATGTTTCTAATTATAATACCGAGGTAGTCTATCCCTACACACAGAAAGATTTTTTTGATCGCCCTAGGGAGACCTTCCCCAATAGAAACCATTGGCAACAGCCCCGGCGTCCATACCCCAAAAAAAGAGTGACTTTCACAGATTCCTCTTACACAAGCACAGACTGAACATGAGAATATAAGTGAGAAAAACAAACCAGGAGAAGCTACATCAACCCCGAATAGAGAGTATTTATCTTTTTTAGGGCAACGAGGTCAAGGAAACCAACAGAACCATCAAAATCAATCGAGGGGCAATGGGAGAGGGAAGTTCTACCCTCAACCTCAACAACAGAGGAGATATTACACAAGGAGTCAACCCAAGTGGGATTGAACCAAAAAGCGGCAATCATAAATCTTTCAGACATTATCCTAAGCAAAACAGAGAAGGGCGTTCTAGAAAAGGGTTTAGGCTACACTATAACCTCAAGAGGTAATAAATACAACCTAGAAAGAGACCTACAGGGATTTTTTAGAAAAATAAGACTCCTAGATTTCTTTAGAGACAAACCCCCAAGAGAAGGCCCTAGAAACAAATCCGGTCTCAAACCCAAATCTGAATGGACCCCTAATGTGGGCATGGTAAATAAACAAGTGGATCTTTTTGAAAAGGTCGTGGAAAGTAACATTTCAGACCTGCTAATGCACCCATTGATTGGAGCTAATAATTTGAGTATTGATGAAAGAGCTGCATTAAAAAATCTGGAGAATAATGAGCATTTAACTATTAAACCTGGTGACAAGGGGGGTAGTATTGTTTTGATGAAAACTGACGATTATAATAAGAGAATGATGCTTCTTTTAAACAACACTGAGCATTATTGTCAATCCAACAGACAAGAGTGGAATGCTTTGATTTTGAAAGTAAACACTCTTCTTAATTTTGCAAAAGAAGACGAGATAATCTGCCCAGACGAATATAATTTTATTAAAAATGAGGCACCAATTATTCCTGCCCTTTATGGGCTACCAAAGGTCCATAAGAACATAGCCGACCCCCCTATGCGACCCATTGTATCCAGTATTGATTCAATTACCGAACCTCTTAGCAAATACATTGATACATTCCTTCAACCTATTGTAACTAGTCAGAAGGCATACATAAAAGACACAACGTGTATGATTGAAAAAATTGAAGGTTTACCGTATGATGTCGCCAATCAATGGCTAGTCACCCTTGATATAGAGGCCCTCTATACAAACATCCCACAGGATGACACCATCAAGATGTTAGAGGGCCTCCTGAAAACAGGAGAAGAGGATCTTAGTGAACATGCAACTTTCATTTTGGACTGTGCAGAAATTATCTTAAAAAATATTTTTTTGTTATTTAAAAACGATTTTTATAAACAGGTCAAAGGGACCTGTATGGGGGCTACCTGCGCCCCAAGCCTGGCGTGTTTGTACGTTGCAGCATTTGAGGAGAAGCACATATTCAATGTCATAGCACCATTCAGTGAAAATATAACATGTTGGTCGAGGTATATCGACAACATTTTTTTCATTTGGACAGGCACCCTTGATTTACTCACTGATTTTATACTTTGGTTAAATTTAGGTGATAAAAACCTCAAATTCACCTCAAATTACGACAAGGAAGTGATTGAGTTTCTGGACATCAAAATTAGAGTGGATGATGCTGTCTTAGGTGTTGACCTCTATACCAAACCAACTGACAGAAATACTTAATTACATTACGAAAGCAACCATCCTAAAAGTCAGAAGGACAACATCCCTTTTGGTCAATATTTACGCATTAGACGTAATTGTACCAATATGCAAGATTTTAACAAACATGCAGACTCTCTATCCGAAAAACTTAGAAATCGAGGGTACCCCAAAAGTCTCATCAAAAAAGCGTATAAACGCGCGAAATATTATGACAGAGATGCACTTTTTGATAAAGATAAACAAAAAAACAACAGAACTAAGGACACATTAAATTTTGTTAAAAGTTTCAGTGCAGCCAGCAATAAAATAAAAAATATTATCAACCGAAATTGGTTGTTATTGAACGACAGGCAAGGAGTGAATATCCCGAAACCTATGTTTAGCTTTTGAAGGAATAGGACTATAAAAGATTGCCTTGTGCACACCTTCAAAGAAAACATCCGCGAAACCCAATCAACCATTCAGAAAACACCTCTCCCTACAGGGAATTTCGCATGCAATATGTGTTCAAATTGCTCATCACAAATGAAGGGCAATACTATCGCCTATAATGGAGTGGAACATAAAATAAAAAGTTTCATGAACTGTAAAACCAAAGACTTGATCTATATAATAAAATGTCCTTGCAATAAAGCATATATTGGAGAAACAAGTAGAGAAGTCAAAACAAGGATAACGGAACATAAGTCTGTGATTAGAACTAAAAAGATCACTGCCCCATTAGTGGAACATTGGTTAGCCCACAACCACAAATTGGAAGACCTCAAATGGTGTGGTGTTGAAGCCATGACTCACAGTGTGAGAGGTGGAAATAGAAATGCTAAAAGAAAGAAAAGAGAGCAATTTTACATGTCTCTTTTTAACACCTTTCGCACTGAATTGAACAATAGAGAGGAATGGGAAAGATTAATCTTGTGAAATCATACTGGTGAAGAGCTTTCATTAACATATGCGATAGTTTCCTTATAAGATGAGTGGTAATTAAGGTCATAAGACTTCTGCTAGTTATTTTTCTAATAGGATCCACAATGTGATGGCTTTATCCTAATCAATCACCTCTCACGTACCTAAAAAATAGAATATCCAGCCAAACTGCCTAGAAGGTTTTATAACACCTAGAGATTAGAAGGCGGGTACTTAACCATTGGTATATTGGTTAACAGGAATATGTGATTATGAATATGTGGTAGTTAGGATGTTTAAACTTGCCCTGTTATAACTATTTAAAAAAAAAAAAAGAATGAATAAGATCTCAGAAGGATATATGTTATTCTGATGGAGAACGATATATAAGTTGCACATATGTAAATGAATTACTGAATGTAACTAACCACTGTTGATATGACAAATGACTTCATGGAATGGCACAGAGGTTACATATACCGAAATGCAGTCTTGATTGTAAAATACCATCTACTTTCAGTGTAATAGACGGAGGTAATATCTCTATATTAGATCTACTGTAATCATGTCTGGAGGATTATTTACGTGATCTTATATAGCAGACCATATGTGACTACTTTAAATCTATAGAGGAATCTTGTTTATATAGTTAATGGTACATATGAGATCAACTGCATATCCCACTGTTTAAATGACAGATTACTGAGAAAACAGTTTAAAAAAAAAAATGTATATATGTATATAATAGGGCGTATATATAGATGATAGTGAGTAATTATTATTGTCTGGGATGTACAGATCATCGGCTAACCAGATCGTTATCGGGCAACAGCATAATCAGTAGATCGGGATTAACACAGTGGATAATATGAGGTTTCCCAACCTAAGATGGCCACCACTGCGGACGCTCTTGTTTTCACATATTCCAACAAATAAAACCAATGTCGATGACTTTGAGCTTACACACAAGTCAATTGCAAATTTGTGGATACTAGTGTTCACTCGACTATGTCGAATATTTACGCTGAGAAAATCGACGTTTTTTAATTCGGCGGTTTTCACTTCCGGGTCGATTTATCAGATCTCACTCCCACATACCGGACATCACGCCGGACAAAATATTTATAAATGAACCTAATACCGAAAGGATTAAATATGAGGCAACGGTGTGCGATAAATTCATCTTATTAAGGAATTTGTATCTTTTACGATGAGCCGGCTCATTAACTTCCGGTTTAACGTAGGTAGCGACAGTATAAAAATGCCGATCTCCCTGCCTTAGTTTATATCGCTAATCAACACGACGGGAGTAGCACGGAGGAGCAGGGAGGCCGAATTTCGAATCAAAGGTATGCGAGGGCTTTGAACATGTTTCCGTATCAGAAAGGGAGGGCTATCTGTATTTGTGATAGCCTTCTAAGTATGACTGAATCTTTGAAACCTTGCCCAAACTCAGCCCCTTATAACATGTAAGCACCAAACTAGGCACTCAAATGTTTAACTATTGCCCTAGAAAAATGTTAATTCCTCTATGGATTATATTACTAGTTGAACTATTCACCTAACATCTGGGGTAGAATTATGATAATTTGACTTAATGTCACATTAGATAGTGAATGGCACGATTTGAACTAAAATCTGATCACGTTGAAAGTCAATTATTTATCCGCTGCAGGAGACATTGATTAGGTCTCCTTTCCATGTAACTAATGAGTATAGATATAGTTGGTTTAATATTGCTACATGCACAGTACATTACTATAGTTTTCCTCTTATTGTGCTTTCATCCATAGATATTATCTTTCCCTATCATGAAAGAAACCAGATGAACGGTCTACATCAATTTGATTATACCCATATATCCAACTGATATGAGAGTTGGTGAGTACTCACTGAGAGATGGATGAATATAATCTTCAGTAACAGGCATCATAGATACAGGACTAAATAGATGTGATCTTTATATATACAGGTCGCCAACAAATATCCTAGAAGCCCCTCCTATCATCATCGGTGGCTCCTCCGTGCACCTAGAAGGCACTTTGTTTTATCCATAAGGTAAATAATAATCAAATCAAGTATAGGTTGAAACTGCTAGATAACCATACAAATGGGAAAAGGTAATGGGGTACCATTGTTTTTGTACATCTACAGCCAGAAAAACTGTGACGAATATCAAAGAAACCCACAGCAAGTGTGAAAGCAATTGAAAAGCTCTCTTAAACTAAACACAGGTACATCCATTAACTTCTTTAAACTAAAACACAGGTACATCTGTGTACTGTCTAGATAAATTAGTTGGTGAACCCAATGGAAGAGGGGTATTACCAGTGTTCTATCTAGTGAATACAAGGACTACCTCAGAACGGGGTGATTATACAGAAGGGGCCTAGTATAATGAACAATGTCAAGCTAAAATAGAACAGGAGTAGAGTGTGGAAAATAAGAAGCAACTAGTGTACTGTGATGTTAAAATTCTGTTATTTAATTTGTAGATACGGAGTCAAATGTCCTTTTTGTCCTGATGAAGGTGTCAAGATTGAATAGCACCGAAACGCCGCGTCGACTTTTTCACTTTGACTGTATATTATAATTATTGCATCACCATTTTGGGTGATTTTTATTTGTTTTTATTATGTTTTAGATTGTAACCCAGTTGGGAGGATCAAAATAAAATGTTGCCATTGAATTTTACTATTTTTGCCTACCTGCCAGTCACTTGCACTTTAGTTGCCTGCTCTTATCTAGTCAGAAATTGTTTTTTATAACTTTCCGCACTACCCCACACACAAAAAAAAACCCGCCCCCATCCAAGTTTGTCTCAGCGATCCGAGTCTGACTTTTAGAAAGTGGGCATTTCTTTGCTCTAAGAGTCTTTGTGTGCCTTTTAGTTTGACTCCAGCCTGCACTGGAGGCTGGGAGAGCACATTTGTGCATTCCCCAGAGACAGCTACAAACATTGGGCACACAACTGGAAAGACAGACCTCTGCCATTTGTGGACCTGGCTGGATAGATTGAAGGGAGGGGTTTTTACTCTGGGCCTCTGGAAAGCCAGATCATGGCCCCACTAAAGATTATGATCTACATTTCACAGCCCCATGGCAGACAGGACTGACATTTATGGGAGACATCTGTGGTTAAAAGGGAAAACTCTGAACCACCCCCACCTTTAAAAGCACACTACAGTATAACTACTGGTGTCATACTTCAGCAGGGTAGAGCTACACTTGTGGGGACGTGGGACCGGAGATCCTGGAACTTTGTGCTGCACGCTGCCAGAAAAATCTGTTGTGCACAAGGAGGATTACTGCCCTTGGAAGTAACCATGCACCCTTCCCAAATAGTGGCTGGCCTGTGCTGACTACTTGCTGCTATGTGGTACCCTGAAGTGTGCTCCCCAAGGGCTTGTTAGCTTCCCTCAGTTCTCTTGTGGAGTTCTCGGGGACATCAAAGACCTCCTGCGAGGGCCTCACTACCTGTGACACCTGGAGAGCGGTGCCCTCTTAAGGGCCCACATCGTCTGCTGGATCCCAACTGGTAGTGCGGTCTGTGTGTGGTATTAAGTATTGGGCCTGGAGACTAGATTGACTTATGTAGAGCTCCATAAGTACTGTCTGCATCCAAGGAGTGTGGCCTCTGCATCGTGGGACCTCAACACGCATATGTTTCTTATTGGTGGTGAGCAGATTTACCGATTGTGGGACCCCGCATGACCTCTTCGTTGATCATGCTGCATCTCTCTTGTGTGACAAGCTGAATAGAAGCTCATTTCATGCAGTCTCCGATACACAGGTTGCAACCCTTGGCGACGAGGGAGTACCCATAGTAGTGCCTCATTCTACCTCATATGGCACTGCTGAGCTTGCACCTGTGTGTTTCACCGAAATTGTCTGGTGCAATCCATATCAACGCACACCAGACAGTATGCCTCATTTCCAGGGAGGTATTAAATTTGCAACTCTTTGTTGTGTGTGACCATAATTGTCTGGTGTGACTCAGATCAATCCACACCAGATATTGTGCCTCATTACCAGGAAGTTCCGGAGGAGTGTATTCATGTTCCGTGGTGTCTGGATTGCCCGGGCACTACTTTTATCGATGTGTGTCTGATGGGCTGCCTCCTTCCTCCGAGAAGCTCCCCTGCTTCATCTCCCATTCATTGATTGTTCCTTTTTGTGCCCTCAATGCGATCAACCAACTGCCCTCTCCTCACCCAGCCCAAACGACTTTGTGTTGCTAGGTAGTATTGCCCAGACCAGGCCTGGGTGCTTAGAGTAATTGGCTGGGCTAAGGAACGCTTCCAAGAGTAATCGGAAGTGAGTCAAGAGACTGTGTGACCCTCCTGTGCTTTGTAGAACTGAACTGGTGCCAGAAGTCACAGGGTGGAATCCCTTGATTGATCGACTATCGCCCTCAACCTGCTTCTGCTCTGCATACCATCAATGAACTTCCGAAAAAGTGACCAAACCTTCTTTTGTCAACTGCCGCCTAATTGGCCCTGTTACCTACCCCCACTTTCCTCCCTGGGACCCTGACTAAGTGTTACTCTGGCCGTAATTGGCCTAGAATCAAGGGTGAAGGTTTTCTTTATCTCCAACCCATGGGTGTAGGGTGGTTGGGGTTAGATGAATGGTGGCAGAGGGCTTGGGCCATGGGATCTATGTGTGCATTATCAACTTACCTGCATAATAAGAGTGGCCCCACATCATGGTGCTGTGTGCATGTGTGTGCGAGTGTACTCCATACGAACCTGCCTGATATCCATGGTATCGCCTTTAGGTGCTGAGTGAGTGTATGGGATTGACTGCCTGTTATTAATTACACTCTACGGCAGTGTTGCTTCACAGGTTGTTTCCCTGCCAAAAGAATACTGCATTTGACATTGGTTTTAAGCTGTGCAGCCTTGGCCCACTGTGCTTTTTAAAAGTGTTGTAATTTTCTGTGTGAACACATTACTGATATTGTTGTGATCAAAGGTGAATTCATAATAATTGCCATGGTGGGCCTTGTTCTGAAAACATTTTGCAGTGCATTAGGGAGCCCAATCTTTCCCAAGGGTGCATATTAGTGATGTAGTTTTAACACAGTTGGGCCTAGTACACCTAGTGATATTTCCGAGTGCAACTTATGTCCAGAAAAACATGATGTTTATGTTGTGTTATTTAATGTGTGTGTTGAATACAAACTGTTTTTACATATACCACGTGTGAAGTCTCAGAGTATTTATTGTGTGATAGTGCTGTGCAAGTGCTTTATACTTTGCCTCTGTGATAAGCCTGACTGCTCAATACCAAGCTACCAAAGGGTGAGCAAAGATTATACAGTGAATGTGAATACCCACCCCTGATGGGAGTGGTAGGGTCTGCCTGGCTAGGGCCTCACCTCAGCCAACCAGAATGTGTCAATTCCAACAGTGAGGCACAAGTCATAGTTTCTTCAGTTCACAATAGCTGGTGAATTCTTCAGTTAATGGTAACTGGGGATTTCTGTGTTTTTTTTGTTTAAAATGTTGTTTTAACTAACATTTTCACTTAACTATAACATAACTTTACCATTCGTATTCTTCAGTGAATTTGTAAGGTTTTTATTTCATGTAAAGAAACATATTATTACCATACCTAACTATAACGTCACTTTAAACTTCCTTTGCTTTCTATTACCATATGTACCTATGCAATCACAGTGACTGATTGGTTGCAGTGCTTGGCTTGCATCCAACCATCTGTGGGTGCCTGCGCCCAGCCCCACCAGGTGGCTAAACCCCTGCTTGTGGTCCTTTTAATTTTTTTGACTATTTTCTCAATCCATCAAGTCTCATGCAAGAGTCTTTCTAAAACTAGTGTTTCTGCCTCTTCTCTCACAAGACACGCTCAGGAGCACAGAGGCCATGGAGGCTACAGAGAGTCACCCATCAGATCTCAGTGCCCTAAAACATTCTTTTTTCAAATTTTACCTGTGTGGTTGGTCCCTCATGGATCTCCCACAAAAGGGCTAGGGGGCATGGGGATCCCTCCCATACCCCCTTTCACATTAATTATTTTTTATTTTTCAGGAGATGGTGACCTAGTCCCCTGTAATGAGGGCCACAACATTACAGTTTGTTATGTGGCCAAGCAATCAGAGCTAGAGCTCTTGCAGATCCCATGGGAACCTTTCACTCCTGTGAGAGAGAGATAGTCTATGGGGGAAAAAGCCCTCATGGCCAATAGGATCTCTTCATAATATTATTTAAAATTGGATACACACGTAAATCTCTCAAGACTCTAGCTTACCAAACTGTGTAGATCTCTAGAACTTTAGAACCTCAAAAACTACTCAACATATTTACACCAAATCACAAAAAGCATGCTTTCTTGGTAAAGATCTGTCTTTCTGTCAACTTTGGTGTATTTCTGTTCAGCCGTGTTGGCTGTAGCTCTGACTTAAATTCCCAATGGAAATTGTAAGGAAAAATGACATTATGGGACCCTAATCTTTTTCTTAGCCCTGACTTCATGGATCACCCCAAAAAGTTCCAGGAAGGAGCTAAGGTGAATTAGCTTTTTTTTGTGGAATATTTTGCAAAGATTTGTCAAACAGCTCCAAAGATATTAGCAAAAGAAGTTGCTACCTGTCAAATAATTTGCTTGGCCATACTCTGATATCTATAAATTGTGAACCTTAATTTCCCCAAAACTACTGAACAGATTCCACAATAGTTCCAAACACACTCTTTCTGGGAATAGATCTCGCTTTTAGCCAAATTTTGTGTAATTCTGTTTAGACCTTTTCCCTGAAGTGCTGTTCAATTTTCTGTAGAAAACTGCATAGGGAAAATGCATTCCCTCCCTCACCCCTTATTCCTCGGCCCTCACTTAACAGATCAACATGAAACGTTCCAGTAAGGCGCTCAGGTGAATAAGACTTTTTTAGGAATTGTTCCGAAGATTTGTCAAATGGCGCAAAAGTTTTCAGCAAACTAAAAATGTATTTCCTATGGCAAAATAGACCTAACTATAACAACCCAGTGGCAATGGCCGATGGATTTTGTTTTTATATATATGTATATATATCCAACACTAAGCGCAGGAACCCTTTTGGGAGCAACCACACACAAACTCAGGGACGAACTCCTTTATTTCAAATACTTGGCAGCAGGCTTTCAAAAGTGAGGTTCTCCAAACAAGTAAAATGCCAAATGCATTTTGAGAGCAGAGGCTCTCTTTGTCAGTGGCAAAGTTCATTCAACTGCTGGAGCTCTCCCCTTTAGTGGTAAGTCCCCGCCCTCTGGGCGTGTGCAGATCAGTGGCATTTCTGGGATCTGAAGTCCTTTAATTCGGTGGGGTGCTCTCAGCGAAATGGATGCAAATTTAAACCACAGTGGGTATGAGGGTTCCTGCGCTTAGTGTTGGATTTATTAGGGCCGCCTGGTCGTGGGAGCAACCTGCTGCTGACGCAGAGCCAGCTCTTAATTACAGAGGAGGATGTGGACATGAACATCTTGGGGCTCTGCAGGGGAAGCCCCTTGAACACTCCATCAACTACTAAGAAGCAAGGCAGGCAGACAACAGAGATGTGCCCTCATACCCACTGTGGTTTAAATTTGCATCCATTTCGCTGAGAGCACCCCACCGAATTAAAGGACTTCAGATCCCAGAAACGCCACTGATCTGCACACGCCCAGAGGGCGGGGACTTACCACTAAAGGGGAGAGCTCCAGCAGCTGAATGAACTTTGCCACTGACAAAGAGAGCCTCTGCTCTCGAAATGCATTTGGCATTTTACTTGTTTGGAGAACCTCACCTTTGAAAGCCTGCTGGCAAGTATTTGAATACATATATATATATACATATATATATATATATATATATATTTATATATATACATATATATATATATATATATATATATATATATATATATATATATATATATATATATATATATATATATATATATATATATATATATATATATATATATATATATATATATATATATATATCCTACTGGTGGTCCTCAGTAGGTAGTTATAGTTAGGTCCTAGTTTCCATAGGAAAAGCATTTTTTGACTTGGCTGTAACTTTGGCGTTGTTTCACCAATCTGCATGAAATTTTAACCAAAAAGTTTCCTAGTGGGTACTATTGATTGGGAAAGTTTGGGGGTGATCCGTGTAGTGGAAACTGAGAATTTAGGGCATGAAATAAGGTTGCAGTTGTAAGGAATCTTTAGTTACCTCTACAGCCCGAACTGCTGAAAGGAATACACCAGATTTGGCAGGGAGGTAGATGTCGGCTCAAGGAAGTGCATTTTGCTTACTTGGTGTATATCCGTTCAGTAGTTTTTGAGAAATTTAAGTTTAAAATTATAATGATATCTCTGGCCACAAAGGTTTTGCGATAAATTGCGAATGCACGTGCCAACGGGAAAGCTCTGATTGGCTTGACGCAATCTGAACAGAAAGTTGTGGCTGCCATTTAAGCTATCATGAATGTTTCCCGGGGCTGAAAATCTGGGTGAGAGTTCACTTAAGGGGTCATGGAGATACTCTGACCACATGGTTGAGAAAATGAGTTGTTAGTGACAGAAGTTATATGTCCAAAATTCATGTTTTTTATCCACATGTAATATACGCAACAAAGCCGTGACCGCCAGCAAGGCCCCATGTACCATTGAGGGGACTATCTTTGTCATAGTGTATATTGGTGAAAATATAAAAAAATATATCAATGAATCATTAGTATGTATTGTTAAAGAGCTATTGATAAATGTTTTTATAGAGTTATTTTGAAATGTAAGTATAAAATTATAATGATATCTCTGGCCACAAAGGTTTTGCGATAAATTGCGAATGCACGTGCCAACGGGAAAGCTCTGATTGGCTTGACGCAGTCTGAACAGAAAGTTGCGGCTGCCATTTAGTCTATCATGAATGTTTCCCGGGGCTGAAAATCTGGGTGAGACTTCACATAAGGGGTCATGGAGATACTCTGACCCCATGGTTGAGAAAAGGAGGTGCTAGTGACAGAAGTTATATGTCCAAAATTGATGTTTTTTAACCACATGTAATATTCGCAACAAAGCCGTGACCGCCAGCAAGGCCCCATGTACCATTGAGGGGACATCGTGACTATCTTTGTCATAGTGTATATTGGTGAAAATATAAAAAAATATCAATGAATCATTAGTATGTATTGTTATAGAACTATTGATAAATGTTTTTATAGAGTTATTTATATATTGAGTTACCTACTGTGATGGATAGAATTAATTATCTAGTTTTCATTTTTTAATGTGGTGCTGGCAGTTTAATTCCTGCTTTTGCTTGCTGCTTTCGCAACGTACCCGTGGGAATCGCGATGACCGATGTCATTGCAATCTCCACCCTCACCACGAACATGGAAAATTGGTTTTAGAGATGGTTGTTCTAGAAATAAAGTAGAAAAACATGAGTTTGAAGTGTACAGTAATAAACCTCTAGTGTGTAGAATGTTGTAATGTGTATGCATAAATGTGTTTTCACTTTATGGGAAAGGAACGACCATCACGGTTAATGACGTCGTTGTGATGTCCTGAATAACCGCGAGAGTGGGAAATAGGTCTGAGAGATGGTTTTTAAAGAAACCCAGTACAAAAATATGAGTTTAAACATGCTTTGAAAGAAGTATGTATATAGTGATCTGTGTAGGGCAATGTTCAGAATGTTTTTTTTTTACAAATTATTTTTGGATGTGTTCGAGGCCATTGAATGTCTGCTTTTGTATTCCGTATTCATGACGTGTTCACTGGGATCACAATGTCATCATGAAGATTCTCAAAAACAAAAGAAAAAAAATACCCTTTAGGAAAAACATCACAATATTTTGTGTACTAGGATGGCTCTGACAAGAGCGGTTCTGTTAGTTGTGTGTATTAGACATAAGTACGGATGCAGAGTTTCAGGTTACTTAGAAACATCCTGATGCTTTCATCTGTAAAGTGCACTCCATCAATTCTATAAATGCTATACATGTCAACACGCAGATTGCTTTTATAGATAAAGGCCATGCGATGGTCACTGAGGAATACAAAAACAGTTTTATTAACAAGTGTCCTGGCTTCTGTGGACTGAATGAATTTGACCACTTCCATTTCTGTCTTTGGCATATATTAGAGTCCACCAAGAGAGTGTAAGGGAAAAGCGACATCAGTTTTGAAAAGGTTTCTTTCATTAGGATTTCCAGCCCTACCCCAGTCAATGTGCCAATGCAGCTGCCACCACAGTGCACAATCATGAGGTGAGGAACTTGGGGATCCATATTGGATTTAACCAAAGCCAGCAACTGATTAAACATTAACCCTCTCTGTCCAAACCATGTAATCTGTGCATCTGACAAACTCAAGCCCATGTCAATACCCCTCCAAATTTCAGCCTCTTTAGCCCAATAGAAATAGCTGTGGCCTACGTAGGAGATTATGTTGAGGTCGTGCTGGCGGGCGACGTGAGCGAGGGGGGCCATGTAGACATTGAACAGCATCAGGCTGAGGGATGAGCCCTGGGGTACGCCGCTGATGATGTTGGTGGCTTTGAAGCGAAAGGGGGGAGGCGGATGCTCTGGGTTCTGCCGGAGAGGAAGGATGTGGTCCAGTCCAGGGCCTTTTCTTGGATTCCAGCTTCTTGGAGGCTGTTTTTAGTGTGCGTTGGCAGACCGTGTCGAAGGCATCTGACAGGTCCAGGAGGATGAGGGCTGATGTTTCGCCGTTGTCTAGTTGGATCCTGATGTCGACTGTGGCAGCGATAAGGGGTGTCTTGGTGCTGTGGTTTTTTCAGAATCCGGACTGGGATGGGTCTAGGATGTTGTTGTCCTCGAGGTAGCGGGTCAGTTGCGTGTTGACGATTTTCTCGATGACCTTCGCTGGAAACGGGAGCAGGGAGATGGGCCGGAAATTCTTGAGGTCCTTGAGGTCTGCCTTGGGCTTCTTGAGAAGGGCATTGATTTCGGCGTGCTTCCAGCTTTCCGGGACAGTAGCTGTCACAATGGAGATGTTGATTACTTTCTGTTGTTGGGGTGCCATGGCTGCGTCTGCTTTGTTGAATATGTGGTGTGGGCAGGGGTCTGACGGAGATCCTGAGTGAATGGAGTTCATGATCTTGCGTGTTTCGTCGTTGTTGACGTTGGTCCAGGAGGTCAGGCGGTTGATGCAGGTGGTGTTCATAGGGGGGTGGAGTCTGACGATATCAGGGGGTCGTGGTGGTGTTGAAGCTGTGGTGGATGTCAGCGATCTTGTGGTGGAAGAAGGTGGCCAACAAGTCGCACAGTTCTTGTGAAGGCGGGATGTCGTTGGAGCTGGGTTTGGAGAGTACCTTCACGATGCTGAAGAGCTCTTTGCTGTCGTTTGCATTGTTGTCCAGGCGAACTTTGAAGGAGGAACACTTGGCTAATCTGATGAGATGGTGATGTCTGCGGGTGGCGTCCTTGTGGGCTGCATGGCTGTCGGGTGTTGGTTCGTGGAGCCATTTCTTCTCCAACTTCCAGCATATCCGTTTGAAAGTCTGGAGTTCTTCGGTGAACTAGGTGGCTTCTTGCTGGTGCGGCTGTTGGAGGGTTTCTTGAGCAGTAAAAAACATAATCAAATCAAATCAATCAAATCAAATCAAATGCCATAATCAAAAGAAGTTGGCATTTAATTAGAAAAGACCCCATAATCAGTACCTAATAAACCTACAATAACATACAGCAAGGGTACCTCATGAAAGATGTTTTAGTCAAGAATGATCCAAGTGGCCCACTAACAAAGAGTACATGGCTAAATCAGAGTCTAGGGTTCCACAAGTGCAAAACTTGTAAAGCCTGCCAGCACAGAGTTACCACAACAAGTTACAGGACTCCATTTGATGGGAAAGAGACGAATATTGACAAATAGTTGAACTGTAAAATGGATCATGTAGTCTATGTGCTGGAGTGCCCTTGCAACCTGAAATATATAGGAAGCGCGATCCTGCAGGGACATAAAAGTGTGCTCTAGCACAAAGGAGCTATCAAAAACAATGACTTGTCATATCCAGTGGCCCGCCATTTTAATGAAACTCTAGGGACCTAAAATACTTCCTCATAGATTCAATTCCACCAAACAAAAGAGGTGGTGATCAGGAGAAAGCACTTCGCAAACTCGAAATGCTATATATTTTAAATCTCGACACCAAACATCCTAAAGGTTTGAATGCTACAGAGGAGCTACATGTGAGCTTAATCAGTTAGAAAACAAGAATCAATTAGGGCACTTTGACAAAACGAGGGAAAACAGTGACTAATTTCTTCCATAACTAAACTTTCTGTTCAAAGAGATGTATAGTCGAATTTTAACCACCAACTCCATCCCTATTTTAACACACTTAGCTTGATAAGTTTGGACATATTGTTTTTATTAATTAGCACAAAACACTTTTTGTACCCATTATTTGCACATAGGAGCACTTTAATACAAACAGGGGTGGTTATTACAAACTAGTACACTCTACAGAAAGTCTGACAACAATATAAACAAGGTTTGTGTACCTAGATTGAGTATAATAAATGGAACAGCCAACTTGTGAGCATTATTTAGGTTCTCCGAGTGGTACGCCAAGATTTCCAAAAACAACACTAGACAAACTGAATGAAAAATGGTACATTGTAATGTTTCCTTGATCTATGGTTTTTTGGCATCAAAAACCAAAGTTTTTACATGCGATTCTAAGTAGTGCTACCGCAATTTTACACAAACCAATTCTGTATGCGAATGTCTGCTATTAAGTAGTATTTATATATTTAACAAACAGTGTTTTTTATGTATTCATTTAGTTATAAAATCATGTACATGTCGCAACTGAATCTGTCACAAACATGCAATTATGTAAAATGTATGCCATAAAAAACTATTCAAGCCCTACCATTTCTATGTCTATGACTAAGCCTGTTGTTAAAATGCACTGGTCACTTTAAATAAATCACACAGCAAAAAGTGGTAAGAAAAAAATGGTATTTAAATAACTGATTCAGCTAAGAGTGCATCATATGATCAAGTACCCTGTGAGGGACAAAATGCGTCATGGCTACTGTGGTCTGTTGGGAGCAGTAATAAAATAACAAAGGAATGAATCCCGGTGGTCCGTGCTCTTTCTTTCGTGGGGAGAAGGCGAAACAAGAAGGAGTGTTTTTGGATATATATATGTGTGTGTATATATATATATATATATTTATATATTCATCACCAAAAAGCTCTTGTGCTTAGGAAGGTCACTCACGGCATCCCCGCCATTCAGCTTGTTCACCTCTTCCAGCCTGCACACCCTTTCTCCGGTAATTGTAATGAATCCCAACGCGTTTCGAGGCTACTACGCCTCTTCATTAAAGGGACATTATAGAAGCTACAGGAAACTTGCCTTCCTTTTCCATAATTTATTATTCTGATATGTCGAAAAAACACCGCCCTCAGTGGGCATGGCTAATTGTGTTCACCATCAAGCATGATGGTATATGCAGTCCATATGGTGAGTTATTCATCTTCCTTCAGTAGGTTGCATGCTCCTGTGTCAGTTCTAAGTCCAATTTTCACCTTTAGTAGGAAAGGAGAAACAGGGTTGCTCAGCTGTTCAATACCTTTGGAACGTCGTGCCACAGCGCGAGGAAAAGTTCCCCACACGGTGATGAGGATGTAAAGACACAGTTACCCTTGGCCGTGGGAAGGAGCAACGCTCTGTTCACAGATACAACAGTGTGAAGCAGAGATGCCCGTATATATATATTCATCAAAAAGGTGCCGGTCTAAGTCCTTTCAAAAGTAAATCAAGTTTTATGCCGCTTATGCCAAAAGATTCCATCGACATTTTCCATGACTGTGTAAATAATGATATCAAGAAGCTTTATCAATTCACCAAAGGCAAAAAAAGAAAGAAGATGAGGGGGCGCTAGAGGGCGCACTGCAGCATGGCCGCACTGCTGTGAGTCTCCTGCAGCCTGGAGCATTGATCCGCTCATTGATCCTTCTGATCGTCGCCTACTTCTACTCTGACCCCGGATCCTTGGAGGAGGTACCGCTGGCCGCACTCGGTCCAACTCCTGCGAGAATTGGAGCTTCCTGGCCGGCGCTACAGGTGGTTGAAGATACCCCCGACGGACGCTCTGGAGGGGAGGTGCTCTGCAGCCCGGCGTTCCTCTCTACTCGAGCCCGCGGCGCCACACGTGGGGTAAGGGCCCTGACTCGGGTCTCTCGGAGAGACTCCCTGGCGAGGCACTCTGCTGCGGATGGCGGTTGTGGCCAGCGCTTGGGTCCTGCACGGGCTTGTGCGGGGCTCTGCTGAGGGTGCTGCGCTATGCTGAGGCGGAGACGGCGCATCGCGGTCACTGGACTGCTGGCCGTTGCAGGTGGCGGCAATTGTACAGACGGGAGTGGCGGGGTGCCTGCGCCTGCTCGTGCCCCCGGCTGTATTGCATCGGTGCCCGCCTTGGAGGTTTGCTGGACAGCTGCGGTGGTGGGGGCAGCGGTGATGGACAGCGCTGAGAGGGATTACCGGCCATATCGCTGAGGCGCTGCACAGGCGCTGATTGGCGCCATTATCATCACCGGAGCTGTAGGCTGATGGACACGGCCGTGGGGGATGGTCTTTTGCTGCTGTTGACCCTCATTTGTGAGTGTGCACGCTAGTACACTAGCTGTTTGGACGGACTGCCGCTTGTCTTATCCTGCTCTCTAATACATGCTGCTTGTTCTGGGGCATGTTCATCTGACGGCTAGGCAACGTCGCTACTCTTGGTGTTGGGTCCTGCACACTGCCCTTGGAGCTGCTCGGAGATGGAGCTTACTTTCCCGCACTTTTGTGTATAGGGCTGGGTTACTGTTGTGCCCACACGGGACTACCTCACCTGCTACCGTGGGGGCTATCCACTGCTAATTGAGGAGCGGTCATTTTTGGTGACTGCCAGGAGGGGTTATTCCCTGTGTAATATGTCTGAATTTTGCAGGGGCCTGATCATCGCAGCCTGGTTTGGGACTCTTGTGTGCTGTGCGTACTGGCCTGGGAACGGAAGACGCACCGTTTGGATCACGTGGCGGTAAGGCCTGAAGTCTTTTTGATCCTCATTGTGGACCTTTGTGGGTGCTGCCGCAGTTTGCGGGCATGTTGACATGGGGAAACCGGATAATAAAAAGCCTAAACTGTCCTTTGATTCTATGGCGGCCAGGAGGGGTGCTCGTCTTGCACAGGAGGCTGGGAGCTCGCGATCCCCTTGCCCGCCTGTCGCTGACGTGGCTCCGCAGCCTGTTGCCCCGGACTTCCAGCAGATGATGCAGGAAATGCGGCAGGGATTCGCCACCATCGTGGACAAGGTGGATAAATTATCCTCGCGTATGGACGCAGTTGTGCAAAAACTTGATGTGCATGAGGAACGCCTCACAACGGCGGAACAACGCATCTCGGATCATGATGATACTGCAGCTTCTCATACGACTCAACTTGCGAGAATGGAGAATATCCTGCGGGTGATAGCTGCCAAGAACGAGGAGTTGGAGGCGAGAAGTCGGCGTAACAACGTACGCGTGGTGGGCGTACCGGAGACAACGAATGTGGGGAAGATGGAGACGTATGTAGAGAGACTCCTGGTCGGTGCGATTGGAGCGGAGGCGTTCTCTACGCAATTCATTGTGGAGCGGGCACACCGTTCCCTTGGTCCACGGCCGGCCACGGGTGCCCCACCGCGCCCTATCATTGCGCGCCTCCTAAACTACCGGGACCGTGATGCGGCTCTTAGGGCGGCTCGCACTGCCCGTACGCTTTCCTTTGAAGGGGTCAACTTCACCATATACCCAGACTTCACGCCGGTGGTGCAGGATCAACGGCGCAAATTCCTGGCGGTAAAGAAAAAACTTAGAGAGCTGCAGGTGGACTATGCTCTGCTGTACCCCGCAAAGCTGAAAGTGACTCATCAGGCAAAGCAGCATTTTTTCACGAACCCACAACAGGCGGAGGACTTTGTGAAGCGCCTCAGGCGAGAACGAGCTGCGAACGATCGACGAGCTGAGGAGGGACAGGAGGGGTTCCAATCGGTGGAGGAGGACGCCTGATCCTGCCACTTTCTGTGCGGTGGCTGCTATGCATTCTTTGAACGGATATGTGGATGGCCGCTACCGTTGACTGTACTCTCCAGGCCTTGTACTTTTGATGATTGCTGAATGGGTTACCGGATTGGGCCAAGTGAGCGCTACTGAGGGTCGCTGAGGGAACGATGGCTGATGATGGTAACACGCTCCGGCCACCCACCCCCCCCACTGCGCCTGGGCCGTGCATACGACCTACGAGAAGGAGCATGGTGTGGTGTGAGGGGGTGGTCATGTGCACCTCTGGAGGGCACCCCGAAGGGAATGCCCCACTTTTGTTGAGGTTCTTTTTTAAAATGTCTTGTTGGGTGACTGAGGGGATGGGTGGGGGGGTGGATGGGGGTCCTGACAGGTTGGGGTTGGTCAGGTGGGAGGGGGGGAGGCACTGCATCTACAGTGCGTGTTCCACTTGCAATTTGGAGTTGGGGCGATGCTGGATGCGACTGTACATCGGTCATGACTGCTTATTGGGATTGCTGTTTTGGTCCGTCCGAGACCGCACTGGCTCTGGCATGTCTACATGCGTGTGGGGGAGGTCCTTTTCCTCCTGCTCGTTGTTGTCTTTGCCGTGAGGGAAGAGGTGGTCGACGGCGGGGTCCCCCTGATACGAACATTGTCAATGCCAGTAGGATGTTACATGCAGAGTATGCGTTGTTGATGGGGCTGACTGCGTGTCTGTTGCACGTGTGTTGTTGTTTGGGGCTGGGAGGGGGGCGTTTGGTTCTGGGGATGGAAGAAGGCAGAGATGGATGTGGTGTGAAGCCGAAATGGGGGGTGGGGTGTGCGACTGTCACGGTCAACTGCTCTGGGCCGGGGACGCGAGATTGTCCAATGGTTAAGTATGTCCCGTTGCACATTGATCCCGGGTGATGCCAGATAATGTATTAGATAGGATATCGATCTTGTCCTGGAATGTGCGTGGGCTCAATGATGCCAGGAAATGTAGGAATGTACTACAATATCTAGATAGACATGCAATACAGATAGCGTTACTGCAAGAGACGCATCTGCGTCGGACGCCTGAGCCTACATTTGGAGGGAAATCGGCCACAGTGAGGATGTTTTCGTCATACTCATCATACGCACGTGGGGCTGTTATACTGATTAAGAAATCACTCTCATTTCAGGAGTTGGGAGTGCGGGTGGACCCAGAAGGGAGATATGTGTTATTGTGGGGGAGGCTTGGGCAGGTCACTGTGCTCTTTGTAAATTGTTATGCACCGAATGTTGATACGCCTGCTTTCTTTCTTACACTCTGGGGTTATGTTATTGCTGTGGAGGCCTTGCACATTGTCTGGGGGGGTGACTTCCATTTGGCAATGCGGGCACTGGAGGATAGATCGGAAGGGAGCTCTCAGTACAATGTACAAGCAAGAGATGTGTTGCAGGGCATTGTGGAGGAGGCAGGCCTGGTAGATAGCTGGAGATATGCTCACCCGGGGGATAGAGAGGGTACGCACTTCACGGCGCAGGCTCGCACCTGGGCGAGGCTGGACTATGTGTTTCTGTCACGGGGACTTGTGGTAGGGTTACATGAGGTGGTACATCTCCCCAGAATGTACTCGGACCATTGCCCGGTTAAGGTTATGCTGTCAGTGCCGGGGCTTCACAGACCGCGGCCACCCTGGAGGCTCTTTCCCTCTGCCCTGCTAGATCCCATTTTCAAGGCGGAGCTTGGGGAGGAAGTGGAAGCGTTTTTTCCAAGGAATAGGGGGTCTGTAGATAGTGTGGAGGTGATATGGGAGGCATTTAAGGTGACGATCCGGGGTGTCACTATCTCCAAGAGCTGTGGTGTGCTTAAGACAATTGTTCGTACTCTTGTAGGGTTGGAGGCTGACTTAAAACTACTGGAACGTAGGATGCAGGCTGGGTCTGACCCCGAACTTATGCGTCAGTTTAGGGACAAACTGTCCGAGTATGAAGAGGAAGCGGCCAGGGAGGTAAAGCACAGGGGGAAATACTGGACGGCGAGGAGGTACTGCGAGGGTGAGAGGCCTGGGAAGGTAGTTGCCGCGCTCACGAGACACCAGAGGTATAGCGCAGATGTGTTGGAACTGGTCTTGCCGGATGGTACACGTTGCCGGGACACGAAGGAGATACAGGAGATGTTTGTGCAACACTACACGCAGTTATACACTACACAGCAAGCGGAAGGAGTGAGATATGGGGGATTTCTAGATGATATGGCGCTCTGCTGGCTATCGGACGATTATAGGGCGTTCCTTGGCAGGCCCCTTGAGGTAGAGGAGATCAGAAGCGCCATCATGTCTCTGAATAATGGGAAAGCAACGGGGTTGGATGGGCTTCCTGCCGAGTTTTACAAATGCTATGTGGATACTATGGCTCCGGTGCTCAGGGAGGTCTTTGTGGAGTCCCTTGAGGTGGGGATACTACCAGGGTCCATGAGGGAGGTGGCTATCACCTCATTACTTAAACCTGGCAAGGATCCCCTAGATGTGGGGTCCTACCGGCCTCTCTCATTGCTTAACTGCGACGTCAAGGTATTGGCGAAGGTTTTGGCGACACGGCTCTCAGCGCTTATGCCCGTCATTGTATTGCCGGATCAATCCGGGTTTGTGCCTGGGCGGGCAACTTCGCATAATCTTCGAACGTTGTTCTCCCTGATCCCGACGATAGCTCCGGACCTCCCTGTGGCCGCCGTTTTCCTGGACGCCACGAAAGCGTTTGATTCTGTGGAATGGGGTTACCTGATAGATGTTTTATGTAGAATGGGGTTTCCTCAGATCTTTATTTCATGGGTCAAACTGTTGTACACTGAGCCAGTGGCAAGGGTGGTCGTGAATGGTGTGCTCTTCCCCCAATTCCCAATCACGAGGGGGACCAGGCAGGGCTGTCCTCTTTCTCCCCTTTTATTTGCTATTGCCATAGAGCCTCTTGCATGTAGAATTCGCCAATTGCATAAACAAAGCACGTTTAATTGATTTCAGCGCCAAATAGGGATTTCTCTATATGCGGATGATGTTACGTTATATGTGAGAGATCGGCAGGCGAATCTCAATGCACTACTACGAGAGCTTGTTGCATTTGGAGGTATCTCTGGTGTACATATTAATTGGCAAAAATCTCAATTTTTCCCGCTCACTGCAGCGGTTCACCGATTCCCGCTGGACTACCCTCTGGAATGGTGTGATTCGGATCTGCGTTATTTGGGCATTGTGGTGTCTCTGGACAGGGAGGAAACTATTAGGCTTAATTATGGCATCGCTATCACCAAACTGGCGGATAACATCACCAGATGGATGTCCTTACCTCTGTCTATGGCGGGTAGAGCGTCACTAGTAAAAATGGTGATCCTACCCCCTCTTCCTGTACTTATTTCAGAATATTCCCTATCACCCGGGGGCGTATTTTTTTAAACGTCTCCGTTCGGAGCTGATTCGTCTGTTCTGGGGGGGCAAACAACCGAGATTAGCATGGTCTACCTTAACGCTGCCCTATGATAGAGGTGGCTTTGACGTCCCTGATTTAGAACTTTATTATGTGAGCGCTCAAGCGCATTATGCATATCACTAGATGCGTCCCACACCATTTATGCCTCAGATAGCTGCTGAACAGTGGGTTGCACATCCTCTGCCATTTGAGGGCATGGTGATGGGAAATATCGGTGATGTGGATACACACCGGACGACGGTGACTTGCACGGTCGATGCTTGGAAGCGTGTTGCGAAGGCCTTAGATCTCGCTTTCCTCTACTCACCTGCGCTGCCCCTGGCTTATCATCCTGCCCTGTCCTTGTTACAGGAGACAGGGTTTCAGCGCATGTGCAAGCGTCTTGGGACGCTCGCATGGGGGGATCTGTTCTGCGAGGGCTGTTTTCGGACCCATGAACAGTTTTTTGGGGGAATGGAGTATTCTCCTTTAGATATGTTTTATTATGTTCGTTTACGGCAGGGCCTGCGGACGCTGCTGCCTGACTTCCCCAAGGAACCGGGAGTGGCTTTACCGCTTCATGTGATGTTAATTTCCGACGGACGTCACCTGGTCTCTAAATTATATGGCACCATCAGGAAACAGGGAGATGCACCGGCTAGTCGTGTGCGCGAACAGTGGAACGTTGAGCTCGGCACCGCCATATCTGATGAGCAATGGGCCTACTGTTGTGGCGTGACTGCCAATATCTCAACTAGCTGCCATCTAAAAATCATACACTATAAATTCATACAAAGATTCTACTATACTCCGGCTAGAAAATTCAGATTCCGATTAGCGGAGGACGATAGGTGTTCTCGCTGCCGGGCAGCGGGGGCCGACTTCCTCCATCTAGCGTGGGAATGTGGGGCCATTTATGAGTATTGGGTACAGGTCCATGACGCCCCACAGGTCATGACTGAAGATGCGGTGTTGCTTGACCCCGTAGTAATGCTTTTGGGGTATACTAAGGAGGTGCCGACACTTTATCGTAGATTTGTAGACGTGGTTCTACTGCTGGCAAAACGGCGTGTGGCCTGCTGTTGGGGTCGGGGCAGAGTGCCACAATTCAAGGAATGGCTGGGCGATGTCATTTATTGTCAGGACCAGTACAATGTATATGCCGACATGATGCCTGTCCGCTGTAGGCCGAAAGACTTCTGGAGCCTACACTGACGTGTGCATGCTTTAGTCCTGCAATACTGTGGTTCCTAAATGTTCTATGCTGATGTGTTGTACACCGCTTACTTGCAGAATATCTGTTTTTGCATTGTCTATATTGTACTGTGTCCAGGCATGGAAACTTGGTTCTTACCATCTGCTGCTGTAATGTATTGTCTCTGTATCTATGCTTGACTCGTATATGCACCACTGATGTTACCTGCTTTTTCTTCCAATAAAGGTTTAAAAAAAATAAAAAAAGAAAAGAAAGAAGATCCTGCATACAAAACGTCAATATATGAAGCTAATGAAAAAATTGGGCGATAATCATGGAATTGTAATTAAAAACTCTGACAAAGGGGGCAACTTGGTTATTTGGCCAAAAAACGATTATATACAAGAAGCCAATAGACAATTAAATGACAATATTTGTTATGAAAATCAACTCAAAAGGATTATGCAAAAGCGGAAGAGACTCTGTATAAGATGCTGGGACAATGGCATAGGGAGGGTTTAATTTCTTCTGAAGAATTTAAATTCTTGAATGTTGAATTTCCCGTTCTCCCAACCCTTTATCTAATCCCTAAAATTCATAAAGGGGTGAGCCCCATACCAGGAAGGCCCATCATATCGGCCATTAGAAGTATGGGTGAAAAAGCAGGAGAAAACATGGATTATTTCCTGCAGGATTTGGTATAAAGTCTACCTAGCTTTGTAAGAGATACTAGTCATTTCTTAGACAAAAGCAAAAATCTTAAATGGAATCCGAATATGCTCCTAATGATGTTAGATGTAGAGTCTCTTCACACAAGCATTGATCATTCTCAAGGATTGGCCGCTGTAAAAAGTTTTTTGGCTAATAGACCCATTGAGTACTATGAACATAACAAAATCATTATTTGTCTTATTGAATGGTGCCTGTATAACAATTTCTTCTTGTTCTGTAAAGATTTATTCAAACAATTGAGAGGAGTAGCGATGGGGGCCTGTTTCTCCCCCAGCTATGCGTGTTTACACGTTGGCTGGTAGGAGGAACAGGTCCTCGCAGCTCAACACAAGTCTTGGGTGGATCAGAACATTTACTGTTATTTGAGATATATAGATAATATTTTCTTCTTATGGCAGGGAAATGAGGATCATGGCACTCAAGTTTGTACAATATATAGATACTAATTCTTTGAACTTGCATTTTACCGCCAAAATACATAAGACACATATGCAATTCTTAGATGTAGAGGTTTATATTGATAATTCATCCATCGAAACTACATTACAAAGGAAATCGACCGCCGGAAATGCTACGATTCATGCTACCAGTATGCACCCAAAGCATTTAATACCCAGCATTCCGTACGGCAAGATCTTAAGACTAAAAAGAATATGTAGTACTACTAATGATTTTGACTTTTGCCTTAATGAAATGGTTACACGATTTAAAGCACGTGGATATACTGATTCAGTTTTAAAACAGGCTATTGACAAGGCCAAGCTTAGATCAAGAGAAAGTCTTTTTAAAACGAGTAATTCAGTAGAGACTGCAGCAGAAATACAAATTGTATCAACTAATTCTATTTGCACTAAAGAGTGTGCACAATAGATAACTACTTTCAGTAGCGAAGAAAGAAAATTTAGAAAAATTGGCCTATTATATTGACCGATACAGTGCCAAATTCCAGACTTTCACAAACTCCAGCTATCACATTTAGAAGAGCTAGTAACATGGGGACTGTCTTGGATAAGGCCGCCCCAGAATTAAAACAGAATACTTCCTGGCTCCAACCAACAAAGGGTTTCCGTAAATATTCCAGTTATAGAGCCTGTAAATTTGGTCTTAATGCAACTCATTATTCCACTCCTTTCTGTTCACAAGAAACACCCATTACCAGCAACTTCAGTTGTAAGACAGAGTATGCCGTATATGGTTTGACATGCACCTGTGGCTTGAATTACATTGGCAGTACCAAGCTACAGGTGCATGTCAGAATATTGCAACACTTAAGGGCCATCCTACATAGCGATCCGACCTATCCGGTGGCCCGCCACTTCAAAAGTTCAAACACAACAATGATGTGGCTTGCTTAAAATACTTTGTAGTGGGAGCCATTCCAAAGTTAAGGAGGGGTGGAAATTGTGAGCTATTACTAAGGCAATTAGAAACTAAAATGATTCTAGAGTTCGACAGTAAGTGGCCTAACGGTCTTAATAATACAGAGGAAATGCACCATTTCCTTTGAATAAATGTACTTCTGCACTCTATATTGACGCTGCATTTTTTTCTACTAAATTAATACAAACTACTTAATAGTTAGGATCCCTATTATTAAGTACAAGGAATTTGTTTGTGTATATAGATTTTTATATACTTTCTCATTGTGCTTACCTTTTGATACCATTTTTTGGATACTGTAACTTATATCGATTTCTATTTTTGTAAATATTTATACTGATTTATAATAATTGTTGACGACTGTCTGCATTATTTAAAGTTTGTACTGTTATGATGAATTTTAGAAGGTAATGATTTTTTATGTTTTTAACTGGATTTTATCTCAGGGATCTGATATATTTTTGTTACATACATTGATAGACTTCTTGAATTATGCAGTATGCACTTTTTTTGCTTCTTCTTTGCACGTACTTTTGCACAGTTTGCACTTTCAATTAATCACTGTTTTGCTATTTGCACCGTTGGATTGTAATATGTTTTAAGTGATTTTTGTAAAAAAAGTATTGCCATGTTATGTATATATTCGTGTGACATCTTCAATAATTATAAGACCACCAATTTAACTAATTTATGTAATCTATATAGAACTGTAGTTCATGTATTATACAGATAGAATTCAAAAGAACTACAAACGGATATATTTATATGATATATAATTAATGGCTTAATAGAAATATCTTTCTATTTCTAAATAACTCAAAAATCACTTGATATGTTATAAAAACATGCATAAAATTAAGAATTATTCTGTCAAAAAATTTCAAAACTAACAAAAAAATGAAAATAATTCACTTGTATGTTTTCACTTTCCATGATCATGTGACTAATGATGTAATGGACAGGAGTGTGTTCCACTTTAAGCAAGGATAAAAAAGCGACTAAGTTTATTGACAAGCACAGTGTGAACAAGGGCGATTCAGCCCGAAATGCGTAGCTGTTGTTTGTGGTGAAATAAAATAATCGTTCCTGTACCTGGTGGTCCGTCTCTTTCGTCGCCGGTGTGGCATGTTTGTTTGCTTGCTGGAAGTTGAGAGGAGCTGTTTGTTCATATATATATATATATATATATATATATATATATATATATCCATCAGCTGCAGTCTCTCAACACGCCGAACGGACGACAGAGAAAACCACGCAAGTGCAACGTTTCTTTTGGCACAGAGTTTTATTTAGGTATGAGTATACAAATCTGACGCGTTTCGGGCAGGTTTTGGATGGTCGGGGCCCGCCATGGACTTTTGGGGAGTAATAAAATCGGTTGTGCGGTTATTAACCTCATGCTGGGCGGCGTGAATTGACACTACTGCCCCTGCTGGAAAGTTCCCTGGATCTCCGAAGCAGAAGCAGTTTGGGGACCCGAGGAGGCGCTTTTGTTTTTTACAAGCAGGAAATCGGCTGCAACTCGTGAACTGTATTGCCACCCCCGCAAAAACTACTTGTTGACACACTCCCCCTGCAACACCTACCTAGACTCAACATCTTGCATTCTGGGTGTTGTGGTATACACACACTCTGTGAACTGACAACAGGTGAGCCAATATATTTTACATCCAATCCCACTCCCGAAAAAATGGGTCCGAGTCCACTCGCATGACAGGAGATGATGTTTATTGCCAATTAAAAGCGCAGACAAAGGAGTTGGTATTGTCCTTGAAAATTAACTAAGAGGGGATTACTGTGCCCAGAAACCACTGGACAGGGCAGACGCGTTTCAGCCTTTCTGCTTTCTTCAGTGCCTGTTTCTCCCCAGCAGCAATGAAACACCTGAGGGCCTGCTTACATCGTTGTTCGTCCTCTCCCATTGGAGTACTGCACTGGCCCTTCCTTCTCGGCTGACGAGTGCGCTGTTCCTGTTCCAAAATCCATGCCAGGTTATGTGTTTCCACGTAGCGGGGGCAATATACAGTGACTTGCCCACCGAACACCCTGTGGCATCCCAGATTTACTAGCCACGATCCTCTCGCACCCCAGCAGGCGACACAGGAAACAAAAAAGGTCAGTTTTACCCCTGTCACCTTCACGCAGTGAAATACTGCTTCCTTTCTCCCCAAACGGCAAATGCACACGTGCGCATTTTTCACCATTCGGGGGGGCTACACGCTGTATTTTTAGATACACAGTCCATATGTTCACAAGTAAGCGTGTTTCTCCTGAACGAAAGGGGGTCCCGGAAGCTGGTGCTTGCTCACCATTGAATATTACATCCAATCCCACTCCCGAAAGAATGGGTCCGAGTCCACTCGCATGACAGGAGATGATGTTTATTGCCAATTAAAAGCGCAGACAAAGGAGTTGGTAATGTCCTTGAAAATTAACTAAGAGGGGATTACTGTGCCCAGGAACCACTGGACAGGGCAGACGCGTTTCAGCCTTTCTGCTTTCTTCAGTGCCCGTTTCTCCCCAGCAGCGATGAAACACCTGAGAGCCTGCTTAAATCGTAGTTCGTCCTCTCCCATTGGAGTACTGCACTGGCCCTTACTCCTCGGCTGACGAGTGCGCTGTTCCTGTTTCAAAATCCATGCCAGGTTTTGTGTTTCCACGTAGCGGGGGCAATATACAGTGACTTGCCCACCGAACACCCTGTGGCATCCCAGATTTACTAGCCACGATCCTCTCGCACCCCAGCAGGCGACACAGGAAACAAAAAAGGTCAGTTTGACTCCTGTCACCTTCACGCAGTGAAATACTGCTTCCTTTCTCCCCAAACGGCAAATGCACACCTGCGCATTTTTCACCATTTGGGGGGGCTACATGCTGTATTGTTAGATACACAGTCCATATGTTCACAAGTAAGCGTGTTGCTCCTGAACGAAAGGGGGTCCCGGAAGCTGGTGCTTGCTCACCATTGAATATTACATCCAATCCCACTCCCGAAAAAATGGGTCCGAGTCCACTCGCATGACAGGAGATGATGTTTATTGGCAATTAAAAGCGCAGACAAAGGAGTTGGTAATGTCCTTGAAAATTAACTAAAAGGGGATTACTGTGCCCAGGAACCACTGGACAGGGCAGACGCGTTTCAGCCTTTCTGCTTTCTTCAGTGCCCGTTTCTCCCCAGCAGCGATGACACACCTGAGGGCCTGCTTAAATCGTAGTTCGTATATATATATATTACCTACTGGCGGTCGCCAGTAGGTATATATAGTTAGGATTTTTTCCCTATGGGATTTCTGAAAATTCTATGTCTAATAACTTTGGCGTTTGTGGACGGAATCGGCTTAAATTTTCAGGAAAATGGCACATTTTGTTTCTGAGCAGCCCCTGAAAATGTGGGGGGGGTTCGGCAAGGGGGGGCCGAGAAAAAAGGGGGGTCCCAAAACGCGTTTTTCCCATGTTAATTTCCATAGGGCGGTTGGCCTCACTTTTAGCCCGAACGGCTGAATGGATTTGCACGAAACTTGGCAAAATTGTAGGGACTGTTAGCCCGATGTGCCTTTGCTAGGTCTCAATATATGTGCTCCAGTGGATTTTGAGAAAATAATGTTAAAAAAAAGATATATATCTGTAACAGCGCTCCGGGTAGCGCTCCGGTTCGCGTACTTTTCGCGTAACGGAACTTTGCGATGCAAAGCTGATTGGCTCTCTGGTGTCTGTCAACATTCTAAACAGTCCGGAGCGGCCGCCATCTTGTCTCTCGGTAGGATCGAGAGACAAGAGGAGGCCAAAACAAAGGGGGAAATTACCATAAGGGGGCATAGTAGATCCTCGTTGACCCCCTAGGTTTTATGTGGAGGTTTTAAAAGGGCCCAGCAGGGCAAAAAAAAAGATTATTTTTTTTTTTTTGCGTGGTGAGCGCCTAGTCCGCGAACTGGAACGCGTTCTGGGCAGCGTACTATAAGGATAAAAGAATGATAGACTTTTCAAATACTGTATGTTAATTGTTTGTTGTTTTTGTTGATTTTTTTTGTTTTCTTTATTTTTAAAGCATTTTTTTTTATTTTGATTGTGTTTCATAATTCATTAAACTTTCTAACATTTCATTGTCAGAAATTTCAAAATTGTCATTGAATATATTTTGTATTCTATGAGGGTGTAAAATGTCCTCATTTTTAAGCAGGTTATCCACTGCTTCCACACATTGTAGTAGTTCCTGGTCCCTACTTTCATCCATAAATTCATTTTGATTTTCATCAATGTTTCCTTGGCTGCTCTCTTGCAGTACAATTTTAAATTGAACTTGCTGCTCGCCTTCCATTTTGCCTGAAATTTGGATTAAAAAAATATATATTAGTAGAGATAGGGCACTGTTGGGATTAATTTTAGATAGGCAGTTTTTAACAGTGAATTTATATTTTGGCAGTGTATAGTATCAGAGTGGAAATAGGACTATAAAAAAGTGTATGTGATTTAACCAAGAGAAGCCTAACTCCATCCATAACTATAACAGAGAAGTCTATCTAAATCTATAACTACTACAGAGGGATAGTATATATCTATCAGAAAAAGTCTACCATATTAAGTTATAGTGCACAATATACTTCGGTTTTAAAAATAACAACTTACCTTCACAAACAAGTTGAAGTGTTTAGTAGCTATTCAAATGTAATGTACAACAAGAAGTAGCAGTCAAAATGGCTGTGTTTTCTTCTTTTCCATTATATATATTCAGGTATATAAACAATCAAATGTCAGGTAATAAAAGTAGAAAATGAAAGTAACATTTTCATTGGTTGTCAATTCCAACACTTCAGATGTGTTTTGTGAAGTAATTTACCTCATGGTATTTAGAGAGGTCTACAGGCTTAATATCTAAATGGAATTTCAATCAAATTTGTGAAAATGAAAGGGATTGTTATGTAGTATGAGCTAATGTATATTTGGTGAGAGTGTCTCCAGTCGTTTTTCTGTGAATTACTTTCCCACCTTTTTTATTGGACCGCTTCCCGGTATGCGTCCCGGTCCGCGAACCAGGAGCGTAAAGGGAGTCCACCATTTTGTGTTTCGGTCGAATTAAGATACAAGATGAGGGCAAATAATGTTCAGAATGGGTAGATGGGGGCACGGTACAAGTATCTTGACCCCCTAGGTTTTCTGAGGGTGGCTGAGGAGGACCATATGTGTGGGGAAAAAACATTTTTTTTAGAAATTTTGCGTGGTTAGCTTCCAGTTCGCGTACCGGGTAGCCCTCTTTGAGCGTAGTTTGTTGAAAATTAGAAAAAAAAGTTAGAGAAAAATAATAATTGTGAGTGATCAGATGTAGGGTAGCTCTGAGAAGAGCTTTTGGGTTTATGGTACATTTTGGTACTTATAAGTAGGTACCAATGCACAGTCTTAAATTCAAAATGAAAATTCTGTTGCCCTCATCTGAGAAGTGAACTCCATCTCCTCTGTAGATATCTTGCATGCAGTAACGCAAGTTATTGTTGTACAAGGAGCCCATTCCATGGTCTCTCATGTAAGCTGAAACAGATTTGTTTACATGCTTCCTCGCTTTCTCAATTTGTGGACAAAATTGGTTGGACCACCTCCATTTCTGTCTTTGGCATATATTGGAATATACCAAGGCAGTTTGAGGAAAAAGTGCCATTAAGTGCTCAAAGGTGTTCTTTAAAAGCATTTCCAGACCTACCCCAGTCAAAGTGCCCAAATCATTACCTCCACAGTGCACAATTAACAGGTCAGGTTTTGGCAAATGCATAAAGGTTTTCACCAATGGTATCAATTGGTGACATTTTAATCCTCTTTGGCCCAACCACTTAATTTCCACATCTTGTAAATTGAGGTTAGGTAAATTTCTGTTCTCAGCATACCTTTGAGCCCAGTAGATGTAACTATGTCCAACAATCCAGACATTAAACATGGTGAGAGAAGGTTGGGTTGCAGTCAGATGAAGTGTGATAATGAAAGGGCAGTTGAAACAGTAGGAGTTTGTAAAGAAAAAAAACTGTGGATTTCCAGTGCTAATGATTCATTAGCAGTGATTGGTGCATTTCCATTTCTGAAAACAGAAAGTTAGGGTGCATGGATGTGTTCTTTGAAAGATGTAATTTGAATGGTCAAGGAAAAAACATTTAATGAAAGATTGCACTGGATACGCAGGTGCACTGAGAGTTCAGAGTTCAATTGAAACATTGTTGTGTGAACTTGCAAACATGAGAGGTCTTTCAGTAGGTGGTTGCTAAGCAAAAAAGGCAGAGAGGGCAGAGGGGGGAAGGGTTTTGATTTGAAAAAAGTGAGGGAAGAGTTATGATTGGCTAATATGAGAGATATGTGTAATGAATATCAGCATTTCTGTGCTTTCTATAGCTGCAGCCTCTGGAGTGCATCCTCTTTGTTCTGCTGAAGACAATTTGGAGTATTTCTGAGACTGTTTTGAAACTCAAAAAGTATTTGCTAAGGTGAGAAAAGATTTATTTAATTTAGATAGAGAATAGTATGATTTAAGGAGAAAATGATGAAGAAAGCTGTGTTTTTAAAATGTGGCTTTGTCTCAAGTGATATACAAATAGATTTTGTTTCTTTGAGAAATTGTAATTGCATATTCGGTGTAGCATTCTGGCATGCAGTAACACAAGTTATTGTTGTACATGGAGCCCATTCCATGGTCTCTCATGTAAGCTGAAACAGATATGTTGTGTTTAAAAACGATTTTTGAAAACAATTACATTTCTGGATATGTACTGCTAGAGCTTCATAGGTTGTTTGGGTCATATTTATAAGGCATTTGAATGTCTATGATGTTATTTTTCCCTTTTTAAATGGAAAGCGTTCTTCATGGGGCAAGTTTCTTGTAAATACGCTCCCACCTGTGCTTGGCAAATTTAGATTTTGATTATGGGAGTTACATAGCCATGTTAAAAATGTCCCAAAAATGGTGCAAGGGCATTCAAAAAAACGCTTTCATGTGTCTCAAGGACATTTTTTGTCATTTCCTCTTGAATGTAGGTATACAATTGATTTATATGCTGTGTTTAAAAACGATTTTTTGAAATCAATTACATTTCTGGATATGTACTGCTAGAGCTTCATAGGTTGTTTGGGTCATATTTATAAAGCATTTGAGTGTCTATGATGTTATTTTTCCCTTTTTTCATGGAAAGCGTTCTTCATGGGGCAAGTTTCTTGTAAATACGCTCCCACCTGTGCTTGGCAAATTTAGATTTTGATTATGGGAGTTACATAGTCATGTTAAAAATGTCCCAAAAATGGTGCAAGGGCATTCAAAAAAACGCTTTCATGTGTCTCAAGGACATTTACAGTCATTTCCAACTGAATGCAGGTATGCAATTGATTTATATGTTGTGTTTAAAAACGATTTTTGAAATCAATTACATTTCTGGATATGTCCTGCTAGAGCTTCATAGGTTGTTTGGGCCATATTTATAAGGCATTTGAGTGTCTATGATGTTATTTTTCCCTTTTTAAATGGAAAGCGTTCCTCATGGGGCAAGTTTCTTGTAAATACGCTCCCACCTGTGCTTGGCAAATTTAGATTTTGATTATGGGAGTAACATAGCCATGTTCAAATTGACCCAAAAATGGTGCAAGGGCAATCCAAAAAACGCTTTCATGTGTATTAAGGACATTTTAAGTCAATGAGGAAACACAGGTGATGTATTTCTGAAATGAGGAAAAGAAACTTCACATTTTTCAATTACATCACTAGTGTTTCCTAAGTTTATGAATGACATTGTGCAGATGAAGTTTAGGTGTGACCACAGATTCAAAAGAGGTCTGCCCTTTGTTCAAGAGTGAAGTGGACATGACTTACTTCATTGGTAGGCCTTCACATGTATTATCTCCTTTGTTTTCTTCAACAAGCGAAAATCTCATCTGCAACCATGTGTTGGCCTCACCTCAAACAAACAAAACAGGTGATGGACCGAATGTGGATCAATGACACACATTCACCCCAGTCCAAAGATCTGGGCCCAAACAAACCTCTAGATAGGCCACACCTTATCGTCATCCTGAATCAATCATTTAAAATGTTAGGGAGAGATTTATGATAGGTGGATGCCTGTTTTGTACCACTGTGTGTCACTTTTGTGACGCAGTGGTGGTGCAAAAGATTTGCTATGTTAAATAATAAGTAGGGTGTTAAGTTTTTGATGACTGTTATTCATTTACTGTTTGGTAATAGTGGTTAATAACATTTTTTATTATATTTTTCAACGGATTCAACTGCAGATCATTTCAAAATTTGAAAAATGCCAACTAAGAATCGAATTAGAAAGGCTAGAAAACGTCAAAGACAGCAAGATCATCTATTATTGCAGCAGTCCTCTCCCCAAAATACTTGTGAAATGACCAAGAAAGCTCCGGGTAAGAGCACGAAATCATTCATAAGAAATATTTGTAGTAAAAAAAGTATTTCTCCAAAAAATGTTTCAGTCCAGAAAAAGAAAAGCAATTTAAATGGAAAGGAAAGACCAATCAAAAATGTTACTGGTAGAGCAAGAGATAACTCTGTGCATGATAGTAGAAGGAAACAACAGTTTAGGGACATTCGAAAACGAATGTTCCGCAACAGGATAATAGTCAATTTATTAAAAAATATTAAGAAAGGCCAACAGAAAGTGGCATTTTATAAGAAGAAGAAAAATGTAGAGAAAATTATTGATCATGCTTTCGAAATTAAGCGAAAGGTATTTATTTTGGTAATCAATAGAATTAGGAAACTAAACAAGGTAATTTCTGATTTCAAATCAAATAGTAGATGGAAGAGAGTAGTAAATCGTAGTAACTTTTGTGAAGTTTTTTCCGGAGAATGGATGCATAGTTCAAGTTGTGAGGCATTTTTTAATGAGGAGAGTTATTTTCAGGATAATGATTTGGTGTTTGCAGTTGACACCAGTGGTCGAGCTTATGAAGTGAAGGATGGTTGTCCAGTTGAAAAAGAAAAACTTGTGACAACAGAGACAGACGAGGTGTTAGGTAATGAGGTTTTAGGAAGACGTCCTAAGGGTCCTGTGTACATTTGGAAGTGTAGTTCTATTTGCAGTGTGTGACAGGATTCCATCAATTTGCTTTGTGATTTTGTACGGACATTTAATAAGAAAAGTTTGAAGCAGAAAATGAAGTTGTTGCAAGAATTAGATCCTTGCAGAGTGAGACAAATGACATGTTTGCGTGGTCATTCACTGGCTTGTCTTTCCAGGAGAGTATGCCAGAGGGTTTTTCATCATTTCAGGATGCTAGCAGTGCATCATAATAAAGTGAGAACATTAGTGAGAATGTTGTATCATGCTAAGAGTCCAGCAATTCTGCTTAAACAATTATGTGCTGCTCTTTTGCATGGTTCTGAAATAGATGTCAAGAATATTTGTGAAGAAATTGAGTTTTGTTACTTTGGAAGTAAAGATGAGAATGTTCAAATTGACCCAGAAGTAGAGGGTAATGTTGAAGATAATGTACAGGTTTCTAGTACAGATACATTTCAGAAGGAAATTGCCACGTTTCAGATGAAATCAAGTGAGAGGCCTAATTTCACTTGTGTGTGTTGTCGACGCACTTATTATAAGAATCAGACTAAGTTAGTGGATTTATATGCAAAAAGTGAAAGGGAAAATAATAGTGAATGGAAGGATTTTGCCACATACTTGATGGTAGAAAATTATTTTAATTTGGGATCGGATCAACGTGTGTGCACTTATTGTTGTAACAAATTAAACCAAAACCAGATGCCTGCTAGGGCGGTTCATAATAATCTGGAATTGGTTGAGGTTCCTTCTGAATTGAAGGATTTAAATACTTATGAATCTATTTTGATTCAAAGTATCCATCCCTTTCAGGCTATTGTAAGAATGGAGCCAAAGACAGGGAAGTTGCCTCCATCAGATTTACAGAGAGGATTAAAGGGAAGAGTTGTTTATTTGCCTCTAGATTTGAACAAAAACATTAACACAATTGGAGTAGAAAAAGTGGAAGAGGAACCTCTGGTTATCTTGGTTAATAGGGTCCCGACAAAGAATAAGAAAATATGGCAAGATTTAGTGGATGTTAGGAAAGTCAAAAAGGCAACATTGTATTTGAAGAAAAATAATAAGTACTATAAGAATGTATATGTTGCAGAAGAGGAAGTAAGTGATGAAGAGGATAGCGATTTGTGTGCTGGCCAAATTGAGAAAGTAGAGGCCTCTAAAAGTGAAGAAATATATGAACATTATAGTGTTCATCCTTTGCATTCCAAGGAAGTCATGGGGAATGCAATTGAGTTGTTTCAAATGAAACAAGCCAAAGGGAGTCCCATTAGTGTTTGGGAGGAAAGTTTGGAAGCTCGGTGTTTCCCACAGCTATTTCCAACAGGTCAAGGAGGAAGATATGATGAGCGACCTCATCAAATTCCTGCGTCTGAATACCGGACTTTACGATTGTATGCAGAAGATCCTAGGTTTCGTCAATGCATTCCCTATTTGTTTTATCTCCTGTTTGAAAGCGATCTGTCTGGACTGTCATATGCAGTGAACCACATCTTAAAAAGTGGTATACAGATGCGAAACATCTGGGCAAGTGACTTTATGCATAAAGTCAATGTCCAAGACAGTATTTTGGATTCTCACCTAATTAATCTCATGGCGTGTCAGTGTGGTACTAATGAGTACTGGTACCGTCGTCATGGTGTTTTAAAATGTATGCTGAGGAACTTAGGAACTCCAACATGGTTCCTCACTCTGAGCTGTGCCGAGTATGGCTGGGAAGACTTACTTGAATTTCTACGAGAGGCAAATGGAAATATTGATAACATTGAATTCAAGACACCTGGAGAACTGTGTTCTTTGGATCCAGTGAATGTATGCAGGTACTTCAATCATAGATTTGAAGCTATGATGTCTTTCATCACAAATAAGAAGAATCCACCTCTTGGAGAGGTGTTGGATTTCTTCTGGAGAAAGGAGTACCAAGCAAGAGGTGCTCCTCATATACATATGTTGCTGTGGATCAAGGATGCACCTAAATTTGGAACAGATCCGGATGACTTAGTGATGAATTTCATAGAACAGTATTCTACGTGTGCTGTTCCAAACGCAACGGAGAAGAAAAGCCTAAGAGAACAAGTTCTACGTTTCCAAAGCCATCGTTGTGGAAAGTACTGTCGTCGTAAATTCAGAAACCAGGACAAGTTCTACACCAAATGTCGTTTCAACTTTCCACGACCGGTGATTTCTAAAGGAAGAGTGAACAGTTTGATGTCTTCGCTGCGACATAATGTGACGAGGAAATCACCCAAAAATACATACAATTTGAAAAGGAACGAAGAGTCCAAGTACATCAACGACTACAACCCAGTGATTTTGTCCATGTGGAATGCTAACATGAATATACAGTTTGTGGCTGACAACTGTATGGCTGGGGCTCGGTATGTGATGTCTTACATCACTAAAAAAGAAAAGACAGAATTGAAGGATATGTGGGAGGACATTTCTCATGAAAAGAGCCTCAGCAAGAAGTTGTACAGTTTCAGTCTGAAGATGTTGTCGCATCGAGAAATCGGAGCTTACGAATGTTCTGACCGGTTGTCTTCAGCAAGTCTCTATGCCAAATCCAGGAGTATCGTTTGGGCGAGTCTTGGTCTTGCTGCAACGCGAAATCGAGTTCTAAAACCTGTCCGGGAAATTGAGTATTTGGCAGAAAAGGAACCAAACAGTACCGACATTTTGAAGACCAACATGTTGGATACATATTATCCAAATCGAAGCAGTCACCTTGAGAATGTTTGTCTATATGAGGTTCTACAAAATTATATATTCAAGAGGAACATCAAAGAAGATATTGAGAAAGGAGTGTATGCTGTAATTGGAAGTGAGGGATGTCTGGTCAAGCAAAGAAAATGCCAATTAGTAAACCATCGAAAATTGAGTGGCGAATCTCCAGAAAAAAGGGAGTTTTTCTATTTAGCACTTTTGCAACTTTTCAAGCCTTGGCGTGCAGAAGAGGAACTGCTTGGAGATTTCCTCTGTTACGAAGACTCTTTCACTGCTGCTAAGGAGACCATAGAATGTCCTGCTTTTCCCAAATATCAAGAAATGTTGACTTTGGAAATTGAGCAGGAAGCAACGATTGCAGCCAAGATTGCCAGAGACAGTTCTCAGGACAGTCAGAGTTCTGTTTCATTGAGTCAGGATCCACTAGGAGGACCTATTATCGAAAATGAAGCTGCCACTGCTATGAATGAAGTGGAAAGAGCCATGGCACATGCTCAGGAGGATGCGGTTAACTTAGAAGACTTGGAAAAACAACTCAACGTTGAGCAGAGGAAAATATATGATGAAGTTACCAAGCAAATTGATCATGGATTAAGTCATGAGAAGAAAGAGTGCTCATGTACGTCGTTGAAGCCTGTCCGACTGTACGTGAGTGGAGAAGTGGGAACTGGAAAAAGTTTCCTTATTAAAGCAATTTCTTGTTATTTGCAGGAAATGACTGAGTCATCGTTGTCTTGTGTTGTTACCGCTCCTACTGGACTGGCAGCACATAACATTAAAGGTATTACTTTGCATCGTCTACTGATGCTGCCAGTGGAGCATGACAACAAATTACAATACCACAAGTTATCTGGGGATGCTTGTTGTGAAGTTTCAAGAGTCTTGAGGAAAATGAAACTTCTTATCATTGACGAAGTAAGCATGGTTTCCAATGTCATGCTTGCCTTTGTGCATTTGAGAATGCAAGAAGTTCTTAAAACTGAGTATGATGTGTTATTTGGTGGCAAACACATCATTGTTTTCGGAGATCTTCTGCAGCTGACACCAGTAAAAGGACAACCTGTGTTCAAAATACTCACGCATGAAGATACCAGGAAGTGCCTAGGGAGCATTGGCAACGTCAATATATGGTTAAACTTCAATTATGCTGAACTGCATGAAAATATGCGTCAGGCAAAGGATGAAGATTACAAGAATATTCTACAAGATATTAGAATTGGAAAAGTGACCGAGCATGGGAAAGAAGCTTTAAATGCACGATTACTGTCAAATTTATATCCAGAACAAGACATTGTGCCTGAGAATATTTTTCAGAAAATTACTGAGAAGAAATCCGGAATATGTTTGATGCCAACTCTTGCAGAATGTGCCATCTTCAACAACAAAATGTTGAATTTAGAAAAGCAAGAGATTGTGAAACTTGAAGCTATTGACAGAATAGAGCATATGGGATCAACAATTATTTTGTCTGAGAATCTGAAATCAAAATTGGATTCATTAGAGAAGACTATATCCAAAACAGCGGGTTTTGAAAAGACTTTGAATGTGTGTTTAAATTGCCGAATCATTTTGAGAAGGAATTTACATGTTGAAAGAGGTCTGGTAAATGGATCAATGGGTAATGTTGTTGATTTTGAGAAATACAGAAGTAGAGATGGTATTGAATTTTTAAAAATTAAATTTGATGCCATTGAGGAAGTACAGCTAATTGGTCGTTGTTCTGCTAGGTTTTTGCTTGTTAAAGACTTATATGTTCGCCGTAAACAGTTTCCTGTTTGCTTGGCATATGCGGTGACAATCCATAAATCGCAAGGTTTAAGTGTAGATAATGCATTGGTGAATATTGGCAGTTCTGTGTTCAAAGAGGGTATGGCATATGTGGCATTGTCACGAGTTAGAACTTTATCGGGATTGTACTTGATTGATTGTGATGTCACAAACATTTGTGCGGATCTAGATTGTGTTAAGGAATACAATAGGTTAAGAAGAGAGTATGCGCCACATTTGCCTCAATATCCTTTGTTTGAGAAACGTGTGGTAGGCCGTAAACGAAGAAATATCACTAATAGTAGGGAGGTTGTAGCAAAAAGCCGAAAAGTCGATGAACCGAAAATTGTAAGCAGAAAGAAAACGGATTTTGTTAAAGATGTTGTCGGTTTTCAATTTGAAAACAGTTCTGGTGTCAACTGCTATGCAAATGTAGTGGTTAATGTTCTCTTTTCACTAGAGACTTTAAAAGAACAGATTGTGTTCAATTCGGAACAAAGTTTATGCTGTTTGTTGAATTTTGTGTTAGAGAAATGTAGCACTGATCGAACAAAAGTAGAAAGTGTGTCTGAAGTTCGTTATCTGTTAGATGAATGTTCAGGTCAAACAGACTTCTCTGAAAATAATCAGCAGGATTGTCAGGAGTTTTTAATGTATATGCTTGATGTATTGCAAGATGAGGGTGTAGATGTAGATCACCTGTTTGGGCTTTCTTATCAATGGCAGCATGACTGCGAGAACTGTATGGTATCAAGTACTACTAGTGTAGACTCAGAAAGATTTATATATTTAACTTTGCCAGACAGTAAATCAGTCTCCTTTAATAAGCTAGTAAATGCAGCTGATCACAACATGGAGTGTAGCCAATGTAAATCTGAAATGATGTCAACATTATTTATACGAAGATATGGCCAGTATGTCATTTTAATGATCCAACGATGTAGGCCTGATGGATCAAAATTGTCAACTTTAATAAAAAAATGTGTTGCTTCTCAGCTGTCAATATCAGGAAGGACTTTTGTAACTGTAGCAATTATTTATCACGATGGTCCTTCAACAACATCAGGACATTACACAGCTTATTTAAAGTCTAGAAACGGCTGGTCATTCTGCAACGATTCTGTTGTAACTTTCAAAAAAAAATTGCCGTTTGACCTTAAAAATTCTTACCTGGTGTTTTTAAAACCAAAATTTTAAGGAAAGAATCTCGGGATTTCCTCTGAGGAATTGCAAAAGGTTCATGAAGTAGAGGGAATGTAAGTCTGCAATGCTGTCTAGATTATTGGTCCAAAACTTTTAATTATAATGTCAATTTAAAAATCCAACTATATAAACCTGATGCAAGTAAGTCTGCTTCATAGTAAGCAGTATCAGTGTCATAGGAAAAGTAGAACATGAGTGAGAAAGAACGGTAAGATATTAGTAGTCCAGGATTGTGAAAGTAATCTTAAATGTTTTCTTTTTGAAAGTTGCGAAAATAGAAAATGACGGGATTTCATTATAAGAATTACAAGAGTTGAAAAACGCTGCAACATGATTTGGCCAAGTGAAAACATGTGGTAGAATGTGAAAAGTTTTTTATTGTATGTAACATATTTTTCAAAACGATGGAGGTTTTCTTTCAGAAAGTGGCGGGCTGAAAATATTTATAGCACAACAGAATGTACGCTGTTCATAGGACATCCTTCGACGTTATGGAAAGTAAGTTAATTTTAAGGAGTTTTGAATTCAGATTTCTTAGGTTGTATGGGTTTTTTAAACACAATCATTTTGATTGTGGTTTTTTTTCCCCGCTGTTACATGATGAATACCTTCAAGTCACTGATTTAAGTGAAATTTGATACATTCTGAGAACAGCAAAAATAAACCATTTAACATGTATAATTAATATTCTACTTTTTGTACTTATGATATACATTTAGAAATGTGAGGTAGATATGGAGAAACCGAGGCTTCTGTAAGTGTCAAAGTTAATGCTTACAGTGCTGCACTTCTGGGTACTGTTTTTTTTTAAAACTGAATAGGCCTCACCTCAAAGAAACCTCTTGAAAGGACACATCTTATTTGCATCCTGAAACAATCATTTAAAATGTTAGACACAATTTTATGATGGCTTTACATCTTGTTTGCGCTGCTATTGCATCACTATTGTGAGACATCAGCAGTGCAAAAGATGCACCATGTTCCAAAATAGGCCTCAGTTTTTCAGCATCAAGATACTGTTTGTTTAAAATATATATCTTTAGGATTGTGTAGGGGACGTAGAGAAGCAGAGGCTTCTGTAAATGTCAAAGTTGTTGAAAAACTGTTTGTTCTTGAACCTTTTCCCTTGTCTTTTCTAATTTTTAAATACATGTTTTAATATTTTTGAAATGTTTGTTCTCTCTTTTACAGATTGAAAGTATGAAAAAAGAATTGAAAAAGTTAACAAGAATTATAAGGTAAATGTTTTCTACTCTTTCTACCCGCAATCCACTGCTGATGATGTCACTGACCATGTCATGAATGATGTAATAAGTGGACATGACTTACTTCATTGGTAGGCCTTCACATATATTAATGCATACACTGCTGCACTTCTGCATACTGTTTCATATGCTGGACTACATCTGCACTATGAGATACCTAAGCAAAGGCAACACAGGTGATGTGATTGTGAAATGAGCAAAAGAAACTCCACATTTTTCAATTACATTACTTGTGTTTTCTAAGTTTACGAATGACATTGTGCAGATGAAGTTTAGGTCTGTCTATGGACACAGAAGAGGTCTGGCCGTTGTTCAAGAGTGAAGTGGACATGTTTTACTTCAATGGTAGGCCTTCACATGTATTATCTCCTCTGTATTCTTCAACAAGCATAAATTTGATATGCAACCCTGAGTAGGCCTCACCTTAAACAAACTTTTGGAGAGGACACACCTTATCGTCATCCTGAATCAATCATTTAATCTATCACATTTAACATCTATTAGTTCTACTGCTTCATTTCTTTAATCCTTACTTTCCTGCGTTTGCTACTTCCCTCATTCCTTTCTCTATTACTTAATTATTCTACTCCTTCCAGTATTTTTCTCAGTCCCTCTCTTCTCATACTTCTTCATTCTTATTCACTCATATGGCTGAGATACCCGCCACCCCCTCTCAACACAATCCCCAAGAATTGGGAAACCGGAAACAGTTCTTGAACTTTTGGAAGGCGGGAAGGGAGTCACCCTTCCCGGCCGTATTTATTAAAATATGAAACAAAAAAAAAACATTAAAATAACAGTTTCATATAATGTACAATTTCATTTCCACATTACGATGTTTGGCTAACCTTAACAGATCTCTAATACAAAGGTTCTCCTAGCCGAACTAACATCCTACAAAACATTTGACTTGAAATTGTACATCCTAACGTTAAGGGCCAACGGCAAGGTCGTAACCGGTGTCAGATCCCTAAACCAGAAATACCCCCCTCACTTGTGAGAGGAGCGACCGCACAGAGGCGTACCTCAAGTGCATCTACCAATTTCCCTTTGTACTTGACGGGGGCCCCAATAAACTCGACGCCATTTAACGGTCGTTCGAGGACTCGTGTGAGGTGTCTAAAAAGGTAGCCTAAACCCCCTCCCGCACCCCACACAACTTACCCATCTGCCGTCGCAGATGTCCTGGCCCCGGGAAATTCCCCAGGAGGGGCCGTAGCCCCTCCTATCCAGGAAGGGGCCTTGACCACCTTTCCTTTCCTTCCGGCGGCCTCTCCTTAGACAGGACCGCCTCCCCGTTGAGGGGCCAATTGGCCACCTCCCCCGCGCGCTCCCATCCGTAATGGGTGACGCCCCCTCATAGGGATCTTCGAATTACTGCTCACCGATCATGACCTTACCGCCACAGGCCGGATAGTTGACCGGCTATCCGGACCCCCCACAAAACACTCCTACCTAAAGGTCATGCTGTAAACCCCTTAACCAGGCTATGAAGTTCCCTATGAGTAACTCGTTCCCCACCCGGGACAAATGAACACCGTCCCCCAAATACATACTGTCCCCCTTGATACAACCATGCGAAACAGAATGCAGTGTATTTGAACGAAACAATCTACTCACTTTGTTATTTATCTTCCTAACTGAATGATTCAGTGCAGTAACCGAATTAGCCCCCCGCCACACTTTCCGTGGGATCATATGGGACCATGCAATAGTGCACCCTGGAACTCTTCTTGCCAACCAACTTACTGTGGAAAGCATTGCCTCGAGAAGAAGTCGTCTACCAGTGGCCACCAGGTCGTTACCCCCAAGATGGACTATGATTATAGACGGCGGTGACCTTGTCCGCTCTAACAAACCCTCAAAAAAGACTTGAAACTGGTCAACACAGAGCCCGCCCTTTCCGTAGAAGGACACCCTGTACCCGTATTCCCCAGCCACGTGACTCATATCACCTGCTTTGAATACGTCTGCGGCACGCCTCACGTATGAGTGGCCCACGACCCACACCTCCTTTTTCACAGCCGGTGATGTCTGACCGCTGGTCCCCAGGTGTTGGGTCGACTGCACAGTCCGCCCCGCCTCGTAGGCTTGCGCAACTGAAAACCAAACAAAAACAAGAAGCGTGAGTACATCATTACAGCTTCACAACATGTGCGATCGCACATACCTCTTATAACAGTTCGAGGACCAACGCCCCACACGTTTTACTTGTTCTACACTCAGACCCCTGGCTGTAGCCTCTGTAGCAGCCCCTATCCGGAAGGAATGGGTCCCGAACTCGCCGGGGTTCAAGCCCGCGGCCGAAATAGACATCGCAAGCACCCTCCGGAACTGAAACCACGTCAGTGGGGTGGCGTCAACGTGTCTCAACAAGGTCCCCCCCCATGCTGCCACCCTCTGCGCTAAATATTCCTCTACGCACACAACAGGGCACATGGAAGACCCGGGGATCCTCTGAATGATTACGCAGTCCCCGATTGCACCCTGATCGGATTTGGACCTAACAAACGAGACCGTCAACGTCTCCTCCCTGACCTGAATGTGTTCCCGGCACAGTCCCCCCATCGTATCATGCTTGTTCTTTGCCACTAATTCGCTTACCCGCATAGCCCCATGGAATGCCAATGCAAATGCGGCTCGGAACAACACTGCTTCGTACTGGGATGAACACGTTGCCGGTAGTACAGACAATAACAGGGTCAACCTATCCAGACCTATCGGGTGCCTATCGTCTACTCTGCGACCCTCAAGGCGTTGCCACCCACGTAGCGCCTTCTGCACAACGAAAGACGCTGTCGGGTCCTGGATCCCATGAGCCCTTGCCATAAAGGAAATGGCGGCCCGATGCTTCTGGGCCGTAGCTACTGACTTGCCTGCCTGATGTAAAGAGAGCAGGAATCTCACTACAAACTCTTCCTGACCCCAAAGCTCCCCCCCGGCAGTACCCAAAAAGGCCCAATAGGAACGGAACGCCCCTTCATATGCCTTCCTCGTCCTGGGTGCTAAACTCTCTCCCACGAGGTTTTGTAGTTCGGGGCACCGAGAGACCAGAGAGCTTCGGGAAAGGGTGCCGCCACCGGGTCCGCTGTGGGCAGAAAACCCCAGAAGGCCTGCATATGGAAACGAGAAAGCGCATCAGCCGCTTGGTTCATCACCCCCGGCACGTGTCGCGCCCTAAACAGTACATTCAGTTGCATGCATAACAACACAATTTCCTTGAGCAGTCTCAGAATCAATTTGCATCGTGCTGCCTGACTATTGATACACTCAACCACGGTCATGTTATCAGACCAGAACACCACAGAGTGATCCCTAAACCCTTCTGGTCATGTTTTCAAAGCCACCAGAATAGGGAACAGTTCGAGAAAAGCAATGTTACTCGTCAACCCGCACTCATGCCACCATGACGGCCATTTTTGAGCCGACCATTGTGTACCCAATATGGCGCCAAAACCCATACTCCCCGCCGAGTCTGTCCAAAGGCCCAACTCCTCGGAAGACACCGCTGGTTTGTTCCAGACAATTCGACCATTGAAATCCGCCAGGAATGCAATCCAAATGCGCATGTCCTGGTGAACCTCTGCCGAGAGTCTCGTGCGATGATGTCCTTCCTTCAAGCCGACCATGGATTGTGCAATCGAGCGGGAAAAGGGGCGCGCCATCGGCATTACTCTTAGGGCAAAATTCAACTGACCCACCACCTGTTGCAATTGATGCAGGTTTACTTTCGTAGCATGAATACATGTCTCCAGGGATAACCTGAATTTTAACACTTTTTCCTTGGGTAATCGAAAACAACCTTCCACCGAGTCGAGCTCGATCCCCAGAAACTCGATCAAGGTCGAGGGACCCACTGTCTTACCTGGCGCCAATGGCACACCGAATTGATTCATTAGGACACAGAATTCATGTAAAGCCTGTCCACACTCAGAATCCCCGGCTGCCCCCAAAAACAGAAAGTCATCGAGATAGTGCATAACATGTTGAAAACCTGTCTTCTTTGTAAATACCCACTGCAGAAAACAACTGAACTTCTCGAAATAGGCACATGAAATCGAGCACCCCATTGGCATACATCTATCCATGTAATAGCGACCCTGAAACTGAAAACTAAGGAGACGCTGATCGTCTGGGTGTACCGGGAGCAACCGGAACGCTGACTCGATGTCCGATTTTGCCATCAGCGTCCCGGGCCCCAGGCGATTCAACATGGCAACGGCCTCATCGAAAGATGCGTACCGCACCGAACACACTTCCGGGTCTATCGCGTCATTCACGGAAAGACCACGTGGGGCTGACAAATTATGTATCAGCCGAAACTCACCCGGGTCCTTCTTGGGGACCACCCCTAGAGGAGAACAAACAAAGCTAGCAACCGGTGGCAAATCGAATGGACCGGCGACACGACCTCGAGTCACCTCTTTCCCAATCTTTACCTGCACCACCGCCGTGTGCTGTAAGACCGATATTTGATTCTTACAGTTTGGTACCCCCTGAAAATCCCCCACTGGGATGCGGAAACCATATGAAAACCCGTTCCGTAACACCCCAGCGGAAGCATGATCCGGGTATTCGCTGAGCCAAGGAATCATTGCCATGGTATCAATCGGGGTCGGTAAAGGCGCCCCTCGGACTATATTAGACCTGTTTGGCGCCTCCCTTACCACCGTTATCACCCGTTTTGGCTCTGCACATGGACTCAGGATGGGATGGCTGCCCACACCCCCCACACTCATGTCTGAATTTGCATGACCCCTGGGGCCTAGTACATTTCCCTCTGTTAAAATTCCAACAGATCCCCCTTTTACCTGTGTTGCCACTCGGCTTCGAGTGGTACTCGTTACCTGCACCCGTCCGAAAGGGTGTCCCAGAGTTTTGGCGGGAAGATTCCCCCCCGTTACTCCCTACCAATGGCACCTTCAACATCCCTGTACTCTCAATTTTTTGCCATGACACGGAGTCGTAACAATCCCAAGACAACAATGGGTTGTGTTCTTTAGCTTTTCTAAACAGATTGTCATAGCAGAACCACTGATTGCCCCCATATGCCACAGAATACTCCATAATACGCGACTGATAAATGGGTAACTCGGTCAACAATTCGGGCCTGCGCTCACCCATGATGGAAGTAAAAATGCCCCACGCTCTGCCCCAAGTACCAATGGTCTCGTCGACCTTAAAGGCGGCCATTTTTGCGCGCCAAACACTCGGATGCATGAGCTCCTTTTGACTCTTCACATGCTCGATCTCGTAATGGTCGGTAAGCAATGAAAACATGTTTACATATTTATCCGCCCAAATCAATTCCTTAATTTCTTGTGGGACGTGCTGGGCAATCTTCTCCTTTCGAGAAGGTACAGACCCCTCCCCCGCAATCGGCAATGGCCGCTTACCTGAAGTAGACCCCGCGCTTGTCGCCGAACTTGGGCCTGCTGTACTTCCAGCCGCCGGAACCTGCGGGGGAACAGAAGATGTTGCCTTCGCAGCCTCCCTAGATTCCCGCAGTTGCCTCATTACTGCCCGGGCGTCGTCAGCCGTGGCGCCCTCGCTATCGTTTCCCAACCACGCTGCCAATTGTGCCGCTAACTCGGGGGGCATATCCTCCCTGTTCACGGGGGTGACCACCACAGGGATTGGATTCCCCTCTTTCGGCACCGGGGTTGGCTCCTCTCGTGGAGTTTCGGGAACCGGGGACTCTCCCCCAAGTGCTCCCCTTCTGGGCCTCTTGTTTTTTCCACCGGGGATTGTTCCCTGCAAAGGCCGTTTCGGTCCTCCCTCCCCGTCCTTAGCCTCAGCCTTTTTCTTCAGATCGGCTATCTCCTTCATGAGGATGCGGAGCATCTCCTCGGTACCGACCCGCTTTCCGACTTTCTTGGGCATTCTCAGACGGGATATCTGTAAGACAAGAGAAAGATTACAACGCTCAAAATTGGCTCTTCGTTCCGTCTCGAGCTCACGTGCAGCGGGGAGGTGCAGCTTCAGAGCACAGGAACAAGAGGATGCTTTCTTGGCTTCTGCTCCTTTTATCCGTCTTCAGGGTGGGCGTGAACCCGCCCCCGCCTGCCTCCGAGGGCGTGGCCGGCCGCGTCGGTGTCTAGGCCAGCCCACTCTAGGGCGGGAAAAAGGCGCGCCCCGGCTACGCCGCTTCGGGCATACCAGCCGAGACTCGCCTCCCGCCCAAGATGGCTTCCCGGGGGGATCGTGGTACTCCACCATACGTTCGGGGGGACCGAATGGTCGCCCCTTTCCATTCTGTCTCTATTAATGTTACTGTTTCTGAATGATCTCAAAAAAAATTTTAAAACAAGAATAGTAAGTATAAGGGTAGGAAACAGACAGTTATGTTACAAGAAAGACAGCTATAGGAAGTAAACAAAAGATACTGTTACTCGCAATCCACTGCTGATGATGTCACTGACCATGTCAAGAATGATGTAATATGTGACATGATCAGCAGTGGATTGCGGGTAACAGTATCTTTTGTTTACTCCCTATAGCTGTCTTTCTTATAACATAACTGTCTGTTTCCTTCCCTTATACTTACTGTTCTTTTTAAAAAAAAAATGTTTGGGTTCGCTCCCGGTTCGCGTACTGGAGTGGGAACCGGGAAGCGAACTAAAAGAAATAGAGGTTGGCAGAGTTTCAAAAATTCTACCAATTTTTTTTATAATGGGGAGGTAGTTCTGAAAAGAACTTTTTTTTTTGTTTTTGTTGTTTTAAATTTGTTTTATTATTTTTCTGAACATTTTTTTTTTTGTATTTTCTGAACATTTTGATATTTTTTTGTTTTTTTTGGGGGAGGGGGAAACAAAAATGATTCATTGAAAAGGGCTCAACAGGAGCAACGAAAAAAAGAAGAATTTATTGTTTGGGGCGTTTCGGGCAAACATGATTATTAATAGCTTTCATAATTAGAGTAATGCTACTTTCTCTGTAGCAAATAATTTGGTTACAGCGCACGCACACTTGCTTCACTTCCCCAAAGTTCATTTGAATGTTTGGGACCATCTCCCTCGCCTCTGGTCCCGACACTTCTTGAACAACAGATCTTCTTGCCATCGCAGGGGGATTTTGTTGCTCATCACGAAGCTGGGCAGCACTATAGTTGTTTGGGTGCCACCTACTCATATGCCTATGCATAGTGTAATTGCCGAAGCTATATTTTTTATCAGTCCCCCTTGACAGTCTTTCATCGCATATACGGCAAAACACATATCTTGCATTCACTTTTTTTTGCCCCTCAGGAAATTTAAAAAATTGCCAAATGTAGTTTTCTTTTCGATTATACCTCCTGGGCTCCTCTGGCAAAAACTCTGGCTCTTCCTGCTCTTCCTCCTCTTCCTCTTCTTGTTGTATGATTACTGAAGCAGGTGGTCCTCTCTTCCCATGAGGAGGTGGAGGTGGTGGTGGGGGTGCACCAGCTGAAGCAACTACTGAAGCCATTGCTCAACTATGAAAAAGGGTCTTTCTCTCACCAAGATGAAAGTCAGAGTGAGGAAAGAAGGAGGGGTTTTCATCATTTGGGAAAAGTATAAGTTCTAAACCAATGAAAAGTGTTAATTTTAGATCACATGACCTAGTATTACATCATTAGGAAACCAAAAGTGAAATGAACCAATGAAAAGTGTTATTACCGAGTCACATGACCTGCTGTGTTTACGTTTCGCGCTTTGCTCCGCTTTCCGGTCCGCTTCCGGGTCCGCTTTCTTGGCGCGTCAAATGACGTATTACGCGACAACGCAAAACGTCATTCTAACGTAACAGTTACGCTAAAGGAACGTTTACCGGTTCGCAGACCGAGTCGCGGCTTTAAATTGAGCTAACGGGAAGCTGACCGGTTCGCGGACTGGGAGCGAAACAAAAACAATTTTTTTTTTAAATTGTATAAAAAACATGTAAAATATATTTTAAGATTTAAAGAAGAATACATTTTACAGCTACAGATATTAGCTTTTAAAAAACCGTTGAAATTCACTTAAAAAACCATAGGTTATAGACCATATATAGTTAGGAATTAGCATTTACAAAACCTTGAAAATTCACTGAAAAAACCATAGGTTATAGACCATATATAGTTAGGAATTAGCATTTACAAAACCTTATTTTACTCACACAAAACCATTGAAATTCCATATATAGTTAGTTGCACTAACTATATATCGCGCAAAAGCAATCCACTGCTGATGATGTCACATATTACATCATTCATGACATGGTCAGTGACATCACTGATGACATCACTGATGACATCTCAAATGACATCACAGATGACATATCAAATGACATCACTGATGACATCACTGATGACATCTCAAATGACATTACTGATCACATCACTGATGATATCATTCATGTGATAATACGATGAACCTCTTCCGACTCTAATATAACCTTAGATACAATCAGTGTAAACAGACACTCACAGACTGTCACTCATCCATGGAGTTACTCTAACACCTAGTCAGTCATGCAAAGAATCAATCACACCTCCATTTCCTCAACTATACAGTTAAACACACCTTACTTATTCAAACATATACTAACACATATTTACTCTCTTATACAATCCCTGATACAAGTTCACAATGATCCATACAGCCACTCACACATTCACTGGCTCTTATGCACAGTTATTTATATATGTCAACTCTCACATGTACTGTGTTTTACATATGTACTTACTTTGACATGTAGCACTGAGATATCCATTCACTCACCAATACACTCATGCACACAGTCAACCGCCCATACAGCTGTTTCCACATGCACTTTTGAAACCATACATCTAGTGAATCAACTGCTCACACATCTATGCACAGAGTCATACACCTCCCAGCCACCCACACACACACTCAGTCTCCCATACAAATACTTGGGCAACCAATCAATAACCCATATAGTTACTCATATAGCTACTTATCAACACATGCAACAGTTTACAGAACAACAGACATAATGATGCACAAATTAAGACAGTTTAGTCACTAACCCATGCACTCAGTGAGACACATTTAATCACTCACTCATACAGTCAGTCATGCACCTACTAAATCCTTCATCCAGACACTTATACATCCACTCATTCTTCAATATGTAAGACATATTTTAACTTTACAGAAACATACAGTCACTGGATGTTGTCATCAGTGATGTCATCAGTGATGTCATTTGAGATGTCATCAGTGATGTCATCAGTGATGTCACTGACCATGTCATGAATGATGTAATATGTGACATCATCAGCAGTGGATTGCGGGTGCGCGATATATAGTTAGTGCAACTAACTATATATGGAATTTCAATGGTTTTGTGTGAGTAAAATAAGGTTTTGTAAATGCTAATTCCTAACTATATATGGTCTATCACCTATGGTTTTTTCAGTGAATATATATATATATATATATATATATATATATATATATATATATATATATATCAGGCACGTTATAGTTAGAAATTAGCCATAGGTTTCAGGGACGTTATTGTTAGTTGGAAATTTCACTCGTATAAATCCATAGAAATTCAACCGTAATAGTTAGTAGACCTAACTATAACTCGTGCCCCCGCAATGCACTGCTGATGACATCACATATTACATCATTCATGACATGCTCTTCAGGTAGTTATAGTTAGGACCTACTATCCATAGGAAAAGTGTCTTTTTGTTTGCCAATATCTTTGGCGCCGTTTGACGAATCCTCGCAAACTTTTCCCAAAAAAATGTTCACTCAGGTCAGCTCCTGTCTTGAAAGTTTTGGGGTGATTTGTCAAGCCGGGGCAGAGAAAAAGGGGGGTCCCAAAATGCATTTTCTCCATGTTAATTTCCATAGGAAACTTTAGCCAAGGCTACAGCCCAAACTGCTGACGGGAATTACACCAAATTTGTCAAAAAGGTAGCGCTTCGATGAGAAAGCAACCTTTTTTTAAATGGTATAAACCTATTAAGTAGTTCCTGAGAAAGTAAAAAAAGAAAAGTTTCGATATCCAAGCACCTAGGAGGAGTCGCGAACCCTCCTGAGCAGGAGCTAAATTCTAATTGGCTGCCAACATTCCAGACTACAATGTGTTGGCAGCCATCTTGTGACTCGGTAACCGAGTCACAAGAAAAGAGTACAAAAAAAGGTGAAAGGCAAGAAAACGTAGCATGGTACAAACACCCGGGCCCCCTAGGCCTGTTCAGGGGGTCCCAAAATATATTTTTTGAAATCATCCGAATTTGCGTTGGGTGCGTGAATCAGGAAGACATTTTTTTTTAAATGTAGCGCGGGCTTCTGCGCTTCATTTTTGAAAGCCCCCAGGTGGGCCAGGTCCCAGGGGCACTCACCACTTAATTTGCAGGGGCCCATGAGGGCCCCCACAGCCCTGGGGACTGCCACCTCCCCGGGGGCTTCTTTAATTGTATGTGGGGGGAACTGCAGCCCCCACAGCCCTGGGGTCCGCCACCTCCCCGGGGCTTTAAAAAATGTGTGTGGGAGGGTCCCAATCCCCCCACACTGCCCCAGGGACCGCCACCTCCCCACGGCTCTATTCTAAAAAAATGATGATGTGTGGGAGGGCAAGAGCCCCCCACATGCCCTGGTGACCACTACCTCCCTGGGGCTTTGAAAATGCTGGGAGGGGGGCCCAGTGGCCCCCCTCCTGGAGCCCTTGATGGCCCTGGGGACCGCCACCCCCCAGGGCTGGCTCCCGCACTGTCATAGCAAAGTTGCTTTGGTTTTTGGAAGTGAAAGCAGGAAAACATGCTCTCGCTTCCAAAAACCAAAGCAGATTGCTTTTGCACAAGGGGAGCTACATGTCAGCAGCTCCCCTTGTGCAAAAGCAATGCCGGCTCCCACAGGAGGCGGGGAGCCAGCGGGACTGTGGGGGCATTGGGGCTGCCCCCACAGTTTCCATCACAGAGGCCAGGCCCAGGGGATGGGGTTACCAGGGCCAAAGTGGGCCAGGAGGGGGGCCATGCGGCCTCCAACTCTCTAATAATGAAAATGTTTTTAAAAGAAAAGGCCGGCCCCAGGGGACGGGGTCCCTGGGGCCATAATTGGCCTGAGTAGGGGGGCCACGCGGCCCCCCTCCACATAAATAAATGAAAATATATTTTAAAACTCTCCCCATGCCGTGGGTATGGGATCCCCCAGGCCAAAAATGGCCTAGGGAGGGGGCCACATGGCCCCCTCCATTTTTTTATTATTTTTTATAAATAGGGGTCAGACCCCGGCATTGGGCAATCCCTCAGGATTCAAGGGGACTTATTCCCCCAACTGACAACGTGCCAGGGGGCGCATTTGCACAGTGGTGCAGGGAGGGGGTGGTTCCTGATATAATAAGTGTGCAAACACGCCCCCTGGCACATTGTAAATTGGGGGATTAAGTCCCCCTCTATCCTGTAGGTCCCTGGGGGCCAACTACCCCACCAGGTACCTCCAGTATGTGCCATCGAGCTGCATTGCAGAGAGGTGATCCGAGACCACGCCCCTTTTTACACCTCTCTGCATTGCAGCTCTGTGGCGCTTACTGGAGGTACCTGGAGGGCTAGTTGGCCCCCAGGGACCCTCAGGATTTATGGGGACTTAATACCCCCAACTTACAATGCACCAGGGGGCGCGTTTGCACAGTGGTGCATGGAGGGGGTGGGTCTGATATAAAACGTGTGCAACCAAGCCCCCTGGCGCGTTGTAAATTGGGGGATTAAGTCCCCTTTAATCCTGAGGGCACTGATGACATCTCAAATGACATCCCTGATGACATCATCCACGTGAAAATCTGATGCACCTCCTCACACCCTAATATAACCTTTGAAACACCCACTCTAAAATATAGACTACCATTTTTGAAACCATAGACACACCAATACCAGTTACTACATACACACTCACTGATTCCTAGGTCTACACACACATCCATTCATTCACCCATACAGTCACTCATATAAGCAGTCACTCATCAATATAACACTGTCGTATGCACTCATACACCTATACAGACACTCACACACCGCCACTCATCCAGAGTTACTCACACAACTAGTCGGTCATGCTAAGAATCAATCACACTTCCATTTACTCACCTATGCAGTTATACACACACCACCTCACTTATTCATACAAATTCTAATGCATACTTACTCTCTTATACAATCACTGGTACAAGTACACACTCATTCATACAGACACTCTCACAATCACTCACTCTCACATATAGTTATTTATATATACCTTCACTCACATATACTGCCTTTTACATATGTAGCTACTCGCACATGTACCACTGAGACATCCATTCATTCAGCAACATACCCATAAACACACTCACCCACCCATAAAGCTGTTTCTACATGCACTCTTGAACCCAAACACCCAGTGAATCAACCACCTCCCATCAACCCACACACACACTCAGGCACCCACACAAATCCTCAGGCAACCAATCAATAACATATATAGACACTCATGTAGCTACTCATCAACCCATGCAGCAGCTTACACAACAACAGACAGACTGATACAGACATTCACACAGTTTAGTCACTAACCCATGCATTCAGTAAGACACATTTAATCACTCACTTATACAGTCAGTCACACACCTACTAAATCCTCCATCCAGACCCTTAAACACCCACTCATTCTTCAATACACCTTGGCATATATATAAAACATATTCAAACTTTATAGAAACACACAGTCAATGGATGATGTCATCAGTGATGGCATTTGAGATGTCATCAGTGATGTCATCAGTGATGTCACTGACCATGTCATGAATGATGTAATATGTAACATCATCAGCAGTGCATTGTGGGGGCGCAAGTTATAGTTAGCTGAACTAACTATAATGGCGGAATTTCTCTGGTTTTGTACGAATGAAATATCCAACTGACTATATTTTCCCTGAAACCTATGTTTTTTTCAGTGAATATATATATATACATATTTATTTCTATTTATTTTTTTAACAACAGCAAAATTATAGGACTTCTTGCTAAGGCATCCAACACACTACCTAACTGTATTCACTCTCATGATGTCAGCATCCAATGATATATATATATATACAATTAGGTAGTGTGTTGGATGCCTTAGCAAGAAGTCTTATTATTTTGCTGTTGTTAAGAAAATAAATGAAATACTGACATGGATATGTTTCTGAGTCTGTGGAGTATAGCACACGTGCTGTATCCTTTTTGAAAGCAGCATGTTCCTTCTAGAATGTGCTGTGAACTTTTGACCTACTGGTTCCACTGGATTGCTAGGTACACTGAACGAAGACTGTATGAGGAAAGAGTGTTAAAGAGACAGACATTTTAAAAAAAAGTTGAGGAGTGATGACACAATATAAGTAATAGCAAGTTTTAATTTCCAACTCGGGACTTTGTAATAAATTGTTGTGTTGCATTTAAATTTCAGAAAAATGAAGCTATATATAGGTTTGAACTCCTGTCTTTTCTGCGATTTCTCTAATAAAAGAGAGAGGGACCCAGCACCAAAGGGATAGGGTACCAAAGCTGACTATATGTCAAAATGAAGTTCCCTTTGGGTAATTCAATAAAAAGACAACAGTTCTTACAGACCACTAAACAGATATCATTCATTCGTCAAGACCCGCCAGTTGGAGCAATGCAAAATACAAAAACAGTTCTGTAAAAACAAGTATGCACAATTTATTCATATACAAAGCAAGTATTAAAAAAGACAAATGTTAAAATTGAATAAAATAAAATTTGGGAACACAGACAATATACAAACGGAACAATTCATATACAGATACTAAACCTAAGAAGTTCCTAAAACTAATAAAGGAGGTGCAAAATAAAGGTAGAGAATTCCACAACAGTCAGAATAATCCTTTCTCAATGTATACTGCACTTCTCCCTTTGACTCAACGCGTTTCAACGGACATTTAAAATACAGCCGCCTTCATCAGGAGTATATTAGCTGTCTTCCCAAAATTATTCTCTGAAATTTAAACAAAATACGTTTTAGATTTTGGATTTCAGACATATTATACAATTAGAGAATAAAAACAATCCTATACATAATAATAAATCTATAGAAGACACAGAAATGATAATATCTGCAAACGCAATGCTCCAAAGACAGGTACAAAATAACATCAAAGGCAGTGGGCGGTTTCAAACAGACATAGCCTATTAATCAGATAACATATTGCAAATGCAATTTGGGACATACGCATCCAAAACAGTATTAAACAGACATAGACTGCCAGTCGGACAATACAATAGGCGCACATGTGTGTACCACATAACTTACACAATCTCTATCAAAAAAGTCTGTTTCATAAGACCTTTAGTTCCAGGGAGCAGCGTTCTCTTACACCCTTTGTACCTCTAAACAGATTTGTTCTAAATTCATTTCACATAGGGCATATATACCTTGAGCTGTTGGTATTCCTGTATGGTTCATATTGGCTAGTGGTATAATGCCCACTAATCTATTACGGTTGTATGACGATCCATCGTACACAATCTCATCGCGGGAGTTCTCATCGCGCCAATTACATCGCAACTTCCGTCACATCGGCAATTTTCTCATCGCATGCTGTTACTACGCAAATGCGGTCATTTAATTACATAGCGTTTCACATCGGCGACTTTACATCGCGCGACATGACAACGCGATGTTTGAGCCCACACGTTGCATTTAAATCAAATCGAAATGTGAAAGGAGGTGACCGGCTTCACCCGTGATAAATGTCAAGCCATAAACGACACATTATTGTAAAATAATGTATCTCTACCCCCTATTCACCGTTATTTCAATGCAATGTTTGACGAAATCAGCTTTAATATTGCATTTCAATGTGCAGCAGATTGGTTAATGGAAGAACGTCCTCCGTCACTTCCTTTCTTACTTGCATTTATAGCAAGGAGGCACATAATATCGGAGCCACCTGTCATTACTAATTAAGGATGTTTTTGTTTTTTTATCAGACAGCCTTGGTCTAAGTCGATTGAAGAGTTTTCTAAAAGACAAAGTACACAGGTGCAACTGCAGGCATGCAAGCAAAGGCTGGGAGCAAACTCCAGATACCAGAGACACTCGCGGAGGCGGGGGGCAAGTTATTTTATGAGGACTTCATGCTGCCTTCGTTTCTGCTGCTACAGTATAAATTGTATACACAATTAGTAAAACCACATTTAGTGGGTGTCCTTTTTGTGCTACAAGATACAATGACTCCTTCAACCCTGCCACAACTTTATCCTATAATTACATGGTAAAACGTGAAGTTAGGAATGAGCATCTTTACGACTGCTGTGCCGCAGGACTCGCATCTAACGTAGCTTTCACTCCCATTCATTTTAGACAAATATACAATGAAATGCGGGCTGTAGTTCAAAGTGATTGAGGCATTTCCATCCATCACGTTTGTGCTGTTTAAGTGAGTTGGTAGATAGTGGCGTGGGCTTGCCCAGACGTAGGCCACATAGTGCTGGTTATAATCAGATGCTCGTCATGCTTACTGTGTCTTTAAACTCGAGTTGCACCTCACCAATGACGCTCCGTTTTTTAGATGATTGAAGAATAACTATCAGTCACACATGCATCCATCCGCCGCCATGCACCCATGCACACTTTTATGCATCCATTCATCCATCCATCCACCCACTCACCCACCCACCCCCCAACCATCCATGCATCCATCCACCATACGCTCCACCATCATCCATCCATTCATCCATCATCCATTCATCATCCATCATCCATTCATCCATCCGCCGCCACGCACCCATGTACACTTTTATGCATCCATGCATCCATTCCACCATACGGTCCGCAATCATCCATCCGTCATCCATTCATCCATCCGCCGCCACGCACCCATGTACACATTTATGCATCCATGCATCCATTCCACCAAACGGTCCGCAATCATCCATCCGTCATCCATGCATCCATCCCCCGCCATGTGTCAGGTGTCAGGTAGTGGAAAACACACGTTCCTAAACTGTACCGAGCCAAAAATGTAGCAATCAGCAGCTCAAAGACTATCCTCAGTCGTCAGGGATTATTTTCACGGCGCTCCACTGACTTTCCTGACCTCGACTCGGCTTCTTGATAGCAGCGTTCTATTCACAGCAAAACACCTGTGAAATGAACACAGACACAGCACCTGTCCTTTGACATCGCTGCAATGCAATGTGCGTGCATCCGTGTGTATGATTGGGTGAACTCAGCACATTGAAGGTGAATAGTGCGTGGGTGGCTTTGTGTCTGGCATGTGAAGTGTGTTTGTGTCTTTAGACATGCACGTTACCAATATTCGATCAGATTCCGAAGTATGTCTGGCGGCTTTTACACCGCAGGATCGTTGTAGTTGCATGCGATGTTAATGGCATTGCGCCGTGGTCGCATGCGTAGTGAATGCATGCGATGCATACGATCCTGCGATGTAAAAGTGGCGGTGCGATGGCACCGCGATGTGTTGACCTCGATGTAATTGGTGTTTCCCATCTATTACCCACGCTATTGGCAATGGCAAGAAGTGTGTTGATCTACACTCTTGTGGGATTCAGAGCCTGTATATATATATATATATATATATATATATATATATATATATATATATATATATATATGTATATATATATATATATATATATATATATATATATACGTCTTCTCATTGCCCAAAGTTATACCTTTAAGATTATTTAGGAAAGATTTGTTTATATGTCTACCTTATTGAGAGACGACCTTCTTTCAATAGTTCTTGTCAGCCTCAAGATAGATAATCCGCATTTATAAGGATCTGAGGTCACAATGAGAAAACGGCGTTAGACTACAATCTCCCTAGCGTAAATGAAAGTCCTCTCATAACATAAAGGTATACTACTTACATCTTGGAGTCATATACAAAAGCCGTCCTCCATACACTATTCGTCGTCAGCCGCAAGTAAGTCAGCCGTCGAGAAATAAATAGAGAAATCTAGGATCTCAATGAGAGCGGTATTGATATATACTCTCACAGGATTTGTTCTTTCATAACTTGGAGATGTAATACTTACATCTTGTTATACTTTGTTTATCAGCGATATGTCGTCGGTATTATAAAAATAATTATCCAAATGCTCGGCGATAAAAAAGCAACAACAGGACCTATAAAAGAATATATATGTCCTCTTAGTAGTGGCATAAGCTCTAAATACGTTATGTATATCGGACAAAAAGCGGTTCGTACTCACTTTTAATAGAACATTAAAATGTTTCAGCACGCGGTACATAAGATAGCCACTCTTTAATCACTGTTGAATAACAAAAAGAGAGCGGTTTGCAATAGATATTTCTTTTTGTATAAGGGTTCTAGTATTTTGAGCTAGCGGTAATTTTACTCACGTTTTAAAAGACGTATTTCAAAAACGGGTGCTCAATCCACTTTCCGTATTCTTTGCTAGTTTGTAACCTCAGCTTCTACAAGGGATATATATTAAATACTGAGGTTATTTAGCTGGAAACATAGGCTGGATACTTCCGATTTAAAGCCTACTATGTATCAAACATACCTTTAAGGTAACAACTTGAAACGTCCCGCGTGCAGTCCCAGTATTTTTCTTCACAAGAGAGACGCGATGCAAGAATCCGCGCAGTTTAAATACAAGCGGAAACAGTTGCCGCCCACGTATATTAGCGTGAAAGTTGTAACGACAGCAATAAAGGACAAATTCCTAAAGGTTGCAATGACAGCAACGAAAGACAAATTCCTAAAAAATCGTGATGGATATAGAAAGAATACTACCCAATGTATTCACTGCTTTTCTGCATTTTAAAACGTGATTTTACTTGTCTTGCACTCGTTATTCGTAATTTCCACACCTGAGCTAAAGAGGTGTGCTGAGACCCCCCAGCGCTTAGCAGCGCCTCAGAATCACTTTCACCCCCTCCCTGTAGCTCCGGTCCCACTCTCGGCTGAGTGTTGACGCCGAGGGCTGGGCGACGGTTTTGGCGGCCATCTTGAGTCGGGCTGGGCTGGTGAGGCCATCGACAGCGCTATAAAAACAGACAGTGATGGCTCCGCGCAGCGGACGCGTACAGCGGACGCGCCGGACCTGCGCCGGAGTTGTGCCAGAATCCTGCCCGTCTGCGCCCGTCCGCGCACGACCGGGCTTAGGGCTTAGGGACTCTGGCACACGTACCCGCTATACTTCAACTGATCTCCTAGCACTGCAGTCCGACAGGTATTGTTTGTCTCCTACCATATGTGCTACTATCAAGGAAAATAACATCCCCCACATCCCCTGCCCTGTGAACTCGAGTCAGCCACCCCCTCTAAAGTTAGCCACCCTCAACACTAGGTCACTACAGAAACATCATTTAGAAATTTTTACCCTTTTACAGGACGAGACCATTGATATCCTGACACTCACCGAAACCTGGTTGAGTGACACTTCCTCCCCGGATATCATAGCTGCCCTTCCTAGCGGGTACGACATGGTCTGGCATAACCGACCAGAGGGGACCCGAGGTGGTGGTGTAGCAACGATCTTTAAAAGTCAGCTCACGGTAACTAAAATTTTAACTGAGACCATAAATGCCGCGGACCTACTAGGGATAAAAATCACCATGAATAACTCCTGTCTCATCATTCTAACAATATATTGCCCACCTCAAAGCATCTCAACGTTCAATGATCTCTTTTTCCCTATAATATTGGATCTATGCACACGTTACAAAAACATCTTGGTGACTGGTGACTTTAATGTTCACTGGGATAAAAGGGACAAAGATCTATTAGTTCAGAAATTGCAGACTTCTATGACCGCTCTTGGATTGGAACAACTTGTGGAATCTCCAACCCACACAAAAGGCCATATTCTTGATCTTATTTGGTCTACTATGCCAAAGGCGATCATTACAAACATTACACCCTGCATTTGGTCAGACCACCATCTAATCTTGTATGATGTACCGCAATATAACTTCCAGACTAAACTTCCACTAAAAACTAAAAAAGTGCGCCAGTGGAAAAAAGTCAACTCTGATACCCTGACTAAAGTTCTGTCCAAATATAAACAGAAATCCATAATTCCATCAGATGGTATTGACTTAGACTCAAATTATGACAGGATAATAACTACCCTTAGGCAATCTATTGATGAGATAGCCCCTGAAAAAACACAAAAAGTAAAGGGTGCAGAAAAAGGAGCCCCTTGGTTCACCCAAAGTCTACGAGACCAAAAAAGAAAGCTCCGCTATCTCGAAAGATGCTGGAGGAAATCCAAAAAGGACACCGATAGGGAATTATACAGAACATTGTTTCAATTGTATAAAAAGCTCATCATTTCAGCCAAGAAGGATTACTATGAAACACGCATGAACAACGCCACAAATATCCAGAAAGAGACCTTTCAAATACTGAAAGAGATAAGTAAGAAGGAGGAAAAGGCAGACATATTAATCAACTGTGACACTTTTCAGGGATATTTCCTTGAAAAAGTAGCGACCATACTGTCAGATATCAAGAAGGACAACCCGGCTATACACACCTTGCCACTGCCCCCCCTACACTCCTCAACCCCTATTGTCACTAGATTTCCTGAAATTGATGCTACCTCCCTTAGACATCTAGTAGCATCCACCAAGTCAGGTTCCCCTGCTGACCCCTGCCCGCCCGATATCTTCCGACTAGCAATCCCGACCCTAGAGGACCAGATTTTAGACCTCTTAAACATCTCATTAGCTACTGGATCACTACCAACCACATTCAAAGAGGCATGCGTCAGACCGTTGATAAAAAAACCTGGGGCAGATCCAACTAGCCTGAAGAATTACAGGCCAATTTCCCAGTTGCCATTTTTATCAAAAGTACTAGAACAACATGTACTAAAATCCCTGTCACCCCTCCTGGAATCCCACCATCTTCTCCAGGAGCGGCAAGCTGGTTTTCGTGCCCACCATGCACGGAACTAGTAATGCTGTCAGTATTGGATGAGCTCAGATGCATGGCTGACAGTAAAAAGCCAAGCGCCCTGATATTATTAGATCTGTCAGCGGCGTTTGATACTGTCAGCCATACACTGCTCCTGGACAGACTAGCCAGGTCCGGGATAAGAGAACAAGCTCTCCAATGGCTGACAGCCTTCTTATCAGGGAGGACGCAGAGGATCCAGGTAGCAGATCAGGTCTCCGAAGTGGGTGCCTTAGTTTGTGGAGTCCCGCAAGGGTCCGCGCTCTCCCCACTTTTATTCAATTTATACTTACAACCATTGATAGAATCCCTGGCAAACATGGGCTGTAAAGTTTTTAATTATGCTGATGATACTCAGCTATTGCTGAGTATCGACAATACAACATCGGCTCAGTCCATGGCCCAAGACATACTACGGTTCACAGTAAACTGGATGTCGGCCAACCTATTGAAAATCAATCCAGATAAAATGGAGGTCCTTGTAGTTTCAACCTTTACTTCCCCCTGGAATGATTTATTCTGGCCACAAGAACTTGGACCTACCCCAAAACCGTGCCCTAGTGTAAAGAGCCTTGGGATGAAAATTGATCAGGAACTATCGATGACCAACCAAGTGTCCGCTGTGGTTGGCTCATGTACTAACCTGATTAGGCAACTACGTAAGCTCGTCCCCTTACTCTCAAGGAATATGCTTCGAACCATTGTTTCAGCCACGATTGTGTCCAGAATTGACTACGGCAATGCCTCCCAAAATACTCCATCAATCGTCTACAGGTCATCCTGAATGACGCAGCTCGTCTGATATTTGGAGTACCTAGGCGGACCCACGCCTCTCCCTTGCTTTATAGGCTGCACTGGCTCCCTATGAAACAAAGAGTTGAATTTAAGAGCATGTGCATTTGTCATAAAGCAATCCATGGTCAGGCGCCAGCCTATATAAAAGATAGGCTAAAAATTTACGAACCTAAGCGCGCCCTGAGATCCTCCGATTCCCTCCTGCTATCCTGCCCACGTTTCAAACTGGCAACTAAAGGAGGCAGAGCTTTTTCAATCCAAGCCCCCACTATCTGGAACAAGCTACCGGAGGCGCTTCATAGAGAATCCAACCTTCTCCGTTTTAGGAAAACCTTGAAAACTTTACTTTTCAAGGACGCGTTTACATCCCCGTAGTTAAGTTAACATCTTTTATCTTCACTTTGTCTCTTGTTGCTGTACTTTGTCAGAAGCGCTTTGAGACCTGTCGGTGAGTTGGCGCGATACAAAACCCAGTTACAAATTACAAATTACAAATTACAAATAAGGGGTCTTCAGTTTCGAAAGCAGAATTTATAGATCGCTGTAAATATCGACAAAATACTGCCCATTATGATCCAATGTTAACTCGGCAGTACTGGGTTAGGATTATATCATATAATCAAGATGGACATCTTATTATTGATCCGATAACTATAGGGGAAACAATATCTCATAGATGGAAAAAGTTAGTTATCACAGGATAGTGCAGAGATATTGCGAACATTTATAGAGAGGAAGAGTTAAGCTCATATTAGGCCAAATAAATTCTAGTCTTGTATATTACGAAAAGTTAAAAGAGATATCCATAATTCACTAATCACCTTCTAGTGGTCAGTACTATTATAAAAGCCAAGGATAGATTTCAGAAAAGGTTGAGGGTGTATCTTTATGGATAGAGCAGCTAGGGGAGATCTACTTTCCGCTAACAATTCTTTCCCACTCTTCACGTGAGTTAAGTCCATTTCTCACAGTGTCTAGGTAGGAAATATACCACTGTTCTCTTTGTTTGCGGACATTGACAATATTCCCACCTCTTTTCCCAACCTTTACCCTCTCCAATATGTACCATCTGAAGTCGTGCTCACAGTGTTTCATTTCCAGAAAGTGTGTTACAATTGGGGCAGTTATCTTTTTTGTTTTAATAGCTGATCTATCTTCTTGCAATCTAATTCGCGCTTCCCTTCCAGTTTCGCCTACATAGTAGAGCCCGCAGGGGCATTCCAGAAGATAGATAGATAATATTTTTACTCCTGCAATTATTGTGAGTTCTGCATTTAACTATTTTCTTATTACAAGTTATTTCTGCAGCCACTATACATTGATCACAGATGTTGCACATCCCACATTTAGTGGTTCCAACTACTCTCGTATTGTCTAGTGTTCTCTGGTAATCAGCTGTTTCTTCTTTATATGTATACACCAGGAGATCCCGCAAATTTTTGTTCTTTTTAAAAGCAAAAAGAGGTTTCTCCAGGGATGTCTCTTCATCATGGTTAAGGATATGCCAGTGTTTAATAACCACATTTTTAATTTGGTTACTAATGTGGGAAAATTTACTGACAAAGACCACTTTCTTAAGTGGTTCCTTTATTTTCTTAGTTTTCTGAATTAGGGCATCACGATCATAGAATCTGGCCCTCTTCAGTGAGTGGGACAGTAATTTTCTAGTGTAGCCTCTATCTTGGAACTTTTTCTTCAGGGTCTCGGCATGTTTGTAGTAGTCACTGATATTAGAACAATTCCTCCTAAGTCGGAGGAACTGACTAAAAGGGATACTTTCTTTTTGTGACTTAGGGTGAAAGCTAGAGAAGTGATGGAGGGTGTTCTTGGCCATGGGTTTTGTAAAAAGTTCAACCAGCAATACCCCCTCCGAGCTTTTAATAGAAATATCAAGAAAGTCCACTTTAGTTCCACTATAGGACGTAGTGAACCTCAAGTTTGGATCTCCTAGGTTGATCCAGCTCAAGAATTGGTCCAGCAGTTCGATGGTCCCTTCCCAAATAAAGAAAATATCGTCGATGTAGCGGTACCAGCCCGCTACATTCTCGAAAAATGGGGCCAGTTCATTGTCAATATGTTTGGCCTTTTCTGCGATTTCTCCACAATGATAGCACAACCATTGTGGTAAAGCGGTAAACAGACAAAATATCGACTACAAAATACCGAATGGACATAATATCGAGTACAAAATATAGGCTGGACTGAATATTGAATGGACAGAATATAGACATCAAAAATATCGTTTTGAAGGTTAGTAATGTAATATCGAATTTTAAAATATAGATAGTCAAAATATCGAAGTACATAATATAGGTTAATAAAAATATCGAACATTTAATAATATCAATTTTTTTATAGTGTATTTTATATGTTAAAAGTGTTTATTTATGTTATAATGTAATTTAATTATGAATTTAATTATGAATTTTCCGCATCCTCCGGCCCGGAGGATGCGGAAAATCCTCCATCGTAATGACCCCCTATATTTTTGTAAACGATATTTTTTACTCGATATTTTTGTATTTACCTGTTTGTAGATACAAAGTCGATATTCTGTCTGTCGATATTTTTTCGCCGATATTTTTGCTAGTCGATATTATGTCCCTCGATATTATGTCAGTGATCCTGGTAAAGCACCGGGAGGAACCTCATTTTGAAAGAGAGGGAAAGGGTAAACAGATGTTAACCATTCACAAGTGTAGATGCAGTAGTCTAAAATGAAAAACATGATTTCATGGGCTATTTTTCTCATGGTTATAGAGTGGAACATTGAAGAGCTTGTCATTTTAGAGTTACTTTGTATGAGAGTGGTGTACCATTCTTCTGCTTAGTTTTTACAAATCTTAACAGTGTAAAAACCTATGCAGAAAGAGCTAAAACAACAATATAATCTATAAACTTAATTCAGTGGTATGTATATAACTTTGTATTGAATTAAAAAATGTACATTAGAAATGAAGATGTATATGGGAGTTGGATTAAAAGGAGTATAACTGTGAAAATATATCAGATGAACTCTATGTATTAGAAGAAATGTGTTTAAGAGGTTAGTGGTGAATGTTTTGGGAATAAGAGAAAAGGAATTAGTGTCTGTTTATTACAGTGTGTATTTTATTGAAAAGTAACAGTATAGTTTTTCGGAACTTTGCAATGAGGAACTAAGAATGTTCTAAATGTCTAGACATCATGTGCAGAATAGATACATCTGTCATTTGCATTCTGGGAGTTGTAGTACTTTTAGTAATATTATTAAACAGGAATAGTGTAGTGATAAATAAAAGATGAGAACATGTTTGTCTGTATATGAATTAGAAAGTCAATGTGTTTTTTTTACTTATATGGCCCCTTTGCATATGCTTAGATGTTGAGATATGATTTTTGTGCTTGCACATAGTTATATATACAGTTTGATTAAAGATACAGAGTGGTATATATTTTGTGAAAGATGGCTTGAAGATGTACATCTATTAAGAAATCGCTTATATATTTACATGGTGATCTATGTTCAGTAAGGCTGATGAAAATGTTGTGTATATGGTGAGGGTAGTGTTTTTCTTTAATTATGCTTTGTTTAAAAGGAAGAAGGATTAATAGTGGAGAATGTCTCGAGCATTCTTGTGCTAGCTTCATTTTGAGTTTAACTTTTGTTTGAGATACGCTGAATATATGTTTTAGAAGCAGAAGAAGTATTTAAGAAATTATAATAGGTATGCCATTCGCAAAAGGTTTTGTGCTTTTAAATTTTCAAAATATTGTTTTCTGTTTTAGAAAGGTACTGATGCATGTGCATGCTCAGTAACAAATCAATGTATGTTTCTAGAGGGCAAGGGATGCTATTATATATCAAGTGTGATACCTAGATTTTACTCACACGTAGCTCAGAAGATGAGCGTGCATACAGTAACACATATAGTTTGATACTGAAAGAAGGAGATAACCAATGAGTCAGAGATATAGTGACAACCTATTTTTTTTTTTTTTTTTTTTATTGAGCAGAGCATAGATAAGGTACAATACATATATAAACAATTTCAACAGTGGAAACGAATACAAAATATTTAAAAGCTTCTTCTATTAAAAAGATGATTAAAAGGGAGGATTTTGAATACTTAAAAGCCGTAAGCAGTCAATGTTAATAAAACTACATATATACATTTTCAAATACAAGCAATGTGCAACATTCGCAAAGTTCGGTCATAAAGTGCAAATGCAATACAGTACAATCCAACCTGAAATAAAGTGCTCGTGCTTCAAAACTATTATAAGTGCAAATACCACAGAAAAAAAGTGTGCTTGTGACTTATTGATAAAACCTACCAACACTTCAAGACTGCTTAAGCATAATATAGGCCTCTTATCAGTATTCAATCTAATTACTAACTTAGCCCCCCCTTATTTCCTGCAAATTCTCAAAATACTTCCAATTCCTATCAAATCACCTTACTGCTCCCACTCTACTAGCATAAGCTTTTTCAAAATTCCATGACCTCCTCATTTTGTTAAGCCATTTCAAATGGGAAGGAAGTTCCTTTGATTTCCAATTTTGGAGTATTAGGGAGCGGGCAACAGCACAAGAAATAAATACAAACATTTCCTCAGCATCTTTGAGAAACCATCTGTCATTGCATATACCAAAGAGGGCCAATTCGGCTGAAGGCATAAGTGTTTTCCCTATAGCTGCCTCAATATCTGAGAGAATGGCTTCCCAAAAGGATTTCAGTTGAGGACAAGTGAAGAAAATATGAAGCCATTCACCCTGACCATCAGCTTGGCATCTGAAGCACTTGTTCCTAACCTCCGGGAACCTTTTCTCCAGTGCCTCCGGAGTCCAATATGCTAGCCAGCGGGACAAGAAAGCCATCCTCTTAAAATTAGCGGCCCGTAATGATTTATAGCCCAACAAGCTTACGGTTTCCCAATCTTTGCGTCTTAAGTTACATTGTGTTAGGCTACTTATTTTCTCTAGATGGGAATCTATCAGAACTAATTGCCCATCACAATGGAGCCTCTTGTATCAATTCCCTATGCCACTGGTTTTAGCTTCATATAGGAGAGTTGCCATCTCACTCGTCGAGTCAAATAGTCCACCTATATCTCTTCTTAGAAAGTGGACAATTTGTGAGTATTCAAAAAACGTTGGTTGCCAGGGAGTAGTTACTCTAGCTAGCACTTCTTGCCACGTGATAATTCTATTCTGAACAACGAAGTGCCTTAACTTCCGAAATCCCAAATTCTCCCACATTATTATATGGCTGTTTCTAATTTGGAGGCCCAGACAAAAACATTCTCGTAGGCTTAAAAACTGGGAAGCTGAAGAGCTAGGATTTTTCTTAAAAAAGGACTGCAATCTAGATAAATATTCCTTCAAAGTCTTATATCTGTCCTCTTTGGGAACTTTGCAATCTTTAAAAATACCTGGATTTGAGAATCAGACTCTTGTATAATTTTTACTAAGAAGAAGCTGTCTCGATTATTTTTTGAGCCTATCAGACCTGCCACTATATCAAGAAAGGCTGCCTCATAATATGTTTTTAAGTGTGGCAGAGCCAGTCCCCCCTGTTCAACTGGGAGTTGGATCACAGACAACTTAACCCTCTGGGCTTTCCTCCCCCAAACAAAACTTCTGAACATGGTTTCCATGTCTTTAAAAAAGATAGAATTCAATTTGATTGGGACATTACAAAACAGGAATATTAACAAGGGTAAAATCTACATCTTAATCAGAGATACTCTACCAATCAAAGTGAGTGGGAGTAAAAGCCATTGGGCAAAAAGGCTCTTAATTTTATTTTTGGTTCTCACATAGTTGAGAAGATAAAGCTGGTGATAATCAGAGGTCACAAAAATGCCTGAGTATCTAACAGGATCCCGGCTTGCTGCCTGGACACGCAGGCAAGATGGAAAAGGCTGAGGTTGGTGTTTAAAGCGAGAACCTCCGTCTTCTTAGCATTTATTTTGTAACCTCCTATTTGATCATATGCTTTAAATTCCTTTAATATGATTTCTATATTCTCTTTATTCGGTTTCAAGTAAAGAATGATGTCATCCGCGAACAGCTTGAGCTTCGCCATCCCGGGGATAGGGGGAAAATAGCTGGATTGTTTCTGATTTTAATCACAAGGGGTTCGATAAAAAAGGTAAAGAGTAAAGGAGAAAAAGGGCAACCCTGCCTAGTTCCTCAATTGACTCTGATTAACCAGGCCCTATTTAAGTTTATTATGACCAGCGCTGAAGCACCTTGATAGATGTTCCGTAGTATCTTGATCACTTGTTCTGGAAACCCGAATTGGGCGAGGAAGTAAAGCAGGGTTGCCCAATTTACCAGGTCGAACGCTTTTTCCGCGTCTACCATTGAAATACAAGCTGGGGTTGAATTGATATTAAAATAATCCAGTGCCTGAATTAAAAATTCAGTATTAGAAGCCATTGAGCGGCAGATATAGTGACAACTGTTATGTTTCTAATAAAATTAAGGTACGTTCTCAGTCATTCAGGCATTATTCAGGCACTCATGGAATCACCCAGTCACTACTCAGGCAGTCATCAAATCAGTGATTCACTATCCATTCAATTACCCAGAAACTACACATGTACTCTTGCAATCAGGCAGGCAGAAATTATGTAATCATTGAAGTGTGCAGGCACTACGTTTACATTCATCTAATCACCTAGTTACTAACTACTGACTTATGCAATTAACAAGGCTGTAACTATGCAATCATTATAACATTTACGCAGGACCTATGCAGCATCTAAACACTCACTTACAACCCATGCAGTCATTGAAATACTGAGGCTTATATGTGCACTGATGAAACACTCACAGTGTTCTCATGCAGTCATGTAAAAACGTAGAGAGTACAATCGCAGTAAACCTATCACTCTTCCAATACCTATCCAATCAGTTCATTACTGAACCAATAGTGCTGCACTAATACAATCACCCCAGCAGTATACTTACCTTCAACCAATCTCTCAAGCTTTAACAATGGAATCATACAGTCACTCAGATACTAGCCATGCACTCATCTATTTAGATAGGCACTACTGATGCCCTTATTCATTTCTCCAGGCACTACCAATTTAGTTATGTAAGCATCCAGCCACTACCTGTTCAATCAACCAAAAGGAAATGGGCAGTATACTATCGCTGAAGCACTATTCATCCACTCATCCAACAGGCTAGGTGCTATGCATGGGCTTAAACAATCATATATGCACTATCCTTGTATTGCATTAATCACCTATATACTTTGCATGCACTCTTGCAATTATCCAGGTACTAGAGTTGAACTCATTTATTCATCCTACCAGTATCTATGCATGTATTGAATTATTGAAACATTAGTCATGCACTTGTCGAATTATTGAGGCTCTACTCATGCACTAATCCAAACACCCAGATGCGAATGGTATACTCATGCAAATACGCAGGCAGTAGGTATGCAAAAATGATCTAGGCACTACTTGTATCATCAGGGAATAACCTAGGCACTACCTATGCACTCATTCAATCATCTAGGGAGTATTGATGGATTCAACCACAAACCCATGTATTTACAAGTTTTACTGTGGAATACGTAGTCTTTAGAATATATGGGTGATAGGTTTACTACAATGGTATTTTCTACGTAATTACATGAGTGCATGAGGAGAGCCTGAGATGGCATTTTTCACAAGTTAATGCACTTTTAATAACATTGTTCCTAAGAGAATATTGTAATAAACAGCAAATCAAGTGGGTAATCCGGTGATTAGGTGGATACATCACAAAAAGGCAGTTCCAATTGTGCATGAGGTTTACAAACCGATTTTCAAACAGCCGTTCATTGACTGTAACACTGAGGGACTACCTGTTGGTGAAGTTGCTACTATCAATGATATATGTGAAATATGTATTTCTTAAGGAAAACTGAAGTGATTGTGACTGTGACCCAATCTCCAGCATGGAGATAAAGTAACATAAACGCTTAGAAATTATTACAACATACCACTATGAGGCAAGGTGTGTGCTGGAGGGTCAAGGTGCCTTCAGACACATCCACTCTGCTGGAGATGGTGTGTCCTCTATGGTGGTGCTCTTCCAGTGAACTCAGTAGACAACACCTTCTGAACCCGGTATTGAATGAGTTGCATCAACATGCAAAGAATTCTGATTGTAGCAATGTTTATCAGCTGCCCTGTTATAATGTAGGTTGAATGTATGATGCAAAACATGTTTATATTTTACGTGTCATTTATGTATGATGTAAAATGATTTACATAAACTGTACTTAATGTATTAAATATTCTGTTGTAGTAGGTTTGAATGTATTGCTTGCATTCTATACAGAGTGGTGATGTTGGTGTTAAATTGTAATTGTTGGTACTGCGATTTTCAATCTAGCACTCGGGCTTGCTTTTTTGCATTGATGTAAGTATCTGCCCCTTTCTTTTAGAACAAAATTGAAAAACAGTTTCTTGACTCATGCTTAGATCCATAGATTGCATGATGTTGCAAAACACCCACCTGCAAATATTCCTTAAAATCCTGCATGACCTTGAATCACTATTTCCCTCCTTTATTTTGAATGTGCCTCTGATTACCTTATAGGCCTTTTCTATGTATAAACTACTCTTAAATCTCAATTCTGTCCATCTTCAAGCTTTCTTTTTCAATCTTTCACTTCTCACATACCCCCCTCTAATGATCACACCCAAATCACTAATGTGCTACAAAGAAACTAGTGCATTGAATGGTTTCCTTTAGCATGCAAAAATGTAGTCCAATAACCAATGGACTGACCGCTCACTTTGGGCTTCAGATAGCGTGCTACTCTCTATATTGTGCTTCAACCCCTTGTCAGGGGTAGTAAGCGCTATATAAAAGCAATTTCAATTCAATTGTCATCATGCTGGTTCGTCACTGGCAAGAGATTAAACATGGGCCTACTCAGTACTTTGCAATGTTATAGTAAATTGTTGGAACATGGCAACAAGTCTAATTTGGATTGATTGATTATAAACATTTTCATTTAATTCTGACAATTTTAAGAGGTGTTTCGTCCGATTAAGAAAGCCCTCTCTATCTCGGAGTTCAGTTTAATGTATGTGAGTAAATCATTGTTTGGTATTTTCTTGAAGTTGAATTGCATTGGTAAAAATATTTGCATCCACATAATTTTTCATTTGGGCGTTTTTTATGAGATGAGGGGAAAAGGGTGTTTCATGGCAGCGAGGCCCTGGAAGGTTTGTTCACATCCACAATGCATTGCGTTTGTGGGTGTTCACAAAGTTTTCCATGACCCACTCCTTAACTGGACACAGTTGCACATTGACGTCTTTCGTGGGTAAATCCGTAGGTCAAATGGAATTGAAAATGAAAAACCATGTACAATGCTTTTTATTTGATATATAGGCAGGTATTTCTTGCCGTAGTTTGGCATAAAAACATGCCACCTTTGATAAAACTGTTATCCACAGAGGACTTAATTACAATTAAGTGGAGAGATAATCCCGCCTCAGGTACCACTCTGCCTGATTACAACTAGCCTGATGTTTCTACTCTCAGTTTTTCCATGAGCAGGAACACATGGCATGATTTTTCCAGCTGGCAATTCCACCTGGCATATCCAACCAGTAAACCTCACAAGACTTTCGCTGTAACAGCAAACAAGCCCTGTCCCCTATACTCCACCCTGACTTTTTTCTCTGACAAAGGTAGAGCATTCAATGTCCCCCTCCCAGAACAAATCTTCACCCTTACCCTCCTTACCCCTCCCAACAACCTTGCTCACGTTAAAAAGGAACACCATGTGCAATACCGCATAGTAATTCTGTCTTTGCACAGTTGTTCCCCATTCTGACGGGCTTAACTCACAATTGCATGGTATTGGCGAGGTATTACTGAAGGCTGATAGCAATTACTTATTTGAAGTTTGTACCACACAAGTAGTGTGCAGCTCATAATCAGGGCCTAAATCTGATTATGTTATGTATTTTCTCTTCAGTCAAGCATGTCCTTTGCAGTCTGCACTTTTTAGTCAAAGCAAAGAAATATCTGCTAGAGAAGTATGGGCTTGATGTACGATCATTTTTGCATGCACAAACAGGTTTGCCAACCCGTTTGTGCCTGCAAAAACAGCATGGAGAATGAACATACCCTATTTTGCGAATTTTTTGAGACTCGCAAATTACGTTTTTTTGAGTCGCTATTAGGAAGGGGCGTTCCCTTCCTAATAGCGAGCGCAAAACTATGTAATTTACAGCCTGATTCATCAAAGTGCTGTTTTGCGAGTTTGAAATAGCGAATCATAAGGAATCGCTATTTCAGACTCGCAAAACGGCATTCATGTAGGAATCGCAAAAACAAAAGCGATTCCTACATATTCCTTATTTGCGATTAGCAAATTGCTAATCGCAAATAAGGAATAACTCCCCATTCATTCCTATGGGCCAAAAGGCCCATAGGAATGAATGGGGAGTATTCCTTATTTGCGATTAGCAATTTGCTAATCGCAAATAAGATTGCGATTTAAAGGGTGCCAGGGGTGTCCAAAGGACACCCTGTAGCACCCCTTAAAAGTAAATACGAACAGGTGTTGCGCATACACATGTCCAAAGGACATGTGTGTGTGCAACATGCAACTTAGAAAAATGCTTTTAAAAGCATTTTTCTAAGTTTTCGCTATTTATCACGAGGTTTGACCTCGCGGTAAATAGCGGGCCGAAATTGCGATTTCGCAATTTTAAAATGGATGATGAATTGCATTTAAGGAATCTCAAATAGAGATTCCTTAAATGTAATTCATCGCAAAATAGCGAAATCGCTATTACCGATTTTTGCATTTGGGATGATGAATCCCAAATGCAAAAATAGAGCTCGCAAAGGGCCAGATTCTCAGAATCTGGCCCTTTGCGAGCCCATTTCGGCTTCATGAATCAGGCTGAATGTTTTGTGCCCGCAATTGCAGGCACAAAACATTTGCAAATTACCACCCTCTCCAAGAGGGTGGTAATGGCGTCGCAAAAGGAAAGGAGTCCCCAGGGGACCCCTTCCCCTTTGCAAACGCAGGGGAAAATATTTTTTACGGGCAGGCAGTGGTCCCAGGGACTTCTGCCTCCCTTTAAAAAATGAAACAAAAATGTTTAATTTTTAATTTTTTTTAAATGCATCCCTTTTTCCTTTTAGGAAAACGGGCTGCATTTAAAAACTGCTTTCGTCCCAGACATCGTGGTCTGCCGAACCTAGCAGGCCACCATACCTGGGAGGGCATGCCATTCCCAATGGGGCCGCAAATTGCGAGAGGCTCATTAATATTCATGAGCCTCTCTATTTGTGACCCCATTGGGAAACGCAAACAGTGAGTTACACAATGTTGAGTATCCAAAATAGCGCCTCGCAAATTGCAAGCCGCAAAAAACTCGCAATTTGTGAGCCGCTATTTTGGCCGTCGTACATCTGGCTCTATGTCTTTCCTTCCTCTGAAATTGTGCTAAATCCAGCAGCATTGCAAGGCAATGGAGCCCAAATTGTTCACTTTCTGTATCTTATATGCGAGGGCAGTATCCCATCGCAGAGGGACCTGAGAAAAACAAGTGGAACGCAAGAGTCGGCTGGTGGAATATACTATGCTGTAATTTTTTTTTTTTTATCCTGCAGCTTTCAGGGATGTCATTTTCCAGTCCGGTGGCTATGATAAAAGGCAAGTTAGCAATAATTCACATCACCTGGACAGAGATAAATGAATCATTCTTTAACCTCCAGGCAAACAGTCAGTCGCCTCATCTGAATATTGCTGACTATTTATTGGTAAAACTGTCAGAAAAAAATAATAGATGGTACATTAATGAAATTTGTACAGAAAGCAATCTCCTAGATATGTCACAGTTGTCATTCTAGAGTATTACACAGACGCTTTAGTAAGTGCACTTTTAACTATTTAGATTGTAGCGTTCTTTAACTTCAGAAAACATTCTCATATCTCTGATTTTAAACCACATTAATTAGTTTTGCCCATTTTTTGCCTGCAGTATATGTGTGTGAATGTATTAGGGGTAGGTACAAATCTAAGCATATTCAGGTCTCAGTTTCTTCTACGAGAAACTTAATAGAGGACAAACATTAAAGTATGCTAGATGCAATTAAATAACTGTGCATGAATCACCATGGATATGTATGTTCGTCACAGTGAGGTGTTTCCCAGACGAGTCCTAAGGGCATATTCTCAAGGAGTTATCGCTGAGTTAATGGCACTTTATTGCAGCCAAAGTCGCAATAAATGTATCACCCCATTCACAAGCTGGTGCTAACAGACCATAGCACCAGTTTACCTGCGATAGCAGTCGCAAAAAACATAGCCACAGATGACCCCCACAACTATCGCTAATGAGATGCAGAATAGGCGTTCCCATGCAAAAAGCAGCGACAACACTACTCCGCAACATTCTCAACGACCACCCAGATCTGCGATACGACCACAAAACATGTGATAAGGCACATTAGCAGCAGGAAACTAACACCTGCTCTGACCTGGTGTAAAGTCGGAACACAGCCTGCACCAGAAAAGGGAGGCAAGGCCAGAGCCACACCTGAAGGGCAACTGATGCCATGGATCGACTGATCATGCAGGCCGGACACCCAAGAGGGCCACAACACCCACCGCCACCACCCCTAGGATACACCCATCCCGCCCCCCGGCCAAAGACATGCCACATCTACTGCAAAGAATCTTGTACCAAGTAATCTGCCTGATGTCGCGCAATCACATCTAGTGACATGCATTTGTCGTCACAAAAATGAGCATCACACATTCACCTTCGAATCAACAAATGAAAATGTATTCAAAGAAACACAGAACAGAAATGAAGACACATGGCGGCTCCCCTCGGGACAATCTGTAGGTCATAGCCTGCAAGACAAAAATCATGATGAGAAGGTGTGTCCTGCGCACATCAAGGGACAGAGACAAAGCAAAGGAGAGAGAGAGAAAGAGAGGGAGAGAGAGATAGAGCGACAAAGAGAGGGAGAGCGAGTTAAACGGACAGAAAGGGAGAGAGAGAGACAGACAGACTGAGAGAGAGCGAAGGAGAGAGAGAAAGATAGGGAGAGAGAGATAGACGAACAGAGAGGGGGAGAGAGACACAGATAACAGAAGAGATGGACAGGGAGAGAGAGTGCCGACACTGCGCACCCAGGTCACACTGGTCACCTGCTCCCACCGGTGTGTCTCCAACCACGTGCCGGCATGTAGTGCAATTCATCAGATCCCACATCTGAAACAGATCCGTCATCTGAAACAGAGTCCAGATACATGAATGGCAAAGTACATATGATTGCACACTACATCATCGCCTGTCTGCCCCTGCGCACCCAGGCAGCTGCACTCCAGCTCCTCCCACTGCCCAGCGGTGCATTCCCACCCCTGTGCACCCAGGCAGCTACACCTCACCCCTCCTGCCACCCAGCAGTGCATGCCCGCCTCTGCGCACCCAGACCTCACTGCTCACCTTCTGCCCCCGGCATGTAGAAAAGAGGGCCCACCACACACCGCTGCAAGCCCCAAGCCTGGGGCCCTAGGACATGGCACCCTCCACATCATGCAGCCCCGCTACGCAGGCCACCAGGTCTCACTTTTGGTGCTGGGTCTGGATTTCACCAGGGCACAGTACATACCAGTGCACAGGGCATCATCGCAGGCTGCACACCCACTCAGCCCTTATATTGCCACTAACTCTGTGACCAGCGAGGCCACACCACGCTGTCCACTGGCTGAGGCCTACACTGCGGTCCAGCAGGGTACACAAAACCTGGACAGTCTGGACCACCGGGACGGGGCATCATCGCAGGCTGCACACCTGCTCAGCAGTTAAGGTGCCCCTACCTCAGTGCACCGAAAGTCACCGTTCTGTGGCGGTGTGCCTGTGCCGGCCGCAGTGCATCCGGAGCCACCAAGTCTTTGCCCCGCACGTCATGGACCCTCTATGATTTGGTATTGTGGTATGGACGCCATCATGTCACCTCCGGGCTGGCAGAATGTGATGTTGCAGGCCCCTGGGCCCCCATGCCTACATGCACACCACACAAGTACACCCCGAGAGAAGTTGGAAATGGCGTCGAGCACGTGCGTCCGGCCTTTTTTATTGGCAGGGTCACATGTCCTGTGATGGGTGTGCTGGATGGGTGTGGTGTGGGTGTAAACCATCTGTGATGGAGTGGCTGTGGCATGCTGACAACTAGACCTGTGGTCATCAGATCACTACAGGGAAGTCCTGGCACATGTAGCGTTGACATCTCCCCCTGTTTGCGTAAGCGTAGTGGGCTGGCCAGGCGTATGCCAGTCTAGCGAAAGGGTTTGAATGATGACCCCGGGGTTCTGGGCATTGTTCTGTATGGGGCTGGACAAGGAAGTAACAAATGCATGTGTCGCTGTTGTTGCATTGGCGCCACCTGTACAACTTTCAGCAATTTGTCACCCTGTGACCCAAGTCCGACGACATGAGCCACATGGACGTAAGAGGAATTCACTGACCCTACATTCATCAATACTACCACACTTGAAAGACCATAGACATGACAAAATTGTGTGATTCGGAATGTTTAATGCATATTCAGTGGAGTGTTGCATCTGGAGCAGTTCAGGGCCATCCAAACCCCACATGACGATGTTGGCCCGTCGAGGGAAAGCCAGAGTCCTTCAGGAAATGACAAGTCTAATGGACGAGGAAGAGTTCAGTCCACAGTCTGACTGCTGTGTCATTGATGATCAAACAGAATATTGCAGTCCATTGAGAGGTCCAAGGTGAGTGTTGCAGAGTACATCGGGGGACAGTGGAAGGTGATGATGCAGAGGGCAGAACCAAGCTGAAACCGGCCTTATGGCGAAGATGCATGCTACTGCGTCCTTCTTACCACGAAGGCGGTTTGTCCTCTGCTGTTCCATGTGCCTCCCTTGTAGAATACTTGGGTACATTGGTCTATTGGTGGGAGTTGGGGGCTGGGGCATGGTTTGTCCGCAGATGTGCTCAGCTCAATGGTGCATGTGTGCCATTGTGCCCATCTCACCCCCCTTACCCCCAGTCCCTGGTTGTTACTCACACTGGTGCTGTTGTGTCCGGTCATGTTGAGCTGTGTCCAGTCCCCGACTCCAGCCACCATCTCCCAACTGATGACTGTGGACACCATTTCCTCCTGTAGCGCTAGACTCCCACCTCTAGTCTGCATTGCTGCCTTCAGGCTGTTGACGTGTTTCAGCTTGGTTTTGCACTTAATGTCATTCCAGCGCCTCTTGACCTATTTCATCGTCCTCTTAAGCACTCCCACTGCATTCACCTTGTCCACAATGGACTGCCATAGTCCATTTTTGGTTGCCAATGACACAGTGGAGGTGACGAACAGTTGTTGATGGTGTTCGACCACCTCAGTTATCAGGATCCTGTTTTCCTGTGGACTGAACCGCTTCTTCCTACTCTACTTCTCCTTGGCCTTCCTCCCAAGCAGGTCCTCCTGGGGGCTTGTGGGGTTCTGGTTCCCCTGGGTACTTGCTCCGGCAACATCCATTGTGCTTCTCTGTTGTTTGGCATTTATTTGTCAGTTTTTTTCTACTTTTATGGTGATTTTTCCCGCCTGACGCGTGTGAATGACAGGCCTGTAGCTGGATTTTGCTGATTTTTGTATCACGATTGGCCTCATCGCAGCTTTTTTGCGTTCGCATTTTGCATTTTTGCGGTGTGGCGTTGATTTTAACGCGGTCAGTTGGCAATTTATCTGGAGTATATAGCTTGGTGCCGCCATGTTGGGAATGCTTCCCTATCACAGCGTAATTTTCCCGCAATGGACTGCGGTGTTGGAAGTTGCGTTAAGTTACTTTTGCAATGGTTATCACACGTTCTTGAGAATATGCCCCCTAGTCCGAACTCAGTCTGATCAACTTTGTAATCTGAGCTGATTAACAATTAATTGTAGATAGAGAACTCATATGAAATGTCATGTTGTTTATGAATCTCTGTCTCTGCATCTGTTGTGGTGGATCGGTTGTGTGCGAGGTGAGTACTGGAATCACAGAGAAGATGTATCTGGCATGCCCGAAAACAACCTCTAACCTCCCTTGTGGTACAATACTACATAAATCTCCTTAATTCGCTGACATAAAAATATTTAAATTCTTTCTCAAGCCAACTTTTAGCCATGGCATAAAAATGCTGCACCCAGGCCACCCCAAGCTCCAACAAAATCATGACCCTTTCACTTCCTTTTGTGTTGAGACAATATTAACTAAGCCCTCATGTCATGTAAAGTTACCAAATCTTCCTCATGAGCAGTCTGCGAATTTGTGAAGAATCTGTTCTGCAACCTTTACAAGCTTCAGAGGAAAAATATTGCAACTTCATGAGGTTGTGTAGTTTTTCTGTCTGCCATATTTATGTGAAAATTGTGTATTTTGTGATCATTTCTGTTGCATGTGTATTGAACGTTAGTAATATTGTCCTACTTGAGGCACGTTAAACCTATGTATAAAAACTTGTGCAACATTGCAAAATACATTTGTCATTGTGTGTAGTTTGCCAAATTCACAAACCCTACAGTAAATATTTAATATTATGAACACTGAAGCCAATGGTGTCACACCAATAGTTTGTATATATAAATCATGTTTCGGAAGTCATACGTCTAGATTTGGTCTCATAATGTTACAATTTGAAGATTTGTCTCTCACAGAAACTTAATATTGCTTTAGGCTAACTTACTTGGCGCAATTTGACTAATGTAAAGACTAGGAAAACAGTTCTATTGGATCCCAATTGCCCTCACCAATGAGCTATCAGGCATCCAAACACATAAGTAACTGGTTTTGGAAAAGACACAAGTCATTCTACTTCAGCAGCTCTCAAGATAGAGCCAGAGTCTATGGCTCGGTCTGAACTGGGGTGACAAAGTGAGCTAAAGACTTTTTTAGAGGAGGGGTTGAGATTTCGGATTGGCAACAAAAAACAACGACAAAACGTAAAACAAAGAGGGGGGGTAGGAGGAAGAGTAGAAAGCAGCAAAAGGGTTCTGATCAGGAACCAGAGGAAATAATTGAACAAATAATGGCAGCTAACCAGAATGAAGGGATGAATATGCTCCCAGTGGATTTTGTGAAAGAGGATCTTGTGGTTAATTTGTCTGATCTTGTGCTAACTATATATGAGACTGTGGTATTTAATAAAGGACTTGGGTTTTTTCCAGTATCCCATCGTGTTTTTTCAGAGTTACATGTTGATTTATATAAATTTGTTAGAAATTCAAAATTAAAATTCCATTTTGCAAACAAAGAATACAGGGATAGTAAAGCAAAGCATACAGTTACACCTTCAGATTTCACAGTTCCACAAATAAAGGACAGCTCCACCCTTCTGTCTCTGGATACTGATAATGATCCATCGATAGACCACATACTAGAGAGTTTGGATACAACTCAGGATTATACATGTGATAGTGGCTTGCATACTTGTAGCAAATTTATACCAAAGGGGTCTCATCTAAATAGTATAGAGGTATTTTACAACCTAGTACGAGTGATTTATACCGTTTGGAAGATAAAAGGCTACAGTGAATAGGACATAGCACAGGGATAATCTGTCATCAGGAAAGAAGGCAGCATTACATAGCATTCCAAGAAAAGCACTCAATAATAAAACGAGAAGTGGATAAGGGTGGAAATGTGGTCTTAATGAACAGGTGTGATTATGAGGAGGAAGTGCTTAGACAGCTACATAACACAACACATTACACCAAGCTGCATAACAATCCTTGAACATTGTCCACAGTACAAATACATGCTAAACTGGTGCATTGGAAAGAAACTGGTTTACTTACTGATACTGAACTTGGCTTTCTTCTTATCAGTAATCCTAGATTTCCATGTTTGTACCTACTTCCAAAAATACACAAAATGGGGTGCTTTATTCCAGAGCACCGCATTATCTCTGGAATTTGTTTGATGACTGAACCCCTTTCACAGTTTGTCGACTCGTTTTTGCAACGCCTGGTCCGGAATCTCCCTTCGTACATCTGGGACACCATGGATATACTCAGTAAGTTGGAGTATTTACAATGGGAAGAATCAATGTGGTGTGTTACGTTAGATAATGAGTCACTTTACACATGTATCAAAAAAGATGGCAGTGTAATTTTTTATATCTACTCGGAGGGCTAATCTGTTGAATCATAATGACATGTTGTTGAATATGGTTTATATAATTCTTGAAAATAACTACTTTCTATTTGACAAGACCTGGTATAAACAACAACAAGGGACTGCGATGGGTTCAAGATTTGCGCCATCGTACGCCAACCTCTTCATGGGGTGGGTGAAACATACCTATGCATGGTCTGCGGTGGCTGCTGAATGGACCAAGAACATTACATTTTGGGGCCATTATATTGATGATATTATCATCATGTGGACGGGAACTGATATCTTGATGAAGAAGTATTTTGGCTTCCTTAATAGTACTGCTCTGAATGTCACCTTTACATTGAATATGTCTCAAACAAGAATACAGTTCTTGGTTGTAGAGTTCTACCTTATTGATCACAAAATACAAAGTACACTGTGTAGGAAGGAAACTGCAGTTAACAGCATCTTACATTGTGACAGTGCTCATCCGCCTAGCACCAAAAGAGCCATTCAATTTGGTGAACTACTACTTATTTGCAGAAATTGTAGTAAGGAGTGCAATTTTGAGTTTCATGCAAAATTGGCTACACCTAGGCCAAGAAAGATAGGATACAAGTAACAGGTTCTTCATCAAGCTAAAGTACGAAGCTAGGGGTGAGTCAGAAGAACACATTGATTAACAATAAAAAGAAAGAGGAGATGACAGAACGTCTTTCATTTATTACAACGTATTCATCCCTTAACAATGAAGTCTATAAAGTTTTGGATAGACACTGGGCTCTCTTAAAGGGCATGCCAGGGGTTGGGGACCTGATTTCAGTAAGACCTTCCATTATCTACAGGAGAAATAAAACTATGAAGGGGACTTTGTGCCCGAGCTATACCCTACCTAAAACACCTAACACACAAATGCGGCTGAGAAGACCTCTGGGTTTTTACACATGTGGGGACTGTAATGTCTGTCATTTGGGGTGCAACACAACTAAGACCTTTACAACAAGAAAATACACCATTAGACACTTTATCAATGTTATGACTAGCTTTGTGGTTTATGTACTGATATGCGTATGTAATAAGGTCTATGTTGGTAGCACGACTCATTGGTTAAAGATGCGAATACAGGAGCATCAAAGAGCTTACCTGAATAAGGACACATCATATGTTGCATGATTGTACAGGGGGACCGGACAGGTCTAATTGCAGGTTTCATGGGGAGAACAGCCTTTACAACGCGGGTATTACCACGCGCTACCATTACAACGCTGCTATTACAACGCAAGTCGTTACAACGACTTGCGCTGGAGGGTGCTGTTGGATAGGGAATAGTTAAATTTCTTATTCCAACACCTTCCCTACTGTAATGTGGGCTGGAGTTGGAATAGCAAATTAAACTATTCCACTATGCAGCGCTTACAGAGCAACTTGCGTTGTAAAAACAGCGCTGTAATGGCACGTGTGGTAAAAGCCCGCGTTGTAATGCCATACAACCGTTTCATGGTTTTGATCTGATACTGCCTGATAAGAGGGGTGGTGACAGGAAACAAAGTCTGAGGCAGCTAGAGGCAAGGTGGATTTGCAATCTGCGATCTGTGAATTTGGGTTGAATGATAATGAGATGCATTACTTCTTGTAAGGATTAAGGAACATATCCGTACGTGCATAATCTGGAATCCACTACTTTATGTTAAAATGCATGTATCATATGTTACTTACCATTTTATATGATGATGTTGACACCAGTATGCCAAATATCACCTGTCTTGGCTGTAACTTGTTTTGGGATAAAAACTGGGCTCTGAAAGTATACTTTTCTTAGGAATTTTGACTTACCTGGGGATTCTTGTGTCTGTTGAATCTGTTTGATCACTTGATGTTTACCATGTCACATATGAAAACTGAGGTGACTTGATACATTGTTTTTTTTGTTCTCTTGTTGATCTTTCCTTTACATAATGTGTATTCTCTTTTTTTGCTTCTCCTGTTTCCTGTACCTGTCCAAATGAGTTTCTATTTTTTCTAACTCAACTAAATCATAGTTGTTTGGAAGTGTTAAATGTAAAATAAGAGATGGAAATCAAACATTCTGGTATATTTAACACTTAGTAGCTCAGCATTCATTAGGGAATGTATTTTTGAACTTTTAGGAACATGATACAAACGCTTGAAAAATACAGATAGAATATGTCTAATGTACTCATCTATCTAATATATATGGTATGATAGTGACTCTTAATTTGGAACATGCATGGGAAATTTTTCTTTTTCTATTGATGTTAATGTGAAGTTTAGTTGATTCCTGTGACTGGGTTATGTGATGATAGTGTGGAGTTGTGGAATCCTTTACAAGTTTCCCCAACAAACCTACTGGTGCGTTTGTGTGGCCATGTATATGTACTAGGGGGCAGATTTACAATAACTGGTGCATCCCTGCATATCAGCAGGGATGCGCCAGTTATTGTGCGCCATGCCTTCGCCACCATGGATGCGCCGCATTTACAATGCGATGCACCATGGGGCAAAAATGGCACAGATGCGTGACGCATCAGAGCCCTAAAAGCGTTGCATTGCTGGAGTTGCGTTGCAAGCGCGACGCAGCTCCAGCAATGCTCTGAGGGGCCCTATTCTTTCAATGCTGCGTCAATCCTTACGCTTGCTTCAAGCAGGTGCAGGGTTTTGACTCAGCATTGGCCCAAAAGTGACTGAGTGAATTCTTGTAGATTTCACTAAGCCACTTTTAGGAGGCGTTCCTGTGCCGGAACTCCACCCCCCCTCCGCGCAGGAACGCATCCTTCTGGCACAGGGCTTCACAATGTGACGCAGCTCCCAGATGCATCATGTTGTAAGTACCCCGCACCATGGCGCATCTTTTGCGCTGCCACTGCGTCACAAAAGTGACGCAACAGCGGCGTAAAAGGGGAGCAAGGGGCTTGTAAATCTGTCCCTAGATGTCTATGTGCTTTTGTCAAGCCCTGTGCATTTGAAAAGATATGTGGGCTTACACCTTGGCCCTCCCCCCTTTTTTCTTGTATGGTTGGCACAGGACATCGGATTTCTGAAGTATGACTGCTCCCTCACTTACGTGAACCTTTTTCCTTCAAATGATTTTGGTGTTATCATGTGCCTTTGGAGTACCATTACTCAATTTGTGCAACTTAAGGTACAATGCGTGTGTATAATATACGTGACAATACGAGGTGGATTGAAATATGGGGTGTATACTTTTGTTCTCGTAATGTCATGGGCACAAACCTATTGACACTACAACAGGTATTGTTGCCTTGAATTATTGTGTTTTTTTTGCATGATGTGGCCTAGTTCCTTTGGTATGTACAAAACAAGGACTCTGCATGTGCACCCTGAGTATTATTTGTTCTTTTTGTTCCCAATATTTTGGGTTTCTCAAGTTTACTTATTTTTTGCACCCTTGAGGTTGAGGATTATATGGTAAAATGTAAATCTGTTTGGGCGCTTTAAAAAACTGATGGATTTAGGCCCAGATCTCTGTACTGGGGTGAATGAATGACATTGTTCTGCATTCTGTCCATCAACTGTCGTTTTTGCATTTGTCACCCCGAGTGGGACGGGTATGCTCAGACGTGGGTCCTGTGCTCTCCACACCACTGGAGTCAAGCTATCCTGGCTGATGATGGCTGATAGCCAGAAACCGGTCCTAGGATGCTTGATTCCAGTCCAGGAAAGACATGGCTTAGCATTTCGGGCTGGATTGTTCCCATGAGGCACCGGGTCAAGACTGATTTGCATATGGCCATGTCTGAACTGGGGTGGTGTGGAGTGCACAAAAAATAATGGATTAGGCCCAGATCTCTGTACTGGGGTGAATGTATGACATTGTTCTACATTCTGTCCATCAACTGTTGTTTTTGCACTTTTAGAAAGTAGGCATTTTCTTGGTTGACCATTCTGTGTGCCTCTGCCTGTTTGTGGATTGACTGTCTTCTTTTGGAGTGACAGGGGCTAGGGATGTGCCTTCACTGTAGACAGACACTGGAGGGGGTGTTGAGGTGTGACTAGCCCTGTCTGGATGACTTAGAACTGAGCTGAATAGATGTTGGCTGCATTTAGAATACTGGGAGGAGTTGTTGTTGCTCTTGAATAGGGTCTATTGAATAGGGCATATCTCCCTTGCACAATGCTGTCTCCACCCCCTGTGGTCATAATGCACCAGTGAAGACAGAACTGGTTTGGACTGGGCTCAGAGACCATTGCACAAAAAAGAACAAAGACAAAATGTGGTATAAGTAGTGGACCTTAAACTCCAGAACTTTAGATCACTTCTTGACTCAAGAGGAACTTTTGCCATGGAGAAGAGCTGGAGAGCTGTTTGGGGGAGTACTGCCCCTTTGCTGTGTGGGGTCGGCCTGCAGTTGCTGCTTCTTCCATGGAAAGGACAAAGACTGGTACTTTGCTCTGACCCTGCTTGAAGAAGGATCTCCAAGGGCCTGTGTGTGCTGGCCTCCTTTTCTGAAGTTTCAGGGACACAAAGGCTTAACCCCCAACTCCCCTGAACTCTAATGCTATTTGTTTTCTACAAGCTTTAGTTTGGAAGTAACTGTTCTTACGTGCTATTTTACTACCTGTATGTTGGATTTTTGCCATTTGGGCTTGTTGAGTTTAGATAAAGATATTTTATTTTCCAGCAGCCCCTGGGCTAGCCCAATAGTCTTGGTTGTGAAAGCTGCTGCACCCGGTGCCACTCCTGAACTCTGTTTCTGTGTGGACTACTGTGGGCTCAATGCCGCCACCAGGAATGACATGCACCCCATCCCCAGATCTGATGAGCTCATTGATCAGTTGGAAGCTGTCCGATACCACAGTATGTTTTATCTAACGTCTGGGTACTGGCAGATTTCCTTGACTGATGGGGAAAGAGAGAGGTCTGCTTTTTCAATGCCAGAGGGGCACTACCGGTTCCATGTCATGCTGTTTGGGTTGAAGAACATCCCCACCACATCCAAAGACTGGTCAACAAGGTACTGTCTGGGCTTGAGAAATTCAGCGCTTTCTACATGGATGACATTGCTGTGTTCAGCTAGAGCTGGGAGGAACACTTGCAACAGCTCTGCAAAGCGTTGAAGGCCCTGCAGAAAGCAGGCCTCACTATCAAGACCAGTAAGTGCCAGATAAGCCAGGGATCTGTGGTGTACTTAGGGCCTGGGTAGGAAGTGGCCAGGTGGAGCCCCTACAGCCTAAGATCAACACCATTCTAGCGTGGGAGCCGCCCAAGACCCAAAGGTGAAAGCCTTTTTAAGTCTCACCGGGTACTACAGACGGTTTGTCACGGGGTATGGTACCACTGTTGCCCCATTGACAGAGCTGACCTCAAGGAAGCAGCCAAGAAAAGTGATCTGGATTGATGCCTGTCAGACCACTTTTGATGCCCATAAATCTGCCTTGTGCATGACGCCTGTGCTCAAGGCACCCAACTTCTCCCAAGAATTTGTTGTGCAGACAGATGCTTCAGAGCATGGTATGGGAGCAGTGTTCTCACAGTTGAACGACAAGGGCTTGGTCCAACGTTTAGCTTTTATTAGTAGGGGGCTACTTTTCATGGGAACAGAGGTGGAGTGCAATTGAAAGTTGAGCTTTTGCAGTGGTCTGGGTGCTAAAGAAACTAAGACCCTACTTGTTTGGGACTCACTTCCGGGTTCAGACAGACCACAGGCCCCTCAGATGGTACAAATGAGGGTTGAGAATCAAAAACTGTTGAGGTGGTCCATCTCCCTACAGGGAATGAACTTTTTGGTGGAATACCGCCCTGGTGCAGAATAGCAATTCTCCTAACTAACAAGCCAAGAGAATCTAGATTTCATTAAAGACACAGAGGCTAATATTATGCCTGCATTAATCTTTTAACGCCAACTCCACTCCCCTCTACTCCACTCCTTAAAGTATTACATCACAGTGTAAATTGTTCTACAACCTGATACAGCCAGGCTATAATAGGCATGCACTCAGTACAATCTTCCTCTTTTAAATGTGAGTAAAGATATTGGCATGTATTAGGAAAGAGTTGCAAAACATATGGTAAGACAGGTATTCTTGGTGAAGAAACAATGAAAAAGATCCTTGGCGAATGGACAGTGAACTAAGATGCAGAAATCCAAATAAACTGAAAAGTAGGCTTGGTATTTATTGCTTGATGTCTTCCAGGTAATTGTTTGAGAGACTTCTGGATTATTGAGTGTTGTCTGAAATAAAGGATTAAAATGAGATCAAACTTTTACAAGTGAAGAATTATCCTACGGAAAGCAATTTACAAGGCTTGGGATTTTAAATAGGCATACATAAAGTAATGTAACACAAAATTAATAAAGTATTACATTTTTATGTCTTCATTCCTGATGTACATATAGTCTGTTGTGTGTCGATTTAGATAACGTATATAGAGTTCCCGCTTCATGCCCTTATATAGGTACAATTCACATTACCCTTATTTAGGCATAGAAATCCAGCCCTTATTTAGGCATTGCTCATGCTAACCAAATACAGGCAGGGTCAACTACATCCGATCCTCTTCGTCACAACGAGTTCTTGGAAAACCAGACTCTTAAGGCTTTAGGACTTCCCCTTGCCTGGATATTGATTTCTCCAAGAACTCATTTATTATGCATGAACATCTATTCCTTAGGGGTTCATTCATAACGTTCTGATGCCCGACTGGTACATCAATACTGGCATTCTAAAACACCTTCAAGGTATAAATATACCTTCACTTGCTATGGCAACGCACAGTGCAGTTCAGCTACCAACTTGCACAACGCGGCTCGCCACAGCAAGTCCCGAAGGAAGTCAAGTCCCCAACTGACGCACTGACCTGACGCTGTCATCCTCCTCGCCGAGAATCCAGCTGCAGTGTTTCTGACTCCGCTTGCGGGGTGTTAAAGATCCAGTCCCAGGAAAGAGATACCATCCTCTCTCATTCTAAGGTATGGAGCTGATTAGAACCTAGAGAAACTTTTGGCAATTCTTGGCACAACTAAACTAAACTATAGCTAAAACAGCACCGACTTCTTCTCTCGTACTACACTTAGGTTAGGTACACTGCAGTAGGATTATTTTAGAAGCACCAGTTGAGTATTTTAGCCTGTGTTATTTATGTATGTATTTTTATATATGTCATAGCTACAGACCATGCTATTGCAGTAATATTTTATCTTACTGCTAACTCTGTACGTGTTATACATCGCATTCTGTCTTACGATTGTAGCAGTTCTCATTTCTTGCATGAGAAATAAGACCCTTTTATTGAAACGCTTGTTTTTCTATTTCTTTGCAACTCTGTAGAAACAAAGGGGCACATGCATCAACCTATTTAGGAAGTGCAAACAGTGCAAATCGGTAAATTCGGCCGTTTGAACTTCCTAAATACGTTTTTGGGATGCATCATGCATTTTTGTGAAATTCGCTATTTTTAGCGATTTCCAAAAATGCGATTGCTTTTAAGGAATCGCAATTTTGCGATTCCTTAAAAGCAATGCATCATTGTTTTGAAATTTGCAAATTTCAAAATAGGGGGTGCAAATTACCACGAGGGTGAACCTCGTGGTAATTTGCGAAAATGTTTAAATATGGACAAAAATGCATTTTTTAAAGTTTAATGTTACAGACACACATGTCCTTAGGACATGTGTGTGTGAAACATGCACTTAAAAATACATTACAGGGGTGCAGGGGGGGGGGTCCTTTGGACCCCCCCCCTGCACCCATGTAATGCATGAACAATTTGCGATTCTAAAAAAGAAAATCGCAATTTGGAAATGCCTTCCCATTGATTCCTATGGGCCTTTTGGCCCATAGGAATCAATGGGAATTGCCAAATCGCAATTTAGTATTCCCATAATATTTGCGAATCTGTAAAAATTGCGATTTTTACCGATTCTCAAAATATCCCCAAGCTCCAACAAAATCATGACCCTTTCACTTCCTTTTGTGTTGAGACAATAATAACTAAGCCCTCATGTCATGTAAAGTTACCAAATCTTCCTCATGAGCAGTCTGCGAATTTGTGAAGAATCTGTTCTGCAACCTTTACAAGCTTCAGAGGAAAAATATTGCAACTTCATGAGGTTGTGTAGTTTTTCTGTCTGCCATATTTATGTGAAAATTGTGTATTTTGTGATCATTTCTGTTGCATGTGTATTGAACGTTAGTAATATTGTCCTACTTGAGGCACGTTAAACCTATATATAAAAACTTGTGCAACATTGCAAAATACATTTGTCATTGTGTGTAGTTTGCCAAATTCACAAACCCTACAGTAAATATTTAATAATATGAACACTGAAGCCAATGGTGTCACACCAATAGTTTGTATATATAAATCATGTTTCGGAAGTCATACGTCTAGATTTGGTCTCATAATGTTACAATTTGAAGATTTGTCTCTCACAGAAACTTAATATTGCTTTAGGCTAACCTACTTGGCGCAATTTGACTAATGTAAAGACTAGGAAAACAGTTCTATTGGATCCCAATTGCCCTCACCAATGAGCTATCAGGCATCCAAACACATAAGTAACTGGTTTTGGAAAAGACACAAGTCATTCTACTTCAGCAGCTCTCAAGATAGAGCCAGAGTCTATGGCTCGGTCTGAACTGGGGTGACAAAGTGAGCTAAAGACTTTTTTAGAGGAGGGGTTGGGATTTCGGATTGGCAACAAAAAACAACGACAAAACGTAAAACAAAGAGGGGGGTAGGAGGAAGAGTAGAAAGCAGCAAAAGGGTTCTGATCAGGAACCAGAGGAAATAATTGAACAAATAATGGCAGCTAACCAGAATGAATGGATGAATATGCTCCCAGTGGATTTTGTGAAAGAGGATCTTGTGGTTAATTTGTCTGATCTTGTGCTAACTATATATGAGACTGTGGTATTTAATAAAGGACTTGGGTTTTTTCCAGTATCCCATCGTGTTTTTTCAGAGTTACATGTTGATTTATATAAATTTGTTAGAAATTCAAAATTAAAATTCCATTTTGCAAACAAAGAATACAGGGATAGTAAAGCAAAGCATACAGTTACACCTTCAGATTTCACAGTTCCACAAATAAAGGACAGCTCCACCCTTCTGTCTCTGGATACTGATAATGATTCATCCATAGACCACATACTAGAGAGTTTGGATACAACTCAGGATTATACATGTGATAGTGGCTTGCATACTTGTAGCACATTTATACCAAAGGGGTCTCATCTAAATAGTATAGAGGTATTTTACAACCTAGTACGAATGATTTATACCGTTTGGAAGATAAAAGGCTACAGTGAATAGGACATAGCACAGGGATAATCTGTCATCAGGAAAGAGGGCAGCATTACACAGCATTCCAAGAAAAGCACTCAATAATAAAACGAGAAGTGGATAAGGGTGGAAATGTGGTCTTAATGAACAGGTGTGATTATGAGGAGGAAGTGCTTAGACAGCTACATAACACAACACAGTACACCAGGCTGCATGACAATCCTTGAACATTGTCCACAGTACAAATACATGCTAAACTGGTGCATTGGAAAGAAACTGGTTAAAGATGCGAATACAGGAGCATCAAAGAGCTTACCTGAATAAGGACACATCATATGTTGCATGATTGTACAGGGGGACCGGACAGGTCTAATTGCAGGTTTCATGGGGAGAACAGCCTTTACAACGCGGGTATTACCACGCGCTACCATTACAACGCTGCTATTACAACGCAAGTTGTTACAACGACTTGCGCTGGAGGGTGCTGTTGGATAGGGAATAGTTAAATTTCTTATTCCAACACCTTCCCTACTGTAATGTGGGCTGGAGTTGGAATAGCAAATTAAACTATTCCACTATGCAGCGCTTACAGAGCAACTTGCGTTGTAAAAACAGCGCTGTAATGGCACGTGTGGTAAAAGCCCGCGTTGTAATGCCATACAACCGTTTCATGGTTTTGATCTGATACTGCCTGATAAGAGGGGTGGTGACAGGAAACAAAGTCTGAGGCAGCTAGAGGCAAGGTGGATTTGCAATCTGCGATCTGTGAATTTGGGTTGAATGATAATGAGATGCATTACTTCTTGTAAGGATTAAGGAACATATCCGTACGTGCATAATCTGGAATCCACTACTTTATGTTAAAATGCATGTATCATATGTTACTTACCATTTTATATGATGATGTTGACACCAGTATGCCAAATATCACCTGTCTTGGCTGTAACTTTTTTTGGGATAAAAACTGGGCTCTGAAAGTATACTTTTCTTAGGAATTTTGACTTACCTGTGGATTCTTGTGTCTGTTGAATCTGTTTGATCACTTGATGTTTACCATGTCACATATGAAAACTGAGGTGACTTGATACATTGTTTTTTTTGTTCTCTTGTTGATATTTCCTTTACATAATGTGTATTCTCTTTTTTTGCTTCTCCTGTTTCCTGTACCTGTCCAAATGAGTTTCTATTTTTTCTAACTCAACTAAATCATAGTTGTTTGGAAGTGTTAAATGTAAAATAAGAGATGGGAATCAAACATTCTGGTATATTTAACACTTAGTAGCTCAGCATTCATTAGGGAATGTATTTTTGAACTTTTAGGAACATGATACAAACGCTTGAAAAATACAGATAGAATATGTCTAATGTACTCATCTATCTAATATATATGGTATGATAGTGACTCTTAATTTGGAACATGCATGGGAAATTTTTCTTTTTCTATTGATGTTAATGTGAAGTTTAGTTGATTCCTGTGACTGGGTTATGTGATGATAGTGTGGAGTTGTGGAATCCTTTACAAGTTTCCCCAACAAACCTACTGGTGCGTTTGTGTGGCCATGTATATGTACTAGGGGGCAGATTTACAATAACTGGTGCATCCCTGCATATCAGCAGGGATGCGCCAGTTATTGTGCGCCATGCCTTCGCCACCATGGATGCGCCGCATTTACAATGCGGTGCACCATGGGGCAAAAATGGCACAGATGCGTGACGCATCAGAGCCCTAAAAGCATTGCATTGCTGGAGTTGTGTTGCAAGCGCGACGCAGCTCCAGCAATGCTCTGAGGGGCCCTATTCTTTCAATGCTGCGTCAATCCTTACGCTTGCTTCAAGCAGGTGCAGGGTTTGGACTCAGCATTGGCCCAAAAGTGACTGAGTGAATTCTTGTAGATTTCACTAACCCACTTTTAGGAGGCGTTCCTGTGCCGGAACTCCCCCCCCCCCCTCCGCGCAGGAACGCATCCTTCTGGCACAGGGCTTCACAATGTGACGCAGCTCCCAGATGCATCATGTTGTAAGTACCCCGCACCATGGCGCATCTTTTGCGCCGCCACTGCATCACAAAAATGACGCAACAGCGGCGTAAAAGGGGAGCAAGGGGCTTGTAAATCTGCCCCAAGATGTCTATGTGCTTTTGTCAAGCCCTGTGCATTTGAAAAGATATGTGGGCTTACACCTTGGCCCTCCCCCCTTTTTTCTTGTATGGTTGGCACAGGACATCGGATTTCTGAAGTATGACTGCTCCCTCACTTACGTGAACCTTTTTCCTTCAAATGATTTTGGTGTTATCATGTGCCTTTGGAGTACCATTACTCAATTTGTGCAACTTAAGGTACAATGCGTGTGTATAATATACGTGACAATACGAGGTGGCTTGAAATATGGGGTGTATACTTTTGTTCTCTTAATGTCATGGGCACAAACCTATTGACACTACAACAGGTATTGTTGCCTTGAATTATTGTGTTTTTTTTGCATGATGTGGCCTAGTTCCTTTGGTATGTACAAAACAAGGACTCTGCATGTGCACCCTGAGTATTATTTGTTCTTTTTGTTCCCAATATTTTGGGTTTCTCAAGTTTACTTATTTTTTGCACCCTTGAGGTTGAGGATTATATGGTAAAATGTAAATCTGTTTGGGCGCTTTAAAAAACTGATGGATTTAGGCCCAGATCTCTGTACTGGGGTGAATGAATGACATTGTTCTGCATTCTGTCCATCAACTGTCGTTTTTGCATTTGTCACCCCGAGTGGGACGGGTATGCTCAGACGTGGGTCCCGTGCTCTCCACACCACTGGAGTCAAGCTATCCTGGCTGATGATGGCTGATAGCCAGAAACCGGTCCTAGGATGCTTGATTCCAGTCCAGGAAAGACATGGCTTAGCATTTCGGGCTGGATTGTTCCCATGAGGCACCGGGTCAAGACTGATTTGCATATGGCCATGTCTGAACTGGGGTGGTGTGGAGTGCACAAAAAATAATGGATTAGGCCCAGATCTCTGTACTGGGGTGAATGTATGACATTGTTCTACATTCTGTCCATCAACTGTTGTTTTTGCACTTTTAGAAAGTAGGCATTTTCTTAGTTGACCATTCTGTGTGCCTCTGCCTGTTTGTGGATTGACTGTCTTCTTTTGGAGTGACAGGGGCTAGGGATGTGCCTTCACTGTAGACAGACACTGGAGGGGGTGTTGAGGTGTGATTAGCCCTGTCTGGATGACTTAGAACTGAGCTGAATAGATGTTGGCTGCATTTAGAATACTGGGAGGAGTTTTTGTTGCTCTTGAATAGGGTCTATTGAATAGGGCATATCTCCCTTGCACAATGCTGTCTCCACCCCCTGTGGTCATAATGCACCAGTGAAGACAGAACTGGTTTGGACTGGGCTCAGAGACCATTGCACAAAGAAGAACAAAGACAAAATGTGGTATAAGTAGTGGACCTTAAACCCCAGAACTTTAGATCACTTCTTGACTCAAGAGGAACTTTTGCCATGGAGAAGAGCTGGAGAGCTGTTTGGGGGAGTACTGCCCCTTTGCTGTGTGGGGTCGGCCTGCAGTTGCTGCTTCTTCCATGGAAAGGACAAAGACTGGTACTTTGCTCTGACCCTGCTTGAAGAAGGATCTCCAAGGGCCTGTGTGTGCTGGCCTCCTTTTTTGAAGTTTCAGGGACACAAAGGCTTAACCCCCAACTCCCCTGAACTCTAATGCTATTTGTTTTCTACAAGCTTTAGTTTGGAAGTAACTGTTCTTACGTGCTATTTTACTACCTGTATGTTGGATTTTTGCCATTTGGGCTTGTTGAGTTTAGATAAAGATATTTTATTTTCCAGCAGCCCCTGGGCTAGCCCAGTAGTCTTGGTTGTGAAAGCTGCTGCACCCGGTGCCACCCCTGAACTCTGTTTCTGTGTGGACTACTGTGGGCTCAATGCCGCCACCAGGAATGACATGCACCCCATCCCCAGATCTGATGAGCTCATTGATCAGTTGGAAGCTGTCCGATACCACAGTATGTTTTATCTAACGTCTGGGTACTGGCAGATTTCCTTGACTGATGGGGAAAGAGAGAGGTCTGCTTTTTCAATGCCAGAGGGGCACTACCAGTTCCATGTCATGCTGTTTGGGTTGAAGAACATCCCCACCACATCCAAAGACTGGTCAACAAGGTACTGTCTGGGCTTGAGAAATTCAGCGCTTTCTACATGGATGACATTGCTGTGTTCAGCTAGAGCTGGGAGGAACACTTGCAACAGCTCTGCAAAGCGTTGAAGGCCCTGCAGAAAGCAGGCCTCACTATCAAGACCAGTAAGTGCCAGATAAGCCAGGGATCTGTGGTGTACTTAGGGCCTGGGTAGGAAGTGGCCAGGTGGAGCCCCTACAGCCTAAGATCAACACCATTCTAGCTTGGGAGCAGCCCAAGACCCAAAGGTGAAAGCCTTTTTAAGTCTCACCAGGTACTACAGACGGTTTGTCACGGGGTATGGTACCACTGTTGCCCCATTGACAGAGCTGACCTCAAGGAAGCAGCCAAGAAAAGTGATCTGGATTGATGCCTGTCAGACCACTTTTGATGCCCATAAATCTGCCTTGTGCATGACGCCTGTGCTCAAGGCACCCAACTTCTCCCAATAATTTGTTGTGCAGACAGATGCTTCAGAGCATGGTATGGGAGCAGTGTTCTCACAGTTGAACGACAAGGGCTTGGTCCAACGTTTAGCTTTTATTAGTAGGGGGCTACTTTTCATGGGAACAGAGGTGGAGTGCAATTGAAAGTTGAGCTTTTGCAGTGGTCTGGGTGCTAAAGAAACTAAGACCCTACTTGTTTGGGACTCACTTCTGGGTTCAGACAGACCACAGGCCCCTCAGATGGTACAAATGAGGGTTGAGAATCAAAAACTGTTGAGGTGGTCCATCTCCCTACAGGGAATGAACTTTTTGGTGGAATACCGCCCTGGTGCAGAATAGCAATTCTCCTAACTAACAAGCCAAGAGAATCTAGATTTCATTAAAGACACAGAGGCTAATATTATGCCTGCATTAATCTTTTAACGCCAACTCCACTCCCCTCTACTCCACTCCTTAAAGTATTACATCACAGTGTAAATTGTTCTACAACCTGATACAGCCAGGCTATAATAGGCATGCACTCAGTACAATCTTCCTCTTTTAAATGTGAGTAAAGATATTGGCATGTATTAGGAAAGAGTTGCAAAACATATGGTAAGACAGGTATTCTTGGTGAAGAAACAATGAAAAAGATCCTTGGCGAATGGACAGTGAACTAAGATGCAGAAATCCAAATAAACTGAAAAGTAGGCTTGGTATTTATTGCGTGATGTCTTCCAGGTAATTGTTTGAGAGACTTCTGGATTATTGAGTGTTGTCTGAAATAAAGGATTGAAATGAGATCAAACTTTTACAAGTGAAGAATTATCCTACGGAAAGCAATTTACAAGGCTTGGGATTTTAAATAGGCATACATAAAGTAATGTAACACAAAATTAATAAAGTATTACATTTTTATGTCTTCATTCCTGATGTACATATAGTCTGTTGTGTGTCGATTTAGATAACGTATATAGAGTTCCCGCTTCATGCCCTTATATAGGTACAATTCACATTACCCTTATTTAGGCATAGAAATCCAGCCCTTATTTAGGCATTGCTCATGCTAACCAAATACAGGCAGGGTCAACTACATCCGATCCTCTTCGTCACAACGAGTTCTTGGAAAACCAGACTCTTAAGGCTTTAGGACTTCCCCTTGCCTGGATATTGATTTCTCCAAGAACTCATTTATTATGCATGAACATCTATTCCTTAGGGGTTCATTCATAACGTTCTGATGCCCGACTGGTACATCAATACTGGCATTCTAAAACACCTTCAAGGTATAAATATACCTTCACTTGCTATGGCAACGCACAGTGCAGTTCAGCTACCAACTTGCACAACGCGGCTCGCCACAGCAAGTCCCGAAGGAAGTCAAGTCCCCAACTGACGCACTGACCTGACGCTGTCATCCTCCTCGCCGAGAATCCAGCTGCAGTGTTTCTGACTCCGCTTGCGGGGTGTTAAAGATCCAGTCCCAGGAAAGAGATACCATCCTCTCTCATTCTAAGGTATGGAGCTGATTAGAACCTAGAGAAACTTTTGGCAATTCTTGGCACAACTAAACTAAACTATAGCTAAAACAGCACCTACTTCTTCTCTCGTACTACACTTAGGTTAGGTACACTGCAGTAGGATTATTTTAGAAGCACCAGTTGAGTATTTTAGCCTGTGTTATTTATGTATGTATTTTTATATATGTCATAGCTACAGACCATGCTATTGCAGTATTATTTTATCTTACTGCTAACTCTGTACGTGTTATACATCGCATTCTGTCTTACGATTGTAGCAGTTCTCATTTCTTGCATGAGAAATAAGACTGTTCAATAAACCCTTTTATTGAAACGCTTGTTTTTCTATTTCTGTGCAACTCTGTAGAAACAAAGGAGCACATGCATCAACCTATTTAGGAAGTGCAAACAGTGCAAATCGGTAAATTCGGCCGTTTGCACTTCCTAAATACGTTTTTGGGATGCATCATGCATTTTTGTGAAATTCGCTATTTTTAGCGATTTCCAAAAATGCGATTGCTTTTAAGGAATCGCAATTTTGCGATTCCTTAAAAGCAATGCATCATTGTTTTGAAATTTGCAAATTTCAAAATAGGGGGTGCAAATTACCACGAGGGTGAACCTCGTGGTAATTTGCGAAAATGTTTAAATATGCACAAAAATTCATTTTTTAAAGTGTAATGTTACAGACACACATGTCCTTAGGACATGTGTGTGTGAAACATGCACTTAAAAATACATTACAGGGGTGCGGGGGGGGTCCTTTGGACCCCCCCTGCACCCATGTAATGCATGAACAAATTGCGATTCTAAAAAAGAAAATCGCAATTTGGAAATGCCTTCCCATTGATTCATATGGGCCTTTTGGCCCATAGGAATCAATGGGAATTGCGAAATCGTAATTTAGTATTCCCATAATATTTGCGAATCTGTGAAAATTGCGATTTTTACCGATTCTCAAATATTATGGGAAAAAAATCATGCATCCCATTTTGCAATTCCTAATTTGCGATTCCCTAAAAATCGCAAATTAGGAATTGCAAAATCAAACAATGATGCATGTGGCCCTAAGCATGCACGATTGACTGAGTGAAACTGTCATCTATTGTTTACACGACTCTGAAGATTTTGTTCCGACTCTAAGGGAAACAAAGTTGTCATGTTTATGCGGTTGTCAGAAACTAATCCCTTCTTGTTCATTCGAGAAGTTTCTAGTGACCTCTGAGTTAGCTGGCGCACACAAGTAATTAAGTTTAATGTACTCGATAGAGACATTCTGACCTCAGTCCTATGTCCATACTATAGTGTATATTATTCCAATACGCAGAGCCTATCAGGGATATAGGAACTACACTACATGGCGCCCAACGGTTTGGTAAGGCACTAATTTAACGCTAGATACTGAAGTAACTCAGCTGTGCTTTTCGCAGAAACCCTCTACTCATAATACTCCATAAGACGTCTGGGGTGGGTAGGGATAATATCTTACAACTGTTCGAGATAGGGAATGCACACCCACTTTTGACAATATTCATCCATTTTTAATTCACAGCTTTCATTCAATATCGCGTGCTCGTTGGAATGGTGCCCTGCCTTGTCGACACCATAAGTTCTACATCACTGTATTTTGGGACGGATTGCCGTCCCAAATTGCAAGGCACAGAATCATGCTGTTTGCGCAATTCTTCCTTTCTATTCAATTTAATCATGGTTTTTCTTTACCTTCGGTTATGTTAATCAACTTTTACTCTTCTCTTTAATTCCACAGCCAAGGAAATATGCAAATTTTCGCTGATTTCACATGTTCAGGTTTGTCCATCCAGACCTTATTCCAAGAACCAGTACAGACGCAAAAAGTTAATCAAAAAGCAGTATTTTATCAACCCAATGCATTTCGGGCACTTCAAGCCCTTCTTCAGGGGTAACTAAACACAACAGTAAAACAGGCATCATTAATTATCTCACATAATTAAATCTCAGCATTAGCAACAAGTCATGGCTGAACAATTCTACCCAGAGTCACTTCAACTAAATGCGTTCCAACTGCATATTAAACTCCGCATTTGTTTAACAAATCAGTTCTCAGTGACATCCCATGTAATATTACAAAAAAACATTAACCATGCCCGGTTCCAGTTTGCCTCCCTCTAGGTGCTATCTCGCTATTTGTTGACTGTCATCTTCCCGAACATGCCCCTGAGCTTAAATTGAGTTATCAAGTGCTCCTTTGAAACTTTTCTAAGTTTAACCTTATGTCCCTGTTCCCTTCCCTTCCACACAAACATACGTTCATCACTTCTCCTTGCACAGGGAGTTTAATATGCAGAATAACATAACCAAAGGAAAAGAACAACCATGATTAAATTGAACAGAAAGGAAGAATTGCACAAACAGCAAGATGCTGTGCCTTGGAATTTGGAACGGTAATCCGTCCCAAAATATAGTGATGTAGTACTTATGGTGACAACAGGGCAGGGCACCATGTTATGTTATGTTATTTTGTGTCTTTTATAGCGCTCGGCTACTCAGAAGAGTGTCCCGGCGCTTTATTGACAACCAAGAAAGACAAACACAACACAGCAAAATAAAAGAAAGCAGGGTCAACAAAGCACTAAAAGAAGCTAGGAGGCAAAGAGCCAGGTTTTCAAACCCTTCCTAAAGGCCAACAGATTAGAGGTGCTGCATAACATCAGGGGCAGAGTGTTCAAAACTGAGGGGCCCGAAGCATAAATGAGCGACCTCCAATACGTGCCCTCCTCACACGCGGAACAATGGCAAGGAACTTCGACTCTGACCTCAAAGATCGAGCAGGACGATAGGAAGCTAACCTCTTCTGAAGGTATTTCGCCCCCATGGCATAAAAGGCCTTGTGAGCAAGGGTTAAAGCTTTAAAAACTATCCGCTGTCGGATAGGCAGCCAATGAAGCAACTGCAACAGGCCAGAGACTCTGACTCGCCTCTGCAGGCCAAAAATGGCACGTGCTGCAGCGTTCTGGACCACCTGCATCCGTTGCAGGAGATATACGGGCAGGCCGAGATATAGGACATTGGAGTAGTCCAGTCTTGACCCGATCAGGGCCTGTACCGTAATCCTCCTGTGGTCCTCGGAGAGCAACGGAAAAAACTTCCGAAGCATGCGGAGAAGCCCAAAGCAGGTGCCAGTGAGGGTAAGGATCTGAGATCTTAGGGTCAGACCGTTGTCAATTTTAACCCCCAGATTCTTAGCTAACTGAGACGACCGCCCCGGGGGAGACATGTCGGCAGGCCACCATACCTGCCAGTCCGGATCGGATTGACAACCGAAGAAGAGCACCTCCGATTTATCTGAGTTGCACTTGAGGCTGTTCAGTTGGAGCCATTTGAACACAGCCCCAAGGCACTCACGGATGCTCTCTCCATCAAAATCCTCTCCTTACCGGCAGGTGAAGAGCAGCTGGGTGTCATCTGCGTAGGATACGATCTGGGCCCCGAAGGACTCAGCCAGAGCCGCCAGAGGGGTCATAAAGATATTGAAGAGAGTCGGGCTCAATACAGAGCCCTGTGGGACTCCGACTCCCAATGGCATCTCGGCAGAGCTAGAGGAGGCCCAGACCGTCTGTCGGCGGCCGGACAAAAAAGATGTAAACCAGCTGGGCACCGTCCCCCTCAGACCGATCTCATGAAGTCTGACGAGCAGATCCTCATGGGGGACGGTGTCGAAAGCCGCCGACAAATCCAGCATGATCAGCATGGCTCTACCACCCAGGTCTAGCGTCTCCTTGATGGCCTCAGACACCTCCAGCAGCGCCGTCTCTGTACTAAGATTGGGACGAAAGTCCGATTGGGTGGAATGGAGCAGATCGTGTGACTCCAAGAAATTGGAAAGCACGTTGTGCACGTGCTTCTCCACGGTCTTGGCCAGAGCGGGGAGAAGAGAAATAGGCCTATAATTGGCCAAAAACTCGGGAGCCAAGCCGGGCTTCTTGATAAGGGGGATAACCATCGCTTGCTTCCAAGCCACAGGGACCTCTCCCTGGCTCAGAGAGAGATTCAGAAGGGGGTTGACCAGTGGATTTACAACTGCCGCCATCTTCGCCAAAAATTTGGCCGGGCATGGATCGAGGGGCGATCCAGATTTAAGATTGGCCAGAAGTGTCAGGGACGAGGCAGTTGAAATAGGCGGGAAATCAGATAAGACTGGCCCTAAAGACGCCGATGGAGTTAGACCAGCCTTAGAACAAAGGAAGGCACCAGCCGGCCGCGGCGGAAAGGAATCTTGTATCAGCTTGATCTTGCTCGTAAAAAAGCATGCAAGATCCGATGCCCACGACTCTGTCGGAGCAATCTGGGCCGCATTCGACCGTGGGGCAGTGAATTCCCTAACGATCGAGAAGATCTCTTTGCAGGAGTTTGAAGCATCTTCAATCCTCCTCGCAAAGTAGCTCTTCTTCTCAAGGAAAATATCTCGATGGTAAGCTTTAACTATGGTTCTGTATTCGAGTCTGGCGGCCCAGATTGCCCATTCCAACGAGCACGCGATAATGAATGAAAGCTGTGAATTAAAAATGGATGAATATTGTCAAAAGTGGGTGTGCATTCCCTATCTCGAACAGTTGTAGTCTTCATAATCCTGCCTTACCAGGGTTTGTACCCAAAGCCAACAAGGATTCTGTCACAATTAATGAAAAAGTATAGTTGCCACACATAAGGCGGAAAATCTGGGTTCATCGAGCAATGTTTTACAAGAAGGGATATCTAAATGAACATTAAATACGAACTGGAAGGCATTTGGAGTGATTATAATAATTGTTAATTAATATTTTGAATTGGAGACAGGATGCTGTTTTGATTTTACGGATACTTCATCATTATGTTGTTCATAAAACTCAGTTTAAATACACGGTTCTAGTGCATTATGGGAATAGTAGTATTTAGTAATTACGGGGCACATGCATCATTGTAAATTGCATTCGCAAATGTTGCGAATCGCAAAATTCGGCCGTTTGCGAATGCAATTAAAATTTTTGGGATGCATCACCATGTTTGTCCTTTTTCGCAATTTAAGAAATCGCAAAATTGCGATTTCATAAATTGCGATTGCATTTAAGGAATCTCAAATTGAGATTCCTTAATTGCAATGCATCAAACTTAAAAGTTTGTGAATTCGCAAATAAGGGGAACAAATTACCATGTAGTTGACCTTCATGGTAATTTGCGAAAACTTAGAAAAATGCACTAAAGTGCATTTTTCAAAGTTCCATTTTACACACACACATGCCCTTGTGGCATGTGTGTGTGCAAGATGTACTTATAGGCAGATTTCAGGGGTGCAACAGGGTGTCCCTTGGACACCCCTGCACCCTTGAAATTGCATTCTCAATTTGCAATTCTCTAATGGAGAATCGCAAATAAAGAATGTCTTCACATTCATTCCTACGGGCCTCTAGGCCCATAGGAATGGATGGGGAGGTATTCCTTAATTGCAATTCTCAATTAGAGAATCGCAATTAAGGAATTTTAAGAAATCGCTATTTTTTTTGACAATTTCTTGATGCATTGCAGTTTGCAATTCATTAATTGCGATTCCTTATTTTTCGCAATGAAGGAATCGCAAAAAGCAATATTGATGCATGTGCCCCTTAGAGCTTGGGTTCAAGCGAGGGTGGGTTAAATAAGTTGTTGATTGGCTGTAAAATAAGGTAGGAGGTGTCAAATCACGTGAGGGATTTCAAAAGCAGCGTTTGTGTAATGCACAGGAGACATTTTCTTCAAGACGGTGGAAGAAGGAGAGACATGTCACTGAGTTAGGGAAGGTATGTAAAGAAAATGTTGGAAGATGGCAGTGAAAGAATGTTCCGTTAGAATGCATGTGAGAAAAAGAGGGACGTGAGGGGGTGAAAGAAGTCATTGTGTTAGAAAAAGGTGATAGGGAGAACAGTGCTATATGCAAGTATTGGAGTGGAGCAGGATATATGGCAGCGTGTAACAGTATGAAAGGGGGAATACTGATTTGAGAATGTGGGTGATAGCATGATTGTGCAAGGAGAAGGGATGAACGTGCGTTTGTGTGGAAGGGAAGGGAACAGGGACATAAGGTTAAACTTGGAAAAGTTTCAACCGAGCACTTGATAACCCATGTTTAAGATCAGAGGGATGTTCGAGAAGATGACAGTCAACAAATAGAGAGACAGCACCTAGAGGGAGGCAAACTGGAACCAGGCATGGTTAATGTTTTTTTGGAACATTACGTGGGATGTCACTGAGTTTAATATGCAGTTGGAACGCATTTGGTTGAAGTGACTCGGGGTAGAATTGTTCAGCCATGACTTTTTGCTAATGTTGAGATTTAATTACGTGAGATAATTAATGATGCCTGTTTTACTTTTGTTTTTAGTTACCCCCGAAGTAGGTTTGAAGTGCCCGAAATGCATTGGGTTAAGAAAATACTGCTTTTTGATGAACTTCGTGCGTCTGTACTTGTTCTTGGAATAAGGTCCAGATGGACAAACCTAAACATGTGAAATCAGTGAAAATGTGCATATTTCCATGCGTGTGGAATTAAAGAGAAGAGTAAAAGTTGATTAACATAACCAAAGGAAAAAAAAAACCATGATTACATTGAATAGAAAGGAAGAATTGCGCAAACAGCATGATGCTGTGCCTTGGAATTTTGGACGGCAATCCGTCTCAAAATACAGTGATAGGGATAATATCTGCCATAGCTGAGTAGGACAAAAAATCCTATATATTAGCTTTTTGGTTAGATTTACGTTGAAGGATACAGTGTTCCAAAATATTGTGCACCTTATCTTTGTTCCCTTGAAACTTGCTCTGCATTTTTCATCAAACAATGACCAAAAACGGCAACAACACTGAAACTGGTGGAGCTGCTGGCGACAACGCCGTACCAGCTTTTAACTTAACAGGTTTTACTGAAACCGATGAGAATGCAATAATCATTCCTCCAAATTTAAGGAGAGCCATCACTCTAAAACTTATAAAACATGGCCTAACATCAAGAGGTGGTAGAGCAGTTTTTGTGATAAAGGCACATGAATCTTACCAGACAGATGTTTTCTACTCATGGATAGTATTCCCTGAATCAAATCCAAGAACACATTTGTTTCACTTCTACAAAGAAGATGATCCACAAGAGGAATATATTCCATTGGAGGATGTTGAAATTCCACTAACATACCAAGAGCATAATCACTGGTTTAAAGGCACTCAAAAACATTTATATCACATTACAGGGCTTGGTCCACTAGGTAGACCAGGAGCAACATGGCCGGTTTTAGCAGGTTATACACCTCATTCTGAAATCGAAGACATGACAGATGTAGAATTACTTGCTCAACTCAAAGAGTTAATCAAAATCTAAAGACAATTAGTCCAATATGTCATGCAGACTCTCACAGTCCAACCTCCAATAGTTATTCCACAACAAACCTCTCACCAGGGGAATACACTAAAAAGTACACCACAGACTGTACATGCAGTCATGGGTAAGTTACCCGCAAAACGTGACTAAATTCCATTCTGGATAGCTCAGAAAATTACTCAAATCGAAGTGGTATTTCCCAATACCAGTCCCTATGACAAACATGGAATTCTAACTATCTGTTTACCAATGGGGATAACACCACATCTGGAAGACTGCACTACTTGGGGCACAGTCTCCGCTGCAATCTACACTAAAACACATGGTGTTCCGTATATGGCGGTAATACCTGACGTCCTGAAACAAATTCAAAACGAATACAGGGCAGAGCCTGCTCAAAATTTAGGTATGAAATTACTGAAATTTTTTAACCAGGTCTCAACAATAATATTATCTAATATTAAAGGAGAAGCAGCATCAGTGGCAATCTGCCAAAAACTAAGGGAATTTGATGTAACAGAACAACCACAAGAACTAGCCAGAATAATTGAAAAATCCTATGAAGAATTAGGCAGAGACAGTTTGGGTGGGAAACCAGTTAAACCACTACTGTCTGAAAGTTCTGAAAAGGTCTTTACTAAAAACACTCCTACACCTTCTAAAAAGAAGTGGGAGAATAGAAAACAACCTTCTAAAGAGAAGCATTCTCATTCCTGAGGTAGGTCTCCTCAAAAGGAGCCCTTGGAAAGGAGGTATAACCTCAGGAATAGGGATATTTTGAAAAAACCTGACAGGTATCAAGCTACTGATACACGTTCTTCTCGTACCTTTCAGATATTGTCACAGACATCCAAAAGAAGAGGACGGTGAGACCACAAGGAAGAACACGTGAAGTCCAAAGACGATCAACACTTTCAGAAAAGCAAACCAAAATCTCAATTCTCCAAAAAGAAGGTAGCAGGTCTAAAAATAAGACATGCCGAGGATCTTGAGGACACAACTCAAGAACAGAGAATGGGCTCAGACAATGTTGAACAGTGCAGCAGAAGTATCAATAGCTCGCCAGAACCTGAAGGGACTTCTGGAGATAGTGGACTTGAATGAAGACATTGAAGTTAAAACTCCAGATACCAGGGTTTGTTCTTTACATAGGTTATATGAAATAACACTCCGGATGGAGGGAGACATACCAAGAAAAGTGAAAGCACTCATTTGGGAGTGACTTTCCATGGGTTTATGATATTCTTCTAGCAGAACGGGACTGGCCACCAGAATTTGTCTGAGAGTGCCCACATGGCGAAGACATCATTATGCCAGCCTTCTTGGGAAGACCCCCCTTGTAAACTTCTGTTTCTGCTTGAAAACACCCCACAGGAACTAGATGTGAGGAAATACCCACGCTGGCGATGGCTGAGTTTGGCGTGGAAGGCAGCCTTGAGGACCATCTTGCGGAAGATGCGAGTGCCGTTTGACCGTTGCAGTAAGACAATGTAGTGCACTTCCTGGTTGGGTTCTCAGTCTAGTTGTTTTGACTCGAGATTCCCAAGCAGGAACAATGCGCCTGCACAAGCTACTCGCAGCGCATTTCAACTGTTTTTTCAGTCAGGAGTAGCTGCGTTTCCTAAATGCTCTGGATGGAAATGCTTCTCAACGTTCAGTTTGTGGAGATTTAGCGACAGTTCCGCATTTTGTATTCACAACGCTATTATATGGAGTTAGGAGCGTCAAGATAATTTTTTGTGCCAAATTCTTTTTCCCTCAGAATTGCCGTCAGTCATCGTGGGCATTCTCCAACTTTAGTCAAGAAGTGCCTGCAAGTATTTTGGAACCCGAGTTTGGTGAGAGCACGAGAGAGAGCTTCTGTGAAGAGAAGTTTTCTCTATTTCCCAAGTAAGAATATTCAGTTCTTTTGACGCGCGCTTGCCAGCATTACAAATTGCACTTCAGCGAACAGCGTTTAGAGACTCGACTCAGCTCAACTTTGCTTGCTTGCAAATAGTCCTGGACTTCTCTATGTAAGAAGAAAGACTCTTGGAGAAGTAATTTCTAATATGGATGCAGTTCCTCATGCAGTGTTACTTGTGAGAAGGATATTAATACTCTAAGCTGCCACAAGCATAAAAAATAAATTGGTTGAGAGACAGTTTTTCTTGAAAAGAACCTACTGGTGAAGAAATATGATATAACTAATTTTCTGAACTGCTGAAAACTGTTGAAAAACGTATTATACATTATTGCTTACTGTGCATTTTGAAAAGGCTGCACAATAAACGTGCTTAGAGTTAGTTGACTAGAAATTCTTTTAGTCAATCTATAATACACACAACTCACTAAGAGAGAGGCTAATTCCTCAGTGTAAAAGGTAACTAGGGTCAGATTACTAGCTCATATTAAAATTAAAATAGGAGTTAGGGACAGCAATAATTGTTTGTTTTTAATTGCAGGTACCCAAGCAGAATTACAGAAGGAGGTCCTTACCTGAGGCAGTCTCTCTTGTTTGTCTTCCCATTCCCCTTTCCACCGAGCTGGGTTTAGTAACAGTTTTTACCTCTTAGACTGTTGCTGACGGCAGTTTGGGGGATTTGTGGATGAGGCATCAGTTACTGAGGAGATCGCAAATTCAGAATACTGACACTTCTCCAACCATATCCCAGTATATTTAAAATATACTTATGCCAGTTGAAAAATCAACCAACTGCACAAAGGCAGTATCCACTGAAGCAAGAAGCTAAAAAACTGGCCAGGGAGATCTTAGATCAACTTGAATACCAAGGGGTGATTGAAACATGCACCTCATCAATGAACAATCCTTTGTTTCCTGTCTCCAAACCGGACAATACATATCATCTAGTTTTGGATTACAGACACTTGGGGGCATATGTAGGTAATTTTTGTTTTGGGATTCTCAAATTGCGATTTTTTGGGAATCGCAATTAGAGAATCACGAAATAAAATGTAGGTAGGATTAGCAATTTTTTTGTGAATCCCAATTATTCCTTATTTGCGAATCGCAAATAGAAATTCGCAAATAAGGAATACCGTCTCATGCCTTCCTATGGGTTAGAAGGCCCATAGGAATGAATTGGAAGACATTCTTAATTTGTGATTCTCAATTAGAGAATCGCAAATTGAGAATGCAATTTCAGGGTTGCAAGGGTGTCAATAGGATACCCTGTTGCACCCCTGAAATTAACATCTGTGCACATGTGGCCCACATACATGCCCTAAGGGCATTTATGTGACATATTGGACTTTGAAAAATGCCAAAAAGTGCATTTTTCAAAGAAATCGCAATTTACCACCAACCTGAAGTTGATGGTATTTTGCGATTCGCACAACTTGGTTGCTTCCTACAGTGCATTTAAGGAATCGCAATTTGCAATTCCTTAAATGCAATCGCAAAATAAGAAATCGCAAATTTTGCGATTTCCTATTTTGCATGTGGCTTTTTGTGTGCTACATAGCACTCTTCCCAAATTGCGATTGCAAACGCTGAAATTCTGTGAATTTCAGCATTTGCCATTCCAATGGGGTTGCCTACATATGGCCCTTAAATTCTTGTTGTAAAACATTTGCAGTACAAAATGCACACAGTACAGCATTAATGAATAACATTGTGCGTAAAAAATATAACACCACATTAGACATTTATAATGGTTTCTTTTGTCAAAACATTGCACCTGAAAGTAGGTATTTGACAGCTTTCTCAATAATGTGAACACAGCGTCAATTCTATTGTCCCCCTCAAGGATTCAAGAATAGTTCAGGGTTATCCTCAGCAAGGGTGACAGAGTTACTACAAACTTATAATAATGAGGCATTGTCATATGTCGATGATATCTATCTGTTGAATCAATAGGGACTAGCCTACTAGTGAAATCAACATAGACTCAAAAGCTGTATGGTAAGGTGCAAAACATTATGCTTGTTCATGAAGCCCTCACCCACCAACCTGGTTGGTGGAATTCTTCATCATCGGGCCCACCCAGTAACACCAAGTGTGTCCCGGGTGTGCTTCGACACCTGAATACAGCGGCACAGGTATGTTACTGAAAGTGCAGTGTAGTGAAGTGAAAGTGAAAGTTTAAAAGCTATACAGGGATCCCAGTACCCCAGTGTAAAATTATACTTTAATGACTGGGCCACTGTTAGCATTAAAAGAAGGCTGCTGGATGTATTAGGAGTATATATTAGGTTCTCCTGCATCCAAGTGTGGTCTACAGGTTTCAGCCAGGCCTTATGATTAAAATTGGCTTTTCTCAGGACCAAAAAGGTGGTGGTGCAATTATCTTAATTTAAGTGAGTGTGTGATTGGTCAATGTGAAGCACTCGCTAAGGTGCTCTATGCGTGGGAGAGGGATTCCCTCTCAAAGCATTACTGGACATACAACATGTATGATAAATACAAGCATAAACATGTGAGACTTAGGAAGGTAATTCATATTCACAAAACATATTCATTGCCGATTTCTATTGTGCAGTGTAGACTATAAAAATACGGCTCAAAAATGTGGCCATATTGGTGATATGGCAGGGTGGGAGTTAACACTAGAATATTAACGTTTTCTGGTGGTGGGCTAGGCATCGTGTAGCACATACACACATGTGAAGAGTGGTAGGTGCATAAAGGGAATGTTATTCTCACGTTGGCAATTCTCCATAAATGCCCCATGGAGTAGTACTGGCAGTGTTAGTGGCCCTAGAGAGAGAAAGGGTCCTTGGGAGGTTAATGACCTGCAAAGGAAGTGCTTACCCGTGCCGTGGCTGGACAGGTATGTTACTCACGATGCTTTCAGTCGGCATCTGCGGTAAACCTCTTGCTGTCTCGAGGACCTCCGTGTGAATGCTATGGATGTGTGTGCATCTTGAGTAGTGGTCAGCCGATGTATTTCACCTGTGCGGGCATAGACACAAAGGAGACACTGTGCGTGCGGCGCTTAGTCCTGTCTACCCTGCGCATGCGCAGGGAAATCAGTCTACGGGTTTCGCGCATGTGCGGTGCACCGCGATGGGCGCCTTGCTGTATCTAAGGCAACGAGGAGTACACTGTGCCGTAGTGTTAGCACCTGCGCCTTACTTGTTGGCCATGTCTCAAGGATTCTTGCTGCAGTCTAAAAAAGGGGGGATTCAAATAAAATAAAGGACATGCATTAGAAGTTTGTTTGGGACTTCCTAGTTGCATGTTGAGAAGGGATGGTTGAAATAAAAGCGCAGCTCGCTTTTAAAGGCCAGCTGTTTGCCATAGTACACAGATTACAACTGGGACAACTACAGAGAGGTTGGGGATCAAATGTCATAGTATCAAGGTGATCATAGTATCCCCTGTAAGGCAGAAGTCATGACTTTAGCGAACTCCACGGTATGGAGTCATTCAGGCCCTGCAATTGTGTCGAAAGGTGGTAGATCCACCTTTATTTTTTGCTAAGGAGGGTTCGGTCATTGTTGGGTTGGTTTGTTTCAAAGTGTTCTATGACAGTACACGACATGTCATTCGGAGCATGGTGTTTGGTGATGTAGTGTTCTGTAAGCTTGCTGATGTTTTTGCCACATCTGATTGTGCTTCTATGTTCGACGATTCTCGTCTTGACTTTGCGGGTCGTCTGTCCAATGTAACGGAGCCAGAAGGGGCTTCAAGTTGCAGGAGTTACAGTTGGTGTGTTAGCGTTGTGTTCAAATTTTGCCTGCTTCAAGGTTGAGAGTTTTAGTTGGTTTTGTTAGGTGGCACACACTGCAGTTCTTACAGGGATAGTTGCCTGTCACTTTGGGTAGGCCCCAGGAACTGAGAACTGTGTTATCTATGGGTTTGGGGTTGACATGGGGGCGTGTGAACACCAGTTTGTCTCTGAGGTTGTTAGCACATTTAAATGCAAAGTGTGGGGTCTCCCAGTCTCTGGCCCCAGAGTTTATTATTTTCCAATGTTTGCGGATAATTTTAGAGACTTGGTTCGACGCAGCGTTGTAAGTGGTCACACAGGTCATGGGAGAGGGCACCTGGTCTTTGGCTACCGTTTCCAGTAAAGCCTCTCTGTTTATATTGCAAGCCCTTTTGTTGGTTTTGGCGATGATGTTCCTAGGATACCCACGTACTTGTAATTTGTTGGATAAAGCCCAAGATTGTCTTTTGTAATCTGCTAGGTGGCTGCAGTTCCTGCGGATCTGCAGGAACTGCCCTAAGGGGAGGTTTTCTCGCAGAGGTCGGGGTGGAAGCTGTCGAAACGCAGCAGCGAGTTCCTAGCAGTGGGTTTATAGTATGTGGTAGTACGCAGAGTTCCTTGTTCTGCTATGATGTTCACTGAAATTCACTTCTACAGAAAAAATTCTGACAGCAGTTCAAACCGCTGTAGCAAAAGAAAGAGCCCTAGCACAGGGAAAATGCATTATGGTCGTAACACCTGTACCAGCCTTAGAGGCAGTGACAAAAGCGAGCATTCGGAATGCTAAAGCTTTACATCTGAAATGGATACAATGGGTTAATTCTCTTGCTGCAACTGATGTTGAATAAGTTTTTGATCCTTATTTAAAAACCCAAGCATTCCTGCAATACAAACAAGAATGTGCTCTGCTTACTGAAATTCTCCCTCTAGAAGAGTATGAATGTATAATTTATACTGATGGATCTGCACAACCCGCTACGGAGGGTAAGCAAGCTTATGGTGCAGCATGCACGATCGTTAAAGGTCGTATGCACGATGGCAAATTTAGACCTATGGCAGTGCTTAATTTGTGCCGGTGCTTTCCGGTGCTAAGCACCGGCACTTCATCTTCAGGGCCGGGTCTATTAGCTGTTCACTACATTCATAGGGATCTCCCTGATGAAGAATTAATATTTCACGTGATTGTGTTTAAAATACTGAATACAGAACAAATTGGATGCTGCAGCAGCAGCCCGTTTTATGAGGAATGTCACACTCAGATTGAAACTGCAGGCAGTGCTAGGGCCCCTGCCTCCTCGTAAATTACAGGTCACTCCAATCAAGGCTGGGGCCTGCACGCACTGCTACTGCTGGGTCGTGATTGCCGCTGAGTCACAGGCTTCTATCAGGCTGACAGCACTGTTGCTACAATGTATTCGGATGCCCGCCCCACGTCGCCGAGGCGGGATGTAAAGCAAAGGTTGCCCACTGTGCTGCGGGGGGAGGGGGCGACGTCACCTCTGGTCCTGTTACCAGAGCGGGAAGTTTGCAGAGAAGGCAGCTGGCTAGAAGATGAGTTTGGGTACGGGGGAGTGAACGAGGAAAGATAGGAAGAACTGGGGGCATATGCACGCAGAGACGTCCATCCAGACACAGCCAAAACAAATCACATGTAATGTCGGGGCTGGAGGCGGCAATTGGCAGAGCAGAGAAACACATGCTGAAGCCATAAATCTGGCACAGGAGGCCTGGAGGCGCCCCTCTCCACGAGTTTTACGGTAGGGTCATCAACTGAACTCTGGCTACTGGTTCGAGGGGCTCAGGCGCGCCGCGCTGGCCTCGCAGCGCTGTCTGCTGCTGTTAATATATTTATTTAACTGAGCAGATGGAAATTTTTATAAATGTGCGTAACAGTCACTGTGTGTAACAGTCACTGTAGTCACTGACACTCAACTCTTCTCGAGTCTCACCTGACCTACTCTGCTGCCAATGACGTAGGGCAGGGCACACATGCCGTGGTGTTTCTTAGAGCACTGCCGTGTTTCTGGTGTAAATGTTTGTGGCATATATACTATAAAGGTCAGGTGGCACAAACAAAAAAGCATTGAGTAATTAGCGCGAGGGGGACACTTTCCCGGTTGCTCGGGTGGTGCTCCTGAGCACTGTCCTTAACAGACACTATTGCACTGAGTCTGTTAGTGTCTCAGCGCCAGGAGGCCCACTACCTAGAAACCCGAGAGAAGCACAACACCAGCAGTATCTCAGCTCAAACCTCCTGTGGGGCTGAGCACAACAGCACAGACCTCCCTTCAGTTCACGCTGGACAGTGAAGGAATCCGGACACGTTTCCAAGAACTACCCTTGTGTCTTCAGAGAAACTATTCAACAAGACTGCTTTCACCCTTCAACCAAGATCAGAGTTTCTCCCACCTTTCTCTTAGCATGGCAGCAGGATCCTTCTTCGACCTCTAGTGCCCACGTTGCAAACAGAGGCCCTTAAATACATTTCACGGTTATTTTTTTATTTTGAGACTTACATTTTCATATTTTTGTAAATTTCCATACAGCCTGTGGGCAGCAAAACAAAAAAGCCAGCCACGTCTATTTCAAGATGTGTTTTGTGGTGCCCATGCCCAGTACAAGATGTCTGCAAAAACATAACATAAACAAAGGACCCAACTCCACATACCCTCCAAAGGCACTGCTGGGAGTTTTACCAACTCGTTTTGAAAAAAGATATGATAATTGAAGTGCCATTTTTTTTAGCACAATAGCCACTTCGACAAAGCTCTGGTAACTGACTTAAATAGTCTGCTGATTCTAGCAATGAATGCAAATACATTACCTTCTTTATCGAAGGAGCTACTGCTGCGATCAAAGTCGTGCAAGATTAATTTACAGAACTTGTTTCAAGGAAGGGAGGCAGCAATAAGCAGCAGGATACCAGAAATAAAAAATTATGCACTCCACACTCAAGAACTATTTCCTTAGAGAAACTAAATGAAGGCCCTCGTTGTGAGTTACGGTGTCTCACCAGAAGGGTTAACTCTGGGGAGGGATACTGAACCCTGCATTACAGGTAGCCGAAGTCTCCAGATCCGATAATACCAGGTCCGGATGCATCTAGTCTGGTCTTACCATGTGCAGATCTGCACCCAGGGAAACTGCTACAGGGAGATGGGCAGGGGATGCAGGCAGGAGCACAGCCTGACCATTAAAGGGCACACAAGCAGAGCAGACAATGCGTTTCTTGCCCTACCCTAACCCTGCACTGGTCTGTCTTGACCTGATGAAACTGCTGCACGAATATGGGGAGGGGCTGCGGAAGAGGTACAAACAACCTGGCCCTACCTGCCCATTACAGCACCACAGGCTTAGGCTGAGCAGACAATGCTACGCCTGCCCTAACCAAGGTGAACACACTGCTGGAAAAGTGTGTGAAAGTCGACCTGGAGTCGGGTGATTATCAAATTCCAGAGATTTTGAAAGGAAGCTGTGATTGTAATACAAGCTTCCCCAGTGAGTGTTGGTAGCCTGTGTGCTTGTATACACTATACAAATAAATCTAAGCGGAGGCTGAAAGGCTAGGTGGAAGTGAGCATCCTCTGTGAGCTGAATTCAAAAGTGATGCCAGGAGGAGGCCCCATATAATAATAATTATCCTTTTAACGTAATGCAAATAATGGATTCCCAGAGTTTCTTGTTGCGCAAATGGGTGCAATTTCTGATGTTTATATGTTTCCCTCGCCGTCATTGCTTTATTTTGCTAACGAGAAACTGTCACTCATAGTCTTTGAAATGTCACTCATATTTGCTCTGAAATCAAAGAAAAGCCACACATAGCAAACTAAAACCTTGGCAGCTATACACTGTGGGGCTATGGCAGGCGGAGTGGAGGCAGAAAGTAAAAGGCAGCAGCCATTGCCAGTTCTAGCCATAGTCGGCCGAAACTACAGGCTTCAGCCAATCTTCAATCAATTCCAGAAACACACTGAAGCATTGCCCACTAGGAATGCTTTCAGCCAGGAGCCCTCTTTGCCCGACTGAGCTGCTAGGACCAAATTTCTTTCTCGCTTCAGAAGAACTGTAAATATCGTTTATATGTCAGGAGGAGTGTCTCATTAATGACCTTAAAAATTGAACACGATAACACGATGCCCATGACCTTTTGAACCCTCTTGTATTCTGGTCCCATGCTCAGCTGGCGATGGGAACTTGAAAGTGTGAGGATGGGGGCAGGTCTTGTTGCCAGGTAGGGCTTAATGTGTGAAAAAAAGAAATGCAGGGGCCCAAAGTTTGTCTTTCGAGACCATTGGGAGAACTTCTGAATGCCAGTGTTGCAAACTACGGAGGCTGTCTGGTCTTGATTCCACCTCATCATGGTTCTTTCTTCACTCTACTCAATTTTCTCTCTTGTGTGTTCTTTTTCAAGCTGGCTTTCTCACTGTGTCTCTGTTTCCCTACCCTTTTCTTCCGCCATTCAATCTTTTTCACCTGTCTCTCTCCTGCTCTGACTCAAAGTTAGTCTGCTGTTGAACAATAATTCCAGGTCTTCAAAAATGAGGGCTTGTTAACACCACCTGCAACAACTGACACAAATTAAGCAGTGCAGTAAGGGCAGCACCCAACGCTTAATTTCAGCTGGTGTTTTCCGTTGCACGTATCGGTACTTAATTCTCAACACCTGTATTCCTTTACCTATGAAAGTCTGGCACCTGGTGATGCTGTCTGTCTAATTTTGAGTTAAGCACAGCAACAGATGTTTAATAATTTAATATACATTATTTATTAATACTATCTACTTCTCACACCATTTTTATAGCATAAGTGACTTGAAATAGTCTGAATTGTCACACTTGTTCTAGGTGAGTGATGTTTTTTTTTTTTTTTTTTTTGTATGTTCTTATATAGCGCTCGAATCACCCGGAGGCACCTCGGCGCTTGCCTTGGGAACCCATCCTGGCTTTTCCCTGTGAGATAGCCCCTAACGGGCATCCCCAAGGTGAAAGCCAGGCATCCCGCCGCGGGGGGGCCGTTGTGGAGATTAAGCAAGCTTAATGCCCAGAGTTGCAGAGTGTGAACCCATGATTAGGTCAGGCACCGAAGCAAGAATTATCGAGTCCGTGGACATTTGAGCTCAAGACCCTGCCGCGTCGGGAATTGAACCCTGGTCCCAGGTCTGACCTCTGCTTCAGGGTCTGCCTGCTCTAACCAGTGAGCCACACTTCTTTAACTAGTTTTGTTGGTACTGCTATTAGCAGTACTGCCAGGGAGGGCAAATGCGTGGTGCAAGATGCAATGGCCTCCCGAAAAGGGTCCTGGCACTTATGTTTTTACAAATTAAGCACTGGTTTACTGTGGCTGGAAGTTAACAACACACCCCGGCTGGATGCCTATATGTGACATTTCAATGGTTTATGGCCTGGATCATGGATGTTTATGTGTGACATTTCCATGGTTTTTGACCTAGCCCTGTCCTGGATGCTTATGTGTGACGGATTATGACATGCTTTCTGGCCTGGACGCTTATGTGTGACATTTCCATGCTTTCTGGCCTGAGGGCTTAAGTGTGACATTTCCACATTTTATGGCATGGGTGCTTGCTTATGTGTGACATTTCCATGGTTTATGGCATGGGTGCTTATGTGTAACATTTCCATGCGTTCTCGCCTGAGGACATGTGTGACATTTTCACTGTTTATGGCTTGCGTGCCAGTTGAAGGTGTGGGTGGAGCCAATAGAGGAAGTGGGTGGAGCTAGTGAAGGAAGTGGGTGGGGCCAGTGAAAAGGGGTGTGGCCTCTGACAAACATTTGAGCACCTGCACTTCATATTTTACAAATTAAGCACTGACCTATGGTCACAAAAACGCAATCTCTATGAGATTGTACAGCTCAGCTCTGGCACTTGAAAAACACTCATAGTTTGCTATTCCTTTTACTGTGTTCAATCTTACAATGAATATTTACGGAATTGGCTTCAAAATGGTTTTGAAGATGCAAAAGGTGGCACAATTAAATATAAAAAGCTTTGGGATCAAGTAGTTCAGTTGCAAAACGGACTACAAAACACTCACGTGATTCACACGCTGAGTCATCAATGTGATGGCGTTCAAGTTGTAGGGAATTCATTGGCGGATGAACCCGTGAAGGGGGCTGTGCAACCCGCTTCCGTAGCTGCAATCACTCGTTCAAAAACGAAGATAGACAGTGAAAAAATACTGGCTATCAATGCTTCAAGCAAAGGCAGCGGTTCAGCGTTACCTAAAGGGTTTCCATTGAAATGTTCCGTTTGCTCGAATCCCTGGAGATCAGGATAGGGTAATTCCAAACATGGAAAATAGATTAGGGCTAATCCTAGCAGCACATGAAGGGCTCGCCTCTGCTCATGCAGGTGTTTCTGACACAGTATTGTTATTAAAACAGAGGTACTGGTGGCCAGGCATTAGGAAACAGACCCGGAACTATGTTTTGGATCGTGAAATATGCCAAAAGATGAAAGTCTCTACTGTGAAACGACCTGCGCAGACGCCCGTGTTAATCTCAGATAAATCATTAGCTTGCGTTTACCTGGGATGGTTATTACAAATATATCATGGTCGCAGTGGATTCATGTTCTAGGTTCCTTTAGATGTGGCCTCAGCGCTCGGCTGACGCTCGAACTGTTATAAAAGATTTGCGAGTCACATACGCAATAGGCCCACTACACTCTGACCAGGGCCCTGCAATTAGCTCTTGAGCTTACAAAGAACCCATGGCCAGTTTGGACATTGAATTGCAGTACTCTTCTCCATTCCACCCTGAGGGAAATTCTGTTGTGGAAAGAAAAAAACAAGATATAAAGCAGTCTATAACAGCTAAGGTACTAGGTTCGGGTGATGAGTAGGTCAAACATCTTATTGGGGTTCAACGTGCACTTAACAATTTGCCAAGAAGTTCTCTAGGTTGGTGTCACTCCTTATGATGTCCTACTTGGGACATGAATGTTGGTTCCGGACCTTGATTGTCATGGCTCTTTTACAGGGCTTAAATGAACTACGAACGAAACAAAGCAACGTCTTCCTGAAGCCATCAACCACTGGGGAAAACCAACCGTCTCAGCAAGGTCTGTCTAGATCCCAAAGCTTGGTGATCTAGTCAGAGAAAAGATCGCGGACAAGAAAGAATTTGGGCCTTCTTACAGAGAACCAGTATCTGTCCTAGCGATCCACGGATCTAGAACAGTACTACTGCCGCCCCTTGCTGGTAAAAAGGAGAGAAGATTCATGTCTATCAACCTGATCAAACCACACTATGTGGCCGATACTAAGCAGTAGGCCAAGTGGACTCCGCCAATGTAGCAGACACACTCCTCTAGCTACAATCCTAGAGGTTCAAACTGAGAGACTCATCACCTTTGAAGATTCTAAAGTGAGAAAAGAAGGACTAAGCAACAAAGCTATGGAACTCGTTCCTCTTGAGACCCAAATAACAGTTTGTCCAGATACACCTGTCTACAACGAAGTAACAAGTGATCAAGTGGTTCCAGCGATTTTCAACAAATCTGGATGCAATCCCAACCATTGACAGAACTGCCTCTGGCTATTTCATTAACTTTGATGCGTTTTCTGAGGATCCCAGCGAGCCTGAAACGACGCCAGCAAAAAGAACTTTCAAAGAACAAGCAACAGACTTTGTTCATCACCTGGAAAAGACTTATCTGGTTTCACCATGGAATGAACTATGGATTGTGTTGGGAATATTTTACTTTCTACTTTGGTTAGCTCCAAAGGGTAGCTCAAAAACTTTTGCGAATAAGTTTCCATATATTTCAGGGTTCAATATATCCAATCCAGAATCATTTTATTTTATAAATGTGAACAAAACAGGAATGAAAAGTATGCTAACCAATACAAAACAGATTTATTCTGCAGCCTTTATTGCCCAACTGTCTAGACAGGGTTTCGACTTTTGGAAAGACAATATTGAGACAAAAACTGTCTGGGGTACGAACGATTGGGAAGTGCAGGGGGTAGAAGCTTTTTTAGAGCCTGTATCATCCCTGAGCAAATTATGTTTTTGAATGACACTGTCCAACAAACGCCAGTGATATGTTCAACAACTGCATCCTGGGGTAGTAACAACATACAGTGTAGGGAAACTCTGCCTTGATTAGCTACAGAAATATATACTTGAGTATGTAAAACAACACTTATCTTTACTTAAAGATGGCTCAGACCTTAGGGAATTCTTCCTAGGACCAAGAAAACAGTTAAAATTTTCCATTTTCAGTATTGCCTAAAACACATACCAGCAGGCAAATATAAAAGGTTGGGTAAAGAATATATGAAGACATCCTGGGATTTACCATACACACACCGATGTTGGAGTGGGGGGCATGAAGTGTTTCTTAGCGTTACTAACTGTGAAAACACACTAAGTGGTTCTCTCCTTTGTCAGGGTATTAATTTACACGGGGCCTGCAATGATTCCACTACAAACGTATCCTGTCACCTGCAAGGTTCACCAGCTGTAGTGATTAATCCAATTTTTGGACTACTTTCTAATGGAAGTTACCTTATGTTGAACAATCACAGCTGATGTGGCATGTTGCCAGGTAGCCCATATCTAGTGACTGTTACATCCATGGTCACTTGCTGTATGCAAGTATTGTTTCCACAAACCAAGACAGCCAGGGAGTCGCCTTTATGGCCTTCACTGAACATCTCTTCTATGAATTGATACTCTAAGCAGAATGAAAGACATTCTTTTGCAACAATCTGTGCCACTGACCTTGGTCAAAGAAACCTATGATCTACAAGTTGCAAGGACTTCTGCCGAGATACATGCCCTTTTGAATACAAACTGCCCTATACATTTCTCAGAAATGCTGGTACGTATCTTAAACATGTCTGATTCGAGCGGTATTGTACACATATTTAGGAACGTGTGTCCAGGACTGTCAGCACCTTTTTATGCAACACTCAGAATAATTCAAAACTTTGTGCACTCTGTGTTTGGCGGACTGCCACTATTTTTTGGACTCGTTGCAGGGATCCTATTTTTGCTCCTACTGATATGGCAAGTCAAATCACCAGCGACACCCAATTCAGTGTGGAGTGAGCTCTGCTGGAGATTAAGTGTTGTGAGCGCATCGTTCAAATTCTGGGTTTACCTCGTCTATGAGAATTAAATACCACATGGTTTCTGTCATTCAGACCTATCTGGCAAGATTGCATCTTACCTGTTCTACACTGCCTGCTTTGCGGTGAAGAATGCATGCTAGACATCTGTCTAACTCTCCCATCAGTCTTGCCTACGGATATCGATACTCTGCAGGACCCTGTAACGGCCCATGCTCTGTGTTGTTCCCAGCGGCTACCAATTCTGATGACGGCATTTATTAAGATCCCACAGATGCAAATTGCAACTGTTGAGGTACGAGAGGAAACAACAGGCGCGCATGTAACATCCAATACAAACGTTGCTGATGCGACCAATGCTGAAGGCGATAATTCACATCTATGTGCGGTTAATCTTCTAAACAAGGTATTCCAACTTTCACCTACAACGGTAGACAACTTTTTGTCAACAGAAATAGAAGATTTCATGTTTTCTCCAAGCCTTAACACTGACTTTTGATTTTGGCACACAGTGTAGAATTTGACCTTTATTTTTCAAAACAAGGTACTAATTTTGGGGGGGCGCTTGAGGGCACCAAGCAAGATGGCTGCACCTACGTGAGGCTCTTGCAGTTCAGGGGAGTAATCCGGCATTAATCCTCACCATCCTGGCACATACTGCACCAGCGGCTGCTCCCCTGGACCCGCTACCCTAAAGAGACTACACCAAGCTTAAAACAGATCATTTTTGTGCCACGTATTCTGCGCAATCCACCATTTGCTCCCCCTGATTGTGTTTTTTTAAATGGCGGCAAGACGCGGTGCCTGGACTGACCTGAACAACGCAGTTGCTGGATGCTTAAGTCGGGTGCCTGTGGCTGTACAGCTGCGTAGATTGCGCCAATCAACTGACCCACTGGGCTCCAGGGAGAATCTGAAAGCTGCCGCTCGTCTCCTGCATGCCTGCTGTGAGGATCGCGTCCTTCAGAAGGACTACCGTGGCCCTGCCGGCCGCCGGACAGAGCGGCGACCTGCGTGTGCGGGGAGCCTGAAGCAGACCCAGCTGATCCTTTGAGCGAGGACGGGGGTGGGTGCCGCTGCGATCCCTAAGCAGCTGGGGCTCCGCTCCTCGAACATAGAGCAGGAGGGCCCAAGTATGAGGCCCTGGCCTTGCCGCTGATAATCCCTAGTTCTGACGGCGGAATTGGGAAGTCAGTGCAGCAGCGGTGCGGGACTTGCTGTGTGGCTGCCCGAACCTTGATACAGCTCCCCTGCTATCCCTTCTTTGCTGTGGCTGCACCGTGGAAGACCCGTGTGGCCCCTTGACGGTCCCGGAATTGTGGCACCCGCATTGTGGGCCTGCACCTCTCGCCCCCTGCTGTGATCCTTTTGGGGGCCTTCTATTGCGGAGATTGGCCCTCCTGCGCCCCAGTCTGGGCGTGGAGCCTGCCTTTGCTAGCGTTTGGCTCGCTGTGCCTGGCTCTCACTGACCAGGCCTGACTGCTTGGCCCTGGGAGAGCCACACATAGTGAAAACTGCAAGGAGTCCTCTCCTTGACCTGCGTCCTGCTGCCCATTGACCGACCACTTATCTCAGCGGCACAGCTGGTCCTGGAATTGCGGGCCTGGGCGCAGGGGCTGCACATGCTGAAGGACTGCACGGGCACGGCCAATTGAAATGGCCCGACTGGCATACCGTGGTGACTATCCCCGTATCTAGGCTCCCAGGCACTGGACTTTTCAATTGCCGGACGCAGGGGCTGCTGATACCCACCTTTTGGGAGCTCTGCTGTTTTGGGCTTCTGGGGGGCCACATCGCCAGTATCAAACAAAGAGAAGGCTGACTGTGAAATGTGAGGCCTACCCCTCCCTGCTGGCAATCCGCGCAACACTACTGGCCTGCGTCGTCAGTCACGGGCTACATCTACCTGGAGAAGGACACGGACCCTCCGACCTCAACCCAGCCTCGCTCTCAGACTGAGCCGGATGATGAGAACATGGAGGCTCCTGCCACACCCACAGCGGATCTGAAGGAACTATTGCTTGTCATGCAGTCGAGCCTCACATCGATAGAATCCAAAATGGACTCTATATCAGCTAGAGTGGATGGACTCACACATAAAGTGGAAAAATACGATGACTGTCTAACTGAAGCAGAAAGACGCATATCCGACCTAAAAGAAGCAACCAGCACTACCACCAGCCGCCCCCTTGAAATGGATAAAGTATTGAAATTAATAGCAGCCAAAAATGAGGAGTTAGAATCACACTTAAGGCGGAACAACCTCGGTATCCGAGGAGTGTCAGCATCGACGGTCACTGGGAAAATTGAGACGTACGTGGAACGCTTGCTCATAGCCCTGTTCGGCAGAGACAAATTTTTATCGGTCCTTGTGGTACATCGTTCGCTGGCCGGCAACCCTTCTCCCGAGCCCCCCCCCTGCGGCCCATCATATCTAAGCTATTAAGCTATTGCGATAGGGACACGGCCCTCTGGCTCTCCAGAGAGAAAGCTCGCCTCAACTATGAAGGCATGGAGATCTCTATCTATCCAGACTTTACCATGGCCGTGCAAGAACAGAGGAGGAAGTTCCTCCAAGTCAAGAAGAAACTTCAACAGCTCAACATCCCTTACGCTATGTTGTTTCCGGCCTGTCTACAGGTAACCTCCCAGGGTAAACAATACTTCTTTACTAACCCTCAACACACCCAGGACTTCATCAAGACCATACCCAAACAACCTGAAGGGCGCTCATCCCCAAGACGACGACAACAGAGGCGCTTCTGACATAGAATAAACTCACATACTGTAGACACTAGTGTCCCTGCTTGCACCGTCGCACTTTTTTGCTGACCCCGGGACACCCCTACATAACCACGGCCAGATGTTGGAGTCAACCACTTATTACATACGCACTGTGGATCTACTACCAAATGACACTGTACCTTATCATCACCGAACTTTCCCCCTTCTAACTGGTTCACATTGACCCTGGTTCTACAGCCATTGACACATCCCGGTTGAGAAGACGATTGCACTTCCCTCATCACCAGGCCACAAAACCCCAAGGAGGAAACTGTGTGACGTGTGACTTAACTCAAAGGTACCTATCATGGCTGCACCTTCGGGGGGCCAGTAGTGGACGCTGTGCCCTTGCACCATCGTGGGCACCCTGACCTCTAACCATGAGTCAACATTGAAAAGCACTGTGGTTTGCACCGTAACCTGCGCCATGTTGGACTCCCACCGCTACCCCTGAACACTCTCACCTTTGAGAGGAGTACCTCTGACAGCTGCCCACCAGGTGAACCCTACAATTTTCTACTTTGTGAAATGGGGATTAGTTTGCTCCACTGTCCCCTGTTGGGACTAGAACGTTTTGGACGGGTCAGGGGGGGCAATTGACATGGCAGGTTGGGATTGCTGTTGTGGGAGGAGGGTGGGACTGGGGAATGATTCCTTATGCACTATTTATGTACTGTACGTTTGTTATGATACCAGGTGCTATTGTGTCACAATATTGCATACACTGCTACTCACGACAATGTTACTTTTCAAACACACAATGGATTCCCTTCCTAGAACACTCAAGTATAATTTTCTGACATGGAATGTGTGCGGCTTGGGGGACTCCCGCAAGCGTCAACATATTCTCGCCTATCTGGACCGTCATGACATCCACTGCGCCATGCTACAAGATACCCATTTATCTCCTAGCGCATCCACCTCCTTTGCTACTTGACGGGCCAGTCATAGAGGTTTCTCATGCTACTCCTCTTACTCTTGGGGGATCGTGATCCTTGTAAAGCATACAATCCCATTCATCCCCATAGGTTCCTACGCAGACCCGCAAGGTCGATACACTCTATTATGGGGCAGGCTCTCTGCACAAACTGTCACACTGGCATCTTGCTATGGCCCGAACACAGATGACACGGAATTCTTTCGGATATTGTGGGGTAAAATTCAGGATATCGGCACTACACACCTGATATGGGGAGGGGATTTTAACGTTACTATTCACCCGCACCTAGACAGGTCACATCCACAACGCACCACTATACTGCTGCACACCTAGCTCTAAAAACTATTGTTGAAGATCAGGACCTGCTAGACCCCTGGAGAACTCACTGCCCACTGACTCATCAGGGGTCTTGCTACTCTACTTCTCACTCCTCTTGGTCGCTTATAGATTATTGGCTGATTGACAGGGGCCTGGCAACCTGGTCATCACACACCTCTTATCTCCCCCGCACATACTCAGGCCACTCTCCTATGCTGTTGTCTCTCACTCCGCCACAAGCAGAACCCCTATACCTCTCTTGGCGTCTAAATCCACAGTTGTTGCTCGACCCAGTTTTTAAAGATGAGATAGAGCAGGAAATAACTGACTTTTTCCTCCATAACACAGGCTCAGTCCCACAATATTCTACAATTTGGGAGGCTTTTAAAGTCATCATGCGGGGAGTCTGTCTGGCTAAAAGCGGGGAGTACTAAAAGATATCCGTAATACACTCCGTAAATTGGAATTAGATATAAAACAGACCAAGACGGCCATACAAGCCAGGCCCTCTCCTGCATTACAGAAGCATTTGCATACCCTGCTCACGGACTATCAGGAAACAGCAGAGCGCGAATGTAAATATAGAGGGAAGTACTATACGGCCTGCCGTTATGGCGAAGGAGATAGACCGGGACGGGCCTTGGCCTCTACTATCCGACCTCCTCGTTTCGCTAATAGAGTGCTTGAAATTGAGGACCAGGATGGTTTTACACATACAAATTCCTTGGACATACTTGCCGCATTCAGAAGGTTTTACAGAGCACTGTACTCTACTCGCCGACAGGCCCCGGTAGACTTTGACTAATTTTTTGAAGACACCGCCATAGCCTGGCTGGGAAATGGGCAGAGAGAGTTCCTTTAGGCGCACCATAAGGATGAGGAGATCATATCTGCAAACATGCAATTACAATCAGGAAAGGCTCCTGGACCAGACGACCTTCCGGCCGAGTTCTATAAAACATATCAGCATTTAATGATCCCGATACCTAGGCATGTCTTCGAGGAAGCCTGAGAAACTGGCATTCTCCCTCCCTCCATGCGAGAGGTGCTCATAATCTCCCTGCCCAAATCAGGCAAACCGCCCATGCACCTAGATTCGTATCGGCCCCTATCCCTTCTAAACACCGATGCTAAGATCCTCACTAAACTCATTGCAAATCGAATTAGCCCTCTGATGCCGGTGTTGGTCCTGCGGATCAGTTGGGCTTTATTCCTACTAGAAGTACAGCCCATAACTTGCACACTTTGTTTGCATTGCTCCATGATATTATCCTGGAAGTTAACGTGGCCGCTATATTCCTGGATGCCACTGGAGTGGGACTACCTCTCCTACGTCTTCGTGTGCATGGGATTTCCACCTCCCTCTTTGGCCTAGATTACCCTGCTATATACAGGCCTGCACACCACTGTGATGGTGAATGGAGTTCGCTCTTCCTCCTTTCCGCTGGGCAGGGGTACCAGACAGGGGTGTCCACTGTCCCCTCTCCTCTGTGCCCTGGCAGTGGAACCCCTGGCTGCCAAAATTCGACAACACTACAGTGAACATGCCATAATTTATCCAGAAAGACAAATACTCATTTCGTTATATGCCGATGACCTCACAGCAATCCGGAGATAAGCCTGAACCCCATCCTTCGCTTATTTATTCTCTTTGGCAACTATCAGGAATCAACATTAATTGGAACAAGTCCCAGATGTATCCCCTCACAGCAGCCACCAAAAAGTTCCTCCCAGACTTCCTCCTCAGCTGGTGTGTTAACACCCTCACTTATCTAGGAATAATCATCTCTCGTAATCGTGAGGAACTCATGAGAGCTAACTACAGGCAGGCGCTGGACTCTATCACTGACAAAATTATGATATGGGTCGGGATGCCCCTGTCGATGGCTGGCAGAGCGGACATTATTAAAATGGATATTTTACCTAAACTTTTATATCTTTTTGTAAATATGCCCTAAGCCCCAAGCCGACATTTCTTCTCGGCGATTACGACTCATCCCATAAGATTCAGAAAAGGGGGTGGTGATGAACAGAGTGTCTGAATTAAGCAGAGCACTCTTACCCAGTCCAAAGATCAGGGCTTGATCCATCACCGTTTTTTAGCTTACTGCACCATCCCAGCTCAGAACCTGGCTACATGCAAATTAGTCTGTTCCTGTCCCAGTGCATGATGGGAACAGGACAAACCAAACTACCAAGCCAATTCTTATACTGGGAAGGAAACAAGCTTCCGGGGACCGGTTTCTGGCATTTCAGCCGTCGTCGGCCCTGCTTGCTTGAATCCTGATGGTGCAATGAGCAAGGGACTCACATCTGAGTATACCCTTCCACGCTTATGGTGGACAAAATGATTCAGAAAAGGGGGTGGTGATGAACAGAGTGTCTGAATTAAGCAGACCACTCTTACCCAGTCCAAAGATCAGGGCTTGATCCATCACCGTTTTTTAGCTCACTGCACCATCCCAGCTCAGAACCTGGCTACATGCAAATTAGTCTGTTACTGTCCCAGTGCATGATGGGATCAGGACAAACCAAACTACCAAGCCAATTCTTATACTGGGAAGGAAACAAGCTTCCGGGGACCGGTTTCTGGCATTTCAGCCGTCGTCGGCCCGGCTTGCTTGAATCCTGATGGTGCAATGAGCAAGGGACTCACATCTGAGTATACCCTTCCACGCTTATGGTGGACAAAATGATTCAGAAAAGGGGGTGGTGATTAACAGAGTGTCTGAATTAAGCAGACCACTCTTACCCAGTCCAAAGATCAGGGCTTGATCCATCACCGTTTTTTAGCTCACTGCACCATCCCAGCTCAGAACCTGGCTACATGCAAATTAGTCTGTTCCTGTCCCAGTGCATGATGGGAACAGGACAAACCAAACTACCAAGCCAATTCTTATACTGGGAAGGAAACAAGCTTCCGGGGACCGGTTTCTGGCATTTCAGCCGTCGTCGGCCCGGCTTGCTTGAATCCTGATGGTGCAATGAGCAAGGGACTCACATCTGAGTATACCCTTCCACGCCTATGGTGGACAAAATGATTCAGAAAAGGGGGTGGTGATGAACAGAGTATCTGAATTAAGCAGACCACTCTTACCCAGTCCAAAGATCAGGGCTTGATCCATCACCGTTTTTTAGCTCACTGCACCATCCCAGCTCAGAACCTGGCTACATGCAAATTAGTCTGTTCCTGTCCCAGTGCATGATGGGAACAGGACAAACCAAACTACCAAGCCAATTCTTATACTGGGAAGGAAACAAGCTTCCAGGGACCGGTTTCTGGCATTTCAGCCGTCGTCGGCCCGGCTTGCTTGAATCCTGATGGTGCAATGAGCAAGGGACTCACATCTGAGTATACCCTTCCACGCTTATGGTGGACAAAATGATTCAGAAAAGGGGGTGGTGATGAACAGAGTGTCTGAATTAAGCAGACCACTCTTACCCAGTCCAAAGATCAGGGCTTGATCCATCACCGTTTTTTAGCTCACTGCACCATCCCAGCTCAGAACCTGGCTACATGCAAATTAGTCTGTTCCTGTCCCAGTGCATGATGGGAACAGGACAAACCAAACTACCAAGCCAATTCTTATACTGGGAAGGAAACAAGCTTCCGGGGACCGGTTTCTGGCATTTCAGCCGTCGTCGGCCCGGCTTGTTGAATCCTGATGGTGCAATGAGCAATCACGCACATCTGAGTATACCCTTCCACGCTTATGGTGGACAAAATTATTCAGAAAATGGGGTGGTGATGAACAGAGTGTCTGAATTAAGCAGACCACTCTTACACAGTCCAAAGATCAGGGCTTGATCCATCAACGTTTTTTAGCTCACTGCACCATCCCAGCTAAGAACCTGGCTACATGCAAATTAGTCTGTTCCTGTCCCAGTGCATGATGGTAACAGGACAAACCAAACTACACAGCCAATTCTTATACTGGGAAGGAAACAAGCTTCCGGGGACCGGTTTCTGGCATTTCAGCCGTCGTCGGCCCGGCTTGCTTGAAACCTGATGGTGCAATGAGCAAGGGACTCACATCAGAGTATACCCTTCCACGCTTATGGTGGACAAAATGATTCAGAAAAGGGGGTGGTGATGAACAGAGTGTCTGAATTAAGCAGACCACTCTTACCCAGTCCAAAGATCAGGGCTTGATCCATCACCGTTTTTTAGCTCACTGCACCATCCCAGCTCAGAACCTGGCTATATGCAAATTAGTCTGTTCCTGTCCCAGTGCATGATGGGAACAGGACAAACCAAACTACCAAGCCAATTCTTATACTGGGAAGGAAGCAAGCTTCCGGGGACCGGTTTCTGGCATTTCAGCCATCGTCGGCCCGGCTTGCTTGAATCCTGATGGTGCAATGAGCAAGGGACTCACATCTGAGTATACCCTTCCACGCTTAAGGTGGACAAAATGATTCAGAAAAGGGGGTGGTGATGAACAGAGTGTCTGAATTAAGCAGACCACTCTTACCCAGTCCAAAGATCAGGGCTTGATCCATCACCGTTTTGTAGCTCACTGCACCATCCCAGCTCAGAACCTGGCTACATGCAAATTAGTCTGTTCCTGTCCCACTGCATGATGGGAACAGGACAAACCAAACTACCAAGCCAATTCTTATACTGGGAAGGAAACAAGCTTCCCATGATGCACTGGGCCAGGGACAGACTGATTTGAATATAGCCAGGTTCTGAGCTGGGATGGGGCAGTGAGTTAAATAACGGTGATGGATCAAGCCCTGATCTTTGGACTGGGTAAGAGTGGTCTGCTTAATTCAGACACTCTGTTCATCACCACCACCTTTTCTGAATCGTTTTTGGCCACTATAGGTGTGGCAGGGTATACTCAGACATGAGTACCTTACTCACTGCTCCATCAGGATTCAAGCAAGCCGGGCCGACGACGGCTGAAATGCCAGAAACCGGTCCCCGGAAGCTTGTCTTCTTTCTGGTGAAGAATTGGCTTGGTAGTTTGGTCTGCCCTGTTCCCATGATGCACTGGGCCAGGGACAGACTGATTTGCATATAGCCAGGTTCTGAGCTGGGATGGGGCAGTGAGTTAAATAACGGTGATGGATCAAGCCCTGATCTTTGGACTGGGTAAGAGTGGTCTGCTTAATTCAGACACTCTGTTCATCACCACCCCCTTTTCTGAATCATCTCATAAGACTCACATGTGGGGAAACAGTCCAGATTGCGGTGACACATACTTACGTGCCCGTTCAATGCAGGTGGATTGGCCATTCCGGATATCAAATTATACTTTAGCTGTGCACAGGCACATTATGCCGCATATTGGATGAAACCCCCACCCTTCATGCCACATCTCGCAATAGAAAATGGTTATATGGCCCCAACCCCAAGTACTGCCTAACTCAGCATCCAAGCAGTCTCGCGTCACCTAGCTACCATCACCGTCCAGTGCACCGTCAGCATGTGGCACGACCTGGCTAAAGCTACACAATGCACACTAATGTATTCCCCTCTTCTGCCCCTTCCCGGGTGGCAAGACATCCTGGTTACGGAGGAGAGCGGCTGCCGCTGGCTTCTTCGTAAACTCTCTATTCACACCTGGGACCACCTCTACACTGGGGGGACATTCAGCACTAGCTACGAATTCTATAAAGATACGAACCCTACCCCTCTGGAACATTTCTATTACATAAGGCTCCGCCAAAACGTAATGACCATCACACCCAGGTGTGAGTCCCTTGCTCATTGCACCATCAGGATTCAAGCAAGCAGGGCCGACGACGGCTGAAATGCCAGAAACCGGTCCCCGGAAGCTTGTTTCCTTCCCAGTATAAGAATTGGCTTGGTAGTTTGGTTTGTCCTGTTCCCATCATGCACTGGGACAGGAACGGACTCATTTGCATGTAGCCAGGTTCTGAGCTGGGATGGTGCAGTGAGCTAAAAAACGGTGATGGATCAAGCCCTGAACTTTGGACTGGGTAAGAGTGGTCTGCTTAATTCAGACACTCTGTTCATCACCACCCCCTTTTCTGAATCATTTTGTCCACCATAAGCGTGGAAGGGTATACTCAGATGTGAGTGCCTTGTTCATTGCACCATCAGGATTCAAGCAAGCCGGGCCGACGACGGCTGAAATGCCAGAAACCAGTCCCCGGAAGCTTGTTTCCTTCCCAGTATAAGAATTGGCTTGGTAGTTTGGTTTGTCCTGTTCCCATCATGCACTGGGACAGGAACAGACTAATCTGCATGTAGCCAGGTTCTGAGCTGGGATGGTGCAGTGAGCTAAAAAACGGTGATGGATCAAGCCCTGATCTTTGGACTGGGTAAGAGTGGTCTGCTTAATTCAGACACTCTGTTCATCACCACCCGCTTTTCTGAATCATTTTGTCCACCATAAGCGTGGAAGCGTATACTCAGATGTGAGTCCCTTGCTCATTGCACCATCAGGATTCAAGCAAGCCGGGCCGACGACGGCTGAAATGCCAGAAACCGGTCCCCGGAAGCTTGTTTCCTTCCCAGTATAAGAATTGGCTTGGTAGTTTGGTTTGTCCTGTTCCCATCATGCACTGGGACAGGAACAGACCAATTTGCATGTAGCCAGGTTCTGAGCTGGGATGGTGCAGTGAGCTAAAAAACGGTGATGGATCAAGCCCTGATCTTTGGACTGGGTAAGAGTGGTCTGCTTAATTCAGACACTCTGTTCATCACCACCCCCTTTTCTGAATCATTTTGTCCACCCTAAGCGTGGAAGGGTATACTCAGATGTGAGTCCCTTGATCATTGCACCATCAGGATTCAAGCAAGCCGGGCCAACGACGGCTGAAATGCCAGAAACCGGTCCCCGGAAGCTTGTTTCCTTCCCAGTATAAGAATTGGCTTGGTAGTTTGGTCTGTCCTGTTCCCATCATGCACTGGGACAGGAACAGACTAATTTGCATGTAGCCCGGTTCTGAGCTGGGATGGTGCAGTGAGCTAAAAAATGGTGATGGATCAAGCCCTGATCTTTGGACTGGGTAAGAGTGGTCTGCTTAATTCAGACACTCTGTTCATCACCACCCCCTTTTCTGAATCATTTTGTCCACCATAAGCGTGGAAGGGTATACTCAGATGTGAGTCCCTTGCTCATTGCACCATCAGGATTCAAGCAAGCCGGGCCGACGACAGCTGAAATGCCAGAAACCGGTCCCCGGAAGCTTGTTTCCTCCCCAGTATAAGAATTGGCTTGGTAGTTTGGTTTGTCCTGTTCCCATCATGCACTGGGACAGGAACAGACTAATTTGCATGTAGCCAGGTTCTGAGCTGGGATGGTGCAGTGAGCTAAAAAACGGTGATGGATCAAGCCCTGATCTTTGGACTGGGTAAGAGTGGTCTGCTTAATTCAGACACTCTGTTCATCACCACCCCCTTTTCTGAATCATTTTGTCCACCATAAGCGTGGAAGGGTATACTCAGATGTGAGTCCCTTGCTCATTGCACCATCAGGACTCAAGCAAGCCGGGCCGACGACGGCTGAAATGCCAGAAACCGGTCCCCGGAAGCTTGTTTCCTTCCCAGTATAAGAATTGGCTTGGTAGTTTGGTTTGTCCTGTTCCCATCAAGCACTGGGACAGGAACAGACTAATTTGCATGTAGCCAGGTTCTGAGCTGGGATGGTGCAGTGAGCTAAAAAACGGTGATGGATCAAGCCCTGATCTTTGGACTGGGTAAGAGTGGTCTGCTTAATTCAGACACTCTGTTCATCACCACCCCCTTTTCTGAATCATTTTGTCCACCATAAGCGTGGAAGGGTATACTCAGATGTGAGTCCCTTGCTCATTGCACCATCAGGATTCAAGCAAGCCGGGCGGACGACGGCTGAAATGCCAGAAACCGGTCCCCGGAAGCTTGTTTCCTTCCCAGTATAAGAATTGGCTTGGTAGTTTGGTTTGTCCTGTTCCCATCACGCACTGGGACAGGAACAGACTAATTTGCATGTAGCCAGGTTCTGAGCTGGGATGGTGCAGTGAGCTAAAAAACGGTGATGGATCAAGCCCTGATCTTTGGACTGGGTAAGAGTGGTCTGCTTAATTCAGACACTCTGTTCATCACCACCCCCTTTTCTGAATCATCTCATAAGACTCACATGGGGAAACAGGCCAGATTGCAGTGAAACATACTTACGTGCCCGTTCAATGCAGGTGGATTGGCCATTCCGGATATCAAATTATACTTTAGCTGTGCACAGGCACATTATGCCGCATATTGGATGAAACCCCCACCCTTCATGCCACATCTCGCAATAGAAAATGGTTATATATGGCCCCAACCCCAAGTACTGCCTAACTCAGCACCCAAGCAGTCTCGCGTCACCTAGCTACCACCACCGTCCAGTGCACCGTCAGCATGTGGCACGACCTGGCTAAAGCTACACAATGCACACTAATGTATTCCCCTCTTCTGCCCCTTCCCGGGTGGCAAGACATCCTGGTTACGGAGGAGAGCGGCTGCCGCCGGCTTCTTCGTAAACTCTCTATTCACACCTGGGACCACCTCTACACTGGGGGGACATTCAGCACTAGCTAGGAATTCTATAAAGATACGAACCCTACCCCTCTGGAACATTTCTATTACATAAGGCTCCGCCAGGACGTAAAGACCATCACACCCAGTTTTCCCCTTGAGCCTCCACCCATGCCGCCACTACATTGGATACAATGGGACACCATGTGACGCTACTCTAACATTCTTACTGCCTGAACAATACCATCACCTTTGTTATGCACCAGATGATCATTGTGTATTAGTGTATGCATTCCTCTCCATTGTTTTCTTTTTATTTTTTTCACTTATCTTCTAATTGTTAGCATTTCACACAGTTTGATTATAATACAATTGCAGTCATTGCAACCTCATACCCCTTCCAACGTGGCCGGCCTGGAAGGGTTGTAGGCGGCTTGCTGTGCACTACCCCACCCTGATGAGATATCATTGATACGCAACCACCTGCTCAACCCCTCCCAGACAGGATTCCGACCCATGCATGGGACTGAGACTGCCCTCATTGCTGTGACAGAGGAGGCAAGGAAGATCATGGATCAAGGAGGCACCGCAGCTATCATCCTCCTTGACCTAAGTGCCTCCTTCGACACCGTAAATCATAACACCTTACTACACAGACTTACAAATCTAGGAGTCTCAAAGAAAGCACTCACATGGTTCGAGTCCTTCTTGTCTGATCGCTCCTTCCAAGTCTTTGGGGGCGAAATCACCTCCCCCAGCAAACCGCTGGGCTGCGGTGTGCCGCAGGGCTCCTCTTTGAGCCCTACGCTTTTTAATGTTTACATGAACCCCCGAGCTGAGATCGTCTGCCCCTTTGTGATAAAAATCGTCACTTACGCGGACGATACTCAGCTAGTGGTGGCCCTAAATTAACCGCACACCGAGCCCAACAATCTGAGTGTCTGTTTAGAATCTGTGACCACATGGATGACATCGTCTTGTCTCAAATTAAATGGGGACAAGACCGAGCTGATGCTCTTAGGTAACAACCCCAGCCCCACTATTGACTCCTTGTGGCCTTCATGTCTTGGACCCTCCCCCGTACCCAAGGACACAATTAAGAGCCTGGGTATTTGGCTGGATAAGTCTTTTAATTTCAATCACCAAGCAACTAATTCTCTGCCACCTGTTTTGGCATACTTAGGCTTATCCGGAAAATCCTCCCTTTACTACCCTTTAAGGCCAGGCAGATCATGATCCAGGGCCTCATTCTGTCTCGCCTAGATTTTGGGAATGCCCTCTACCTAGGAGCCCCCCAAGCCACCCTAAACAAGCTCCAGGTCACACAGAACTGTGCAGCAGGAACCCTCCTGCAGATCCCCGCCGTCTTCCTGTCAGATCCGGACTTAAGAATCTGCACTGGCTCCCAGTGAGGGAAATAATTAAATTCAAAAGCATGTGTTTCGCCCACCGAGCCTTCTGGAAAACAGGTGCCACCATCAATCACCCCCTGATCACCCCCTACCACCCTGACAGACAGCTCAGATCAGCCTCCTCCTTCCTTGTTACATTACCCAGGATCAGGAGAGCAAGATGCGGGCCGATCATTCTTCTACAATTCAGCAAAACTCTGGAACTCCCTTCCCCTCCCCCTGTGATCTGAACCTAACCTACTGACCTTCCGTAAAAAGCTAAACACCCTGCTGTTTAAAAACTCTGACTAGGCCCCTACCTCTCACCCAAGCACGTCTGTCTACAGCGCTAGGATGCCTCAGGGTAGCTATTGCGCTATACAAATGATCTTTCCATTCCATTCTATTTCATTCCATCGCAATGCCGGCCAGTTTGTGGATGTAGGCAGATTGCTGTGATCTATGCCTTTTTTGTTCTCAATAAAGGTTTTTGAAAATTAAAAAAAAAGGTACTAACTTTGGAACCTTTTTCCTATGATTCATTTTTTTTTCTCCAAATTTGTATTTTTCATGTTTCAAGTAATCTGCTTATAGTAGAACTATCCTAAGGAATGGAGCTGATTAGAACCTAGAAAAACTTTTGGCAATTCTTGGGACAACTAAACTAAACTAAACTATAGCTAAAACAGCACCTATTTCTTCCCTCGTACTACACTTAGGTTAGGTACACTGGGGTAGGAGTATTTTAGAAGCACCAGTTGAGTATTTTAGCCTGTGTTATTTATGTATGTATTTTTATATATGTCATAGCTACAGACCATGCTAATGCAGTATTATATTATCTTACTGCTAACGCTGTACGTATTATACTTCGCATTCTGTCTTACGATTGTAGCAGTTCTTATCTCTTGCATGAGAAATAAGACTGTTCAATAAACCCTTTTATTGAAACGCCCATCTCTCTATTTCTGTGCAACTCTGGTGAAACTGAGCATGCACAATTGACTGAGTGAAACTGTAATCTATTGTTTCCACGACTCTGAAGATATTGTTCTGACTCTAAGGGAAACAAAGTTGTCATGTTTATGCCGTTGTCAGAAACTAATCCCTTCTTGTTCATTCGGGAAGTTTCTAGTGACCTCTGAGTTAGCTGGCTCACACAAGTAATTAAGTTTAATGTACTGGATAGAGACATACTGACCTCAGTCCTATGTCAAAACTTTAGTGTCTATTATTCCAATGCGTAGAGCCTATCAGGGATATAGGAACTACACTACAAGTCTAAGCATATATATTTTCTTTCTTTATTATTTTTTAAAAGGGGTGGGAAGGTGGAATAATGCAGCCTCCGTGTCTTTAAGGAAATCTAGATTCTCTTGGCATGGTAATTAGGAGAATCATCATTTCATTACAAGACCAGAGGCTAGGATTATGCATGTTGGTAGTTCTGCAAAAATACATTTGACATGTGTTCTATTGGCTTACAGTAATGCTTTGCAAAAGTAGAGGAGTTTGACCAATCAGCGGCTCTAAGGATGCCTTCAAGTCTGCCGCCTTTCCAGAGGGATTGCTAGCCATAGCGCCTCTCATGGAATGTGGTTGGAATCTCTTAAGGCTGATGCTTGCTATGTGCATAGATTATTTTCCCCAACAAGCTATTGTAGTGCAAGTCAGTGCTTTGAAAGGTTTAACAAATAAATGAGAAATTGATTAACACCGTCTGGGAGATGTTCATTCATTCTATGATCGTATTCTTTCATACAATCTACCATACACAGTTTTTTGCATAGATCAAATTTAGGGTAAAAGATCGAGTCAGGCATAATTTTAGCTCTTCGAACAATTTCAAACTTCACTCCAAAAGAATCGTAAAATATGTTGCTTACCTCTGAAACTTTTACGTCCGACACATTTCTGCAGGAGATAAGGCATAGTAGAGAGGCTAGTTTTATAGATATCATCTTTTTGCATAGGAAGCTATTGTTTGGACAACAGTTGAATAGCTTTAGTACCAAACTGACATCCCAGAGAGATTCCTATTTAGGTTCAGGAGGTCTTCTCAATCTGATACTTTTAAGGATTTTACATATTGTCATCTTTTTGCCAATGCTTCTGCCATTTACTAAGCTGTGACCAGCTGAGACTGCTGATCTATCACAGTTCAGAGTTCTATAAGTGAGGCCCCAGTCAAATTTTTTTACTAGAAAGTTGGATACTTGGACTATAGGTGCCTCCACCGGATCCAGGTCCCTTTCCAGGCATCAACAAACCCATTTTTTCCAAATTGCGTTGTACATCTTGTGGGTTCCAGGAGCCCAGGATTCTCTGAGGACTTCCTCAGCTCTTTCAGAATGACCTGACATCTCTTTAGATTTCCTGATATCTTCCAGGCAAGAAGGTTCAAAGTCCCTGTCGAGATCAGAGGGTTTTCTTCCCCATCTGTGTTTGTTAGGAATCCTTCTTCTGTGGGAAGAAAAAAAGGTATGTCATATGCCAATTCCAATATCGTTAGAAACCATGCTTGAGATGGTCAAAGGGAGTTATCAAGACTAGGGAGCAAGCTTCCTGTCAGACTTTGTGGAGGACTCTCTGGTTCATGGTGATTATTATTATTATATTAGAATTTATATTGCGCAACAGCTACCAAAAAGGGTTTCCCGGCGCAGACAGAAAGCCATTACAAGCAACACCTAGGCATCTTATTTGTCGAACAGCCAGGTTTTAAGCGATTTGCGGAAAATTGTTTTGTTTTGTTTCATTTCGGAGCGTAACTGGGAGGGAAATACAAAAGGACGGCCCTAAAAATGTAAAAGATTTTCCCCCCATCCTGGCCACTTTGAATTTCGGGACAACAAATCTTCCTTGAGAGGCTGATCTTAAATTTCTGGACGGGGTATAAGGTTTGGCCAAAGTACAAAGGTAGTTCGGGCCAGACCAGATTTAATTTTGTGCATGTAAGTGAGTGTTTTAAATTTCACACGGTTTTCAATATTCAGCCAATGCAATGTATGACAGTGCAATGAGATCAATGCTGTTTTAGGGACTCAGCATAGAAGTCTGACTGCAGCGTTTTGAGCCATTTGTAACCTGTGGATTATATGTTTGTTCGAACCCACGTAAAGAACATTACCATAGTCAAGCCGAGATGTGATTAAGGCATTACCTACGGTTTTTCTTGTTGTATCTGGTAGCATCCAGCAGATTTTTCGCAGCCATTTAATGGTAGTGAAACATATAGGTGCGACTTTTACTGATTGGGCGTGCATACTCAAGGTCTCATCATGAAGTACGCCTAGATTTCGTACTTGTAATGAGGGAGTAGGGAGAACGCCCATTTTGTTCGGCCAGTGTTGTTGGCTCCAAAGATCTTTCTGCTTTCCCAATATCAGTACCTCTGTTTTCTCTCCATTCAATTTTAGAAAATTGTACTGCATCCAGGCTGCTGTTAGCTAGTCCCATCTTAAGTATAGAGGTCGTACTGGGGTTGTTCGCAGACAATTAAAAATTAAATTTGTGAGTCGTCTCTGTAGGAGTAGATTGACAACCCAGATTTTGCAGTCAGCTCAGCTAGAGGTCTTCCATAGAGATTGAACAGAAGCGGGCTTAGAATGGATCCCTGTGGCACACCATGTGCAAAAGAGTGTGTTTTTGAACAAGCTTTCTGAGAGAAAACTTGAAAAGTTCTATCTGAAAGGAAAGCTCTAATCCAATTCAGAGTGGCTCCGCCTATTCCCATTTCGCTAAGTGTGTTTATCAGCACAGTATGTGATATAGTATCGAAGGCAGCGCTCAAATCAATCAGAATGAGCGCCACCATTTCTCCTCTGTCTTGATGATGGCGGATACCTTCTGTGACTCCTAAGAGAGTGGTTTCTGTAAAGAAACCAGCTCTGAAGCCTGACTGTGAGGGTCTTGCATCCTGCTGAAATATTTTTCTAGTTGGGAGGTGAATCTGCTTGCAAACAGGTCTAACTTCAATGGACCCCATCGCAGGTTTATTTTTTTGAAGATGAAAACATTCAGTTTCCAATCGCTGTAGTCCTTCAGAAATCTGGAGTTCCAGTCAGCTGAGATATTGGCTGCCCTGGGTAGGTATTCTGCTTTGAGTGAGATCTTGTGTTCTAGGCAGAAAATCCAAAGTCTCTTGGCCAAGTCTGATAGATCTTTAGATTTTGTGCCACCTAGACGGGTTATATACGCTACTACTGAGACATTGTCCATCTTCAGCAGCACTGATCTGCCCTGTAATCAGTGTTTGAAACTCATCAAGGCATAAAGTCCCACGGTTAATTCTAGGAAGTTTATGTGGGGTGGCTATCTCTGTGTGGGACCACAGTCCCCCTGTATTCTCGTATCCTAGATGAGCACTCATCCAAGGAGACTCGCATCAGGTTCGAGAATCGAATCCGGTGAAGAACCAAAGATTGCACATCCGTTCCATGCATCTAGATTTTCCAGCTACCAAGTCAATACTGATCTTGCTTTGTGATCCAAGGAGATTCTGTCCCTGTATCACAGGCCTGCTTGAGGAGCTCTTGCTTTTATTCTTTGAAGAGCACAGTATTGGATAGGACTATGGCTTGGATGGAGGAGGATAGAAGGCCTAGAAGTTTAGTAAGTTCTCTTAGGGTCAAAGTGTAGTTTCAGGAAAAAGCGTATCTCTTTGCGAATTTTGTCCACCTTTTTCGATGGTAGGAGGAGAATGGGTTTTACTGTATCTATTGAGTAACCCAGGAACTCTATGTATTGCGAGGGTGTTAGGATAGACTTTTCCTTGTTTATGAGGAAACCTAGGTCTTCCAAGAGGGATATTGTTCTCTCTAGATCTTTGAGAATTTGTACTTGACACTGCGACATCATGAGAATGTTGTCCAGATATATAATAAGATGAATTATTCTCTCTCTGAGAAAAGAGATGACTGCACTCATTACTTTTGTAAAGCACCAGGGGGCTAATGTTAGATCAAAGGGAAGTGCCTTAAATTGAAAAAGATGATTTTGCCATAAAATTGGAGGTAGCATTGACATTCCTGAGCCATTGGAATGGTGAAAAATGTGTCTTTGAGGTTGAGTTTTACTAGTCAGTCTCCCTCCAGTAAGATGTCTCTTAGGAGTTGAATGTCCTCCATTTTTAAGTGTATGTAGACGAGGAACCTGTTTAGGTCTCTGAGATTTATAACAGGTCTCCAGCCTTTGTCTTTCTTTTGTATCAGAAATAGTGTTCTAATAAAAACCTTCTGGGTTGTAGGTACTTCTATTATTGCGCCTTTTTAAAACATAGCGGACATCTCCTCTTCTACTACCTTCTGTTGGTCTTGAGCTAGACCTAGTTCCCTGAGGACATTGGATTGGTGAGGTGGTTGTATGATGTCTAGCTTGAACCTTTGAACTGTTTCTAGGACCCAGTGGTCTTTGGTGATTGTTTGCCAGGTTTTGATAAAGAATTTGAGGCGACCCCCACCTTTACCTGGGAAGAATTGAACAGGAGAACATTGGAAATCACTGTTGAATGTGCTTGAGATCTGTGTGCGTCCTCTTGGGCCTCTTGAATGGGGGCCTAAGCCATGTCATGGGATTTAAGGTTGGTGATGTTCCTTGTTGGCAGCCTCTGCGAAAGCCCGTTGCTCTGAAATTGGACATGTATGTAGCTCAACCGGGAGAATGGCCCCTACTTCCGGCTTGACCAAAAACATTGGGTGTGAAGACCCTTTGCAAGTTTGACTGGGCTTTGTCCAGAGCAATAACAGTAGAGACGTATTTACTAAGAGATTTGACAATGCCATCAATGAATAGGAGGCCTTTGGGGTTTTCAGAAGGTTCTTGGGTAGCTAGGTTGCTCAACTTGGGGTTTATTTTTAATAGGATGACTCTACGCAGTTCTGCAATTATGCTTGTGTTAGTGATACCTAGCAAGATCAGCACTCTTTGCACCAACCCCTAAGGAGAGGGACGTCTATCGGATAATGGTTCAAGTGGCAATCTTCAGCCATGCCAATTATCCTAGCTAGGGGACCTATTATGTTGAGTAGGCAGTCAAGGCAAATTTTCAGAGACCACTCCATGCCCTTTCTAGGGTATCTACCCACTTTAAAAAGAAATGTTATGAGTTCTGGGTCAAGGTTTGGGGTTAGGGAAACCTTATTTTGAATGACCGTCTGGAGATTCTGTGACTAGCTCTCTAGTGGATTTCTTTGCCACTTTGTAATGAATTTGGCCATGTGGTCTTGGGGCCACCACTCCACTCTTCTAGGGTGTTTAATATTGTTGGGTGAGAAAATTTCTTGACCTAGAGGGTCTAGTATTAGGTCCTTATATGCGGAGCGGGCCTCATTAAGGAGTTCGTCCACATCTAGGTCTCTCAGGTCCAGATCAAATATGTATTCATCCAGTAACTCTTCATTCTGGGAGTTTCAGTGCATTTTCGTGAGTCTTTCTCAGATTAGTGCGGGTACCGGTGCTGTTGTGTGCACTCATAGGGTTTGTGTCGCATAGGACACCCATCATCTTTGAGGTGCTTAGATCTCCATTGTTTTTGAGGTGCTTAGACCTCCTCTAATATTTCAGGTGCTTAGACCTCCTGGGCGTTTTGAGGTGCTAGGACCTAATGGAATGTCATTGGATGAATCTCCCTCAAAGTGTTTGGTCTTTTTCAAACTCTTTCCCCTTTGTAGAGGAGTCTCAGATGCTCTACCAGATATTGAGTCTGGGTCAGGTTCTTCCTCAGAGAGGATGGTTCTTTTGTTGCTCATGACCTGTTGTATAGTCTCACGTACACAGGTGCTTCTTTAAATTTTGAGGGATTGCTGAGCTTTGAATGTCAAGATTCTAACATGTTGAATGCTATAAACTAGTTTTAGGTATATTTTAATTAAGAAAAAGGTGCCTTTGCCTTAATATTTATTCCTATTAATAACGGTTTTTTTTTAGAACAAGGGATAATGGAATTTGTTAGTTTTATTTGGCAGACTGCTCAAATAGGTAATGCCCATTTTTAACCTTATCTGTGAGGTCTAATAATATATAGCTAATTTCTTTTAGAGGATTTTAGTCAGTAAGAAAAGGGGGGTTTCATCCATATTTACAGCCTACAGAGGTGTGTGCAGCTGTTTGCTTTAAGAACCAACTGTCATACTGCACCAGTGAGCACCGAAATGGTTTGGACTGGGCTCAGAAACCCTTCCACAAAGAAGAACAAAGACAACATGGGGTATAATTATTGGACCTTAAACCCCAGAACTGTAGATAACTTCTGGACTCAAGAGGAACCTTTGCCAAGGAGAAGAGCTGGAGAGCTATGAGGATGAGTACTGTCTCTTTGCTGTGTGCTGTGTGTGGATGGCCTGCAGTTGATGTTCCTGCCAAGGAAAGGACAACGAATTGAACATTGTTATTAACCTGCTTGAAAAAAGAATCTCCAGGGGCCTGTGTGTGCTGGCCTCCTGTTCTGAAGTCTCAGCGGCACAAAGCCTTCAGCCCCAGCTCCCCTGTACTCTATTGCTGAGAGTTATGACATGCCAAAAGGTGCCTATTCCAGTATTGAAGCAACTTGAAAGAAGCAAAGAAAATGTCTCTGATGCCGTCAGCGCCACTGCTGTGATTCTGCGACCTGCACTGAGGCCAGGAGCACCACTCGTGAAGTGCACAACGCACCTCCCGGCCTGCACCGCTTGGCCAGCACCATAGCTCTGCCGCCCTTTGATGCCTGGTGACGCGTGCAGTTATTGTCATTTCCTAGACCCCAGCACTCGCATCAACTCTGTCATCGCCAGCGCCTGCATCCTGTTATCGCGTCACCAATAACTGCAGAGGGTGACTTCACGAACTCGCCAACTTCCCACCCGAACTGATGTATCATCATTGATGCCACTGACTTCCCCTGTCCAGGATTCAATATGTCGCCTCCTTCTGGACGAGGCGCCTCATCTCCTCCGTGGCTGCCAGGGGGCCAGCCCCAACCCTGGCACCGTCGCCTCACCTCCACAACGCTGTGCATCATCATAGACTTCATTATCCAAAAGTACTCTTTTTTTAAGGGTCTGTGTGAATCCGAGCCCAACCCGCGCACCTTGCGGTCAGCGTCGTGCTTTGGATTTATTGCTGTCACGACGTTGCAATAGCCCCAGGTGGAGCTATTTGTTTTCTTCTAGCTTTATTTTGGAAGTAACTGTTTTTACATGCAATTCAACTACCTGTATGTTGGATTTTTGTTGTTTGGTCTTATCAAGTTTAGATAAAGATACTTTATTTTTCCAAACTGGTGTGGTGTCCATTTGTGGTGTTATCACTGTATTACTGTGTTTTGAGTACAAATACTTTACACATTGCCTTCGGGATTAGCCTGTCTGCTTGTGCCAAGCTACTAATGGGGTGTGCAGGGGTTATCTAAAGTGTGTATCCCCCTTACCCTGACTAGAAGCAAGGGTCCCTTTTTGGACAAAGGTGCATACCTCGGCCAATTAGAGATCCCCATTTCTAACAGTTGGACTTTGGGGGATGGGGAGAAGTAAATATACTATTATCAAAGCAGACTTAATTACATGAGGGACAGTGCTGCCCTTGTAGATTTCAAAATAAATAACTCCCACAAAATCATAATAAAGATAACCTTAAAAAGAACATATTGGAGAAATGCTTATTAAATCATCAACAGCAAATAGAGAGTGCTTCAAAAAAATGTAACAAATATAATATTTACTGCAACTTTCAAATGAAAAAGTATAATTAAATAAAAAATAATTCCTTTAAAAAATACAAAAGCGCATTAAATTAAAATCCAATAAGATATGGAAAATAATTCAATCCAATTATTTTAATAAAAGTAAAACAATTTTATCAAGGAACAAAACACTTTCAAGAAAATTATATACCAAATATACTTATTATAAATTAAAAAAAATATAGCACTAAGGGTTCGATTAGGATGTCAATAGGTAAGCCTCCAACCGGTCGTCAGAGGCTTACCGAACGACATCCTTGGTTTAAACTCTGACCACCTTATTACAAAGAAGGAACTCAGAGTTCAAACTGGCCAGTCAATCCAACTGGCTTATGACATGCTCAAGGAGCCTGTTGGCCATTCAGAACCACCAGATAATCCCTTAAGGACGGCATTTCGCTGTTGGCATTATGATATTGGTTTCCAACAGACTTTCCATGTCGGGTTTTCCGACATGGAAAGCGACTTTGGGGGCCCCCCGCAGCTTCTTGTTGGAGGTCAGGGGGGCACCTATGATGTCCCCTGTAAATCCCTGCACCATGTGGCAGGCACCATAATGTGCCTGCCATACCGTGCAGGGATTTACAGTAACTTCCATTTCTCTATGGGAGCTTGGGCTGCAGCCGGTTTCTGACCGCTGCACAAGCTCCCATAGGGAAATGGAGCATTGTAATTTCGATTTCGGACCACTGACGAGGTTGGTCAGTTTCGAAACCGCCTCCAATCGACGTCCTAATCGGTCCCATAGTATAGAACTTTTAAAAAATGCATATAAATGTGTAGCATGGCAAAATCCTCCAATTCAAGCCACCAACACCAGTGGGTAGGTTATTGTGTACAGGAAATTATACTGGTTCCTCCATCTACTCTCATGACGTTGTTTCTAATTTATTACTAAAAAACAATACTGAATTATTCTTCCAAAATATCCATTGTCCTCATGTAATTCTTCATTTCTTGAATCATTATTCATTTTGGGGGTTCAGTTAAACAATTTTCCAAGGCCTTTCAGATGCTAAGGGGTCTATTAGAATGGCGGGCGGACTCCCGTCCGCCCACCACACCCTAGCAGTGCTGGGACTCGCTGCCAGTGGTGTGGCAGTCCCGCATCGCCAATTAGGATGCGACCGCCACCCTGGCGGTCACATCCCGCATATATTGCATTGTAGCGGGCGCTGCTATAAGCAGCACCCGCCACATTGCAATATATGCATGTTGTTCATTGGCAGACACAGCGTGACAGGCAACGCGAGGACCTTGCCACCTTGTGTATGCCAATGTTGGGGGGTACCATGGGTACCCCCCAAGTGCAGACCCCCACCCCACTGGGGGACCGCAACAGGCCCCCAAAGGAAACACTGCATTCTGTTCCATTGCCGAATCTCCACCATGGAAAGGCATCACACCGCCACCATCGTAATATGGATGGCAGTGCCTACAAGGCACTGCCACCATATTGCAGGCCTTTTCTGCCCGGTAGGCGATCGTGAGGATTGCCTACCTGCGGAAAAGCAGAGGACGTTCGTTCCATCCACTGCTGTACCCCCCGCCATGCTAATGTGGCGGGGAAGTGGGGGGATAAAAGGTCATCCGGCAGGGTGTTTTGGCAGGCGGATCGCCAATGCTGGTAGGGCGGTGGCGATCTGCCCGCCATCCAAACAGACCCCAAAGTTTTCCTCCTTCAGGTTTGTACTTTTTTGTAATTACTTAGCTTCACATTCAACAGTTAATTATGGTTAATGTAAATATAACATCAAATATGCAATAGCATAGTCTGTACTATCTATATTTTAGGGGCAGATGCTTATAATATTTTTAGCAACTTGATTTCTTGAAGAGAAATGCCCAGATTCAGAAATTGACTTTCAGATTTCTCTTTATCACCAACTCACATTCTGTGTCACTAATTGTATGTGTCTGAGACAGTAACAATATTAACCATCAGGTAAGGGAATCTTTATTGCTTGATTAATTAAAATCTTAGCAGTCATCACATCAATATAAAATATATAAAAGAATACATATATAGCATAATTTCATATTTCCTTAAAAACGGGGTGTCTATGTACTAAAATTGAACGGTTGACTAGTTAAAAATACATACGATATATTTGCAATAAAATTGTATAGTTCGAGTGAAGGTTATGGGTGAGTCCCGGTCTGGGGGCAACGCCTGTGTCCATAGATCTGATGATCTGTTCTTTGGTCGTGATCTACTAGACTTAGGGCTCGATTCCGATCAGGTAAAAAGCGCTCCAAATTGCTGTACGGAGCATTTTTCCCCGTACGAATCGTACCAGAAGGCGTCCCCGTACGAATGTGCAAGTACGATCACAACTTAATGCGTCACTCCGTACGTCCCGTAAAAAACGCCGTACGAATCGAAAGTCCGTACGAATAGCAGTCGCCTGACGCTCGACGCTACGTCCGGACGTACATAAACCGCGTCTCCCGAACCACAAAGTACGATCCGTGTTCCACACACTCCGTACGGCTCTTTTTCTACAAGAGCTCAAAACTACCGTAAAACCAGACTCCGGCACGACCCGCACCCCGGTACGCGACAAGCAGGACATGGACGCCATCGTCCGTGTAATCCCTATCCTGTACGCCCACCACCTCGTACTGAGAAACCGACGACGGCGCAGAAGGTGAGTACAACGAGTTTCTACATACCTGTACGTCTTGCTACACGCGCATATCTCCATTTCACGATTGTAATGTCTGCCCATGTTGCGCCACACACTCCCGCACTACACCAGTGCAATACGGAGACCGGCCGTACCTACGTCATCGACCAGGGGGTACGGTACGTCACCGCACTACACCATCACAATACGCCGCACCTACATCATCGACCACGGGGTACGGCAGGTCACCGCACTACACCAGTGCAATACGGAGACCGGCCGTACCTACGTCATCGACCAGGGGGTACGGTACATCACCACACTACACCATCGCAATACGCCGCACCTACGTCATCGACCACGGGGTACGGCAGGTCACCGCACTACACCAGTGCAATACGGAGACCGGCCGTACCTACGTCATCGACCAGGGGGTACGGTACGTCACCGCACTACACCAGCGCAATACGCCGCATCTACGTCATCGACCACGGGGTACGGCAGGTCACCGCACTACACCAGTGCAATACGGAGACCGGCCGTACCTACGTCATCGACCAGGGGGTACGGTACGTCACCGCACTACACCAGCGCAATACGCCGCACCTACGTCATCGACCACGGGGTACGGCAGGTCACCGCACTACACCAGTGCAATACGGAGACCGGCCGTACCTACGTCATCGACCAGGGGGTACGGTACGTCACCGCACTACACCAGTGCAATTGACGTGTGGCACATACGCCTGCAATGTGATTGTAAGTGTAAGTGGTGAGCAGAACACCCCCCAGTGCCCAGCATCAGAGTGTGTGCCTAACACCCCCCCACCAGTGCCCCCCAGTGCCCAGCATCAGAGTGTGTGCCTAACACCCCCCCCCCCCAGTGCCCCCCAGTGCCCCCCAGTGCCCAGCATCAAAGTGTGTGCCTAACACCCCCCCACCAGTGCCCCCCAGTGCCCAGCATCAGAGTGTGTGCCTAACACCCCCCCCCACCAGTGCCCCCCAGTGCCCAGCATCAGAGTGTGTGCCTAACACCCCCCCACCAGTGCCCCCAGTGCCCAGCATCAGAGTGTGTGCCTAACACCCCCACCACCAGTGCCCCCCAGTGCCCAGCATCAGAGTGTGTGCCTAACACCCCCCCAGTGCCCCCCAGTGCCCCCCAGTGCCCAGCATCAAAGTGTGTGCCTAACACCCCCCCCACCAGTGCCCCCCAGTGCCCAGCATCAGTGTGTGTGCCTAACAACCCCCCCACCAGTGCCCCCCAGTGCCCAGCATCAGAGTGTGTGCCTAACACCCCCCCACCAGTGCCCCCAGTGCCCAGCATCAGGGTGTGTGCCTAACACCCCCCCACCAGTGCCCCCCAGTGCCCCCCAGTGCCCAGCATCAGAGTGTGTGCCTAGAACCCCCCCCAGTGCCCCCCAGTGCCCCCCAGTGCCCAGAATCGAAGTGTGTGCCTAACACCCCCCCACCAGTGCCCCCCAGTGCCCAGCATCAGAGTGTGTGCCTAACACCCCCCCCCCACCAGTGCCCCCCAGTGCCCAGCATCAGAGTGTGTGCCTAACACCCCCTACCAGTGCCCCCCAGTGCCCAGCATCAGAGTGTGTGCCTAACACCCCCCCACCAGTGCCCCCCAGTGCCCCCCAGTGCCCAGCATCAGAGTGTGTGCCTAACACCCCCCACCAGTGCCCCCCAGTGCCCCCCAGTGCCCAGCATCAGAGTGTGTGCCTAACACCCCCCCCACCAGTGCCCCCCAGTGCCCAGCATCAGAGTGTGTGCCTAACACCCCCACCACCAGTGCCCCCCAGTGCCCAGCATCAGAGTGTGTGCCTAACACCCCCCCAGTGCCCCCCAGTGCCCCCCAGTGCCCAGCATCAAAGTGTGTGCCTAACACCCCCCCCCAGTGCCCCCCAGTGCCCCCCAGTGCCCAACATCAGAGTGTGTGTGGCTAACATCCCCCCCCCCTGCCCAGCTGTTACACAAAAACACATACCATTGTGAACCGCATTACCATCTGGAGATTGACACATATGAACATACCTAAATTACAACTTGACACCAGCTCCCAGGCACACAGCAGTCACAGACATTATCACACAAAGTCAACTTCAGAAAATAACAAGAATTGCTTTATTCAGCTGCTCCAAAAAAGAAACGCAAATAAGAGTCCCTGCTCATTAAAGGCCAATGTCCTGTCCAAAAAAGTCTGAGCAACAGTTTGTAGCTCGATGGGTGTGGGCACACCCAAACTTGCCTGCACATGGCGTTTAATCCCCAGTGGAAACGATGTGGCCACCATCTGTGGAATCCTCCGGCACCGCATGGACAGGAGAGGGAAGGACAGGCGGAGTGGGTGCAGGTGTAGTGCATTCAGCCACACTGGCTGGTGTATTGCCAAAAGTAGCTTCGAAAACCTGGCTGCACACCTCAGCCAGTGTGGAAAAACTACCACCTGAACCCGGGGACACATTGGGGGTGGAGGTAGAGGGCTGTGAGTCTGTACTCCTGGGTGTGTGGATGCGTGTGTGCGTTGTGTGCCCACTCCATGTGGGTGTGCCTACATCCCCTTGAGATTGCGTGCGTGGAGCTTTGAGCTTTTTCTGACGTGTGGGTGTGCTGGGTGTGTGTGACCTGTGGCGTCTGTGTGTATGTTGTGTAGATATGGGAGAGGCAGAGGTGGATGGGTCTGAAGGATGGGGGGGAGACAGAGGCTGCTGGGAGTACATTGCTGCCGTCAGTGTTGACTCTATGGCAGCCACACTCCGACGTAGATCAGACATGGCCGACGACATGCCCTCCATGAATGACACCAACTGTGTAATCAGTTGTGTATGTCCATGGAGGACAGTCAGTATGGATGTCTGACCAACTGCAATCTGTCGGAGTAGGCCCACAGTCTCAGCACTGAGGGCAGCAGGGGACACAGGGGCAGGGGCTGCGGTTTCCGGGAACAAAGGAGACACGGCTGCTAGCATGGACCCTAGGGACACTAACGACTGGGTGGGTGGATATGGTACTGGAGGAGGGGACGCCAGCCAAAGATGATGGAGAGACCATTGTTGCATATTCCCCCTCCTCCTGAGAGTCTGACTCGGAGTTGTCGGCATGGTAAGATGTGTCAGTCACATGTCGTCCGGCCAGCAGACTCTCATCACCCTCCGTGCCACTGCCTCCCTCCGACTCCTCAAAGCAGGTGGCACTGTCGGTGTGTCCCTCTTCGTGGTCCGCGCCTGTGTCCCCTCCAGATTCAGATAATGATGCTGTGGGCAAGGAGAAGAATAATAACATATCAGTCACCTGTACACATCAGACATGTCAGCTACAATTCATTAGGCTTCATTTCTGAACATGGCATGCATCATGAGTCACAGGAGACTGAACACTGCACAATGATAAGTCTAGTTGTGGCCAATTGCGAGAGACACTACGCATAATGTATAGTAGGATACAAGCAACAGTGAATGGAAAAATCTATCATGAGCGACACAATGATGATTGACTGCCTGACAACAGGATAGCTGATGAAGCATCACAGCTCATTTACACACCCTGCCACCCAAACCCAGACCTGCACATGTTGAATTTCCTTACACCTTGTGCCACATGGGAAAAGTCCTTACTGAAGTGACATGTGATGCCTTCCTGGGACCTGAACCAAGTGTAAGATCACCTCACACTGGCATCACAGCTGTTGACACCCCAAGCCTCATTGTGTGACTGACCATCAATAGTAATTCCAAAGAACATTTGACTTATGTGGCAACTATGCACACACACACTGCCCAGTGTGAGTATGCATAAGCCCAAAATATTGCACTTGTACATTGTGCACCTGTAGCCAACACATGACTATTTGAAAGAGTACCATGGACAAAGGCCACTGAGGCTGACTCGTGCAGAAGACACATGTTTAGACTCAAGATCAGTGCCTAAATATGTAGAACAGCAGACACAGTGCACATGTGGTGCCACATGTAAGGTTCCAACAGGTGTCACAGACCCCCCCTCCAACATGATGATGTGCAAAGGAAGATGCATACATAGACATTGCACCATAGGAGTACATGTGAAAAACAAACATCATCCAAAGCGCAGGTCAAAAGTGGATTAGGGCAAGGCATGTAAAGAAGCAGCTGCAGAAACGGGGACATTCTGAGGCCAATGCATGGAGTGCCTGTCTGACCACAACACTCAAACTATGGGAGTGTAACCATGCCTTTGAGCACTGCAGGGAGCATGTGACACACATCACAACAAACATACATAAACCTACCCACTACTTGCTGCTGTCCCTCCTGGAGGTCTGGGAACACCACTTCCAGGACCCGGAGCATGTTGGGGGTGAGGTGGCGGGTGCCGCCATGCCGGCGTGGAGCTTCCAGCTTTAGCTGTACTCTGGCGATGCGGCGGCTCCAGCACCGGATGTCCTGCCACCTCTTCTTGATGTTCCGGAGCCTCCTGCGAGGCCCCCCCTCGCTCCTGACAGCCCTGTCCAGCCATATTTCACCCTTCTCATAGGCAGATACCTGTCACAAATGTAAAGTAAAACAGCATCAGTACACCTGGTCCATGTTCCAAACACACACATATGTGCACAAAAAACTTTATGATAACAGGGCATTGTAAGCTAAACACATTAGCATTTTTGGGCACGAGTATGTGGCGTGTGAGCAAACACCACTGCATGACATGCCATTGAAAGGCTACAGATGACATGATGGGTGCTAAACACTCTCCGAGCATGGCACTCACTGAGCAATGTATGCTACGTCTGGGTGCACTGCAGCACGTGACACGCTGTCACACACCCCACTGCAACAAATAAGCCTCTAGTAACAACACTGTACACCCTGGCACGCACTCCCAACAACATTGCATCTAGACACTATACATACACAGTGGCTATAATGTCACACACAAAACAGGTGCACACTCCAAGGTATTGCACACATCACTCACCTGATCCTCTGGTCTCCCATACAGCTTGCTGTAGTTAGGCAGGAGGGCATCCAGCAGGGCCTTGTTCTCACCATCAGTGAATGCAGGTGCCCTCTCCATGCTAAGCCAATCAGGGTCCAGAGGATTCAGAGACAGCAGCTGTGGTTACCACACCAATGTTGTGCAGGCAAGTGCCCTACCACAGCCACATGCTGCCTTATATCTGTGCTGCAGAGGGGCTGTGAGTCCAAGGAGTAGTGTCTGATAGGCCACCATAGTTAGCATCCTACGTTCCATCCAATCACTTCACACATAAGGACATGACACACACATGCATGGTTTGAAAACTGAGCCTGAGCTGAACAACAACTTTTGCAACATTGTATACTTTTGCCCAACTGAATTTTCTCTAACACCTGTAGGAGGCTCAAAAAATTCAGTATCCATGACAACCTGGTTGCATTTTGATCTGTCCACTGTTCCCCTAGATGTCCCCTATGTATTTAATCAAATACCCACACAAGTAAGGTGACATTGCCGTTGCCAATGCAACCCATTCAATGGTGTAACGAGGCGTACACACGCATGTACCATTGGGGTACGCTTTGCTCGCGTAGGGCTGAAAAGCAATAGGGAAACGAGGCGTACACACGCACGTACCATTGGGGTACGCTTTGCTCGCGTAGGGCTGAAATGCAATAGGGAAACGAGGCGTACACACACACACGTACCATTGGGGTACGCTTTGCTCGCGTAGGGTTGAAATGCAATAGGGAAACGAGGCGTACACACGCACGTACCATTGGGGTACGCTTTGCTCGCGTAGGGCTGAAATGCAATAGGGAAACGAGGCGTACACACGCACGTACCATTGGGGTACGCTTTGCTCGCATAGGGCTGAAATGCAATAGGGAAACGAGGCGTATGTACAGTGCGTCAGACATGCTCAAGTGAACGTTTGTGTAGGCTGCGTTCCTGACCTCCTTCATGTCACCATTGGGAGAGTGACTCCAGGAAATCACATAGCAGGGATGTACTCTACCCTCATGTTGACAATGTGGATGCATACATCAGCATGGCATCCTCACATCAGCATGCCCCAAGTGTGGCAGACATTGAAGAAGCACAGGGACTGTGACCTAGTGCCTCAGTTGATGTGTGAAGAGCTGGCAAGACTTGTCATTACTCCTTCTGCACATGTGCATCACATGCATACAACACTTTGCACCGGCGTAACGTCTACAACATATTGCGATGCACATCAACACTGGACTGCCACACCATTCAGTACAGGGAACTGGCACATGATGACAGCAACATGCCCACTGTGACAGAGGTGTAATAGACGCACATCATGACCCTGAGTCACCACGTCATGTGTGTGCCATATGTGATATTGTGCCTGCTGTTTGCATATGAAATGTTCAGGACAGTATCATATTACTCACCTTAGAATATCCCCACGTGTCATCCTGGACATGCCAATTTCCGCTCAGTAGTACACTTGTGTGTCGGTAGGCATGTCCTGCGGCCCACCGTGTGTTGTTGGCGTTGTGTGTGCCGTGATGACGTTGTCTGGGTACTCATACGTGACCTCAGCGTGCTCACGTCAGGTCCTCTGTATTAACAACACCTGCGCTGGTCCCGTATAAGTGTAACCTAACTCATTTTTGAAACAAGATCATAGTACGATCACTTCTGACCATTTCACTTGGATTGTCTAACTCAGGACGGTGCCAATAGGGATGTCCATTTCAAAGCCTGTGAGGATTGCAACCCTCTCATGTTGGTGACTGACCCTCACCGTCGGTGTCTCCACAGTGTTCACGTCAAGCAAGACAAGTAGAGCTGCTCCGACTGCTGGGACCAGACATATGAATGCAGGTGTGATTGGTCACAAATGCCGCTCAGATTCCAGCAGTTGTCCCTGCAGCACAATGGCTCATGGTCTGGACGTAGGAGGAGTGCCTGGGCGTGGGTGTTGAGACATCATTGCCCCTGGATTTGACATCAGTCCTCCAGGGCCAAGTCGTCAGGTAACCCATATATGTCAAAGAGATGTCATCACACTTCCAAATCTACACAATGCACGTGCAATGCTGCATGGGATTCGGGTGACACCGCCCACGCGGCTCTGTCATATTTGCAGTCGTTGTAGCCTGCACCACGACCTGTGGTACTCATGTCCATGATGTCCCTCACACCACCAAAGGCCTACGCGGCGGATTCTGGCCCAGCGGACCCGTCTGGGGGCACTTGCGCGTCTGGTGATTTGCCCGTGACGCCATCACTCACTTCGTCCCTGACGCAGCCGGCGCATTTGTGCCAGACCCGCTGTGACAGAAAGGATCTGAATGTTGATCCTGGTCCTCGCTGGTTCACCTCACAACCTCACTGGCAACTGTCCCCCAGGTGCCAGCCTTTGCGGCGTTCTCGGGTGGTGGTGTCCCCGATACCACACCCTGTACGGCACTGGCATGGGAACTGTGCGGCAGTATACCGCCATTAATGCTGCAGGGGGGGTTCAACTCCTACGAGCCGGCCACAGCTCATGACAGGCCTGATTATCATGAAATGGGTGTCAATGAGTATTGGGAGGGTCTTGAAGACCCACTGACACATGAGTGTCGGTCCCAAGGTGACAGGACAGGTGGACTGGGGCATGCAAGTGGTCTGGACACCTAGCCAGACACTGGTGATGTCTCTACTCCAAACGTGTTAATGGATGAGCGGCCAACGTACAGTGTAATGTTTATGTGGGGGGCCATAGCCTTGCCCAATCATTTCCCCGTTGCCGCGGTGAGGACCAACCTACTCACTGAGGTCCTTCAAGTGCAGTCACGCTCCGCTGAGCGTCTGCAGGCCTATCCTGAGGAATGTACTGTATCTATATTGTTCTGCATGTACAGGCACGCTGCATGTTTGGCTGTAGATAGGCACGTTGTCAGACGACCACACCCCTCCCTGGACCGGCCATGTGCCCTGTCCTCCCACCCCACCCCAGAGAGCATGGGCATCCTGCCCGCCAAATCACAGACCACATTCCCCGTAGCTCCGCTGTAGAGGGTATCAAAGAGGTCTGAGCAGTACGGACAGATGTCATCATCCTCCCTGAGTCTGGGACTGAGGTCTTACAACATCACATGCCTCTTTGTCTGCTTCCCACACTGTCTGTGGGACATGGTTGTGTAACTGCTGGCAGAGTGTGCGTTGTAGGTACGGGCAATACTTGGCCAAGCACTTGTAGGATGCCAGTCAGCAACATCGTATTTCATCCAGTGATGGCTCAATATCCCCGACTCACATAGATGGCATCCAGGGAGGCAAATTTGTCTGAAGATTGGTATGTATTCAAAGTCAGGAACATGCTACTTACTACTGTTCCATTATGATATTTTGTTACGAAAGGTAAGTAACCAGTACATACATTTCAGTACATCTTCTGTAGGAGCATCCATATTGTGTCCTTGCCGTGATTACAGGGTTTCTAATGTACGCACACCATGCCACTTGTGTTAATGAAGCGCTCATATGTGTGATGGCATCACAGACCATTTGTGACTAATCAAACATTAATGCAGTATGATGATGTTCATGTAATAGTTAGGGAAATATCACACCGCAACATGACTATGTCAGAACTGTGCAAATGATGCCACATGTGGTGTGTGTATTGCTGTAAGCTGTCTGGATGTGCAGACAACCTCCTACTGACATTCACATGCCGTGTGTCACTGAGATGATACATTGTCATGCTCAATAAGACCTTTCTATCAGATATTTTGTATGCATGTCATATCCATTCCACAGACCACAGGTCTTGTACTGTTCACGGAGGAGTGGCTGGGAGTTGGAACATGTTACAACAGTGTGTCTCCCACGCCACACTCACACTTGTCTAGATTTGTTGAAGCAGTGTTGCTTGTGCCATGTACATTGTTATTGTCTTAGTCAGACAGTTGAACACATTTCCTAATATTTGTGTATTGCAGGGCACCCCCTCTGGAACGGCCGTTACCTGACTTGGAAGCCATGAGGGAACGCAATTGCATCCGTCGTTATCGCTTCACCAGACAGATGATCAAGGACCTGACGGACAGACTGGAGGCTCACCTGCAACCACGACACAGGTATCCAACGGCGCTGACACCCAAGGTAAAGGTGATGGCAGCCCTCCATTTCTTTGCCACAGGTACGTTCCAATTGACCATAGCTGATGTGGGAGGGATGTCTCAGACCATGTTCAGCCGTGTATTGACAGATGTTTTGGCTGCGATGTTGCTCCACCTTGATGAATTCATCACATTCCCTACTCCAGAACAGTTGACAGATGTCAAGGGGGAATTCTATGCCCTGGGACGCATGCCAATTGTTATTGGTGCAATTGATGGTACACATGTTAGTCTGGTGCCACCACAGGCTCAGGAGCAAGCGTATCGCAACAGGAAACACTACCACTCAATAAATGCCCTGGTGGTGTGTCTTGCCAACATGATTATCTCACATGTGTCTGCACGTTTTCCAGGATCGTGCCACAATGCTTTCATCATGAGGCGTAGCAGGGTGCCACAGATGATGCTGCAGCTGCACAACCACCGGGCATGTCTTGTTGGTGAGTATACTCTGTCAGCTATGTATGTCAGTATGTCACGCCTTCTTCTTCTGAATCATATTACACACTCATTTCCATGATGTGGATTTGCAGGAGACGCTGGATATCCAAACATGCCGTGGCTCATGACTACGCAACCCCAGGACAGCTGCAGACCAGCGGTACAACAATGCTCATGGGAAGACCAGGCGGGTGATTGAGCGGACATTTGGAGTCCTGAAGAGCCGGTTCAGGTGCCTGGACAGGACAGGCGGAGCCCTCCAATACAGCCCACGCAAGGTGTGTGACATCTTCACTGTGTGCTGCATGCTTCACAACATGGCAGTGGAGAAGGCCGTGCCGCTCTACCTTGACCCTGATGAGCTGGAACATCCGCCCGTAAAGAATGAAGGCCTTGCCCAGGATACCAGTGATGAGGAGGTAGAAGATGATATCCGGAGTCACCTCATCCGCAACTTCTTCTCATAATGGTGAGTCATAGCTGGTTATATGTAATAAATGTATTAGAGAGTTGCATGGGTAGCATGATGTGTATGCAGCAGACTGTATGCAATGTCACTTGGATGTCTGTAGTGCTGTGTCACACAGGTGCAGATGTAATGCAACACACATACGTGCTATGTGTGTACTTGGAATGTACAGGTGTACTACAACAACTGGATATTGTACAGAACATTGTCTGAATTACATTGTACAGAATGTGACCCCTTGTGTGCCACTCTCATCCACAGCTCACCCTGCCTGTTGTCCGTTTGGGTCATCGTGGTCACCCTGCTATTGCTGAAGATGATTGCAACGTCAGCCTAATCAACGGAGCATGCATGGACATGTGGAGAAGTCATTTTGGGTAAGGACTCATACGAGGCTGTTTACCATTGGTATGTGTTGAAACGTGTGGTACATGCTCATGTGCAGGTAGTGCGACCATGAATACATGCAACAACAATATGTTACTTATTACATGTATGCCCACTCCCATGACAGGATAGTCACCCCATCTGACAGTCATCTGTTGTAGTTGCATACTCTGGTGGATGCATCAATGTGTGTAGACATTGCCACTGCAAAATTGCATATACCATGGTTTGACATTGTGTCAGAGGTCTCAAACACGGACTCTGTGGGGGATTGCAGCATCACTGTGTGCATTTGAATGTGACTGGATCCTCGCCTCCACCTTGTGGGACAGTCCAGTTTGGTTGCCATTCCACCATGTCGTGTAGGTGTTGCCCACTGTATGTTCCACATGTCCTGAGAAATGTCCTGTGAATCTGTGGACATGGATGCATTGCCCCTTGTTGCACTATTTCATGTCACTGTCATGTCGTTACCTCCGTGCAGGTTGAAAATACTGCTCCACCAGCCTTCACAGTGAGTAGCACTTCTGTTTTGAATCACATGATGCCATGTATGTTTTGCTTGAGACATGACAATGTTGGGATGATGCATGTCTCAATTATTGTGTTGCACCAGTGGAGTGCGGTCATGCACATGATTCTCGAGTCCCGTGCAGCATTTATGTGCAATGGTAGGGTATCATATTGTGGTTTGGTTCTACTTCACTTCCAGTTGATATTTCTTCTAACAGCATCTCATGTTTAGCTTAGTAATGCTATGTTGATAGATCAAAAGACTGGCTACAGAGTGCCTTCATTGCATGTAGGTCATTAGCTTCCTCATTATATGTGATTCTTACAGCTGTTGTGGGTGAAGTAAATTTTGCCTACATGGCCCTTATGGGTACACATGATCAAAAACAGATATTACAGTCTGCGTAAGTAGCATTGCCAACTGTTTTCATTTGTTTGTAAGGTCCACCGCATCTGAGCCAGTGAATGTATTTTTACCAACATAGGTCACATTGCATGGTTGCTCACTTGTGAGCGTTTCATAATACTCTAATGGATCACAGACTGTCCTAGGTTTTATGTGTCCGTGTCATTGCATCGGATCTGATGTGATAGCATGATGACTAATGTAATGTTGTCTCCAGTCATTTTACTTCACAGGTGTGACTGGTACAGTGTATCACATGAGGTTTTTGTATTAGCAGTGACAATGGAATGTACTCCTAATGGTTATTTGCCTCTGTTTCAGGTCTCCCTCCCAGCAGTTCCCATCCTCTCCTTACGTCGCCTGATCACCCTTTTGTGTCTGTCATTTGTACTCAGACCAAGGGGCTATTTGGAGGTGGAACCCTTTGAGCATCACACCACTCTGATGAAGAAAGGTACGGCCAGTCCTTGACAGGCTTCTACCCAATATTACAGCTGCATTACAGGTGACATCATTAATAGTGTCATTTTGAGTCCTTGCCAATGCACATGTATGTTTGACAGTGCTCCATGGGCTCACAATGTAATTAACTCATGTTGTGCATGACGTGTGTTTATTTTTAAGATTCTGCCACCTTCATGTCAACGGATATGTCCTTCTAATGTGCATGTTTAGTATTTGGCATGTAGTATGCTTATGCTTGTTGTGTTGACGTGTCCAGCGGGCACATGCATGGTGTATGGGAAGGCTGTAATACTATATTTTGTGTAAGGTCAATGGCTTTGTAGCAGCTGTTCAGCTTTCCACACCCTAGCTGTAGTCTACACCTGCTGATGCTGTGTGTCCTGTGCCCCACTTGTCTGTAAGGGCCCTGATACAGTGACTGTGATCTTTGGTCATTACTGTGCCATTTTATTTGCATTGACCCCGAGTGAGTCAGACACTCCTGTCTTCACATTCACATGTAACTCTGTGGCTTGCAAATGCCCTTGCGGTATGTGCCCATTTGGCAAGTTGTCACAGCCCTCCAGCCGTCATGTCTTCACTCATTGCTGCTGCATGCACAGGCACGATGCAGCACACATGATCCAGGTACACAGACACCCACAGGATGACCCTCCTTCCATCCTTTTGTAGAGCATGCTCCTGCCACCCTACACACAGACAACACCAGACAATCACCCTCCTGGTATCACAATGCTTCTGACTCAGCCACTGCAGCTTATGTGTCTGTGTGTGCAGCACATACTGGCACAACTATGCAGATTCACATGACATTGGGTCTACGTACCACCAGGTCATGTGCCGTGTACAGCACACACACACCTTCCATAGGCACAATATTGTACATTGTTACCTTGTCAACCCCACAGCAGGAAAAATCATCTTGCTAACCGTCACGTGGCAGTACACAACCTGGTCACACCACTTTGACATAGCTGTCACAGTCAGTCAAGTTGCCACAGGGGACACACACCATGACCACGTCTCTTGGGTGTGGTGTGATTTACCCAGTCTGGTGTAGGTATGTGTCAGACGTGGGTAGTTGTTCTGTATGCGTTGCTCCCATAACAGGAGTCTAGTACTTGTAGCTACATAGGGGTAGGTCACCTAGTCAGGTGTGCTTGTGTAGAGAGCAATAGCCCATTGCCCACAGTCTGTCCTGCCACCCTTGTCCTTTGCGCCATTCATGACATCCACAGTACTGCATCATGTTGATGATAGTTCACATAACCCTAGGACACAATTGTAGGTACTCCCTACGTGGCCAACTAGTTTTGTCACAATGATCTGTACACCTCTATGTGACTCTCCTGGGCCTGGCTGTGATAGCAGTTTGGCATCCAAACCCCTCTCCAGCATTTACTATCCCACACAGTTGTGTCTTGCCATCCATGTATGTAGTTGTTAGTGATTTCTGACCGATGTGTGTCCTCACACGGAATCTGATACAAGTGTGTGGATTGCTGGTGTTTGTTGCATACCCTTGCATTGTATACATTTGCACACACATATCATTTTATGCTGTGGTTCAAAGATAAATCGACAAATGCGTATGTGGTTCAGTGTATTTATTTGGTGATCTTGTGCTGGAAACGTGAATAGGTGCTGTACATAAAGGGGTTGAATCCAAAGTTCAGTGGTGGAGATGAGATGCCTTACAGTTACTCTCAACAGAGTCCAGGCCATAGTGCTTGGCATCATCGGGTAGACTGTGACCAGCAAGTCCATGTGGGAGAGTCGCATAGGGGATACTGTTGAATCCAGGGGCAATATGCCAGGTCCTGTGTCCTGGGAGTCGTGCATGGGCCACTGCCCCTCAACGTCTTAGCCGTGGACGACCCACCTTCCTTGGGGGGCCCTCAGGTGCAGGCCTGGACGATGCATGGGAAGCTACGTCAGAGAGTTCCTCCTCCTCCGCCTCCCCCCTCCCTGTGGCTGGTGTCACACTTTGCCATGATGTTGATGGCCTTGTGACACAGGGAGGGTGCTGCATGTTGGCAGCTATCTGACGTAGCGATTGGCTCATTTCCCGATGCACCGTCAAGAGCTGAGCCAGACTTTCCTCCACCCGTCCATAATGTTGTTGTTGCCTGGCTATTTGCTCTGCCTGCTGTTCTTTCACCTGGTTGAGGACCTCCGCAAGCTGGCCTACCTCCCTGGTGTCCCGCCGGTACGCCTCCAGGATGTTAGTGAGTTCAGGCATACCGGTCCCTGCAGCTGGCTGTCCAGATTCCCGCCTCCGCCTTGCACCTCTGCCACCACCCTGACCCACATGTGCACCGCCTGCACTTGTGGGCACATGTGGTCGACGGGCCCGAGTGCTGGCAGAGTGGAGGTTATCAGCCACCTCAGGGGCGCCCGACAAAGGGTGTCCCTCATCTTCAGACAGGCCCTCTGATGGATCATGTGCAAGGCTCTGACCTGTCTGCTGTGATGTGTTGGGAATGGTTCCGGTGGTTGGCAGAGATGTTTCTGGTACAGTTGCTGCAGGTGTTTGGGATCCAGAGGTGCCAGGTTGGTTGGGGTCATCCACAGTGCGTTGAGTGGCATGGCTGTCGGTGGGGTCTGTGTCCGGCTGAGCCTGGGACTGGGATCCTTCTCCCCCCTGGGGGGGGTTGGGCTCCACACGTTGCCCTGTGTGTGGGAGAGAGAGAGACACTGTTAAGGCACTGTCAAGTGACATATTGTTTATTTATCCATTATCTGCATCACTGTTCCACATGCTTTACATTGTTGTCATTGTTCAGTTGTGCATGTAGTGGTAGTAAATTGACATGTACTCAGGGGTATTTTCATTCTTCCATTCTCTTGACAATGACTGACACAGCCATTGCTGTGTCTTGTATTGCCGGCACAACACATGTTAAGCATTGCTCAGGTTGACGCAACATCCAGGATATTGTGAAAATCCTTATGCCTGCGTCAAGCATGCACAGAGTTTAGATGCAGCATGTTGATGTAAGAGACAGGGCATCATAAATTTGCATGACATCAACTACTTTGGATGTATTTTGCTGTTCCGTGATGGCCACACAATGCCAACACCCCTGGACCTGTACACACACTTATCGATCATGGATTTTGAACGTGTCACTTCTCTAAGACGCATCACCTTGTCAATACCCATGTCCATGTTGTTACTTACGTGCATCCACATCAGTCATGAGATGGGGCACGTCATTGTTTGGAAGGCACAATGGACTGGAGCTTCTGCAATGTGCATGTCTTACTTGTATGCATATTCATATGAGTGAGTGTTTAGTTGTGATACATGACAATTGTGACATTGTTGCACTCCTATGCTTGTCCCCAGGGGATGAGTTTCTGTAAAGGGTGTGTATGACAGGCCATGTCAGTAGTTTGCGTGTGATTAGCAAGCCTCCGTCGTTAATAATTTGGCTGCCCCCTGATGTGGCATGCTGGCATATTTGTGATTTAGGGTTCATGCACAGGATGTGTGACCTTGTCCTGGTGTTTGTGTTTGCAGTGATCACATGAGAGACTTGTGGTGCCTACACCTGTGCCCATTGTGTACTACAGACCATTCCCAAATGTGTGTCCTGACACAGTACATTGTCCACTGCAAATGGTGGGTGTGTTGCAGGCAATTAGTAGATGTCTGCTGTCCCTGGACATTCATCTCTATGGTGTTTTGAATGCCTGTGCAGTGCTTGGGTGCAACTGGCTGCGTGCCCAGGGGGCTGAGGTGAGGTGACTGAGGCAGGTAGACAGAGGGATGGAGGGAGACAGAGGGAGGGAGGGAGTGCAACAGGGGGAGGGGGCGACAGGGGGAGGGGGCGACAGGGGGAGGGGGCGACAGAGGGAGAGGGCAACAGAGGGAGTGGGCGACAGTGGGAGTGGGAGAGAGAGGGAGACAGGGATGGAGCCAGGTTGTTGGTGCGTGCTTGCTCGCTACACTGCCTTACTGTGCCACAAAATGTTGCTTCTCTGGAATGCCGGGCCCCGGGAGAAGCAGAGTCGCAGACTAGTCTTCCCCCGGGGTCTTTTGCGCAGGGGATAGGCCAGGTAGGGGAAGGGGAGGAGTCAGGGGGTGGGTATTTAGGTGCGGGGGAGGAAGGGAACTTCCTCTTTCTGCGCCTGGCACCATCGGGAGGGAGATCAAAAGGAGGTTAGTTTAGGGCTAGTTATTCTTGGAGTTACCGTAGTGTCAGGTTTGGGTAGGAGTTCGTCTGGAGCTGTTTAACGGCAGCTGGTTTTTTTTTGTACAAGCCTGTAGCATGGTTTTTGGCGAGATGTCGGGGGTATCCGTGGTACAGGTCCGGGAGGCCTTGCTGTTGCTCGCGAGGGCCGGTCGGGAAGACCTTATCCAGCCGGGGGTTTTGGTCCAGGCCTGGGTGGGGGCCTGCCAGGATGATGAGCAGGACGCTGCGGGCACGGATTGACGAACGGAGGGGGGGCGGAGTGCCCAAGGACCCGGCGCGAGGCGGGAAACGCAGGAGCCTGCCCCCGCGGGCCTTCCCTCTGCTCGAGTTTTTGCCTGGGGCCTCGGGGGCGGCCGTGAGAGCCGCGCCCCCCGCGCTTCCGCCCCAAGGGCCTCTGCTCGTGCCGGCCGGTGCTACGCAGGGTGAGGGGCAGGCGGACAGCCTTTCTGGGCCTGCCCTGGAGCAGGCGGGAACACCGGGTGGGGGGGCCCTGGGTTTTCCGGGCAGCCGGCTCTCAATGATCCTGGGGAGGATGTGCTTGGGGACGCCTTGCGAGAGTCTGAAGGGCTGGAAGAGGAGGCCCACATTGACCTGTCCACCGGCTCTAGGGCTGGCACACCGGCCATGGCGAGGCAGGTGGCGGTGGGGGACCTGGGGGGCCGGAGTGGGACCCCCACTCTGGTTCCCATTGGCGGGCCTGGTTGGGTTCCTGGTTTTCCCCAGGTGGGTTTCTTCCCCCAGGGGGCTGAATTTTTTGGCTACTGCCCGCACCCTCCCCCTCAGATCTGGGGTGCCGCTTCCTGGGAGGACAGGGCCCGGGGAGAGAGGATCTTGGAACAGATTCAGGAGGTCAGGTGGGCCGAGGAGACACGGGCCAGGGTTGGGGCCGTGTGGGGCCATGAGGTTGAGGGCCCTCCCACCCCGACCTCTGAGGAGGAAAGGGAAGCGGAGAGGGAGGAGGAGTCTAGGAGGGTCAGGGCCAGGAAGGCAGTGCAGATCCACCCCCCCAGGGGGGGTATGGCAGATGTAGGGACAGCCAGGACGGCTTTGAGGCCCGATGGTGCTGGGGCCCGCTCAGGTTTGAGCGACCTGAGGGGTGGGCGGGGATCCAAGCCGGCGGCTGTCGGCAGAGCCCGGGGGTGCCTGGTGGGGCGCAAGACGGCTCCAAGACGCAGGACGGAAGCAGTAGGGCAGTCCGCGGCGGCTGTCCCTCCACCGAGGGCTCGGGCACCTGCAACGTGTGGCGGATCTGGAGTGTGTGGGCGGGGAGGTGTGCAGAAAGGTGTGAAACGTGCGTTGAAGGAGGTGGACAATGTGGGTGTGGATCTGGAACCGGTGCTTGAGTTGGATTATGGTGCCAAGAGTGATGAGCTGGAAGACGGGGAGGTGCGGGATGACTTGGAAGGCGTAGGCGGCGCAGTGGACAACGGCGACCTTGGTGTGTTACAGGTCAAAACGGCGACAAAGACAAAGGCCGGATCGGCGGCAGTCCAGGTGACGGAGTCCAGAGGACGGCCCCGGGAGCAGACCTCGGCACTCACAGGTGAGGGTGCCTGGTGGGCAGCTTGGGAGGACGCCCCGCGGGGGGGGAAGGTCGGAAGAGGACTTGCAGGTCGGTGGGTGTGGGGGACGGTTCAGTGCGGGAGGCGGTGAGGCCATCGGGCGATCCACCCGGGGATGGTAAGGAGGTGGATGGTAAGTCGGTGACTTTGGGGGTGCAGACGGACAAAGGGGATGGTAAGGATGAGAAGGGAGTGAAGGTGCCTGAGAAGCTCCCATATATGGGGCTGGCGATGCTTCTGGGGTCGCATCTCTCGGAGAAACTCAAGGAGCGGATCTGGAAACATGAGTTTGTCGATGTCTTTAAGTTGCTCCATAGGGAGGTACAGGCTATGGAGGGGTCTAAAGAGGAGGAGTGGGAGCTGACGAGGTGCCCTAGGGTGCTGGTGACGATGGAGAATTGGACGTCAGCTTTCTTGATCTATGCCAGCGTTTATTGCCAGAGGTATTTGGACAGGGCGATTGCACTTTTTGAGTACATGGATATCATTCGCAAGGCACAGATGCAGTTCGGAGGTTTTGCTTGGTTAAGCTATGATGAGGAGTTTCGAGCAAGGGTTAGCGCGAATGCCGAGATGTGTTGGAGGGAGGTGGATCAGGAGCTTTGGATGCAGTGGATGGCGTTGTCGCACTCCACGGCGTCCACTCACACGGCCAGCGGCCTACCGGTGGTGTGTCGGTCTTTTCCGCCGCGTCCCGCCCAAGGCGGGGCGGGGGGTGGAACAGTGCCCAGCACCATTGTCTCGGGGCAGCAGTCCAAGCAGGGGGTTATTCCACGGGGGCCTGTTGGAGTTACAATAGGGGGTATTGTTCCAGGTATCCCTCTAAATTCAAGCACGAGTGCTAAAAGTGCGGCGGGAAGCATGCCCTTACGCAGTGCCTCACGCTCGCCACCCCCTCGGAGCAATGGCGGAACGCCAGGGGGCGGGGCCAACCTGGACCGAAGGGCGTCTACACCGGTTAGGGTGGAGGCGATGGCCCCGTGGCTCTCGTGCTACCCGGATCAGGAGGCTGCGGCGCGGCTCTTCTGGGGTTTCACTGAGGGCTTTAGGGTGGCCTACCAGGGTCCCAGGGAGCGCCGTTGGGCCGAGAATTTGAGATCTGCCAATGAATTGCCGGGGGTAGTGTCTGCTAAGTTGAGGAAGGAGGTTGAGGAAGTAAGGGTGGCTGGGCCATTTACTGACTGGCCGTTGCGGGACCTGATAATTTCCCCGTTGGGGGTGGTGCCGAAGAAGGAGGAAGGGGAGTTCAGGATGATTCACCATCTGTTATGGCCGGAGGGCCATTCGGTGAAGGACTTTATTGCAGTGGAAGATTCGAGAGTGCTCTACGCGTCGGTGGACAAAGCGATCCGCCTGGTGAGGGTGTGTGGGACGGGAGCGGAATTGGCGAAGTGTGACATCAAGTCTGCTTTCCGTTTTTTTGCTCTTGGGCATGCAGTTTGGGGGGCCATCTACGTGGACTAGGCTTGGCCCATGGGGTGCGCCATCTCCTGCGCTCTGTTTGAGCTCTTCAGCTATTTTCTGCAGTGGGTCTTGGTGCGGGTCAGTGGGTGTCGTGGAGTCACTCACTACTTGGATGATTTCCTCTTCCTGGGACGGGCGGAGACTGGGGATTGCGGCAGGGCCCTGTCGTGGTTCCAGGAGATGTCCTTGCATTTTGGGGTGCCTCTGGCGCCCGAGAAGACGGCTGGTCCCAGCTGTTGCCTCACCTTCCTGGGTATAGAACTGGATTCGGTGCGTTGGTTGGCGCACCTTCCTGCGGCCAAAGTGAGGGAGATTCTGGCATGTTTGGAGTGGGCTGTGGAGGAATGGCGGATGCCTTTGAGGGCAGTGCAGATGCTTCTGGGTTTCCTGAACTTTGCGTGTAGGGTGGTGCGGGCAGGGCGGACGTTCTGCAGGCGGCTCGGCATGGCCATGTCGGGGGCGGTGCTTCCACATCACAGGGTCTGGATCTCCATGGGTGTGAGGACGGACTTGAGGACATGAGGTACCTTCTTGCAGGACTTGAACGGTGTGTCTTAGGACTTTGACGAGGAAAGGGCGGTCTGGCAATGCCAAATTTACTCTGATGCGGCTGGGTCAGCGGGGTTTGTTGTCTTGTGAGATGGCAGGTTGTGTGAGGAGAGCTGGCCGGCCTCCTGGATCAAACAGGGCAGGAGCATTGCCTTCTTGGAATTCTTCCCTTTGCTGGTGGCACTGGTGGTGTGGGGGGAGGAATTTCGAAATAGGTCAGTGCTCTACCATGTCGACAATATGACGGTGGTGGAGCTGGTGAATCATCAGAGGGCAAGGGACCTGAGGGTGCTGCGACTGTTGTGGAGGTTCATGTTGGCGTGTCTGCAGTGGAATGTGGTGTTTCGGGCTAAGCATATCCCTGGGGCGAATAATGACATTGCGGATGCTTTGTCTCATTCGCAGTGGCAGCGGTTTCAACACCTGGCACCGGGAGCGGATACGTGCAAGACCGAGCTGCCGGCCGGCATCTGGGCCTTGGGGGAGTGAGGATGATTGGGCTGGTGGAAGGAGGATTTATCGTTTAGCATGGTCTGAATTTAGCGCTTTCATGGGCTGGACGGTGGATGGGGTAGTGAGTGGGGAGTCAACTGTGGTACAGGGGCTGAGGAGTTACGTGTTGGCTTGCATGGATCGGGGTTTGACTGCGGCTACGATATCTGGAAAGTTGGCAGGGATATCGTTCTACTGTGTTTTGTTCCTGGGCTTTGACCCAACTAAGGATGTGATTCTGGCCAGAATGTTACGGGGTTGGGGCAGGGAACGTGGGGTGGGTGGGGGTAGGCTGAGAGAGGCGGTGACGTTTGAGTTGTTGGTCAGGCTGGTGGGGGTGTTGCCGGAATGCTGTTATGACCTGGGTGAGGTGGGTCTTTTCCGCTTGTGCATGGTGTGGATGTTTTTCGGGGTGTTCCGGGTGTCTGAGCTTTTGGGTACGAGAAGTGGGGCTGGGAGGTTGTTTGAGGAGGTTCGCGTGGATGAGGGGTGCTTGGGTATTTGGCTGTGATGCTCCAAGACGGATCAATTGGGCACAGGCAAGTGTGTGTGGTTGAACGAGTCTGGCGTGGCGGTTTGCCCAGTGTTGGAATGGCGAACTTTCCTGGGGACACGGGGGGTGCGTTGTGGGGAGATTTTTTGTCACGCATCTGGCGCGAGAGTGACGGCGGGCCAGTTGTTGGCCGTGTTGCGTAAGGCCTTGAGGCATTTGGGCATGGATGGGGCTGGTTTTGGGACCCACTCTTTCCGGATTGGGGCTGCGACTGCGGCGGCAAGGTTGGGTTGGTCCTGGGATAGGATTAGGAGGATTGGGCGATGGAAGTTGCGCTGTTGTGAGAGGTATGTGAGGAAGTACGATGGTCCCAGGCAGGATGTTGATTGTTTTGGACTGTTTTTCTTGTTCTGACATCTTTTTCTTCGCAGGTTGCGTGGGTGGACCGGGCGGTAGGACAGTGACTTGGATTGTTGGGCACTCCTTCGTGCATTGGGCATCCAAATATGCGGAGCAGCAGGTTTACGTCCGTAACCTGGGACTGAAAGGACACTTGCACAAGGTACAATGGTGGGGCAGAAGTGGAATGCGATGGGGGGCACTACTGCCCTGGCTCGCAAAAAGTGGTCCCACAGAGGGGATGGCCGGATTTGTTGATCATTCTTCTGGGGGAGAACGACCTGGTGCAACTGTCTGCATTGGCATTGTTACAACTCATGCAGCGGGACCTGGAGGTTTTGAAATAGAGGCTTGCGGGGACCTGCATTGCCTGGACGGAGTTGGTCCCCAGAAAAGTGTGGAGAGGGGCTGTGAAGCATGGAGCCATAGAGAAGGCTCGGAGGAAGCTCAATAGGGCTATGAGACTCTACTGTGCGGACAAGGACATTAAGGTTATTGCACATGGCGGGATACGACTGGAGGAGCGGTTAGTTTTCAGGGATGACGGGGTGCACTTGTCCCAGCTGGGCAATGCGTACTACATGATGGAGATGAGAGATGTGGTGAGCAAGTTGTGGAATGAGGCTATCTGGTGTCGCAGGGAGTGAATGGTGTGTGTGTGGTGGATGGGCAGCCCTGAGGGGGGGGGCAGTGAACCACCCTACAGGGGGTTCACTGGTTGGCAGGATTTTAAGGGACAAGGGGGGCAAGAGCGGGCACACCCATCCCTTGGGGGGGGAGTTCGTAGGGCGGATAGAAGCGTGAATGGCACGACGCAAGGAGTGGGGCTGGATGACGAGTGATTGGGGGGCAAGAATAAAGCGTGGTTGGAGCCTCTAGAGCTTGGTGATGAAGCGGGACGAGTGAAACGAATGAGGGGGCAGTGTGAGTGGGGGTTTGTTGTTATTATTGTGTTGATGTTACTGTTATGTTCAGATTCGCAGTTCTGGTCTAATGAAATGGCCTTTAACGCTGACACTGCATGGTCTGTTTATTGCGCGAGGTGTGTCCACCACATGAAATTGTTTGGCAACTTTAGTATACTATGTAGTGTGATATTTCCCTATCCCTGTACATTGGGCATGGTGCTTGGGTGTGTCCCTGGGACATATGGGATGGGAGTAGCCTCCTACCCTCCACCTTCCACCCTTTGTGCCTCCCCCTTGCATCAATCTCCATGTTGTTTAGTCATGCTGGGACTCATGGCCACCCACCCCATGCTGCTGGGCACTGTTGTAAGTCCACCCCTGTCACATGTTTTTCTTGTACACTCACCAGGCTCAACGGCTCCTGCTATTCCGTGTACTCCCACCGGTGCCAGCAGCTCCATGACTTTCTGCTCCCAGGGAGGGTATACAGGAGGTCTGCGGGGACCACCACCTCCAGTGTGGTGTGCAGCGGCGTAGTCCTGGTCCATCTTCCTCCTGACCATCCTCCGCAGATCGTACCACCTGTTCTGGCAATCCGCCCTGGTGCGCCTGATGGGTGCAACAGCATTTACCCGGTCTATGATCCTCTCCCACAGGCGAGTTTTTTCTGCCATGCTGGTCTGTCTGACCAATGTGCCAAACAGCTGTGGCTCGACTCTGATGATTTCATCGGTAAGGATCTCCATCTCCGGGTTGGTGAACTTTGGATTCTTGGGTGTGCCTATGGCGTGGTGTGTATGTGATTGAGGTGGTGATGGTGTTTATGGATGAGGGTGTGTGGTTGTGATTGTGAAGGGGGTGGTGTGGGTATAGATGTGATAGGGTGTATGTGTGAAGGTATGTGGCTGCAATTGTTGGTGTGCTCTCAGTTTCTTTGCTATAATGGGTATGTTGCAAAGGATGATGGGCTGTATGTGTGGAGCCTTTTATAGGTGAAGATGTGGGTGTGGCTTATTTTGAATTGGTTGGGTGTGTCATATATGGGGTGGGTGTCAGTGTTGACCTCTGTTTAGCTGTGACCAGTTCATTCTTACTCAATGGTGTGTACACAGGAGACATGTTTGGTGTTGTTGTGGTGTTTTGGGTTTTGGAGTTGTGTGCGAGCGGTACTTGGGCGTGCGATCGAGTTGTACCGGCCGTTGGCGGGTCGGGGGCTCGGGTACGCTTGTTGGGGGGGTGTGCATGCGGTACTTGGCCGTGCGATCGAGTTGTACGGGCCGTTGGCGGGTGGGGGGGCTCGCATACGCTTGTTGGGGGGGTGTGCGTGCGGTACTTGGGCGTGCGATCAAGTTGTACGGGCCGTTGGCGGGTCGGGGGGGCTCGCGTACGCTTGTTGGGGGGGGTGTGCGTGCGGTACTTGGGCGTGCGATCGATTGGAAGGGCCGTTGGCGGGTGGGGGGCTCGGGTACGCTTGTTGGGGGGGGGTGCGTGCGGTACTTGGGCGTGCGATCGAGTTGTACGGGCCGTTGGCGGGTCGGGGGGGCTCGCGTACGCTTGTTGGGGGGGTGTGCGTGCGGTACTTGGGCGTGCGATCAAGTTGTACGGGCCGTTGGCAGGTGGGGGGCTCGGGTACGCTTGTTGGGGGGGTGCGTGAGGTACTTGGGTGTGCGATCAAGTTGTACGGGCCGTTGGCGGGTTGGGGGGCTCGCGTACGCTTGTTGGGGGTGTGTGCGTGCGGTACTTGTGCGTGCGAGCGAGTTGTACGGGCCGTTGGCAGGTGGGGGGCTCGGGTACGCTTGTTGGGGGGGGTGTGCGTGCGGTACATGTGCGTGCGATCAAGTTATACGGGCCGATGGCGGGGGGAGGGCTCGGGTACGCTTGTTGGGGGGGTTGCGTGAGGTACTTGGGCATGCGATCAAGTTGTACCTGCCGTTGGCAGGTCGGGCGGCTCGTGTACGCTTGTTGGGGGTGTGTGCGTGCGGTACTTGGGCGTGCGATCGAGTTGTACGGGCCGTTGGCGGGTCGGGGGCTCGGGTACGCTTGTTGGGGGGGTGCGTGCGGTACTTGTGCGTGCGATCGAGTTGTACGGGCCGTTGGCGGGTGGGGGGCTCGGGTACACTTGTTGGGGGGGGTGTGCGTGCGGTACTTGTGCGTGCGAGCGAGTTGTACGGGCTGTTGGCGGGTGGGGGGCTCGGGTACGCTTGTTGTGGGGGGTGTGCGTCCGGTACTTGGGCGTGCGATCAAGTTGTACGGGCCGTTGGCGGGTCGGGGGGGCTCGCGTACGCTTGTTGGGGGTGTGTGCGTGCGGTACATGTGCGTGCGATCCAGTACGGGCCGTTGGGGGGGGTCACGGTCGCGTAGGCTTGCGCGAGGGGTACACGTGTGGTATGTATTGATTGCGCTTGCTGTGAGGCATGGGATCCCGTACGAATCCATCTTCATGCGCGACTAATTTGGCCCGTACGAATCGCGTACAGGGTTCCCTAACTGGATCGTACTTGTGTGGTTGTACGGCAGGTTTACAAATCGTACGGTTTGATTTCCGATGCAGAGTCGTATGGGGGCTTCGACTGTTGTTCGTACGGATGGCTGATATTCGTACGGGAATAAGCGCAAAAGGATCGTACTACGCAGGTCGGATGGTTTTTTACAATTCGTACGGATTCGGCTACGAATACGAATCGTACGGGGGATTTTTTTTACCGGATCGGAATCGACGCCTTAGTGTCGGAGCGTGGTGGGAGTCAAGGAGAGTTGCCGGACTGAAGGGTTTGGGCGTGAGCGATTATACTCAGGCTGCAGTGTAAAGTTTTGTTTGTGCAGCTTTCATGAAGCAGACAAAACTGCAGGTTAGTTTAGCATTGGCCCCATTGAAGCACACCTTCACTGCCTGTCTGCAAGACCGGATATGCATTTTGTTTATATGCGGTTTTAACAGCTCTCTCCTCTCCCGGTCTAGAGACTTGCATATGCATTGAAGATGCAACATATCTTCTTTAGTTTCGCCACATAATCTGCATAGTGTAGTTGTGAATGTGCGTTTCCAGGGAGGCATGTGGGGTTTAACAGGTAAAATCCCCATCCTCAGAGCAAAGAAGCCTTCCTTTAATGATCCAGAAAAGCTGGTGCCGAAATACGGTTGTGGCGAGCATTTTGAGTAGCTTTGTATCACAAACCAGCTGTGGGTCCTCTTATTTAAGCATTCTTTATCGTTTTCTATAGAGACAACCTTAGTAGTCAACTTATTTACCAGATATTTGACGTTATTAAATGGAAGTCCTGACTCCCAGATGTTCTCCAGGGCTAACATGCTAATCCCTGATTGAAGGTAGGCCTTGGCGGGGAAGTCGTTTTTCCTTGATATTTCCTTCCATAGGAATGAGTTCAGCGATGCCGCCTCTGCGCTCTTTATTTTATACCAGCTTTTTACACACGCGGCCTTCCTTCTTATTGTCTGGTTTGCTATTCCAAATTCGAGTCTTAATTGGGCTGGGGAGGTATATTTTGGAAGCTTGAAGATTATTCTTAGGGCTTTGGCGACCGCTTTATTCAGGGTTTCTTCATCCGTCCCTCGCATGGCCTCACTGCCATGTGTTATCGTTGGTAGCAGCTTTGCTTGAAGCCCTTCGAGCAGCGGGAGCAGGTTTGGTCCTGTTATTTTGGTCTTAAGGTTTTTTAAGGTGATTGCTAGGAGGGTCCCTCGCATCTGAATCGCCTCTTTTTGTTGGTCGTACGACCCATTCTTGTCAAAGATGATTCCTAGATATTTATAATCTTGGACGACTTCAAGTTCTCTCTCGCCCAGCTGCCATTTCAGTCGTTTTTTTGGATTGCACTGGTTTAGCACCATTATTTTCGACTTTTCTAGGTTAATTTCTAACCCATCAATGTTGGTTGTTTATATTGTGGTACTTGGAATGCACTTCCTTTGATCCTTGGTCCCAAAATAGGGAGAATTTGATGGCACTCATTAATGATGATTAAAACTTTAGGCGTGTCAAAAGACACTTTCATGTGAATCTTGGTTGGTGGCAGAAATATATAAGTCATTCTTCCATCTCCATCTGTGGTTCGTTATACATGTGTCTCTGGATTGTTTGTGTCTGTGTACTAAATTTCCACTTGTTAGTATTTAAAGATAAAGCACAGTCTTTACAACCCTTTTACATGCTACAGAAAAAGATCACAATATCAATCTCCATATTTCCTCATGGTGTCAATGTCTCCGCTATGTTAATCCAAATAATCTCCTTTAAAGTAAACCAGTATTCTCTGTTTCTGCTTTGTATCATGGGTGAATCTGCTAGCCAGTAATTCAATAAGTGCGATTTTGTGGCCATGTCCCTAATAATGTCTTGAAGTTAGTGATGTGGGACTGTAAAATGTTATCTTCGGTTTCCACTCACTCCAATGTATTTTGACCTTTGTTGTTGTATGCCCTATCTACTGAGTCTGCAAAAAGGAAAGGTATGATCCATTGTATTTGGTTCCCAAAAATGTCTTCAGTTTTTCCACCTTAAACAGAAGGTTCTATAGACAGTGGCATAGCAAGCAGGGCATGTTTTGGGGTGGAGGCTTCCCTCCGCTCTTCCATGCGGCCGTCGCAGGCAATTGCAGGAATCACCAGCACTCCCCCCGCTCTTACATGCAGCTGCCACAGGGCGGCAGCACTGCAGGAACTGCCATTGGCGGCCAATGATCTAGCTTCGTCACCACTTCTAGACAGAACCATACCATGAATACAAACACACATTCCTTTGTGTGAACTTAATTTCATACCAAGGTTATAAACCAATTTTCTAGAAGCTGATCAAGAACTGAGCACTAACAAGATGTGAGGAAAGGGCAATTCCTACCAGTAGCCAGTATGCAGCTCTGCCCTTAAAGGGTGCCAAATGTTCCCTTTATAGTTTTTCAGCTATGAGGAAAGCTGTAGGGGTGGGGGGTAAAACTCTGCTCTGCCAGTGGAGTTCATGGAGTTTTGCCCACTCCGTGCTCTGCTTGGAGTGCAAAGTTTGGCAAAAACTCCTCAACCACCATGTGGGGGAGTTTACCGGCGCCTACTTCTAGTAATTAATATCCTCTGTGCTCCGCAAGTAAAAGGAAGTCACAAAAAGGCAGCCTCACTCACAGGCCATATTCCCTACTTCTTAACCAACTTTAGTTCTCTGCCATTTTGGTATTTTTAAAAGGTCTTTCGAAATCCCATCACAATAAAAGCACATCCATATCTCAGTTGTACCAGGAGATCAAAAGAGAGCGGTCCGGGACAACTAAATTATATCTGCTTTTTGTGCAAGTCATGAGGAAAGAAGTGTTTTATCGCTACTTCAAAAAATTGCAAACTGAAGCATAACGATGGACCCTTCCTACTTACAGCACCTGACCTCCTTTCTCCCTAAAAAAATGTATCTTCCCCTCAAATTACAATTGGGGTTTGTGTGCACAGTGTCTGGCACCCACCGTTACTGTGCCTATTCCCTAGGGAATCGGATACAAATAAACAACCGCAAAGGTGCACCACAAAGTTCTTCAAGTAACAATATTATTAATGAGTCGCGGAAAGGTGATGTTTTTCAAAAATCTTTATTTTCAATCGTTAACCCCATACAGCCGACGCGTTTCGTCCCGAGGGAACTTCTTCAGGGCTGTTAATACAAACATATTTACAGTGAGATTTTATTATAGAAAACGAGGATTACACACAATAATTTACATAATATACACATACTCTGTATTTGACCGAGACAGATATGCTGCACAGACATCATTAAAAATAGGCCTGCATCTAAAAACCAACCTATACAAACATGGACAACAGCAGGCCCAAATTTACATTTAATAAAAACATTGCTGAAAAGACAGCCGGAAAATGACAACAGGTGAGGGGGTTTCAAAAACCACCTGATATGCGTTTTTCTAATGTTTCCAACACTAAAGTCAGCATATTAAGATTTTGCTGTAAAACATTGCAGCTGGATGAATTGGGAAGAGAAGGGAGACAGCAAATGGAAAACGATTGAGGCTCATGTGGGAGTGCCTAAATTTAAATTCTGAGTCTATCTCAGGAGTATTAGTTACATATTATTGGAAAAAGAGGGGAAAGAGAAGCAGAAAATCTAGAGCTGAGGGAACAGTAAAAGACAAGTCTTAAATTTTTTTGAGACTAAGTACCTTGTTAAATGGAAAACAGTGCTTCCAAGTAGATTATTAAAGTAGAAATTCTGTGTAGCACCTTTCCCTATGTCAATGTCTTTGTAAAAAAATTGATGAAGGCCTGGGCTAAGTCTTCTATTCCGATTCAGTAGAATTCTAATATAATTAAGAGAGGAGAGAAGAAAATATACAATAAAGTACCAGAAAAAGAAAACATGTGGAGGGAGGCTGATTGGATATCCCTAAATTGTTTCTGGGGGACATAAAGGTCTTTTGAGAATGATAATATAAACCCCAGATGGCGAGCCAGAGACAATTCATAAATGGAACTTACTTTCTATGTCTGGAATTGATCAAAGATGTGGATGATACGGATTTCGTGTAGTTGTATATCAGCGCTGCCACGTAATGGAGATGAGTTTATAAACAATCAAGGTAATCTGTAAAATATAAGTCCATGAAGGAAGTGTAAGGCAGAGGGTAAAGATCTCACGAGGGCTAGCATAAAGAGTATACTTTTCTCTCTTGTACAGATGAATTGAAGTTAATACGCCAAAAAAGCGTAGCACGAGGGCCATAGTACCATTGTGTCCATGAAAAGGCTGCCGAGGATCATATCAAGGATGAAAAACATGGCCCAAAGAAAGGTCTATTCTTATAGTTCTCTAGGACTATTACCTGTATCGGTTTCTATTGTCCTCTGGGTATAAAATTATGTAAACCACTTGGGCGAGGATGTGGGCACTGGATACCAGTAGGCCTGGAGAGAAAGAAAAAAAAGCTGGCTGAAACAGGCAAGAGGCATATAGACCAAAGTGGTCAAGCGCAATGAGAGAAAAGATAGCCTGTGGCCCAGTATCCTAATACAAATTCTGTCTCCACTATAGCATTTACCTTCATTCATTGCAGAATGTCCTGACAATTAGTAAGGTGGCTACGCAATTCCAAACCCCTAGTCCTATAGACATCACTCACCCCATCCGGGGGGGTGAAGGTCTCATAAACGCAATTTAAAGGCATACCCGCCTGCCTTGGGGTTGATCGAAGCAACAGTATACGGGGCTTCCATAATCCGAAATATGGGAGTTGGAGGTGGCAATGCAGCAGTCTCTTATGCTCAATATGCCCCCGCAATCTTGGGCCCCCTTATCTAATAGTTTAAAGTTATATGGCCCACCCAGAGTAAGAGTGACATGACACTAACCTGGTGTTCTAAAATCCAAGAAACGGGACTTGGAAGCAGCAAATCATTAGAATCCTTACCGATCGTGATAAATCGTCCTGTGTTCATCCACAAAGCCTTCGCCTTCTCCGAAATCCGTACTCCGATCTGCCCAGACATAGTGGAAGGGCAACTCTATATTTATAGTCAGACTAGTTGGAGGTAATTGGCAGCACCTGAAATTGACGCGCGAAATCCAGGAATACGGAGCCTGGCGCTAACATTGTGGTTACATGGAGATGCGGCGGCCATCTTTAAGTGTGTACGGTAACACAGGATCTAATGATAATCAGATCATGTAACATATATAAATGGTTTCTTATATGTCCTCAGCAATTAAAAAAGAGGAAAACTACAACAACCACAATTTACGGATGTGGGGTGGAATATGCCCTAATTTATAATATAGGTGTTTGAATGCGCCAGTCAATATAATTTAAATAATTCAAAGTCGTCACGCACTAGCCACAATAAACGAAAACCCTATCAGGTGCACTAATCCGTCTCCCTGGTAAACCGACTAAATTATACTCAAAAGTAAGAAAGAATACATAGGTTGCGATCCCCGCCGCATTGCAATGCTGGGTTAATTTAGTGATGATAAAGCGGGTCATCAGATTGTCAGAATGCTGGCCTCCTGCAGCAGAAATCAGACAAAGGCTGGGCCATTGATTCATAGACAGCTGCAGCGTGGGGTGAGTCCCATCTGAGAACAGTGAGAAGCGATCTCCTGCACAAAACCAAATGCACCAATTTGCAATTATTCTTAATTTAATAACACAGGATAAATAGAAAGTAATTTATGCGGAGGAAGCCTAGTGCAATGACAGAATCACAACATAACACAATGTCTAGTGCCAATTTTTATACCGTGACACAGACCCTGAAATACTGCATCTTAGGTCATATTTATTTGTTCAGCTGCTTAAACAAAACCATTGGCTTTACCTGCATTGTTTGTATCATTCTGTAATTGCAGAGAGGAGTTTCACATAACCAAATGCACTTGCAGGAGCACTCTGCATGATGTCATAGCAGTTTAATGCAGCTGACCTTTGAGTGCTCCAATATTGCCAGGGGTCAGTAATCTAAGCAGAGGGCGCTGTTTTGGTGAAACTCCACATCAGTTTCATGTTGTGCAGGCTGAACCCTGAACCCGGAGGCAATCAGCAGTGTTCCGAGCTGCCACGGTGGCAGAGGGAGGGAAGAGACTGCACCATGGCTGGGTACTCCTCTGCGGTGTCCTTCTGCAGCTACCGGTGGATGGCAGAGCCTAGGAAGGGTTGACTAGCCACAGAGACCCCTCCTTCCATGCTGCATCAGGCACAGATTCACAGCATGCATAGATACGGACAGGCAAACTGAGCAGCGCCCACACAGTGTAAGGAGACTACTTTTACATTATTGTGTGAGTTGTGACAAGGTTGCCAATAATTTTTTTTAGATATATTTAACTGTTTTACTAATATTCATTTATTTCAAATATGTTCCCCACTTACCACTATTTATTTCAGTTACTCCTAAAATAAATGGTAAGCTGCCTCTCTTAGAAGACCTGTACTAAGCTTGTATTTGAATCAGACATACTCAGAGTTTGTTTGAGTTGAGGTTACATTTGAGAGTGGATTACTATATGATTTCACAGGGTGTCTGATTTCTGTTGAGCATTATATTTCAGAGGCAATTGAGGCTAGGACTGGAATTCTGCCGCTTGCGGAACTCCACAGAATCTCACTGAGTTTTTTAGTAAACTCCACAGAATTCCTTGAAGTAAAACTCCAGAATTCCACCCACCCATAGAAAGAAGACAAAGGATAGAAATGTCATTGACAATCTTGTCATTGTAGAATTAAGATAAAAATTAAAATAGCAGTTAATAGCAAGACACTGCTCTCTCCCTGACATCAGGTAAGAGGTAAAAGCCAAGCAAGAACATCCAGAAGTAGATCTAGTACTTGTTCTGACTCAAGAAACATAAAATCAGATGCCAAATTAAAAGCAAGTAGGCAAACAATGCAACAAAAGTAAGGGGACAAATGCATTGCAAAGCATCACTCTTAACACCTCCTTTTGTATGATGATTCAAACCGGACCTGACCTCACAAAAAACCTCTATTCACCTTGAACTGGAAACCTTTGACAGAATTCTCAGGACAGGCCACCAACTTGGAAAGGGCACCTTCTAATGATGGTCCACACCCCTTTCCTGGAACTCATGGCATATGAAGAGGAAGACCAAGGTTGTGGGCTTTTACTCAGTACCGAACTCCAAAGTCTCTTCACCAGCATTCTCATTCGCCTCCTGGGTGATCGGGATGCAAAATTGGCAACATAGTCTAAATGACAAGGATGCTTCTTCAGGCGGCGCCGGAAAACCCTCGGGTAGCTAGCTGAGTGCCTTTTAAAAGTAAAATAATAATATTAATAATAATGCTTAACCACACATTGTCCTGCAACATGTTGTCTGACTGCAGGAAAGCAACTGTCTTCTTCAGCACTTGCAGTCCCTTGCAACAGGTGAACAGTATGCTCCTCTCCTAAAACTCTGGGTCTACCAGGGTGCCATTTAACAAATTGGCAGACTAGCAAGGGAGCATGAAATGAAGAAACATATTCCCATGAACACTCACTTGGAGGATACATCTTTCCTATTGATAAAAAACTGAAGACAACCTTAAAATTAAAAAAACCCTTCTTTCTTGAATCCCATATTCTGCTTGCCCTTGTGCCATAACTGAAATGTAAATTACATTGTAAGAGAGGAAGAGAATGAGAAACAAACTAAAATAATCCTTCATAATCAAAAAGAGAATACTTTGATCTTGATTTACCAGAATCTTCCTCCATCCTGAACTTAGAACAGTGCATATTTTAAGAATCAAGTTGCCTATCTTCAGTAATTGAAGTTTATAGGAAATAGTCACTGGATCCAGAGGAACAATATGAGGAGAAAAAGTGCACTAGCAGATGAAATGCTGACATAGAAATAAAGTTGAAACCTTGGTTGCACTTTGAGTTACATTATCATAAGACTATTTCACAATTGATTAAATAGCAAACACAATGATCTTGAGTTGCACTAGTGTGGTATCAGAGATAATGCTCCAGAGATTGATTACTACACTCAGTGTGAATATTTGAGTGGGGATGATAACTAGAAGAAAGAGCTTGTTCAACTCCCAGTGCCGTACTGGGAGTTGAACGAGATCTTGCTCGCCACAAATATGAAAGATATTAAGTACCTTTATCAGAAATTATGGTGGAAAGTAATCCATTAAGCCCAAAAAATATTAGTCAAAAGACACTGGGCCATTTCCTCAGCTGCTGGTAACTTAGACAGAGGAGAAAAATGTGCCAACAATTGTCTACTGTAACAATTATTAAATATTATCCTACTGAAAGCTTGCAGGTTGCTGGACCAAATATTGATGCTTCTCGCCACCAGTTCATTCGAGTCCTTTCTCAATAAGTTCATCAACACTGAGGGTCTGAAAACACACCTTTTTTTGCAACAGTGCTCCCCCTTTCTTCCTCAACCCAATGACTTTTGATCTCTGAGGTGAAAATATAGGTTATAGAATGTTTTCACAACTTTCAATTGTGCAGGTGCTAGTAGAAATGACTGACAATGTTTGGCTTGAAAAAGATTAATTATTTGATGAAGATGCCATCTTCTTTTAACAGTAGCATGACAGTAATCTAGTCTAGTAAACAACATACAATTGTCAACTTTGATTTGTTTTTCTGAACAGGCTTTCGCATAGATCTGCTTCCGTAAAAGACAAATGCCAAAGTAGACCAAAATCGATCTTGGTCTTTGTGTTTGCTCAGTGTTGTATTGTCTTGTTTTAAAGCAGAAGCAATGTGCCCAATGTATGTGATGCTCTTTCTCCCAATTGCTTAACTCAGGAAATGCCTGATTTTATGCCCATACAATGAAAGCTCAGGTGTTATTGCATTATATGCCCTCTGGAATGCCAAGTATTTAGAGTTTTTTACATCATTGTCAATTCTCAAAACCTGCAAGCTTCCTTTGTATTTCAGAAATTATGGCTCTATGTCCTATTACTTGCTTACTGGTATGCATAATGCAGGCTTCTATTTCAAGAGTACCCTCTATCCAACTCTTTTAGACACTTCTCATGCAGAGTTTTGCCATCTTACGCACTGCAGTGCCATGCAGCTTTCTTATTGCTGCTCTGGCTCTCTGATTTTCCTGAAGTTTTTCTTTCCTGTGTGTGACGACTGATTCATAGATCATTTTTAGTGTTTGTGATGTTCATCTGCTAAAAAAGACTCTCTGTCCATTAGATAGTGTCTCTTGGCCCTGTGTAATCTGGGTTGTTGAACAGTCCCACCTCTGTGAGGTAACATCTCTGGAGATGACTACTTCGGAATGCTTGCTGTTTCACTTGTCCTTCTGTTCACTGATAGCTTATTAATGTTAAAAATATCGATATTAAAAACATCCCCCAAAACAAGGCTACAAAAATATTGACTCCCATACCTACACAGGTAAGTACAAAAATATTGATTAAAAAATATTGATGTAAAAAATATAGATGTAAACAATATTGATTTAAATATATATGCAAATTAAAATTATATGTATTAAATATATTAAATATTAATATTAATTTTACCAAAATATATTAAATGTAATATCAGTTTTTACAAAATATTACAAATAATCTTAAATAAAAAAACTCACAAACAAAATAATATATATTTTTATATATTTACTTTAAAATAATTAATAAACTATTATCTTCAATGTATTTAAAGATTTTAAAATTACATGAAAATAATATATATATATAAAACATTCTAGAATAAATGAAAACACACTATGAAAAAATATTTAAACTTAAATTGCTCAATAGAATCAGTGCAACAGTAGGAAAAGTGTTGGATAGCAAATACATTAAATTTACTATTCCAACTCCAGTAAGTGCAACAATAGAGAAGGTGCTGGATAGCACAGGGGAAAAAATTACTATTCCCACTCCAGTGAATACAACAGTAGGTAAAGTGGTGGATACTGGAGAAAAGAAAATTACTATTCACACTCAAACACATTAAAAAAAATGAATACAAAATAAATAATAAACACTATTTAAAAAATACAAATACAAAATATTAAATATATAAAAAAGAACACATATTATAATATTAATTACATATAACAAAAACCTACAAATAGTATATCAAATAAAATCATAATTACATTTACAAAAAAATAATTCTTTTAAACTGGAAAATATTTACAAACAAAAAAATGTATTACAACATAATTTATTTTATTTTATTTCCTACCCTATAACACCACACCAATAACAAAACACTTCAAAAAAAGTATTACATTTATTTACATAATTAAAAAAAAAAATAATCATTAAAAAATATAATTAATAAAAAACGAATAAACATTAATTGACTATACACACTTAAACACCATAATATCCAAAACACACACCTAAATTAAACGATACAAATAATAATACACAATTAAAACTTATTTTAAAATTAAAAACTATTGCTATTAACAACTAACAATTAAATAATTAAAATGTATTTAATACCCACCCTTTAACCCTGTAAAAGTAAAAACAACACACACACAAATAAACAATTACCAAAAATAAATATCAAATAATTTACATTATTTAACAACTATATAATAATTAATTAAACACAAATTACTTCCCACCCTTTACTCCTATAAACACCGCAACACTCACTTAAAAATTAATTACACAATTGCCATAATTAATTACCAATTAATTAACAATCAATTATTAATTCATAAATTCAAAATAAATTACTTCCCACCCTTTACTCCTATAAACTCCACAACACACAACTAAAATTTATTTCAAAATTACCAAAATTGAAAACCAAATAATTAATTAAAATTAATTAACAACCAATTTTTGTTCATAAATTAAAAATAAAGTACTTCCCACCATTTACACCTACAAGCACGACAACACACACCTAAAATAATTACAAAATTACCAAAATTAATAACCAATTAATTAATTAAAAAATTATTAACAACCAATTTTTAATTCATAATTTAAAAATAAATTACTTCCCACCCTTTACACCTATAAACACACAACACACACCTACAACTAATTACACAAATACCATAATTAATCACCAATTAATAAATTTAAATTAATTACCAACCAATTAATTATTAATAATAATGAATTCATTTACATATTTAACACTATAACGTTTCAATTAAACACATTTTAATAAATAAAAATGTATCAATAAATGTAATATAATTAAATTACTTCCCACCCTATTCCCCTATAAACCCACAATCCACTACGGAACTAAAAGAGCAAAATTCAAATATTTTTTTTTTTAATAACTACTAAAAATGTAATACATATATTAAAATACAAACAATTCTTATGGAGAGCATTTCATTTTCTGATTGCCTGTCTCTTCGAGACACCTTTCCTCTAGAATGAGGGCGGGGGGCTGCTTGGCCCTTCGCCTGAAATCCACCCCAGTTTTTTGGCATTTTCCTTTTGTTTCCTGTCTGCTGGTGGCAAGGTTCCCTCTGCTGCCACCTCCATGCACCTGCTGGTTGAGCCTTCCACGGCTCCTCCATGTCTCCTGGTGGCTGTGGTCGCCTCTGCTGTGTACCTCTTGATGGCCGAGGCTTCATGTTCCTTGAGTGGCTTCACATCTTGTATCTTTACAATTTTTCTCTGTTTATATCTCTTCCTTGAGTGATTTTACAACTTGTACATTTGCAATTTTTTCTGTTTGTATCTTTTATGCAACTCATGTATCCCTAAATCCTTATGTATTGCAACTGGTTCTTTTGTAAAGCGCTCTGACACCTTCGGGTAATGTTTGCGCTATAGAAATTTGCATTAAATAAATAAATAAAAACATATAAAATATATACTAAAATACATAACAATAATTAAAAACGATATTTTCTGCAACTATATTTTTGCAAATGATATTAAACACTTCGATATTTTTAAAATCGATATTACTTACCTTAAGTCAATATTCTTGACCTCGATATTCTTGCTGTTGATATTTCTAACCCAGGATATTAATGCCTCAATATTTCTGCTACTCGATATTTTGTACTCGATATTCTGTCTCGCACCGTCCTTCTTATGCACCGTCTGACCAAGATTATCAGAGCTTTCTGATGCCTGCACCTCATTGTCTGTTTCAGCCACATCACTGCTTCCCAAAATGTTGGATGACATGCCTGATCATGGAAACCATTGTTCTAGTGCCTCGTGATCTTTACTCTTTTGACCCACTACACGGGTTGCTTCTTTTAGCCTGCGTAAAATGATCCCAAACTACTGGAATATTCAAAGGGGCAGAATATTTCTAAGATTATTCAAGTCTATGCATTTTTCTGTGACTGTGACTTTTGTAGACTTCCAGCTAGTTTACTTTAGATCACAATTATCTCCCTCATCTAATTGTTGGTTAGAACTCCCTGAATAGAGGGTGCTGTTGTGAGAGTTGTTTCTTCACCGAGTTGAGGCAGAGACTGCTTCAGCACAACCATGCCCAGAAGACACTTGAAATGTATCAGAACTGATTGACATTATTTCAAAGTCACGATTTATAAAATTAGATTACTGACCATGTGAGGTTGGGAGAGTTGAGAGCAGCTCTGAATCAGTACTTTTGGCTACACCATTCATATCCAGACTGTCCGTGTTTGTAAAATCTAGTTAAAATGGCTGGCATTTGTCAGATTTTTTTTACCAGCAGGTCCTCTGTTTGAGTTTGAGGCACAAAACCTGGTGTATGCCCAGTTTTGCAGCAGCACAAAAGCCACTCAATAGAAACATTCTGAGAGCACAACTGAGTCTACCTCAAATCACAGGACATCATAAATGTGGAACTTGTTCTTGCTGCTCACCAACTATGGTAGGTGCACTTTTTGAGTTTAATGACATTAAGGGTCCGATTCCGATCTGGGTCGGAAAGCACTTCGACCGAGCCAGATAAACGGGTGTTTTCTGACCGATCCGAACTCCTGCAGTCCTCCCGAGCGAGTACGATGCGGCCGTATGCCGTCGGACTCAGTTCGGTCGGACTCCAATAGAACTCAATGGGAGCCTGTCGTACGACGCGTACATGGGCTCCCATTGACTGAATGGGTACATCGCGGACAAGTCCGCCCCCTACAGTGGGTATGCATCAGTGCCATCGGCACCATACTTACCTGTGTTGGGGGGACTCATGGGTCTTCTAGTGTCCAAGTCGTAAGGCTGCGGGTAACAGGGGGTCCGACGCGGACCCCCGAGGTCTGCGTCCATGAGCTATTGCAAGCCGGACGCTCTGACTCGATCCGGCTGTACGAATCGAGTATCATACCAGCTCGGTCGTGAAACGTCTCCATTGCACGCCATGGTTTGCTTGTGACCAAGTCGTAAGGGGCGGTTCGGACCCGGAAACGATTCGGACAGAGATTTTGCGCTTGTTTGCATCGTACTTTGACGTCCGGACCCGTGTACGACTCGGACGGAAATCCAGCCTCCGAATCGGATCCGCTAATGCAAAACACAATTCGGTGCCCTTCCGTCCGAGAACGGAATTGGCCCCTAAGTGGAAACACGATCTGTTCACAAATTGCAAAAGCAAGAATGTAGTTTATGGCATTGTATGCCGATGTCCAAAACTCTACATCGGCAAAACCAGTCAAGAAGCTCGACAGCGAATTACCAGCATGTGTCCAGAATTCGAAGCAAAGTGACCAATGCACTCTTGGTGAACCATTGGGTGTCAAAAACCCATAATACAAATGATTTGAAATGGACCATCCTGTCTAAAATTGAGATGAACTCTCGAGGAGGTGATATTGAAAGGACATTGTTACAAAGAGAAGCAATGCTGATTGTAAAATACAACACTGCTGTCGATGGACTTAACGAACTGTCCGAGATCTATAATTTGTAATAATAGATAAACATCTCCTTCCCAACCATTTTAGGTCAGCACACGATGCGTCCACACAAGTTGGACTGTGGACCTTTGTTATGATTTATGGATGCTTGAGTCTTCTGTTCGAAAATAGAAGTACGCTGCACGTTGGACTGGATGCCTTTGATGTTACTATTTTTGAAAGTTTTACCATTTTGAAAAGCACCACCACTTTTTGAAATTGCTACTACAATCACAATAGAGACATGCTGTACACAACACAAAACAACAGGACAGCAATGGAATATGTAGAGAATATCCTTTTTGGAGCCTTGTTACTGATTGGTGCCTATGTTGGCGTAACAAATTTTCAGTACTTAAAACATGCCGAACAACTGGCAATGTTCTGTGTAATAGCACAATAAAGTTCGTCCAATTCAAAAAACAAGTCTCGTGATACGAGGCCCCCACTGATGACGTCACATGATGCGTGCGCTGCAGTGACAGTGAGTAAAGGCGCCTGTGTACTTGACAAACACATCAGCTTCCACGAGAGAAAGGCGATCGGCAGCAGCCAAAACAAAGAAGCGAAAGGTACAGAATCATTCCTCGTTTATAGTAAATTATTGTAAAACTTCATTTTCACAATTGGGTCAACGGTGCATTAGGATTAAGTGTTTTATTTGTTTTTTCCTTTGCAGATTGATTCTGGATTAGTCATTGTGTAAAGGATCTCAAACGAGACAAGCCGAGATGGCAACAATTTAGGTATGCTAAATTTCGCTCACATAAGTGGAGGTACTGCCTTAAGTTATTCAACCGTACCCTGATTGAGTCTTTTTTTGTCTACTGTTTGCAGTTTGTGCCAGAATTCGAACCGCCTGCTATCGTTTTTATGAATTCGCAATTGGACCAATACGCTCATTTTCACAGGTAAATGAAGTTTCGGTTTAGTTGTTGATAATTTGCCGGAAGTTGCAGTAAGGAAGTATGGCCAACTAAAAATGTTTTCTGACTTCTTTGGTTTTAGTACAACTGACGCTTGTTGCGAAAAAAACCGCTGTGGATGACAATGGGTGCTTTCACAGAGAACGAATAAGGTAGAGTTTGATTTGTTTAAATAATTAATAGAGGTGTATGGAAGTGCTTGCAAGGTTGAACTTTGTAACGCATGCCCTTTTTGTTTTTGTCTTATTTTTGCAGCTCATCTTCCAGGTCCTGAGGATAACCTGTAAATTAAGATTGGGTTTGAAACCTGTAGACCTTTTTGTTGTGTCCAAATAAGTACTGATATTAAATGTAGAGTGTCAGGTTGACAAAAATGTGCAACTAATCGAACTGTAGGTTGCACAACCTGAATACCGTACTGTTTGACCAACATTCCCTTGGATAGTATTGTATTTTAGATTTTAACTGTGGGATTTCTTTAAACATTTCCCTTGGGCTCTTTCATTCATTCTTTTTCCTTTTTTTTTGTTTTGAGGGAATTTGAGTTTGCTCAGATTTGGTGAATTTGGTGTAGTTCGTCATGAAATATAATCTCTTTGTTGCCAAAAAAAATGTGTAAATATTGTATTGTCTTTGTATGGTCCACTTAATGTTCAGAATGTTTATTGTAATGATATTATGAATTAACATACTTTTGAAAAGAAGAAGCTGAATATAAAAATAAAAATAACATATTTACTAATTAATTGATTTTTTTCAATCACTATGAGTGTCACGTGTGATTGATGGAATAGATTTATTGAATTTCTATCAGTATTGGCGTTGTTTGTGGTGTATGGGCAGTTTTGCTACTGGCATCGATCAGTGCATTGGTTGTAAGGGGTCCCGAGCTTCTTTGCGATTGTTTCCAGAGTGCTTCCATGTTTGTTTACTAGGGCAGAATAATTACTTCTACCCTGCAGTCATCGATTGCAAAAAACGCCAATGATTGAAGTCTTTTGCAGGTCTCTCTGTCCTCACTTGTGCCACCAGAACCAACATTTCCTCCGGCTTGACCGAGCAATATTTCCACGTCCTGTGTACTTCAAACAACTGCAGCACAGTGAGAAGACCTCACAGCTTTTGAGGCTAGCAAAGTCGTTATGAGACACTCTTCCTCAATCAGTTTAGCATTTTGCAAGTCCAGTGCATTCTAGATGCCAGGAACAGAAGCTGGGGGAGATTAGAGCAGCAACAATGGATATCTCATGGAAGCGGCCCCCTGTTTACTTACCAACAGTAGACTCTCAAGTCAGTGTGGCGTAAGCAGTGCATCTCGATTGCCCTATTCAGCCACTGTCTATTAATTATCTGCCCTATTAATAGCCTCTTAAAGAGGTCTATATGTTAACAGTCGTCTAATGTGTAAGATTGTATTAATTTAATTAAGCATTAAAGCCCACTACTGAGGGCATTAATAGCTGTTAAAGTCATGAAAATAAGTTAAAATTACATACTCCTTGACGACTGGATCGAAATTTACGCATGGTCTGGGACTACCGGCCACCCCCCTCCTTACTACACAAAATGCATTACTTAATTCAACAAGTCAAGACATGGGTCTTTGGAAGTCAGGGGGACAGGGCCCCCCTGGCCGTATTTATTAAAATATGAAATAAAATGAAAATTGTAATAAAATAAACATTTTGACAATTATTAAATGCACATTTCAGAACATTAGATTTAACATCCATTTTGACATTGTATGATGGGCTAACCTTAACAAATATCTAGTACAGCGTGTTTCCTAACCTAATCTAAACATCCTGAAAATTAAATGCATTCTAATAATTAAGTCGGATGGCAAGGTCGCTAACCGGTGTCAGATCCTTTACAGCTACGCTCTCACGTTCGAGATGGCGCATGCGCAACCCAGGGCACGTTTCACCCACGTGCGCTCTGAACTCCATTAAACCATAACAGGAGGGCCCTTACACTCGCGCACCTTGATGACGTCATAGTGTCTGTGAGGGGTGGCTACCAGCCTGAGGAAAGCGTGGACTCCCTCCCCCGCACCCTTGTAAGTAATGGATATCATATCCTGCCCCTGAAGTTCTGGGAGAGACCAATCCCTCCCTACGGGCGGCCCTTTCGTGAATGGGCCCGCCCCCCCTAAGGACCTTAAAATGCTGCTCACCGATAATGACCTTACCTCCAAACCCACATAATAAATACTACATTGCTATCTAAGAGGGAAAAAAGGCCTAAGGAGAAAATTAGTTAAAAACCACAGCAAAGCACAACACATCTACATATGTACATTTTCCTGTAAACGGGAAAAAAGCCTAAGGAAGGAATTAGTTAAAAAACCACAGCAAAGCACAAAGCATATACATATGCACATTTCACCTGTAAACGGGGGAAAAAGGCCTAAGGCAGCAAGCATTCCTTTCCTATGATCCTGGACATCGCTAGACAGTATACCTACCATTGTCTTTACCCCGATTCCGCTAACCAAGGGGATGGAGGGTGGGCAAAATTAAACAGCCCCACGGTGGGGCGAGGAGCGAGCCTGGGGAGCGCGGGCACAAAGAGGCCGCTACCCGCGCCCCCCAGGCTCTTAACCCCTTCGCGGTCGCGGCCCCGCCCCCTTGGCCCGGAAGTGCACAACTACTTCCGGGGCGAGGGGGCGGGGGCAAGCCACCACGAAGGGAACGGGATATGGGAGGGGCCGGGCCCGCCATGCATGCGTGGGGGCCGATTGGCCCCCCCTTTTCTCATGGTCTGGGACTACCGGCCACCCCCCTCCTTACTACACAAAATGCATTACTTAATTCAACAAGTCAAGACATGGGTCTTTGGAAGTCAGGGGGACAGGGCCCCCCTGGCCGTATTTATTAAAATATGAAATAAAATGAAAATTTTAATAAAATAAACATTTTGACAATTATTAAATGCACATTTCAGAACATTAGATTTAACATCCATTTTGACATTGTATGATGGGCTAACCTTAACAAATATCTAGTACAGCGTGTTTCCTAACCTAATCTAAACATCCTGAAAATTAAATGCATTCTAATAATTAAGTCGGACGGCAAGGTCGCTAACCGGTGTCAGATCCTTTACAGCTACGCTCTCACGTTCGAGATGGCGCATGCGCAACCCAGGGCACGTTTCACCCACGTGCGCTCTGAACTCCATTAAACCATAACAGGAGGGCCCTTACACTCGCGCACCTTGATGACGTCATAGTGTCTGTGAGGGGTGGCTACCAGCCTGAGGAAAGCGTGGACTCCCTCCCCCGCACCCTTCTAAGTAATGGATATCATATCCTGCCCCTGAAGTTCTGGGAGAGACCAATGCCTCCCGACGAAGCCACCACGAAGGGAACGGGATATGGGAGGGGCCGGGCCCCGCCATGCATGCATGGGGGCCGATTGGCCCCCCTTTTCTGAAACTTTATTTTTACTGAAAATGTATTGAGTGCTTTGGTATTCAGAAAAGATCCTCTCATCTAACAATGAAGGGTCTCATTTAGAGTTCTGTGGGTCACACCATCTGCCATGTGGAATAGAACATACCATCTGCCACCCTATTTCGAGATCTCTACCAGACTGTAGGAGATATTTCTCTGTCCACAGAGAGTGGCCGCCAGGGCCTGAGATACTTAGTCTAGTGTCCTCAAGTCTGTCAGGCTGCAGAGCCAGCAGACTGACAACATGACAGTCTAAATAGAGAGGACTGGCCAGTCTGAGGGACAGGAAACTCCGCCACGTTAGTGTAGGAGTACCTGGCCCACCAAATACTAAATGAGATCCAAAAACTAGATGAGGAAAGTGCCCTAATTACTATCAAAATAAAATGTCTGTCTCATACCAATTTATAAAGGAGCGAGTGCAGCATGAAGAACATGAAAAGAAATGTGACTCATCAGAACATAATTGATCTGGAAAAACGGGGCAGGAGTAAGTCGATCCATGGAGAAACAGAACAGAGTGGCAGCCATTTTGTATTCTCTACGGCATCCTCTGCTAGTGCCTTTTTACTGCAACTTTCTGAAACCTCGAACAGCAGGGTCCAGCGCTTCCTTCCCTGTTAAAAAAAGACATGTACGGGTGTTAAAGTATGCCTGGGAAAGCAGCAATCCTCGGCGTCAATCAAAGCTAATCACTGATACAAGCAGAGCTTCCGCTGGCCCCCATGCTCTAAGCCTCGTCTTCCACGTCTGTCTTTGAAGAGATTAGAGAGGTGCTTCACACAAGAACTGTATTACTTAAAGCTGATCGACATTTTTTGGAATAAATCCTGCAAAAAGAGCTTTAGAGCCAGAAGGAAAGACATGGTGTGTAAGATTAAAAAAGGTTAGGACTAAAAATTACCCTCCGCCCTGCCCTTCTCCACAAACCAACATCCTCCACCCAAACTCAATAGTTATTTGCCAGACAGGCACAGTATTATGAAAGCTGATCTCCCAAAAAATGACAATAATGAATACACAACATCAGCCAACGCTTTTTACGTACCATGCATATGCCTGCTGCGTAGCACACTGCATTGATTTCGAAAACACAGGGGAATAGGACAAATTCGTCCTAGTTTGGTACTATTCAGAGACCTACAGATGTGCCCTTCGCTTCCAGATTTCACTCACTTCATGAAGGCATCTGGCCTGCAGATAAATTATGATTGGCACGCATTTCAACCAATAAAGAAGGTACCATATTTTATATGCAGTAAATTTAATTCCAGATTGTGTTTCACCTCAGCAAGGTGACATTTTTATTGCCGGTGAAAGATGAAAGCGCCAGGAGTTGGAGGCAGGTGTCAGCAGTTCCAGTGGGCACGAGCGAGATGAATATTTGACTGACTGGTGGTTGAGGCCTTGGAATTAAATGCCAAATCTAATTTTGCCCAAAAGGGGTCATATGTACTGTCATGCCCCCTCTCCCCACCCCAAATCTCAGTAGTAGATGAATAAGTGGCACGCGCTCCAGGCTTTGCTCAGCGAGACTCGTCCTTTATCAGTCACTATTGGAGCATGCAACATAAGACATATCAATGTAATATAAAGGTATACGTATAAGCCATTTCCTGAAGGCATATTAAAACATGCGCCTTGTTTTCTATGTCGTGACAAACAGGCAGCGTTTATATGACACGAACAAAAACATGGTAAAGGTGTAGTAGTGCTCAGTAAGTGCACCTTTAACGGGATCTTTTTAACAAACGACACTAATCAGTGAAGCAAGATCGCAACTCACGTCTTCGACTTTTGAAAAAAATGCATACATACAGATGCAATAAGCCAGCATGCATATTTAGAAATTGCGGGGCATATAATCAAGGGGGTTTATCTCCGCTTTTTTGGCTTTAAAAGCCAAGAAAGCGGAGATAAAATTATCTCCCTATTACCTATTACCTAGCTAGTAGGAGATAGCGACCATCTTGGGTCCCACTTTGCATGTCCGTGATATTTATCACTAATGACATGCAAAGTGGGCGTGCCAAGATGTTAGCGACTGGTTACCAACTTTTGGAGATATTCGCGCTAAGCGCAAATATCTCCAAAAGCTAACACCTGCCCTGAGCAGTTCTTAGCCATGTTATCCAATGTGAGGTGGATAACATGGCTAAGAGCATTAGCTCGCTAATGCATGAATATCGCGGACTTTTCAGCGATATTCATGCATTGCGGACGATTTTTATCGCATTGAGATAAACCTTGGTAAAAATCGTTGCAGCTCAGCGATAATTTTTTCACGCTAACCAATCAATAGCGATAATTATTGCTTGGTAATATGCCCCTGCTTCCCCTAAGAAAGATGTTATGATGGCGTTTAAAATGTGTCACTAACCCCAGAGACTCGGCCGTGGTCGCAACTGTGATTACTACGGACCAGTTGAGCATTGCCAGAACTTGGATCTACCCTACATCAATCAAAGATTTATAAAGCACAGTAAATCACCTGTGAAGGTGTCAAGGCGCTGGAGTTGCCAACTTGTTTTTTTTTTTAACACAAGGCGAAGCAAGGTACTTGAAAAAACAAGGAGATGACTGGAGCAAGAGTGATGCAGCAGCAGGGAGAGCTGGGCCTTCTCAATGGGGTCACACTGCAGCCTCCATTAAGTAGGTCCTGGGAGGTGGGAGGGACACTGGAGGTTGTGGGTGGGGCTAGGTGGAGGCTGGAAAAAGGCAGCAGGCAGGAGCAGAAATGAGGGAAAAACAAGGAGAAAGCAATGAAAATGAAGGAAAAGCAAGGAGAAGGCACTCGAGAAACAGGGAGAACAATGAGAAAGCAGTAAAAATGAGTGAAAAGCAAGCAGAAGACACACAAAACAGGGGGAAAGCAAGGAGAAACCAGTGAAAATGAGGGAAAAGAAGGAAGAGGCAGTCAAAAAAAGGGGAAAAAGCAAGGAGAAACCAGTGAAATAAGGGAAAAGCAAGGAGCAGGCACTCAAAAAAAGGAGAAAAAAGCAAGAAGACAAGAGCAAGAGTGACGTAGCAGCTCGTGGAGAGCTGGGCCTGGGGCCTATACCTCCTACTGCTTTAGAATAGCGGTCCAGGTTAAGTCCAATTTATAAAATGGAAGCAGCCATAGTTAAGACTAAAGGGGTCAAAGGCCTCCGCCGCCTTAGGAATATCTGGGCCAGCTATTTCATTGAAGAGTAAGACTACTAAAATCGTTTGTGTTCCTCAATGAACTAGACTGTAACTTCCTTTCCTCTTGCTTTTGCTTTTTGTTTTAAAACACTTGTGAAATAATCTGCTCCATTATTTCGATTTGTTTGACAGCTTCTGTGCCCAAATGTACCAAGATTATTGGTTTAACATGAATCTAAGTAACTCAATATAAAAAAGAAAAGAAATAAATTGCTTCCTCTACTAACTGAAGCCTTACCAGTTCCCAAGATCCATGCCTCTTCTCCTTGGACTTCTTGAAAGTGTTTGGCTAGCTTTTCTTCGTGCCACCCTAAGGCCATCAAACTATTCTACTAAGAGTTACATTCTGCACAAATGACCTTCAGTTGAGCTCTGAATAGCATAATAAGGTCGAATTTACAGTGTTGGATGTCTGGCAAGACATATTCTCATCACACAACCTCCAAAACACACACAAAATACAACATACAGCATGCCCATACATGTACCGAAAGCAGCTTTTAGATAGCTCCTTTCAGCACCTCATTGTTAGATAATTTCATTTGAGACCTTACGGTGCTTATAAAGGTGGGGTGATTGACTGTGTCCAAAGCAGCTGAGAAATCATGCAATATCAGGAGGCAGGGTCATCTTTATCTGTGGTCAGAAAGGCTTGCCTATGATGTGTAAGGTAGCAACCTTTGTGCTGGAGTGTGAGCTAAAGCCAAATTGGTAGTCTCGAAAAGGCAGCATTGATATGGTCTTGGAGTTGACTATAGACTGTTTTTTTAATGATGTTGCTGATGAATGGTAGGTAATCAATGTCCCAGTAATTGGCGAGGTCATCAAGGTCTAGTGTACATTTTTTTAGGAGTGGAAGGATCTGGTCTGTCTTTAGTTGACTCTAGCCATTGGCTCTAAAAGCTCTGCGTCATCATTTGTATCCGCCCACTATATATCACAGATGTGAATATCTAAGAAGTAGTGCCTCTTGTACCAGGTCCCTACATGCAGCACTCACTGATCACTTTAATCCTTTTTGGCAACTTTACACCTCACATGCATGGTGGGTCCCTTCATGCATCTCTCACTGCCCTCCTTGACCCCACCAGACGTGTCAACTCTCTGCACACAAGGAGGGTTCATACATGCAGCTCTAGCCTCTCTCACACTGGGCCGATTTCCTCTGTGCATGCCTGGCAGGTCTCCAGATGCATCTCTCACTGCTCTCCCAGCTGTTGATGAGCTGTAATTCTTTCTGGAAATCCATACTTGATAGATGAGCAAATTTGTCACTGAGTATGATGTGGAACATGGAGGTATGGGAGGAGGGGGATTTAGAAATACTGACATAATCTGAAAGCCTACACAATGTTTGTGGTGACAGAATGTATCATTATGGGATGGATTTTAACACATTTATTCCTCGGGGAGAACTGTACCTATGCTTTACAGACAGGAATACTCTATGTTATGTTATGCTATATATATATATTTGTAGAGCGCACCATCAGCTAAGGGTGCATTCTGTCACTGAGCAGGTGTGGAGTCTATCCTAATTTAGGGCCTAATGGGATTACTCAAAATCCAGGTCTTGAGCTTCTCGCAGAATTCAAGGAGGAGGCTCTAATATGTATCAGCAGGTCATGCCATTCTTTTAGGATTAATGTAATAGAATGCTCTACCAGGGGATATGGTAGGAGTACGGATGAGCGGAAGTGTCTAGAAGGTCAGAGAAAGCAGATTCGATTGTTGAGGTATACTGGGCCAGTTTAATGTAGTGTCTTGAAAGTGTTGGCGAGGACCTTCAATTGTGCTTGGTTGTGTGGGAAGCCAGTCGAGCATTTTCAGGTATGGTGTGATGAGAGTGTGATATGGGATGTTGATAGTAATTCTAGCTGAGGAGTTCTGCAAAGGTGCATAGACTTTCTAGCTCCCTACTTGTTATTTTGTGCTACACATATTCTAAGTTCTAGAAGTGCTATTTCTGCTAAGTGTTGATTCTGACAGTGGACCATATGGCCCTGTCCTGGTGTAAATAATCCCATGTGAATATTGCCCGTGCCAGTTGGCACAATGTATATTGTGTGATTACTATCTGATGTGTTTTGACAATACAAAAGTTATTTTTATATAACCTTCTGTGGAGTTACTTTTGTGGTGTGCCTAGGATGTTGTTGCTGTTGTGTGCGTGCGCAAATGCCTTTCACATTGCCTCCGGGATAAGCCTGGCTGCTCGTGCCAAGCTACCAAGGGGGTGAGCAGGGGTTATCTTGGCATGTGACTCCCTTGCCCTGACTAGAATGGTGGTTTCTGCCGGGCTTTGGCATCAGCCGTAGCCAACCAGAAATCTCAGTTCTAACACTACTTTTTTTTAGATCCTGGCACAGAGGGTGTTCCCGTAGTCTAGCTTGCCTGTGACGAGGGTGAGCATGATTAGTTTGGAAGTGCTCATTGGGTGCCATCTAAAACTCTACCTCAGCTTCTTCAGGGTAAGGAAGTATGAGGTGGTGAAGGTGTTGCCTTGCATGGTCAAGTTGAGTGCTTTTGACCTAGGGTTGGCCTTTCATTCCAGGTGGTTTTCTGGTCTATGAGTAGGATGTAACTGTAAGCATCAAGGGTGATTGGAAAGACAAAGGACCAAGTCCATGATGGTATTGGTGAAGTTGGTGCGTGGTCCCGATAGTTGTAGTTGAGAGTGCCGCTTAGGATGAAGTTGGCTGTGATGTGGAGCTTGATCAACAGGTTTTCCATGTTGGAAGATGACGTGCAAGTGGTGTAGCTCATGGTACTCTTGTGCATGATGGCCAAGGGTTGTGAAGTCTGGTGCAGATACAAGTTTGAACTTGTATCTGCAAAAAATAGGTCCAGGGTGTTGTCGTGCAGCAGGCCCAAGATATCTGTGAGCAGGTGTTGATGAGAGTGCATATGAGTGCCAAGTGTTGTGTGGTTAGTTGCAGGATTTTGTGAGTGTGAGAGAGTGGGGTGTTGGGTGCTGTCTGCGAATGTAAAGTTAGAGTTGGGTGTGGGTAAGAGGATGAAAACGTGCAGAAAGTGCAAGATAACGCTCTCTAGGTGTTGTGTGTTGCGGCAAGACAGCAGCATGGCGAACACCGGCTGATATGAGGGCACGCTGGATTGCTGCAGAGTGGCGGCGGGAGGGGTAGGACCATGGTTCCTGGTGCTGGGCAAGGTCTAGGGGCAGACAGGCGCAGATGAGGTTTGCGTTTGGCATGCCTTCAGAGTGCCCACAGTGCACCACACTGCCATTAAATAGGTCCTGAGGCAGGTGAGAAGTGATTTCACTTCATGTGCAGATGGATTATGGGAAATGCAGTGATGTTACTTGCTGTGCCATTGGATGATGGGAATTCCAGTGGTGTCACTTCCTGTGCAGATAGATGACGGAAATTAGTCCTCTTACTTGGCATCTCTTTTTTTAAAGGGAGCTTTGGTGGGATACCTGTGCAGATGAATTAGGGGCAATCCAGTGATGTCACTACCTGTACAGTTGGATGATGGGAAATCCAGTAATGTCACTACCTGTGCAAGCTGCTGATGGAAAATTGACTGATGTCCCTTCCTGTGCATATGATGATGGGTAAGGGTCCACTTGCTTGATTTCTTCCTTTAAACACTTTTTTGGTGGAGAGTCAGTAATGTCACCTCCCATGCAGATGGATGATGGAAAATCCAGTGATGTCACTTCCTGTGCATATGAATGATGGGAAATCCAGTGATGTCAATTCCTGTGCAGATGGATGATGGGATATATGTAGAAGAGAAAATGAACATCAGATCCTGGAAGGTAGAAGTGCTAACAGAGGTATAAGATCAAGTGCTCTATTAGTTTGCACGAAAAATGGTGATGAGCAACAGCATGGTAGGGAAATGTCAGTGTTGTGGTGTGTGAAGAATTCACACCAACATGCTGGCCATCATGGTTTTGCTGACTATGAGCCCATCTCCATGATTTTGTATCTGAGAGACTACATAAATATGCATTGGTCTGTACACAAGCTTGAAAGGGACAGGTTATACATGGGTGCTGCAGTGTCACTGCCCAATTACAGTGGACTGAAATCGGAAAGCCACATTTACAAGTTTCATCTGAATTATTATCATCAATGCAGGAGTGAGACACCTGGTTGTGGGTCAAGGAAATGCTAACAAAGGCTCGAGCAAGACTGCTTAAGACTTTGGGAATGCATGTATTGTGTTCTTTATATAGGGCAACCCTACTCAAAAAGCAGCTGAGCACTGTACTGGGTGACATGCATAAAGTCAACAAGTGATAGGAGAGACATCTGTATTGTAGACTGTTAATGCATTGTGGTGTGGCATTGTTTAAACAGGTGATCCTACAGCTCTTTTCTAAGTTGGAGTAGCATTGGGGTGGTCCAGATGAATATAGGATGTTGTACCAGATGCTGGGTGAAAAGATGGGAAAGGCTTGCTGCTTTATTGTTTCTATTCTACACTTCTTAGTCTGCAGCAGATGGTGTCCTGGCTGCGGGTATGCCACAAGCCACCAGAAATGGTGAGCTTGCCTGCAAGAGAAGCAGTGTGCTGGTAGTGATTGCTCTGCAAATGATGGAGCTGGTTTTGAAGATGGTTTTGGATGTCAGTGGGAGCCAATAGTGTTCCATAAGATTGGGGGTGATGTGATCATATTTCAACATGCCCTGGATAAGAAGTGCTTTCATCAAGCAGGATGCCCCACAGGATGTGCTTTAAATGGACAGACACTTTTAATGGAATAGTTCTGGAAGTTTCCCATTAGAAATGTCTTTCCATATAAAGCACTGCACTAAGGGATGCCTCTGTGGAGTCTGGAAGGCCATAGAGCAGAGCGTTACCATTATGCAAATGTGAAAGTACAAGGGCTCGAGCAGCAGTTCTGAAGTTGCTTGCTAGAAGAAAAAGTGTTTTTAAAGAAACAACTTGCACCAGGTCCTCTTTGTTTTTCTTTGTTTTGTTGGGCAATGCATTTCTTACTGTTGAGGTTGGTGTACGGAGTGAATTCAAGTGAGCATGCATTTGGTGAAAGACGGGGTTAGATGTGGTCAAGAGCCAGGTTTGTACTGTTTCTTCTTTGTTATTCATGGCAAATGAGTTCTGTGTTGGTTGGGTTGAGTTTCAGATAGGGAATGAACATTGATGTCTGGATGATGCGCGGCTAGTGTTTGAGGCATGTAATGTAAGAAGCAAATGAGACTTGGGTAGAGTTGTGCATCATCAGCACATTGGTCAATCTTGATACTTTAATCTGTGAGAAGAGCACCAAATAGCTCCATGTAGAGGGTGCAGATGACTGCAGACAGTATAGAACCCTGGTGAAATCTGCAGGTGGGAGGGATGTTTTAGGGCCCGGCGGTGCCCTTGTGAAGAAATTGGTGTTGATTGGAAAGGTGAATCAGAAAAATACATTGCCGGTGAACCCATTTGAAACTTCAGGGTGCAAATGAAGGTGGGATGGTTCACTCTGTCGAAAGCTGAGAATTTAGGCAATATTTGAAGACGGGGTCATCTTCTTTTGTGGTGAAGAGTAATTGCCTACTATGGTCCTGTTTACGATGCGGGCTGAAACGGTTCTGACCGTCGGTCGGTGCCCTTCAGATTGCATCGTAATCGACTGGTCGCATTCTTTTCCAAAAACGCATTTTGATGGGGTTGGTCATAAGGGATTCCGAATCGGATTTCCAAATGTCCTTTGATGGGTTCAGAGAGCCTGTCTGCCATTCGGAAAGCCTTCAGTAATCCCTCGGCCGGCTCTTTTTGGCCAAGGGATTAATTTATGATAGCAGAGTCCCACAGCCTTTCTGTGCCAGACTTTAGAACACAGAAAGGCTTTGGGAATCTATCCTTGGGGCCCCCAGTAAGGCCCCCATGGGTACAATGCCACCAAATGGCAGCCTAGGGAGCACCTATCGCGCCCCCTGTTCATCCCTGCACCCCGTGGCAGGCACCTTGAACAGGGTTTGCTTTCATCCTATTTGCTGCGCTGGAACCGACAGCAGGAGGTTTGGTTACAGTTCCCAAATGATGTTGGAGGGACTCCTGTTCTTCCGACATCATAATCAGCACCTAGTGTAAGGTAATATTTTATGCTGCAGTGTAATCTGAAGCCAGACTAGTAGCTGTGCAAAAATGTTAGCATTGGTATTATCTTAGAATTCAATATAGACTGTTTTTTTAATTATGTTGTACTGGTAATTGGTGTGGTCATCTGTGTCTAGTGTAGGTTTCTTTAGGAGTGGAAGGATATGACATGTCTTCAGAGCTTAGCAGAAGAGGCTAGAATGAGGGAGGCAGTCCTTCATTCAATGGTGAGAAGGGGCATGAGTGTGTCCCTGGAGAGAACTTTGATGAAGTACGAAACAAAGACATCATCTTCATAAGTGTTTGTGAGAGAGTTGATATATTGGTGAGATCTGCAATAGATAGGGTGTTGGAGGCTGACCCTTGAAGGATTGTACCAAAAAGGCTGAAAATAAGAGATAAAGCAGGCTTGGTGTTGCCAATGTCGGTGTGCTGTCAGATCTTCTGTATTTTTTCACTGAAGTGATGGCAAAACATTTTCCTGTGGAGTGAAGCATATGTGGGTCTTCAGGGGTTCGATGAAGCGCTTGAATGTCTTGAAAAGTGTTTTTCTTCTATTGTTGGCTTCATTGGTGGTGCTGGTACAGTATTTGGTGTTGGTGTTTGATGTGGGCTGGATAGGATGAGAGATTAGGTCAAGTAGAAGGTTGTCTATAGAGATGTATTTGAATGATCTAAAGGTTTGGTCTATTCTTTTGTGTTGGTCTTGGTGTATTGGTAGGGTGCTGAGCAGGGTGGTAGATATTACAAAGTAGTTGGTCTTGCCCAGGGTATGGATGGTTTACATTGGATTTTTTTGTGATTTTGAACAGATAAGGATAAGGATGAGGATGTGGTCTTTGGAGAGTGTTGGTTGTGTGACATGCTTTGAGTGTCAATGATGCAGAAGAGGGTGTCTCTTGTTTATTCTAACTTGTATTGTTTGAGAGGCAAAAGTCACTGAAGATGGTGGTGACGGCATATTGGATGCATAAGGCACTGAGGAGATCAGAGAATTCATTAATGAAGTTCTTCACTTCAAATGTTGCATCAAAGGCCTGCTTCATGTATATCTTGTATTCATACCATCCATCTTAGGAGGTCCCCATGATTCTACACTCTGTGCATTTGATAAATGAAGGAACTGAAATTTGAGAATTCTCTAGTGAATGTTTGTACCGTTGGATGATATAGAAGTGCCATACCTGCTGTGCTTTTCTGGCTCTGACTGGTGATAATTATGCTCCCTCAACTATTTTCCCACTTGTTAGAATCTTAGGGGAATGCTTTTATCATTTTTGTGTTTGGATCACCCAATTCACACTCAGGGTTGCAAAAGTCCTCCAGGTTAATTGTCTTTTCTGTTCCTCACTTTAGATATGGATGGAAGATCCCTTGCACCCTCTGTTTTAATTAAACGTTTGTTCCCCCTCCTACAGTAAGATATGGCATACATTGACACTTTTTATCCAGAGCTGTGGTATGAATAGCACGTTAGGCTCCTTATCTCTACCCTCCAGTAGGATTACTGACATTTCTTCCAACCTTTTATTTGGTAATTGTTTGGGAGCTCTTACTCTTCCTCTCCATCCACAGCTGCCTATTCCCCCAACTCCACTGTGACCCATCCCCATTTCCTCTGCCTCTCTGTACCTAGGGTTGCCAACTCACCCGGATTTTGCTGGCCTGGCCAAAGTCTTACTATGAAGGCCAGCAAACAACAATGACAACACTACCTATAACAGTGACAGTGAAAACCTCCTCTCCCCCAGCTAAAAATATGGTCCCCGTCCTCCTACCCTGTGATAGGGAATTTGCTTCACCTCCACCTCCCATCTGTATCCCCTATGAGAGTGATACCTCCTCTGCCCATGATGAAGATGCAGACGCCTTTCCAAGATGCAGATGCCTTCCACTTGGCCTACTCTGTGACAGGGCCAGTAAGTCCTACTTTCTGCAGTCCTATAGATGCTTCCTCCTCTCCCCAAAGCCTCCCCTGTGACTTCTCTCCTCTTTCTTTAAGTCACTCCTGCCTCTCCCCTCTACTTTATGTGTGTATGTGATCCAATACAAGTCTCTGCAGCTTCACCTTGCTGTGTATCAGGGTGCAGATGATGAAGACAGATGTGGCTGGCGAGGAATGGTGGATGCCCACCCCGCCCTGCTCACCTTCCTTCATTCAGACTCACTCTCTAGCCCACATACACTAACTGTGAAAAGCATGCATGAACATAGTGAGCTGTCACAAAGCCTATTTATTGTTAGACACCAGAGCGCTCAGACACCATGAGTAGCAATGATGAAGCGCTTCCCCTCGGTCACATTACATTGCATAATGCAGTGTTAATAACTCAATTAATGCAGTACTCTCCCGCATCCAGAACCTTGTTCTTGTCTATTCGGGCTTCCATCACTCCCTGTCCATGGACCACTGCCTGCCCTTAAAAAATAAAAATACAACTTTTTATTTTTTTCCTTTTAAGAAAAACAGGATGCATGTGAAAAAGAAACTGGTTTTATTCAAAAAGCAAACATATACATGGCGGTGTGCTGTCCCCAGCAGGGCACCATCCCTTTAACGTTTGAGATGCCTAAGGACTAGCAATTTGCAACCTACCTCATTAATATTAATGAGGTACATCTTTAGCAACCCCATTAGGAATCGCTTGATCTCACGAAAAGCTTGAGATGTGCTTCAGCTGTCCTTGATGTTCAACTGTGACAAGATAGTGGCACTCGTGAAAAGTAATCTGTCGGGTTCTGATCCTTGCCAAGTTTGTGCAGTCTCCTAGTTATACTCTTCTAGTTCTTAACCCCACCTCTCGATGTGAGGGGGCAGCTTAACCTTTGGGTTTCCAAAAATTATAAGCAACACCAGGTGATCTTTGCTGATAGTGAATTGTTTTCCATAGAGGAACACATGAAAATATTTGCAGGCCCACACCACAGCCAGACTCTACTTCGCCATCTGAGAGTAGGCATGTTCTGTTTCAGACAGGCTTCTACTGGCATACGCCGCAATTTGTCTCTGAACATTTGGGTGGCCGTTGTGTTGACCAAGTATTGTCCCTAACCTTACAGGTTTTGCATCAAACAATATTTAGGTATGTAACTTAGGTTCAAAGTAAGCCATTTCAGTTGCATTCTCAATCACATGTTTAATGTTTTTGAAACTTTTTCACATTCCGGAGACCACTAAAACAGTACATTTCACTTTGTCACGTCTCACAATGGGGCACTCACTGTGGCAAAGTTGTGAGTGTATCTTGAGAAAAACTGGCCAGGCTTAGAAGGGATCACAGCATGCTAACATGCTGGGGGGCAAGTGGATGACAGTGCTGGCACCATGTTTGGACCTGGAGTCATTCTCCATCAGAGAATGTGTTCTGAAAAAAAACTTGACGTTGGCGTTGTGAAACCCACACTTAGTGGAATTCAGAGTGAGACCAGAATCAGCAAGTAACCAGCACACTTGGGTAAATGCTTTGTTGTGTTCTTACTGTTTTCTCCCTAAACCAGTATGTCATCACTGTACTTGAAACCATGTATGGATCTGGAGTCATTCCCCATCAGAGAATATGTTCTGAAAACACTTGAGTTTGGTTTTGTGATTTTGTGAAACTCACACTTTGTGGCATTCAGAGTGAGACCAGACTCAGCAAGTAACTAGCACACTTGGGTAAATTCTTTATTGTGCTCTTATTGTTTTCTCCCTAATACCAGTATGTCATCATTGTAAGTGAAAGCATGTGTAATTGGTTAGATTACTTGGCAAATAATATCCTGAAATATCTGAGCAGCCAAAGATACTCCAAAACCAGGAGCAGCTTTAGAGCTGGTGCCACAATAATTTTTGGTGCCCTCATCCCATGACTGCCTCCCCGTATTCCCTCATGACTACTGCTACTAGGCAAAAGTGCCCCTCATCTCTCCATAGCTCCTCTCTCACAAACATTTCATTTGTTTTCAAGCACATGTAAAGGTTGACTTTACTATAAGGAATGCATATCTAACAAAACAAACACTTTTCAGCAACATTAGGAAAAGATAATGAAAGGCTGGGGGAAAAAACAGAATGCCCTAACCTATTTTATGCAGTTTGCATACAACTCTTTGATGACATTTCATAACAATCACTGTCCTATATTAGGGGTATATCTTTTGAACTGCGGTAACATAGGATCTCTTACTGAAAACAGTAAGCCATTCAGCTACCCACATAGCATACAGATCTGTGATCTGCTCTGTACGCGTTATTCACAGCCGGCATATTAATCATCTGTGTTACTTTATGGTGAGTCAAAATTGCTCCTAGAGAAAACTGATCTCTCTCTAGCAGGAACATTAATCACAAGAGTTGTCTTGACATTTTTAATGCTGCCTGATAACTGGACGCACAAGGAACCCTGCTGGAGGTGTTTTTAAATCATAAGTTATTGCTAAACACAGCACCCCCAACCTGAGGTCGGAACCCACTCCCCAGGTCAGTGCCCGGTGCGGCGGCACCAGTCGCACTGCCCTAAAGCCCGCCCTGTCCAAAACTCAGTGTCTTAATCTGAACAAACCAACATGTGTCAAAAAGATGGTAATATACATGCAGTTTTCCTCCAATTCAAGTTGATGGTGTCTCTCCCTCTCAATGACTTTGTTTACCTTGCACAAATCAATGCAAAGGCGCATCGTTATGGAGCGTTCAATGATGTCATGTTTTAAGAGTGCTTCCAACTCTTTCTCTATAGCTTCTTGTAGATGAAAAGCAACTCTACGGTTCAGCTGAGCAACAGGGAGAAGGTCTTCATTGATGTGAAGCTGTACCTTCATTTTTTGTTTGTTTTCCCAGGCCATGGAGCAATGACGGGAATCGGCTTGTGATCTCAGACTTTACAGAGTTTGTATTTGAGGGATATCAACCTCATGTCAGCAGCTGTGGCAAAACTGAGCAAACAGGCACTGAATGAAATCCCTTGTAGAATGTGAATGGTGGCTAGCACCAATGTTCTTTTGTGTCTCATTGGTGAGGTGAATGACCCTTGGCTTTGTATTGGCTCAGAAGTGGCCCAAGTATATAATTTCATGCCAGAGAGAGTATGTGAGGCACAGGGGATAGGCTGTTAAATGTTTCCACTGGCATGATGTTAATCGACGCACCACAGTCTATGATGAAAGCTATTGAGTGATTGTTCACTTTTAATGTGATTTTGGGACAGTGTCCAAATGTGGTTTGTCACTTTATTTGGTGAGCTTTTTTGAACTCTGATCTTCATTACAGGCAGTTGACCCCACATGTGCCTGTTGTTCTTTGGTAGATATCATCAGCACACACCCAACTTCTTCACTGATACTCAATAGTGACGTTGAAAAACCTTTGTATGATGAGCTTGACAACGATTGATCTTTCCTAGTTTCTACTTGTTGTCGCTTATGTTGCTTTTAGGTGTGTGACAAGAATGCTTCTGGAATGTCCTTGCATCCATCTTTTCCTGCCGTCGGGATGCACTTTATTTTTCCTTAGCGTGCCACAAGGTTATAAATTGTTCTATTTCCCACAACCTTTGCAGACTTGTGCTTTGGCTGGTAATTTACCTTCATGGGGACACGAAAATCCACGGATGCATGGCTCAGTTTTCATTGAAAAAGTCGGCCTACGTGAATTCTGTTTATGCAATGCCGATTCATTATGTGCTGTTCCTGCTTCGATGTCAGCAGCTTGTCGCTCTGCCCATTCTTCTGCACGTTCGCAGCCATCAGCACTTTCTCTGAGATGTTCGTCTCTCTTAGCATGTGCCTTCTAAATGAATCTCAAAGGCAGCCATCGATGCCTCTGACTTATTTGGTAAACAAGGGGGACACTATAGGTAGCTATGGTCCATGGGTATCAGTTAAACAAAGAAACAAAAGGTCCTAACCAATTCAAAAATGCAACTTAATACTATATAGACCACAATAGGCTGCTATAAATTTTTCCTTGCCCAGCCGGACAGGGAATTTATTTTAGATTGAATCAAAAGATTTAGAGTCTGAATACATTTAGCAAAAAATCAATTTCTGCAGTAAGGCACAGTCCTGCACCGTACTTAAAAGGTAAACACAGTAAGAGTGAAAAAAGAATAGAATAGGAAGGAAGGATTTCTTCAGGCAAGAAGAGAGAGCGTACTGGGTACTTTTTAAGTCGGTGTTATCAGTGTTTCCCAGAGTAGCACATACAAACAGTAATATACAATGATCAGATGTATGACTACTAGAAAGGGTCGACGTTTCGATCCCGTGCTCTAATTTCAAGGGGATCATCATCAGGACTTTAACAATTAGAATTGCCTGGTTTAAACAATATACATACCTGTTGGGGAGAGAACAGGGACAAAAAGAAAAAACTATGTAATTTTAAGTAGGTTCGAAAGGTAGAAGAGGTCAGCTTGACCTCGTTTTACACACTATTTACAATTTACAGTATCCGGAATTGCAGTGATGAAATGCTGCCAGAGGGCATGGTTTGTGGTTGACGAACAATAGTGCTTTGTGCATTTCCTGTGCTAGGGTTGAGTCACAGGAGTAGTTCTATTAACCTGAGTGTAAAAAAACGTGGTGCTTTGTGCGTGTTTGTGGCGCAAGGTTTGTTTCACAGGAGTCGGTCAATCCTAGTAGTGAAAAGCTAGCATCTCCGTGGTTGTGAGGAGGGGGCCAGCGTGAACAAGTATTTAATACAGTATTGGTTCGTTATTTAGCAGTGGTTTGCAGAATAATGTGCCACAGGAACTTACTTTTTCAATTGGCAAATCCCCAAATAATTAATAAGGGAAATTGCACTCCCAAGGGGCAGCGATATTTGTAAGTTCGGGAAATTCGGCAGTGGGCGCTGCACTGTCATTCAAGGAGCGGTCTAGGCATGCTCTTGTGCGCGGGCTCGTATAGGGCAAGGGGGCGTACATAGACGCGGCTGGAAGAGCTTAAATGTCACAGCTCTTGGTCGGACAGGGCGTGAAATAGCGCAGTGGGCTCTGTGGAAGGAGCAAGGAGTTAGAGGGAATCCTGCTAGTTCAGTGTTTGTCGAGTGTCAATTATAAGGTTTAAAAACATACCCTAGGCTCTATTCGAATGCTCGAGGTTGCGGCATTTCCAATTGGGACAGCCATTTGGTTACCGCGGGCTTGGAAGCCTGGCGGTTGAAGTGCGGTCGGTAATACAATAAGATCCGTTAGGAAGGGAAGGACAGTGCGGGTTAGTAACCGGGCTGATTTGGGAAAGAGATAGCGGCGAACCTGCGGAAATTGCTCTTACCAGGTTATTAGAACGATGTCAGGGTGTGCAGACTACAGCGCGATGCAGATGCAGGTCTCGTGCTGGTCCGGAGCCTAGTGACTACCGGGAGCCATGTTGATTATATTGCGTGCCTCCGTGGTCATTTGATCGTGACCCGGAGCACGTGACGGGGGGGGTGTGTAAGCCCTGTGAGACTTTACACAATTGCGTCAGCCATCTTAGGGTGGTAGAAAAGATACTGCATTATGTAATATTTGTGGAATAACCAGGAATTATGGCGCAAGGGCATAACAGTGAGATACCAGACTGGGTAGTCTTTTGTGTAAAAGGATTTAGAGTGTTTTTAAAAAGAAAATTGGACGAGCCAGCGCACGTGAATGTGTTATACATTAAAACAATTACTGGTAAAGTCAGCCGGCGCAAGTGATTGTGACAAGATTAGAGCTAATGAGGACACATAGTATGTAATTAGCTCTTGGGTGCATGCCTGCCGAGATGCACAAGGAACATTGGTTGCTCGTGAGTGGACCTTGATCAATTGGCCATGAGAAAGGGGGAGGATAGTAGACCAAAGTCTGCTGTTACAATAGTGAGTGTTAAAAAACGGCGTAAGTGACTTATAAAAATAGTGACATGTTACATTATAGCATTACACATTGAGGCTCAAAACCATATCTGTTGGGGACATTCTATGATATGATTTGTGCAGTCCATGGTACCGTAATGATTAAGGGGTACCCCATGTATCCTTGGGTTAAGATTGAAATTGTTCTAAAGACAGTGCTCTGCATTCCAGATGTTATAGAAGAGTTGTCCAGTCCTCACTTCTATTTAGTCCTGTCCGTATGGTGTTGAACTGGATTATTGTCTTCAATGCCTCTCGATTCAGGAGTTGGGCTAAGTTCCTGCCCCTTTGTGACAACTTGACAGCTTTGAGGATTGTCCACTTGATGTCATCCGCGGTGTGGTTTAGTTCAGTGTAATGTTCAACCAATGGGGCATTAGGAGTCCCGCACCTTATGCGACTCCTGTGCTGGCAGATGCGGGTCTTGGCCTTTTGGGTTGTTTGACCCACATACATTTTTGGGCAGGGGCAGAGAATTGCGTAAATAACATTACAAGTGTTACAGTTGGTGAAAGATTTCATTTCAACAGTGATGTCATTGTGACTGAAATTACGAGCCTCAATTGTGTAATCACAAACATTGCAGCAACCCCTTTCACATGGCCTAACATTGGTGGTAACCCCCAGTTAGATTTGATGGTTGATTTTGGGGTTGGCTGGCATTGCTGCTCTAACCAAGTGATCTTTCAGGTTTTTACTTTTTCTGAAGGCAAACAAAGGTCGTTCTAGGTTAATCAGTCCTGCATTAATTGTTGGCTAATGCTTTAAAATGGATTTTCTGATTTTGTTTGAGACAGGGGAAAAGGTGGTAAAACAGGCTATCCTCTCTGTCTTTTCGCAGGTTTTTGGTGTTAGTAAAACGTCGCGTGGGCAGTACCATGCCCTTTTTGACGCAGTCTTGACTAGTCTTCTTGGGTAGCCACGGTTTTTTAGTTTTTTAGTTTGTTTGCAAGCACCCTTGCAAACAAACTAAAAAAAAAACGTGTACCCACGCTGCATCAGCGGTCTGGACTCTCTGGCAAGCTCGGTGGAGCACTTTCCTGTGGGATTGCGTTAGCAATCGTTTCCAGTACCAACCAGGACGCTTGGCTGACGGACGCGGTAAGGGGATATTTATTTCCCTTTTCTTGGGTGACTGGGATTTCTGTGCCAACCCCGCGAAGGATTCCAGGCAGAGAGGTGGCAGCGAGAAGGGGGACTCGAGGGAACACCGACATGTTCATTTGCCTCACCTCCCAACGGACTGCTTGAGCTGTGCCTTTCACGTATTCTCACTTCGGTAATATCACCCGTGAAGCATTTTCCGAAATCCCATGAGGCACAACACTGAAGCTTTGTGGGATGTGTAGTTCCGCCACATAGGGCTACACTGGATGGCCGCATTACACCTTGGGGGCGGAGTATGAGACGTTAAAACACCAGCGTGACAGGATGATTCACCGCAGCACAAGGAGCAGTTGGAGAGGGGCGCTGAGGAAGGCAGATATTGCTGAAATGCATTGGCCCTAAACTTTTGCTCATTAAAGTGCCCCTTTGTCTCTTCCTCTGGGTCACGGCTCTTTTCTTGTGGAGGAGGTGTGTTTTCAGACATTTAATGCGCTAAGCCAGTGCGCATTTACGTGTACCAACACTGCATCAGCGGTCTGGACTCTCTGGAAAGCTCGGTGGAGCACTTTGCTGTGGGATTGCGTTAGCAATCGTGTCCAGTACCAACCAGGACGCTTGGCTGACAGACGCGGTAAGGGGATATTTATATCCCTTTTCTTGGGTGACCGGGATTCCTGTGCCAACCCCCATGAAGGATTCCAGGTGGAGAGGTGGCGGCGAGAAGGGGGACTCGAGGGGGCACCAACATGTTCATTTGCCTCACCTCCCAACGGACTGCTTGAGTTGTGTCTTTCACGGATTCTCACTTCGGTAATATCACCCGTGAAGCATTTTCCGAAATCCCATGAGGCACAACACCGAAGCTTTGTGGGATGTGTAGTTCCACCACATGAGGCTACACTGGATGGCCGCATTACACTTTGGGGGCCCGAGTATGAGATGTTAAAACACCAGCATGACAGGATGATTCACCGCAGCACAAGGAGCAGTTGGAGAGGGGCGCTGAGGAAGGCAGATATTGCTGAAATGCATTCGCCCGAGACTTTTACTCATTAAAGTGCTCTTTTGTCTCTCCCTCTGGGTCACGGCTCTTTTCTTGTGGAGGAGGTGTGTTTTCAGACATTTAATGCGCTAAGCCAGTGCGCATTTATGTGTACACACGCTGCATCAGCGGTCTGGACTCTCTGGCAAGCTCGGTGGAGCACTTTCCTTTGGGATTTCGTTAGCAATCGTGTCCAGTACCAACCAGAACGCTTGGCTGACAGACGCGGTAAGGGGATATTGATATCCCTTTTCTTGGGTGACCAGGATTCCTGTGCCAACCCCCGCGAAGGATTCCAGGCGGAGCGGTGGCAGCGAGAAGGGGGACTCGAGGGGGCATCAATATATTCATTTGCCTCACCTCCCAATGGACTGCTTGAGCTGTGCCTTTCACGGATTCTCACTTCGGTAATATCACCCGGTGAAGCATTTTCCAAAATCCCATGAGGCACAACACTGAAGCTTTGTGGGATGTGTAGTTCCACCACATGGGGCTACACTGGATGGCTGCATTACACCTTGGGGGCGGAGTATGAGACGTTAAAACACCAGCGTGACAGGATGATTCACCGCAGCACAAGGAGCAGTTGGAGAGGGGCGCTGAGGAAGGCAGATATTGCTGAAATGCATTCGCCCGAGACTTTTGCTCATTAAAGTGCTCCTTTGTCTCTCCCTCTGGGTCAAGGCTCTTTTCTTGTGGAAGAGGTGTATTTTCATATATATGTGATCAAGGTACGTTGAGTACCGAAACGCGTAATGGCCGACGGAACAGCAGCTGAATAAACAAGCAATTTTCTGCACCAATTTGGGTCTGTGCTCCACGTTTCTTTCTGTGGGAGAGAGCGCGAGCAACCTGCTCATGGGAGTGGAGTGGCGGGGTTGTGTTGTGATATATATATATATATATCACAACACAAGCTGTCCTGTCACAAAGGGAGCACCTCAGAGTTGGTGCCAGAGTCGAGACCCCCCCGAGTGGGACGGGTTTCCTCAGACATGAGTCCCGTGCTCTCCATGCCACTGGAATCAAGCTATCCAGGCTGATGAGGGCAGAAAGCCCAAAACCAGTCCTTGGATGCTTGTTTCCAGTCCATGGAGGACCTGGCTTGGCAGTTCGGGCTGGACTGTTCCTATGGGGCACAGGGTCAAGATTGATTTGCATATGGCTGGGTTCAAACTGGAATGTCATGGTGAGCAAAAAAACGATGGATATAGGCCCAGATCTCTGTACTGGGGTAAATGTATGACATTGTTCTGCATTCTGTCCATCAACTGTTGTTTTTGCATTTGTCACCCGAGTGGGATGGGTATGCTCAGACGTGAGTCCCATGCTCTCCATGTTACTGGACTCAAGCTATCCTGGCTGATGAGGGCTGAAAGCCCGAAACTGGTCCTTGGATGCTTGTTTCCAGTCCAGAGAGGACCTGGCTTGGCAGTTCGGGCTGGACTGTTCCCATGGGGCACAGGGTCAAGACTGATTTGCATATGGCTGGGTTGAAATTGGAATGGCATGGTATGCAAAAAAACGATGGATTTAGGCCCAGATCTCTGTACTGGGGTGAATGTATGAAATTGTTCTGCATTCTGTCCATCAACTGTTGTCACCCCAATTGGGATGAGTATGCTCAGACATGAGTCCTGTGCTCTCCATTCCACTGGAATTGAGCTATCCAGGCTGATGACGGCTGAAAGCCTGAAACCAGTCCTTGGATGCTTGTTTCCAGTCCAGGGAGGACATGGCTTGGCAGTTCGAGCTAGACTGTTTTAATGGGGCACAGGGTCAAGACTGATTTGCATATGGCTGGGTTCAAACTGGAATGGCATGGTGAGCAAAAAAACTATAGATTTAGGCCCAGATCTTTGTACTGGGAAGAATGTATGAAATTGTTCTGCATTCTGTCCATCAACTGTTGTCACCCCAATTGGGATGAGTATGCTCAGACATGAGTCCTGTCCTCTCCATGCCACTGGAATCAAGCTATCCTGGCTGATGAGGGCTGAAAGCCCGAAACCGGTCCTTGGATGCTTGTTTCCAGTCCAGGGAGGACCTGGCTTGGCAGCTCTGACTGGACTGTTCCCATAGGGCACAGGGTCAAGACTGATTTGCATATGGCTGGGTTCAAACTGGAATGGTAGGGTGAGCAGAAAAAAACGATGGATTTAGGCCCAGATCTCTGTACTGGGGTGAATGTATGACATTGTTCTGCATTCTGTCCATCAACGGTTGTTTTTGCATCTTCTAGCCCAGCACTGACCCTGAAAAGTAATTCTAACCGTACTTACCAGTAACTTGTTTTTCCTTCCATAGGAATCCATTGTGTGGTTTTCACCAGAAAAGTTTCTAACTGTCGATTTTCACAAACTACAAATATTCCTTAAAAATCGCCTGTATGACTTAAACGCATTCTTTCAACTGTTTACAGGAGATGCACCAGTGCTGGATCCAGGATCCACCACTGAGTAAGAAAAAGTAACAATAACACTACTTACCTGCTAAGTGAATTTCCTCCTGCAGGATAACATTAATGATTCTATGTGAAAAAGTGTCAACTTTTAAAATACAATCATATTCCTTAAAAATCACTTCTGTTACCAAAACACTTTTACTCAACTGTTTACAGATGTCACAGGACTGAATCTGGGATCCAGTCGTGTGGTTCGAAAACTAATCCATAAAGTAACTAATTGCATTTAACTAGAAATCCCTATTGAGCTCAATGTTGCATTGTGTTTGAAATGGGTTGCCCATTGCAACAACTGTAACTACAGTACTTAAAAGTCTATTGCCTATGTGCAAAGTATTTAAACTAAAGTAATTCATTCTGAAAAAGTATATTTTGTAATGTAATGTATAATGCAATTATAATGTATTTAAAAAATAAAATATCTAAAAATAAATAGTTAAAAAAATGTAGTAAATCACTATCAAAAAAAGAAATATAACAATTAATACATTTAAAAATGGTCAATTACAAAACCTTTGAAATTCACTGAAAAAAACATAGGTTTCAGATATGTTATAGTTAGAAATTAGCATTTAAAAAACCTATGAAATTCATTGAAAAAAATATAGGTTTCAGACATGTTATACTTAGGAATTAGCATTCAAAAAACCTTGAAAATTCACAAAACAAAACATAGATTTTAGGGGTGGTATAGTTAGCTGGACATTTCACTCGTACAAACCATTGAAATTCCTTAGTTATTGTTAGTTGTACTAACTACAACTCGCGCGCCCGCAATCCACTGCTGATGATGTCACATATTACATCATTCATGACATGGTCAGTATTGAAGAATCATTGATACATTCTAGTTCGCTATATGTAATAAATGTAATACCCTCTAAATTGTACATGATTCTATCGTTATTTAAAAATTCTAGCGATATTAATTATTAACAGCACCTGGTACTTATTATTATCATTATTTATTACTATTCATTGTCCCAAATTTTTTAATATTGCAGTCTTGCTTGCACTATATAAATTAGGATGGACCAACTGTAATAGTGCGCTTGTAACTGAAAATGTCTGGCACTACCCTCTCTTTTTAGAGTAATTATTGTATTGATGTCCATGGCTTTCTATGATCTGCTTTTATTTGGAAATTGATATTGTTTGAGCTTAAGAGATTGTATTGTTTTTATGCCTATGACTCTTTTATGGTTTGTTTTAACCGAAATAAAGATTTTGAATTGAATTGACATGGTCAGTGACATCACTGATGACGTCACTGATGACACCGCAAATTATATCACTGATGACATCCTTGATGACATCATCCAGTGAATGTGTGTTTTTCTGAAAATTAAATATGTTTTATATATGTATATCTTAAGTTCGATGGAAGAATAAATGGGTATATAAGTGTCTAAACGGATCATTTTTTTGTAAAATTGATTGTATAATTGACTGATTAAGTGTATCTTAGTGAATACATGGGTTGGCGAGTAATGTTTAAATATGTAAAAATCTGTATCAGTCTCTCACTTTGTGAATAAATGATTGCATTGGTTGGAGAGTAGCTACATGAGTGTCTATATGGGTTATTAGTGTTTTACAACACTCTGCCACGTAGCTCTGTGGCGCTTATTTGAGGTACCTGGTGGGCTAGTTGGCCCCCAGGGACCATCAGGAATTAAGAGGAATTAATTCTCCAACTTAAAAAGCACCAAACAGCAGTGTCTCAGGGGTGGGCACCCCAGGACACTGTAGGAGCCGGCCCTTGGGGTTGGGGGTCCCCAGAGCCATCACTGGCTCCATGAGGAGGGCTGCATGTCCCACCTCACAACTAATACACAGCCCCGAGGGTGATGATCCCTGGGCCCCAAATTAGAATATTAGTGCCCCAGGGAGGTGGTCGTCCTCGGGGCGTGTGTGGGGGGCTCAAGCCCCAATGACACAGGAGTATTTTTTTTTTAAAAGCCTCGGGTTGGTGGTCCTCAGGGCTTGGGGGGGCCTTAGAGGTCCCCCACAGATTAAAAAAGAAGCCCCGGGGGTGGTGGTCCCTGGGTCTTGGGAGGGCCTAAGAGGCCCTCCACAGATTAAAAAAGAAGCCCTGGGGGTGGCGGCCCCAAGGGCTGCAGGTGGGGGCTGTGTACCCCCTGCAAATATTTTTGAAAAGCCCCGTGAGGTGCGGTCCCTGGGGCAGTGTGGGTCGATTGGGGCCACCACCCTACATTTTTTACCTGCCCCCGGGACCTTGCCCACCCGGGGGATATTCTCCCCCAGTTTGCCTGCCTATTTATGGGCTGGTGGGAGGAGCTGGTCCTCATGCGGCAGCATGAATTGGTGTGCAACAACAATGTAGTAATTTGGTTGCGCTACATTGATAATTTATTTATTGTTGGGAATGGAAGCAGCGAAAGTGCCACTGAATTTATTGAACAATTGAATCATAATGAAGTTAACCTTCATTTCACGGCAGAAACAAGCAGAGAAACAGTGACGTTTCTGGATGTGAGGGTACAAGAGGCAGGAAATGAGCTTAGTACTACCCTTTATCGGAAACCAACATCAGGTAACACACTCCTACACATCTCAAGTGTGCCTACCCCACATCTATTGAGGAGCATCCCATATGGGGACATTTGTAGCAAGGAGGTCGAATGTGAGGTGAAACAAAATGAATGTAGAGACAGGTTTCTGGATAGGGGGTACAGCCCAGAGGTGATTGAGGCAGCTATTGGGAAAACCAAGTCGATAGCTAGAACAGATCGTTTGCAGTACAAGAAGAAACACCAGTGTGAAGGGATAGAGCAGGAACCGATTCGACTAATCCTGGGTTTTTCAAAGTAACAGAAACAAATCAGGGAGATAGTCCGTAAAAATTGGCCCATTATCCAAGGTGATCCAGAAATAGGGGTTCCATGCCTAGGATGCCGTCGATAACCTTTAGAAAAAGCAATAACATGGGCTCTTCTTTGGTAAGAAGCAATTTTGAGTCCAAAGGAAAGGCACCATGGTTAGAGCAAGAAAAAGCTTCTTCAAATGCGCTGTATGTAAAGGGTGCAAGCATGGAGTCAATACGACCAGTCACACCCCGGCATTTGGCTATGAGGCCTGCAAAACCGGGCAACATATAACATGCAAATCCGAATTTGCGGTATACGTGCTTACCTGTAGCTGCAACCTACGGTATCTAGGAAGCACAAAATTGCCTGTGCTTAAGACGGTGTTACAACATATCCGTGCCATATGGAATAAAGATGACAGTTATCCGGTGGCACGGCATTTCCAACAGAGCCATAATAGCGACCCCAAACATTTTAACCCCTTCCATGCTCATGACAGAACGGTTCCGTCATGAGCGTCGGTTGGCCTGTGCTTATGAGGGAACCGTTCCGTCATGGTTCTATTGGTTCTTTAGAACCTTCAGCACCGCAGCGGAATTCGCGCAGCGCTGAAGGGGTTAAGTATTATGCAATAGACACTATTATGCCTCAGCGGAGGGGGAGTGATAGGGAATGCAAACTTAGAAGATTAGAAACATATTATATCCTCAAGTTTGATTCCAAACACCCTAATAGTCTCAATATTAGTGAAGACCTACACACCTTCCTATAAACACTTGTCAAGAATTTGTAAGGTTAACTGAATGCTGCTATTATAATAACATCAAAAATTGAAAGGAGAACATGAAGGTACGGAATAGGTTTTAGGAAAGTGCATTGTGACATTTGTATTGTTCACCAATTGTAAATATGTGTATATATATGAATTTTAGTGTATATGTGTGTAGGGATGGTAGTGATGGTTTATATATTTATTATAGATTAGGGACATGAGTTTTAAAATCATTATATAGAAAGTATGTATATTTTTGATACTTAAAATATTTTATGATGATTTTAGCAAAGGATTGACCCTGGTAATCATAACAATGAATTGTAGGCTAGATTGACTGTCCTTATAGCACTGTGCACTTTATTTCCATATAACACTGTTTTCATGAAGGTATGTCGCCTTGTTGACTAACTGAAACTATCAAAAATGTTATTTAATACTTATTCACTATACGGTTGAGCACTATTATTATTTTTATTAGGCACTAGGATAAGTTGATAGATTCATTCATGGTGGTATGCTTCGGTACTATTGGCATTTAGGCAATGATTAATTCTACAGGCGTACATGGCATTAGTTGAAAAGATCCGTTTATGGAGTACTGTTCATTGAGAAAGAATTTTAAATCTCAAATTACAACGTCAATTTGACTGTATAAAGCAATCAATGTGGAATGTAATTATGAAAATGTACTGAAGCAGCAGTATTTCTACCATGTTAATTCATGGCTGTTTTGCACATGCACTTTATAAAGCGAATGGTGATGCCTTTAGGCTGTCATGTGATCAAGGGAGGGATCTCCCGAAACGCGTTATGGTGGCAATGGCTGAATAAAGAAAGCACGATAATCACCGGGTCCTCGCTCGTTTGTTCTGCAGGCATGGGAGTGAAAGCGAGAAATCAAGGATATATATATATATATATATATATATATATATATATATATATATATATATATATATATATATATATATATATATATATATATATATATATATATATATATATATATATATATATATATATATATATATATATATATATATATATATATATATATATATTACCTACTGGCGGTCGCCAGTAGGTAGTTATAGTTAGGATTTTTTTCAATGTTAAATCTCAAAATTCTATTTGGAATAACTTTGGCGCCGGTTGACGAATCTGCCTCAAAATTTCCTCAAAATGGCCTTGCGGCGTTCCGGTCCTTCCCTGAAAGTTTGGGGGGGATTCGTCAAGCGGGGGCCGAGATAAAAGGGGGGTCCCAAAACACGTTTTCCCCATGTTAATTTCCATAGGGCGGTCGATTTCACTTTTAGCCCGAACGGCTGAATGGATTTCCACCAAACTTGGCAAAATTGTAGGGACTGGTAGCCCGATGTGCCTTTGCTATGTCTCAAGATATGTGCTCCAGTGGATTTTGAGTAATTAAGGTTCAACAAAAAAATATATATATCTATAGCCGCGCTCCGGTACGCGCACCGGTACGCGCACTGGTACGCGCACCGGGCGCGCCACGCGACTTGCGCGCAGAAAGCTGATTGGCTCTGGGGTGTCTGTAAACATTCTAAACAGTCCGGAGCGGCCGCCATCTTGTGTCTCGGTAGGATCGAGACACGAGAGGTGGCCAAAACAAAGAGGGAAATGACCATAAGGGGGCAGAGTAGACCCCCCCTTGACCCCCTAGGTTTGATGTGGGGGCCATAAAAGGGCCCCGCGGGGCAAAAAAAAAAATTTTTTTTCTGATTTTCGCGGGGGAGCACCCGGTACGCACACCGGGGAGCGTACCGGGGAGCGTACCATGGGGAAAAATAATGACAGTTTTAAAAGTAGCTGTTTAAAAAAAAATGTTTTGTTGTTTTTTTATACATACACATACATATATATAAATGCATATGCATATATATATGCATATATGTGTATATGTGTGCGTGTAGAGAGAGGTAGAGAGGTAGAGGTGTAGAGGTAGAGAGGTAGAGAGGTAGCGGTAGAGAGATAGAGATTAGTAGAGAGAGAAGAAGAGAGAGGTAGAGAGGTAGAGAGTAGAGAGTGAGTAATAGAGAGTAGAGAGTGAGTAGTAGAGAGTAGTAGAGAGCAGTAGAGAGAGTAGCAGAGAGTGAGTAGTAGAGAGTAGTAGAGTGAATAGTAGAGTGAGTAGTAGAGAGTAGTAGAGAGTGAGTAGTAGAGAGTGAGTAGTAGAGAGTAGTAGAGAGTAAGTAGTAGAGTGAGTAGTAGAGAGCAGTAGAGAGTAGTAAAGAGTGAGTAGTAGAGAGTGAGTAGTAGAGAGTGAGTAGTAGAGAGTAGTAGAGAATGAGTAGCAGAGAGAATAGTAGTGAGTAGTAGAGAGTGAGTAGTAGAGTGAGTAGTAGAGACTAGTAGAGAGAGAGTAGTAGAGAGTGAGTAGTAGAGAGTAGTAGAGAGTGTGTAGTGGAGAGTGAGTAGTACAGGGAGAGTAGTAAAGAGTGAGTAGTAGAGAGTAGTAGAGAGTGAGAAGTAGAGAGTGAGTAGTAGAGAGTAGTAGTGAGTAGTAAAGAGTGAGTAGTAGAGAGAGAGTAGTAGAGAGTGAGTAGTAGAGAGTAGTAGATAGTGAGTAGTAGGGAGTAGTGAGTAGCGAGTAGTAGGGAGGGAGTAGTAGAGAGAGAGTAGTAGAGAGTAGTAGAGTAGTAGAGAATGAGTAGTAGACAGTGAGTATTTGAGAGTAGTGGAGTAGGAGAGAGTAAGTAGTAGAGAGTAGTGGAGAATATTCCAAAGTTTGGCACAGCACCACTTTCACAATGAGTCCAATCAAATCATATCACTAAGTGTCCTTATTGAAGCGCTGAATCTTGGTGTATGTTCAAATGCTTTTATTTTCCTTAAGTTTATGTACCACAGCCAGCCGAAACGTTTCGTTATGTACAACAGAACTTCTTCAGGGCGTTCTTATTTCCTTCAAGTTATGTCGGTATCCTGTTGTCATATAACTAGATATTTCTTCCAAATGTTAGACGAGACATAAGTATATTCTTATTCAAAGTGACTAGGTATCAATTTTACCCACACAATTCGGGCAGACTTGAGTAACTTATAGCATCCTCAAAGTCAGTCTTTCAAAAATTCCAGAGTATAGGACATAATAATCCAAATCCAAATGTTTTTCAAGAAAAGTCATTTACAATCGTTTGGAATATCGGTGTTTGGGCAGATATGATCCAGGGACCCCCAGTATGCAAGGGGAATTAGTCCCCCCTCTGCAAACGCGCCAGTGGCCTGCATTGCAGAGAGGTGTAACAAGGGTGTGGCCTCATTACACTTCTCGGCAATGCAGCTCCCTCGCGCATACTGGAGGCTCCTGGTGGACTAGTTGACCCCAGGGACCCCCAGTATGGAAGGGGAATTAGTTCCCCCTCTGGAAACGCGGCACTGGGCTGCGTTGCAGAGAGGTGTAACAAGGGGCATAGTCTAATTACACCTCTGCAATGCAGCCCCTGGCGCATACTGGAGGTTCCAGGTGGGCTAATTGGCCCCCAGGGACCCCCAGTATGCAAGGGGAATTAGTTCCCCCTCTTCAAACATGCACGGGGGCTGCGTTGCAGAGAGGTATAAAAAGGGTTGTGGCTTCATTACACCTCTCTGCAATGCAGTCCCCTGGCGCATACTGGAGATTCCTGGTGGGCTTTCAGGTCTTATATAGTTAGGAATTAGCATTAAAAAAACCTTTCATATTCACTGAAAAAACCATAGGTTTCACACCAGTTATAGTTAGGAATTAGCATTTAAAAAACCTTTGAAATTCACTGAAAAAACCATAGGTTTCACACCAGTTATAGTTAGGAATTAGTATTTAAAAAACCAATTAAATTCACTGACAAAACCATAGGTTTCACACGAGTTATAGTTAGCTGGAAATTTTACTGACATAAAACCATTGAAATTCCCACGTTATAGTTAGTTGGACTCACTATAACTTGCGCGCCTGCAATGCACTGCTGATGACGTCACATATTACATCACTCATGACATGGTCAGTGACATCACTCATGACATCACTGATGACACCATCCAGTGAATGTGTGTCTTTCTGAAAAATAAATTTGTTTTATATATGCATTTGTAAAGGTCGATGGAAGAATAAATGTTTAAATAAGTGTGTAGATGGATGTTTTTTTTAAAAGAAATTGGTTGGTTAACTGGCTTATTAAGTGTATCTTAGTGAATACATATATTAGCGAGTATTGTTTAAATATTTATATGTTTGTATCAGTGTTTCTCTTTGTGTATAAGTGGCTGCAGGGGTTGGTGACTGACTCACTGTTTTTATGTGTTTTGAAGACAGCATATGTGCAGGACTGTATGGGTGAAATGAGTGTGTATATGTGTGTGTTAGTGAGTGAATGACTGTCTCACTAGAGTCTTCATTAGTAACAACATATGTTTTAATCTAGTATATGTGAGTATTGATGTATATAAGTGAGTATAGTATATATAGTGAGAAATTGTAGGAGTTCCTGTTTAAATAAGTATGTGTTTCTATAAGTGATTGTTTAAGAGAGTAAGTATGTGTAAGTTTCCTTAGAAGTAAGGTGGTAGTGTGTGTATAAATGTATATGCAAATAAATGGATGTTCAATAGTTTATTTGCATGTGTGAGTATGTGTGTGAGTAACTTTTGGATGACTGCTGATGTGTAACAGGATGTATAGGTGTATCACTACATATGATGAGTGAGTATATATATGAGTGACTATATAGAACTGTTGGTGAATGAGTGGATGTGTATATAGATGGTGGAATTACTGAAATGGTTGTTGTTACTGGTTTGGGTATCTCCATTTTTTTGAAAATGTTTGTTTCTATTTTTGAATATGTGTTTCAAGCGTTACATTACACTGAAATTAGGTCTGTCACTCTGTCACAAGGATGGTGTCATCAGTGATGTCATGAGTGATGTCACTGGCCATGTCATGAGTGATGTAATATGTGACGTCATCAGCAGTGCATTGCAGGCGCGCAAGTTATAGTGAGTCCAACTAACTATAACGTGGGAATTTCAATGGTTTTATGTCAGTAAAATTTCCAGCTAACTATAACTGGTGTGAAACCTATGGTTTTGTCAGTGAATATATATATATATATATATATATATATATATATATATATATATATATATATATATATATATATATATATATATATATATATATATATATATATATATATATATATATATATATATATATATATATATTCACTGAAAAAACCATAGGTTTCACACCAGTTATAGTTAGGAATTAGCATTTAAAAAACCTATTAAATTCACTGACAAAACCAGTTATAGTTAGCTGGAAATTTTACTGACATAAAACCATTGAAATTCCCACGTTATAGTTAGTTGGACTCACTATAACTTGCGCGCCTGCAATGCACTGCTGATGACGTCACATATTACATCACTCATGACATGGTCAGTGACATCACTCATGACATCACTGATGACACCATCCTTGTGACAGAGTGACAGACCTAATTTCAGTGTAATGTAACGCTTGAAACAAATATTCAAAAATAGAAACAAACATTTTCAAAAAAATGGAGATACCCAAACCAGTAACAACAACCAATTCAGTAATTCCACCATCTATATACTCATCCATTCATTCACCAACAGTTCTATATAGTCACTCATATATATACTCACTCATCATATGTAGTGATACACCTATACATCCTGTTACACATCAGCAGTCATCCAAAAGTTACTCACACACATACTCACACATGCACATAAACTATTGAACATCCATTTATTTGCATATACATTTATACACACACTACCACCTTACTTCTAAGGAAACTTACACATACTTACTCTCTTAAACAATCACTTATAGAAACACATACTTATTTAAACAGGAACTCCTACAATCTCTCACTATATATACTATACTCACTTATATACATCAATACTCACATATACTAGATTAAAACATATGTCGTTAGTAATGAAGACACTAGTGAGACAGTCATTCACTCACTAACACACACATATACACACTCGTCCACCCATACAGTCCTGCACATATTCTGTCTTCAAAACACATACAAACAGTGAGTCAGTCACCAACCCCTGCAGCCACTTATACACAAAGAGAAACACTGATACAAACATTTAAATATTTAAACAATACTCGCTAATATATGTATTCACTAAGATACACTTAATAAGCCAGTTAACCAACCAATTTTTTTAAAAAAAAACATCCATTTACACACTTATTTAAACATTTATTCTTCCATCGACCTTTACAAATACATATATAAAACAAATTTATTTTTCAGAAAGACACACATTCACTGGATGGTGTCATCAGTGATGTCATGAGTGATGTCACTGACCATGTCATGAGTGATGTAATATGTGACGTCATCAGCAGTGCATTGCAGGCGCGCAAGTTATAGTGAGTCCAACTAACTATAACGTGGGAATTTCAATGGTTTTATGTCAGTAAAATTTCCAGCTAACTATAACTGGTTTTGTCAGTGAATTTAATAGGTTTTTTAAATGCTAATTCCTAACTATAACTGGTGTGAAACCTATGGTTTTTTCAGTGAATTTCAAAGGTTTTTTAAATGCTAATTCCTAACTATAACTGGTGTGAAACCTTTGGTTTTTTCAGTGAATTTCAAAGGTTTTTTTAATGCTAATTCCTAACTATATAAGACCTGAAAGCCCACCAGGAATCTCCAGTATGCGCCAGGGGACTGCATTGCAGAGAGGTGTAATGAAGCCACAACCCTTTTTACACCTCTCTGCAACGCAGCCCCCGTGCATGTTTGTAGAGGGGGGACTAATTCCCCTTGCATACTGGGGGTCCCTGGATCATATCTGCCCAAACACCGATATTCCGAACGATTGTAAATGACTTTTCTTGAGAAACATTTGGATTTGGATTATCATGTCCTATACTTTGGAATTTTTGAAAGACTGACTTTGAGGATGCTATAAATTACTCAAGTCTGCCCGAATTGTGTGGGTAAAATTGATACCTAGTCACTTTTAATAAGAATATACTTATGTCTCGTCTAACATTTGGAAGAAATATCTAGTTATATGACAACGGGATACCGACATAACTTGAAGGAAATAAGAACGCCCTGAAGAAGTTCTGTTGTACAGAACGAAACGTTTCGGCTGGCTGTGGTACATAAACTTAAGGAAAATAAAAGCATTTGAATATACACCAAGATTCAGCGCTTCAATAAGTACTCTAAGTGATATGATTTGATTGGACTCATTGTGAAAGTGGTGCTGTGCCAAACTTTGGAATATTCTCCACTACTCTCTACTACTTACTCTCTCCTACTCTCTACTACTCACTCTCTACTGCTCTCTACTACTCACTCTACTACTTACTCTCTACTACTCTCTACTACTCACTCTCTACTACTCTCTACTACTCACTCTACTATTCACTCTACTACTCTCTACTACTCACTCTGCTACTCTCTCTACTGCTCTCTACTACTCTCTACTACTCACTCTCTACTCTCTATTACTCACTCTCTACTCTCTACCTCTCTACCTCTCTCTTCTTCTCTCTCTACTAATCTCTACCTCTCTACCGCTACCTCTCTACCTCTACACCTCTACCTCTCTACCTCTCTCTACACGCACACATATAGACATATATGCATATATATATGTGCATATGCATTTATATATATGTATGTGTATGTATAAAAAAAACAACTAAACATTTTTTTTTCTAAACAGCTACTTTTAAAACTGTCATTCTTTTTTCCCATGGTACGCTCCCCGGTACGCGCACCCGTGCGCGTACCGGGCGCTCCCCCCGCGAAAATCAAAAAAAAAAAAATTTTTTTTTTTGCCTTGCGGGGCCCTTTTATGGCCCCCACATCAAACCTAGGGGGTCAGGGGGGGTCTACTCTGCCCCCTTATGTTCATTTCCCTCTTTGTTTTGGCCACCTCTTGTGTCTCGATTTTACCGAGACACAAGATGGCGGCCGCTCCGGACTGTTTAGAATGTTTACAGACACCCGAGAGCCAATCAGCTTTCCTCGCGCAAGTCGCGTGGCGCGCACGGTACGCGCACCCGTGCGCGTACCGGTGCGCTGCTATAGATATATATATTTTTTTGAACCTTAATTACTCAAAATCCACTGGAGCACATATCTTGAGACATAGCAAAGGCACATCGGGCTACCAGTCCCTACAATTTTGCCAAGTTTGGTGGAAATCCATTCAGCCGTTCGGGCTAAAAGTGAAATCGACCGCCCTATGGAAATTAACATGGGGAAAACGCGTTTTGGGACCCCCCTTTTATCTCGGCCCCCGCTTGACGAATCCCCCCCAAACTTTCAGGGAAGGACCGGACCGCCATGAGACCATTTTCCTGAAAATTTCAGGCAGATTCGTCAACCAGCGCCAAAGTTATTCAAAATAGAATGTTGAGATTTAACATTGAAAATTATCCTAACTATAACTACCTACTGGCGACCGCCAGTAGGTAATATATATATATATATATATATATATATATATATATATATATATATATATATATATATATATATATATATTACCTACTGGCGGTCGCCAGTAGGTATATATAGTTAGGATTTTTTCTCTATGGGACTTTTGAAAATTCGATGTCTAATAACTTTGGCGTTTGTGGACGGAATCGGCCGAGAAAAAAGGGGGGTCCCAAAACGCGTTTTTACCATTCATTTTTCAATAGGGCGTTTGGCCTCACTTTTAGCTCGAACGGCTGAATGGATTTGCACGAAACTTGGCAAAATTGTAGGGACTGTTAGCCCGATGTGCCTTTGCTGGGTCTCAATATATGTGCTCCAGTGGATTTTGAGAAATTAATGTTTTAAAAAACAGATATATCTGTGACAGCGTCCCGGGTAGCGCTCCGGTTCGCGTACTTTTCGCGTTACGCAACTTTGCGAAGCGAAGCTGATTGGCTCTCCGGTGTCTGTCAACATTCTAAACAGTCCGGAACGGCCGCCATCTTGTCTCTCGGTAGGATCGAGAGACAAGAGGAGGAGAAAAACGAAGGGGGAATTTAATGAAAGGGGGCAAAGTAGACCCATCTTGACCCCCTAGGAGTGATGTTGGGGTTATTAAAGGGTCCTGTGGGGCAAATAAAAAAAATTTGATTTTTCGCGGTAAAGGCGCTTCCCGGTTCGAGAACCAGGTCGCGAAACGGGAATTCACCATTTTGTGTTTCGTTTAAATTAAATTACAAGATGGAGGAAAAACAATGTGAGAAATGGGTATAAGGGGGTACTGGAGACGTATCCTGACCCCCTATGTTTTCTGAGGGTGGCTGAGGATGCTCATATATGTTGATACATGTCTTCCAGCGGCTGCGCATGAGCGTTTTTTTTTTTTTGCTGCGTGACGTCTGTTAACGTTCGATTCGAAGGAAATCAGGAAGTGTTGACCGCCATTTTGTCACTGTGAGTAAATATATTGTTAAAAATAATTGTTATAAATTAATAAGTATTGATAAACATTGTCTGCGCCATCTTGCCTTTTTTCCAATGCCACACTTTTGTCGTGCACGGCAGCCATTTTAGATGCCTTGACCAGACCCACTCTCTGCACGCCGCCGAACCTCAGCATGGCTCCCCACCCTCGCAAGCATCTCCCCCACGCACTGGTCACCCCCGCTCTCTCTCATGCATGGGCCATAAACCTCCCCCCATCTGCGCTGCTCTTCCCTGAGAATCACACCCTGTGCCCGCCCGACACCTCCCTTTTACCCTATTTACTACCGCACCGTCTGACACTCCTCTTCCTCTGTGTCTGATTGTCCAGGCCGGTCCCAGGCTATCACCTAGCCCTGCGGATGTAGTTTATGGCCCCAACTGTAAAGAATCACCCCTCTTCAAAGGAGTTACAGTACATCAAGGCCCCCACCCCATGAGATCCATCACACCACACGCGTTCCTACTATCTGATAACGATCCTGTATTGTGATTGGGGAGGGGATTCTCACTGTAAGGGTGTGTGGGACCGAGCCTGAAGCGGAAGATTCCAGGGATGCCTTTTTGTTCATCAAAGTCTTCACAATTATGTGTCACATTAAAAATATATAGCACTCCAACAAAGTAGTAGGATTATAACACTTTAATAACTTATAAATATATAGAACGCTCCAACAAAGTAAACACGTTAAAAAAAAAATTTTAAACAACTATTTACATGGCAGCCTGCTGCAACATCCATCTCAAAGCAACAATGGGCTGCTTTGGTTTGTCTTTTAGTCGGCAAAATCCGTCGGCCTGTGAGGTGGCATCAGTAGCAGTCCGTTGTGCGAATAGGCCGAAGGCAGCACAACGCGCCGAGATCCGGACGGCACCCAGGTGGTGTCCAGTAAGTTGCCGCACTGGTCTGGCCATCCTAAAATGCTGCGCCGAAAAACGGCGTGGGGCGCCCCGGGGGGGGGGGGGCGGCACGAACGGGCCTCCCCCGCCTCCCCAGGTGGAGGCTTCTCTGCTGCAGTGGGGCGCCCTTTAGCGTTTCAGTCGCCATTCAGCTGTTTAGCGCCCGCTTTTGCAGCACTGTGCCTCATCCGCCCACTCTTGCGGTGCAGCGATAGGCGGCTGCCACAGGACTCTTAAAATGGCGGCCGGCTCTTCGGATTTGGGCCTGGTCCACTAAAATGGCCCTGGACACATTTGAACCTGGACATTTGCCTGCTAGGGCTTGGGCCCCATTCTCGAAAGCGTCCCCTCAGCCTTGAAGATTCTACAAAAGTCATCCAGGTCCCCGACTCCCGCAGGCTACCGGTGGGGAGCGGCTGCCATGATTGCTTGCATAATGGCCACGACGGAGCTACGAGATGGTGGTGCTCTCATGCTGATGCCAGCTTCAGTCTGAAACATCCATAAACACTGTAGACTACCAATTTGATGACTTCCGGTGGAGCCCCAACGTGACCCGGTAGGGAAGAACTTACCCTCCCCTCTTTTGATTGATGGTTCTTGTTGCCTGTAACTGTATGGGTTATTGATTGGTTGTCCAAGTATTTGTATGGGAAACTGAGTGTGTGTGTATGGGTGGCTAGGAGGTGTGTGACTCTGTACATAGATGTGTGAGTAGTTGATTCACTATATGTATAGATTCAAAACTGCATGTGGAAACAGCTGTATGGGCGGTTGACTGTGCATGAGTGTATTAGTGAGTGAATGGATATCTCAGTGCTACATGTCATATTAAGTACATATGTAAAACACAATACATGTGAGAGTTGACATCTATAAATAACTGTGCATAAGAGCTAGTGAATGTGTGAGTGGCTGTATGGATCATTGTGAACATGTATCAGAGATTGTATAAGAGAGTAAAGTAAATATGTGTTAGTATATGTTTGAATAAGTAAGGTGTGTATAACTGTATAGTTGAGAAAATGGAGGTGTGATTGATTTTTGGCATAACTGACTAGGTGTGTGAGTAACTCCATGGATGAGTGACTGTCTGTTTACACTGATTGTATCTAAGGTTATATTAGAGTCTGAAGAGGTTCATGGTATTATCCCATGAATGATATCATCAGTGATGTGATCAGTCATGTCAAATGAGATGTTATCAGTGATGTCATCAGTGATGTCATTTGAGATGTCATCAGTGATGTCATCAGTGATGTCACTAACCATGTCATGAATGATGTAATATGTGACATCATCAGCAGTGGATTGCGGGTGCGCGATATATAGTTAGCGCTTATAACTATATATGGAATTTCAATGGTTTTGTGTGAGTAAAATAAGGTTTTGTAAATGCAAATCCCTAACTATATATGGCCTAAAACCAATGGTTTTTTCATTGAATTTTCAAGGTTTTGTAAATGCAAATTCCTAACTATATATGGAGTATAACCTATGGTTTTTTCTGTGAATTTCAATGTTTTTTTAATAGCAAACATCAAAAGCTGTCAAATGTCAAGTACGTGATAGGTAAAAACGTTTTCGTGTTTATGCACGCTGATGTGCTTTGAACGCTGCCCCCCCCCTCCCCTCTTTTCTCTTAGTAGTACTCTCTCCTTGCAGATAGTGAAGGGTAGTTAACGCAGACCTTTACCCCTGTTGTAATCCGTTGTACCTGCTTGTCTCTCCATTTGATTGATTATTATCCAAGCATTTACTGTTTTACAATTGGTTCTCTTTGGATCATTCTCTATTTACAAACAAGCACAAAGTCGCAATACTCTGTTTAGTCTTTGCAGATAGTGAAAAATCGTGCAAAAAAAATAAAAGTAATCGAGCAAAATCAGTAGACCACTAATTCGATCTCTTTTTAACCTCGGTAAAATACAAACATTAGGAATAACCCTTCATGAGAAATACGAAAATAGTGAAATGAATTGAGCTCCACACCATGAGGGCTGCAAAACAGCTCGACTCCGCCACCCACACCGCCCAAAATAACGGCAAACCCTATGCAAATATTATAAATATACACAACACACCACCAAAGAAACAGAATAAAACATTTTATTAAATAACTATTTACATAACTATTTTATACTTTTTATTGCCCGATCCGGCTAGCTCAATCGATCGAGCATGAAAGTCATGCACTGATAACAAGCGTTGAGAGTTTGTAGAATGATGGCTTCAGATTTTCCACATACAGTGTAGTGGCGCGAACTGGCAGGGGGCGTTTGGATTCTACCCCTTCTCCAAATAAGATTTTCATACGTGAATGTTCGTTCATGCTTTTTGTCCCTGAGTTGCTTCCATGTCACTGCCTTACATAAATGGCATAAGTCCTGGTTATTGAGTGCCATACTTCAGAGTTCTAAGCAGTTCTTGTAACACTGTTTAAACCTTATTTGCACCTGCTGCAGCTTCACTATTCAAAGTAGTGGGGTCCATTTGTGGACCTGACTGCATTGGAAAACAATGTGATACGGTGCCTCCCTAAACCGCTTGACGGAGGGTCCCGAGGAGCGGTGAGATGGCGCGGACTGAGAGGGGGCGCTTGGCTCCTGCCCCCTCCCCAAGTCGTGTTGCCCTGGTGAGGCCTGAGATCGCCCCCGGCATAGGTGGCCGGCTCCCGGGGTCCGGCGGAATTTTTTCCCTTTTGAAGAATCTTTCATTATGGACCTTGTCCCACAATCCGTTTCACCTGAAGACACGCTGTCGTAGGGCGCCCCTTTACCGTTTTAGTTGCCATTCCGCCCGCTTTTGGTACTCTGTGCCTCTTCCGCCATTCAGCTGTTTACCGCTCGCTCTTGCGACTACAACGTCTCGCTCACCATGTAGTTGAGTTGCTCCCGCTCTTAAGATTTGACCGAACTTTTTGGACTGCTGAAAGCGGTGGAATTCCGACCGCTGGTTGGTGGAGACATTTTGACTATATTCTGCACCTGCATTGTCGCGTAATGCGTCATATGACGCGACGCGTTAGCGCACCCGGATGTGCTCCGGTGCGCAAGGCGCAGCTTCCCGGAAACGATCCAGAGCGCGCCGCGCAGCGCGTAACGTAAGCATAACAGGTCATGTGACTTGTTAATAAAACTTTTCATTGGTTCATTTTACTTTTCTTTTCCTAATTATGTAAGACTAGGTCATGTGACCTAAAAATAACACTTTTCATTGGATTAAAACTTTTTTTTTCCCAAACGATGAAAGCCCCACCTTGTTTCTGGATGTTTCAGACTGAAGCTGGCGTCACCATGAGAGCACCACCATCTCGTAGCTCCGTCGTGGCCATTCCGCAAGCAATCATGGCAGCCGCTCCCCACCGGAAGCCTGCGGGAGTCGAGGGCGCCCAAGACTTTTGTACAATCTTCAAGGCTGAGGGGACGCTTTCGAGAATGGAACCCAAGCCCTGGCAGACAAGCGTCCGAGTTCCAAGGTGTCCCAGGGCCATTTTACTGGACCAGGCCCAAATCCGAAGAGCCGGCCGCCATTTTAAGAGTCCTGTGGAAGCCGCCTACCGCTGCACCGCAAGAGTGGGAGCAACTCAACTACATGGTGAGCGAGACGCTGTAGCCGTAAGAGCGGGCGGTAAACAGCTGAATGGCGGATGAGGCACAGTGTAGCAAAAGCGGGCGGAATGGCGACTGAAACGATAAAGGGGCGCCCCACTACAGCAGACAAGCCTCCGCCATGTGCTTCAAAACTGCATATGTATCTCGTGATATCAAAGTTGGGCAACCAGTACAGAACAAGCAGTTACGAGTCCCATTTACACCGGCGCCATTTTGGGCGCGGCCGGGCAGGTCCAGGATCTACTGAAACATAAAAAATGAGGCTGACGTCTCTGAAGCAGTTCACGAACAGCAGGACATAGCAAATAAACATGAACTCTCTAAAGCTGTTAACTCACTGCAGAACAAAACAAGTGAACCTGAAACCTCTGGAATAATTGTCGCTCAAAAGAACAACACACAAAACTCTGTAGAGCCTGAAGAAAAAAAAACAGAAGGGCACTGTAGTTTCAGACACACTTAACACTAATGATGAAACAAAGATATCGTCTGTTTATAAAGCAGTTATCATCTTGACAGAATTGACAAAGAAGTGTACAGACACCAATGCATCAGCATTCTCGGAGATAACATCTTAAGGAACAAAGAAACACCTGTTCACTCTTGACACCCCAGGTGCTGTGTATATTGCACTATAGTGCTGCATCGACAAAACGGGCAACCCTATTGATGTGGATTTTTCATTATTGATTATTGTAAAGAAATGGCGACTCCCCCCTTTAGCAGATTAGCTAAATGTTTGCGTAATTTAGGCATAAAAGTTATATTATTGTTGTTGTTGTTGTTATCGTTATAGTTCTGGTTAATTTCAAAAAATGGTTAAATATATTTACAGTTTTTGTTGCGTTCGTTATATTTAAATATTAATAAAGTTTTAAAATGTAACTGTCTTGGAGTACTATATTTTTTTTAAAAATCGGGTGAATGGGGCCTTGAATCGGGTTATTGTCATGTGTGGGCTTTGCAAGTGTACTGCTACAAGATCGGACATTTCAAACTCAAATGCACGTTCTTTTTCTTACCTTTCCGAAGCATGGAGCGCAATAGCAGGCAGAGAAAGGGTGATGCACGTGTTGAACACTGCCTGGCCTGCAAATTGCTGCCAGTGCCCCCCCGCCCGCTCCTGAAAGAGGACACACACACACCGCCGCCCCGAGTACTTCACAAATCTTTAAAAGACCATGCGCTTGTTCAATGGGAAGTGGATAACATGGCTAAGAGCATTTGCTGACTAATGCATGAATATCGCTGACTTTTCAGCGATATTCATGCATTGCGGCCGTTTTTTATCGCATTTGCGATAAACCTTGCTAATAGCAAGGTTTATGTGCGATAAAATTCGCCGAAGTGCGGCGATAATTATTGTCTCTAAACAAGTTAGAGACAAAAATTACCGCTAGTTGTTGGAAATATGCCCCCGGGTTTTTCCTTGCAGGAATCGGGAAACGAAAGACTAGCACTGAAATCAGTAGTCTCACACCTGAATCGGGAGGGTTGGCATGTCTGGATACTCTACAGCTGGAGCCATACACTACATCCGCAGGGCTAGGTGATAGCCTAGGTCCGGCCGGGACAATCGGACACAGAGGAAGAGAAGTGTCAGAGGGTGCGGTAGTGAATAGGGTGAAAGGGAGGTGTCGAACGGGCACAGGGTGTGATTCTCAGAGAAGAGCAGCGCAGATGGGGGAAGTATATGGCCCATGCATGAGAGAGAGAGCGGGGGTGACCATTGCGTGGGGGAGATGCGTGCGAGGGTGGGGAGCCATGCTGAGAATCGACGGCGTGCAGAGAGTGGCCCTGGTCAAGGCATCTAAAATGGCTGCTGTGCACGACAAAATTGTGGCATTGGACAAAAACGCAAGATGGCGCAGACAATGTTTATCAATAAGGATTCATTTATAACAAAATATTTACTCGCAGTGACAAAATGGTGTTCAACACTTCCTGATTTCCATCGAATCGAACGTTAACAAACGTCACGCAGCAAAAAAAAAAAAAGCTCACGCACAGAGCGGTTTTTAGCCATGTTATCCAATGGAAGGTGGATAACATGGCTAAGAGCATTTGCTGGATAATGCATGAATATCGCTGACTTTTCAGCGATATTCATGCATTGTGGCCGATGTGCGGCGATAATTTTTGTCTCTAAACAATTAAAACGAAGCACAAAATGGCGAATTCCCGTTTCGCTACCAGTTTGCGGCCCAGTTCGCGGCCCGTGAAGCGCTTCTACCGTGAAAAATAATTTTTTTTTTATTTTCCCCACGGGACCCTTTAATAACCCCAACAACATTCCTAGGGGTCAAGAGGGGTATACCTTGCCCCCTTTCAATAAATTCCCCCTTCGTTTTTCACCTCTTCTTCTCTCTCGATCCTACCGAGAGATAAGATGGCGGCCGCTCCGGACTATTTAGAATGTTGACAGACACCGGAGAGCCAATCAGCTTTCTGTTATCCAATGGAAGGTGGATAACATGGCTAAGAGCATTTGCTGGATAATGCATGAATATCGCTGACTTTTCAGCGATATTCATGCATTGTGGCCGATGTGCGGCGATAATTTTTGTCTCTAAACAATTAAAACGAAGCACAAAATGGCGAATTCCCGTTTCGCTACCAGTTTGCGGCCCAGTTCGCGGCCCGTGAAGCGCTTCTACCGTGAAAAATATATATTTTTTTATTTTCCCCACGGGACCGTTTAATAACCCCAACAACATTCCTAGGGGGTCAAGAGGGGTATACCTTGCCCCCTTTCAATAAATTCCCCCTTCGTTTTTCACCTCTTCTTCTCTCTCGATCCTACCGAGAGATAAGATGGCGGCCGCTCAGGACTATTTAGAATGTTGACAGACACCGGAGAGCCAATCAGCTTTCTGTTATCCAATGGAAGGTGGATAACATGGCTAAGAGCATTTGCTGGATAATGCATGAATATCGCTGACTTTTCAACGATATTCATGCATTGTGGCCGATGTGCGGCGATAATTTTTGTCTCTAAACAATTAAAACGAAGTACAAAATGGCGAATTCCCGTTTCGCTACCAGTTTGCGGCCCAGTTCGCGGCCCGGGAAACGCTTCTACCGTGAAAAATCTTTTTTTTTTTATTTTCCCCACGGGACCCTTTAATAACCCCAACAACAATCCTAGGGGGTCAAGAGGGGTATACCTTGCACCCTTTCAATAAATTCCCCCTTCGTTTTTCACCTCTTCTCTCTCGATCCTACCGAGAGATAAGATGGCGGCCGCTCCGGACTGTTTAGAATGTTGACAGACACCGGAGAGCCAATCAGCTTTCTGCGCGCAAAGTTCCGTTTCGCGAAAAGTAAGCGGACCGGATCGCTGCCCAGAGCGCTGTTACAGATATATATCTTGGTTTGAACGTTAATTTCTCAAAAACTACTGGAGCACATATATTGAGACCTAGCAAAGGCACATCGGGCTAACAGTCCCTACAATTTTGCCAAGTTTCGTGCAAATCCATTCAGCCGTTCGAGCTAAAAGTGAGTCCAACCGCCCTATGGAAAAATGAATGGGAAAAACGCGTTTTGGGACCCCCCTTTTTTCTCAGCCCCCCCTTGACGAAACTCTACCAAATTTTCAGGGGCTGCTCAGAAACAAAATGTGCCATTTTCCTGAAAATTTCAGCCGATTCCGTCCTCAAACGCAAAAGTTATTAGACATAGAATTTTCAGAAATCCCATAGGGAATTAATCCTAACTATATATACCTACTGGCTATTGCCAGTAGGTAATATATATATATATATATATATATATATATATATATATATATATATATATATATATTACCTACTGGCGGTCGCCAGTAGGTATATATAGTTAGGATTTTTTCTCTATGGGACTTTTGAAAATTCGATGTCTAATAACTTTGGCGTTTGTGGACGGAATCGGCCGAGAAAAAAGGGGGGTCCCAAAACGCGTTTTTCCCATTCATTTTTCAATAGGGCGTTTGGCCTCACTTTTAGCTCGAACGGCTGAATGGATTTGCACGAAACTTGGCAAAATTGTAGGGACTGTTAGCCCGATGTGCCTTTGCTGGGTCTCAATATATGTGCTCCAGTGGATTTTGAGAAATTAATGTTTTAAAAAACAGATATATCTGTGACAGCGTCCCGGGTAGCGCTCCGGTTCGCGTACTTTTCGCGTTACGGAACTTTGCGAAGCGAAGCTGATTGGCTCTCCGTTGTCTGTCAACATTCTAAACAGTCCGGAACGGCCGCCATCTTGTCTCTCGGTAGGATCGAGAGACAAGAGGAGGAGAAAAACGAAGGGGGAATTTAATGAAAGGGGGCAAGGTAGACCCATCTTGACCCCCTAGGAGTGATGTTGGGGTTATTAAAGGGTCCTGTGGGGCAAATAAAAAAAATGTGATTTTTCGCGGTAGAAGCGCTTCCCGGTTCGAGAACCAGGTCGCGAAACGGGAATTCACCATTTTGTGTTTCGTTTTAATTAAATTACAAGATGGAGGAAAAACAATGTGAGAAATGGGTATAAGGGGGTACTGGAGACGTATCCTGACCCCCTATGTTTTCTGAGGGTGGCTGAGGATGCTCATATATGTTGATACATGTCTTCCAGCGGCTGCGCGTGAGCGTTTTTTTTTTTTGCTGCGTGACGTCTGTTAACGTTCGATTCGAAGGAAATCAGGAAGTGTTGACCGCCATTTTGTCACTGCGAGTAAATATATTGTTAAAAATAATTGTTATAAATTAATCCGTATTGATAAACATTGTCTGCGCCATCTTGCCTTTTTTCCAATGCCACACTTTTGTCGTGCACGGCAGCCATTTTAGATGCCTTGACCAGACCCACTCTCTGCACGCCGCCGAACCTCAGCATGGCTCCCCACCCTCGCAAGCATCTCCCCCACGCACTGGTCACCCCCGCTCTCTCTCATGCATGGGCCATAAACCTCCCCCCATCTGCGCTGCTCTTCCCTGAGAATCACACCCTGTGCCCGCCCGACACCTCCCTTTCACCCTATTTACTACCGCACCGTCTGACACTCCTCTTCCTCTGTGTCTGATTGTCCAGGCCGGTCCCAGGCTATCACCTAGCCCTGCGGATGTAGTTTATGGCCCCAACTGTAAAGAATCACCCCTCTTCAAAGGAGTTACAGTAGATCAAGGCCCCCATCCCATGAGATCCATCACACCACACGCGCTCCTACTATCTGATAACGATCCTGTATTGTGATTGGAGAGGGGATTCTCACTGTAAGGGTGTGTGGGACCGAGCCTGAAGCGGAAGATTCCAGGGATGCCTTTTTGTTCATAAAAGTCTTCACAATTATGTGTCACATTAAAAATATATAGCACTCCAACAAAGTAGTAGTATTATAACACTTGATTAACTTATAAATATATACAACGCTCCAACAAAGTAAACACGTTAAAAAAAAAATTTTAAACAACTATTTACATGGCAGCCTGCTGCAACATCCATCTCAAAGCAACAATGGGCTGCTTTGGTTTGTCTTTTAGTCGGCAAAATCCGTCGGCCTGTGAGGTGGCATCAGTAGCAGTCCGTTGTGCGAATAGGCCGAAGGCAGCACAACGCGCCGAGATCCGGACGGCACCCAGGTGGTGTCCAGTAAGTTGCCGCACTGGTCTGGCCATCCTACAATGCTGCGCCGAAAAACGGCGTGGGGCGCCCCGGGGGGGGGAGGCGGCACGAACGGGCCTCCCCCGCCTCCCCAGGTGGAGGCTTCTCTGCTGCAGTGGGGCGCCCTTTAGCGTTTCAGTCGCCATTCAGCTGTTTAGCGCCCGCTTTTGCGGCACTGTGCCTCATCCGCCCACTCTTGCGTTGCAGCGATAGGCGGCTGCCACAGGACTCTTAAAATGGCGGCCGGCTCTTCGGATTTGGGCCTGGTCCACTAAAATGGCCCTGGACACATTTGAACTCGGACATTTGTCTGCTAGGGCTTGGGCCCCATTCTCGAAAGCGTCCCCTCAGCCTTGAAGATTCTACAAAAGTCATCCAGGTCCCCGACTCCCGCAGGCTACCGGTGGGGAGTGGCTGCCATGATTGCTTGCATAATGGCCACGACGGAGCTACGAGATGGTGGTGCTCTCATGCTGACGCCAGCTTCAGTCTGAAACATCCAGAAACACTGTAGACTACCAATTTGATGACTTCCGGTGGAGCCCCAACGTGACCCGGTAGGGAAGAACTTACCCTCCCCTCTTTTGACTGATGGTTCTTGTTGCCTGTCCCCTCTGTTGTCATCTAACGGAACATTTTTGGATTGCCGAGTGAGAAAAAAAAATGTGCGGCTTTCATCATTTGGGAAAAAAAAATGTTTCAATCCAATGAAAAGTGTTATTTTTAGGTCATATGATCAAGCCTTCCATCATTAGGAAACCAAAAGTAAAATGAACCAATGAAAAGTTTTATAAACAAGTCACATGACCTGTTATGCGGCTTTGGGCTATAAAAAGCCTACAAAATCCGTTGGCCTGTGAGGCGGCATCAGTAGCGGACCGATGTGCGAATAGGCCGAAGGCAGCACAACGCGTCGAGATCCGGATGGCACTGAGGTGGTGTCCAGCAAGTTGCCACACTGGTGTGGCCATCCTACAATGCTGCGCCGAAAGCCAGCGTGGGGTGCCCGGGGGGAGGGGGGGAAGCGGCGCGAACGGGCCTCTCCCGCCTCCCCAGGTGGAGGCACCTCATCTGCAGTGGGGCGCCCCTTAGCATTTCACTCGCCGACCAGCTGAGTTGCGCCCGCACTTGCTGCTACAGTAGGCCGAAGGCAGCACAACGCGCCGAGATCCGGATGGCACCGAGGTGGTGTCCAGCAAGTTGCCGCACTGGTGTGGCCATCCTACATTGCTGCGCCGAAAGACGGCGTGGGGTGCCCGGGGGGGGAGGCGGCGCAAACGGGCCTCTCCCGCCTCCCCAGGTGGAGGCACCTCATCTGCAGTGGGGCGCCTCTTAGCGTTTCATTCGCCGTCCAGCTGTGTTCCGCCCGCTCTTGCGGCACAGTGCCTCACCCGCCATCCAGCTGAGTTGCACCCGCTCTTGCGGTACAGCAATAGGCGGCTGCAACAGGACTCTCAAAATGGCGGCCGGCTCTTTGGATTTGGGCCTGGTCCACTAAAATGGCCCTGGGACACCTTGGAACTCGGACGCTTGCCTGCTAGGGCATGGGCCCCATTCCAGAAAGCGTCCCCTCTTTTGACTGATTGTTCTTGTTGCCTATCTCTTCTGTTGTCATTTAACGGAACCTTTTTGGACTGCCGAAAGGTGTTCTGGCCCGACCGCTGGTTGGTGGAGACATTTTGACTATATCCTGGACCTGCCCGGCCTCGCCCAAAATGGCGCCGGTATAAATGGGACTCGTAACTCCTTGTTGTGTACTGGTTGCCCAACCTTGATATCACGAGATACGTATGCAGTTTTGAAGCACATGGCGGGCGGGGACGAGTACTGATTGAACATTTGGATTCCTATTGATATTAAGTTCTGATGTGTTATTGATTACTGTACTATTGAAAGTTCGAATTAACGTCACCCATGGTACTTGCCCGCAAATGTATATCTAGATAATTTTATTGTAACTGGCCCTGACGTACTTTAATTATAAAATGTACGTCCACCGATTCCGCAACTGTTAGACACCTTAGTTCTTGCAACCTAATGGCCCGCCCGTTACGTTCTTCTACAGTGTAAATGTCCCCTCATCATATACGATTCCAGTTTGCTCCGTGGCCGGCCCACGTGGTTATAGGCCCGTATTTGTATACTGACATTTTCACAATAAAGGTTTTTAAAACAAAACATGGTAGTAGTACCTAGATTGGTAAAGTTTTGAATAATAGCCACTGTTTTCGAATCAGTAAAAGGCAAGTGAAATAAAGCAGCCCGATTACATGACGGTTAAAAGGTATAATACGCAGGAATGCAGTAAAGATAAATGGTCAAGGGCTGTTGTGTTTTCCACTCCTGCAACATAAAGTGATCGATAAGAATCCGATATTCATGCCTATCGGCGACTAAGACAGCAGGCCGAGCCTCTTTTGTTCAACGGCTCCCTCATGGGACGAAGAAACGCCCTTTTTCTCGAAATAGGAATATTTTACTTGCAGGACAGTTGTAAATTTCCCGGGAAAATACATTAGCCTGGAACATTGTTAGTGATAAACTGTAAATGCATCTGGGTCCTTTGATTTACAAGTCAGAGTGAGAAAAAAAAGGTGGGGCTTTCATCATTTGGGAAAAAAAAATGTTCGAAAGCAATGAAAAGTGTTATTTTTAGGTCAAATGACCAAGCCTTCCATCATTAGAAAAACAAAAGTAAAATGAACCAATGAAAAGTTTTATTAACAAGTCACATGACCTGTTATGCTTACGTTACGCGCTGCGCGCCGCGCCCTGGATCGCTTCCGGGAAGCTGCGCCTCGCGCACCGGAGCACTTCCGGGTGCGCTAACGCGGCGCGTCATATGACGCATTACGCGACAACGCAGGTCCAGAATATAGTCAAAATGTCTCCACCAACCAGCGGTCGGAACACAACCCCTTTCAGCAGTCCAAAAAGTTCTGTTAAATGACAACAGAAGGGACAGGCAACAAGAACCATCAGTCAAAGAGGGGAGGGCAAGTTCTTCTCTACCGGGTCACGTTGGGGCTCCATCGGAAGTGATCGAATTGGTAGTCTACAGTGTTTCTGGATGTTTCAGACTGACGCTGGCATCAGCATGAGGGCACCACCATCTCGTGGCTACGTCATGGCCATTCCGCGAGCAATCATAGCAGTCGCTCCCCACCGGAAGTCTACGGGAGTCGGGGGTCCCGGTGACTGTTGTAGAATCTTCAAGGCTGAGGGGACTCTTTTGGGAATGTGGCCCATGCCCTAGCAGTCAAGCGTCCGAGTTCCACGGTTGCCCAGAGCCATCTTTAAAACACGAAAATGTTTTTACCTACCACGTACTTGACATTTTAAAGCTTTTGATATTTGCTATTAAAAAAACCATTGAAATTCACTGAAAAAACCATGGGTTATAGACCATATATCGTTAGGAATTAGCATTTACAAAACCTTGAAAATTCACTGAAAAAACCATGGGTTATAGACCACATATAGTTAGGAATTAGCATTTACAAAACCTTATTTTACTCACACAAGACCATTGAAATTCGCACATATAGTTAGTTGCACTAACTTTATATCGCGCACCCGCAATCCACTGCTGATGATGTCACATATTACATCATTCATGACATGGTCAGTGACATCACTGATGACATCACTGATGACATCTCAAATGACATTACTGATGACATCACTGATGACATCTCAAATGACATCACTGATGACATCTCAAATGACATCACTGATGACATTACTGATGATATCTCATTTGACATTACTGATCACATCACTGATGATATCATTTATGTGATAATACAATGAACCTCTTCAGACTCTAATATAACCTTAGATACAATCAGTGTAAACAGACACTCACAGACTGTCACTCATCCATGGAGTTACTCACACACCTAGTCAGTCATGCAAAGAATCAATCACACCTCCATTTCCTCAACTATACAGTTATACACACCTTACTTATTCAAACATATACTAACACATATTTACTCTCTTATACAATCACTGATACATGTTCACAATGATCCATGCAGCCACTCACACATTCACTGGCTCTTATGCACAGTTATTTATATATGTCAACTCTCACATGTACTGTGTTTTACATATGTACTTACTTTGACATGTAGCACTGAGAAATCCATTCACTCACCAATACACTCATGCACACAGTCAACCGCCCATACAGCTGTTTCCACATACACTTTTGAACCCATACATCTAGTGAATCAACTGCTCACACATCTATGCACAGAGTCATACACCTCCCAGCCACCCACACACACACTCAGTCTCCCATACAAATACTTGGGCAACCAATCAATAACCCAAATAGTTCCTTATATAGCTACTGATCAATACAAGCAGCAGTTTACAGAACAACAGACATAATGATGCACAAATTAAGACAGTTTAGTCACTAATCCATGCACTCAGTGAGACACATTTAATCACTCACTCATACAGTCAGTCACGCACCTACTGAATCCTTCATCCAGACACTTATACATCCACTCATTCTTCAATATGTAAGACATATTTTAACTTTACAGAAACATACAGTCACTGGATGTTGTCATCAGTGATGTCATCAGTGATGTCATTTGAGATGTCATCAGTGATGTCATCAGTGATGTCACTGAACATGTCATGAATGATGTAATATGTGACATGATCTGCAGTGGATTGCGTGTGCAAGATATATAGTTAGTGCAACTAACTATATATGCGAATTTCAATGGTTTTGTGTGAGTTAAATAAGGTTTTGTAAATGCTAATTCCTAACTATATATGGTCTATAACCCATGGTTTTTTCAGTGAATATATATATATATATATATTTCCAAAACAAGGTTGCCCCCATGAAGATGCCTCACAAGAAGGGTTGCAGCACAAATAATCCCAGGCAGCAAGCACTCCACCAGAAAGCCAGCCTCCCAATAGCCATACGCGTTTAGAGCAGTCTCCGTGCTCTTGTTCACTGGCAAACTGACACACAGGCAGGCTGAGTTAGAACAGTTAATTTATTTCGTAATAAGTCCCGCCCACATGGCGGCAGGCATTGTGGTACTGGTAGTCCAAAAATACAAGCCTATGACTCCAATGTTCTTTTATCCAAGTGGATACCAAGCCTTGGTCAGTATAAATGTATACCTTGTTCGGTGAGAGCGCTGCCTTCCATGATGAAAAACTTGCCAATGTCTAACTGGGACTGAGGCTCCCTCCTTTCCAATGTGCGCCAGTTGTTCGCGGCACTCAGGATCCGCCCCAGTCGGGCAGCGGGGCATCTTCGCGACTGGGCCGGCCGCTATTGTATTTCCAAAACAAGGTTGCCCCCATGAAGATGCGTCACAAGAAGGGTTGCAGCACAAATCATCCCAGGCAGCAAGCACTCCACCAGAAAGCCAGCCTCCCAATAGCCATACGCGTTTCGAGCAGTCTCCGTGCTCTTGTTCACTGGCAAACTGACACACGCCATGTGGGCGGGACTTTTTTTTTTTTTTTATTTAAATTTGTTTTTATTGTTGCAGTAAAGTATTTCAGTACAGCTTAAACAGTCCGCCGACGTGGCCTCAACATTCAGCCACGAACAGCTATGTGTGCAACATTTTCTGGCTATATAGAACTGGTACACATAAACATGATTTCGGTGAATCAGTGCAGTATAATCATGGAAAGGCTCCTGCAGGCTGAGGGGTGGTGGGACGGTATCGCCATAGGGGCGACGGATAAGATCAGCTGGGCACTCTCGTGCCGTAACAGCGCCGGATCTAGATCTGCACAGTGCACATAACAGTGTTACCAGTGAACAGGGGGGTAACAGAACTGTGGGAGGAAGCATGTAGGCGCTAGCAGGGTCTAAGCAGGGGGATGATGGCGGCGGGTGTCGAGGGGGGGAGGGGGGGGGGGGGGGGGAAAGAAGCCCACGGATGGCCAGGCATGCGAGAGGTCGCCCTGGACGTAGGTAGTTATCGGGGCCCGACTCTGGGGTGACTCCCTTCAGGGGAAGGCTACCGGTCTTCTTGGGTGGGGGGGGGGGGAAGGGTCAGGCGGGTCTCCAGCCTGCGTGGGCTGGCGGAAGCTGTGAAGGAGCATGGCCCATTCCATGGAGATGGGAAGTTTGCGCGCGCCCTTGGCTTCTTCTTCCCTTAAAGCGTCTTCCTCCGCTGCCGCCCATTTGCTAACCGCTCCCTTCCAGTGTGCTATGGGGGGACCCTCTGGGGATCGCCAGCGCATGGTTATACATCTATTGGCTAGTAGGAGCGCTAAGGACACGAAGCGCCTATGCACCGGTTCACGTTTAGATATGTGGAGGATGCCTAATGCACTGGACTCCCAGGTGGCTAGTGTAGTGAGACCCGTGAGTTCCCGCAGTGTGTTATGTACGTCCTGCCAGAAAGGTTGAAGATTGGGACAGTCCCAAAACATGTGACGGAAGTTCGCAGCCGGGGAACAGCATCTGGGGCATAGGAATGGCGTGGAGGGGTAGAACTTCTGCAATCGCGCTGGGGTGAGATATGCCCTGTGTAATATATAATATTGAATATTTTTGAAGCGGGCGTTCCTAGAGACGCGTTTAGGGGCCTCGAGAGCTTTAGTCCACTCCGAGTCGTGCAGAACACGGCCTATGTCCTCTTCCCAAGTGGCTCGAAGGGTCGCTAGGGGGGTGTATGAGAGTTCCCGGATGGATTTGTATAGCCACGTGACCAGGTGGCGACCCACCCCCATATGTAGAATAGTATGTATTACTGGATGCGTGTCTGGCTCGCCATTTTGGAGATTGAAATGGGGTCGGTATCCGTCGAGTAGTTGCCTATACCTGAGGAATTGGCCTGGGGAGAGCCCGTATTCTGCGATCAGGCGGTCCAGCGGTTTCAGTTGACCCTCCTCGAAGAGTGATTCTAGATCTGTGATACCACAGCGGGACCAGTCGGCGAGTAGTGGGGCCGCAAAGTAGGAATCCTGCTTGGGGCCGCCTATTAACGGCAGCAGCGGGGAGTATGGGGGTCTAGCGGGGGACAGCCGGTGTATCCGCAGCATACATCGGCGCGCTATCGTCACCTGGAGAGGGTAAGTGCGTCGCGGCTTGGTGCCCGGGAGAAGCAGACGGGTGAGTTCCGGAGTTGTGATTCTACCAGTAGGAGTAACCGTCTCCTGAGGGTAACGGTCCGCTGTCCAGTAGGACAGCCACTGGAGCTGTGCTGCGAGGAAATATGCCTCGAAGGATGGAGCTCCGAGTCCTCCCTGTGTTGTGGGGAGTTGAAGAGTTTTCAGGGCGACTCTGTGGCGGCCCGCTCCCCAAATGAGAGTTCCTAAGAGGGAATCAATGTCGCGAAAGAAGGACCTGGGTGGTATCACCGGCAGGTTTGTGAAATGGTAGAGGAGCCGGGGGAGCATCACCATTTTAGCGAGGGCTATCCGTCCAATCGGGGCCAGTGGTAGTTTATTCCAGAAGGCGACCGTCGGGCGCAGACTCTCGAGTACCGTGCGGTGATTACCGTCAAGGATGTCCGCCGGAGAATGATATAAGCGGACGCCAAGGTATCGGGGAGCTTCCGCGGACCATGAAAGACTATGCGGTCCGAGGTCGATGTCCCGGGGGGGCATGTCCGGGTGTAGGGGGTAAACCGCGGACTTGTCCCAGTTGACCTGGAGACCCGAGGCAGTCGCAAAGTCCGCCAATGTGGCCCCTATGGGGGTTAGGTCCATTTCAATGTCTCGGACATATATGAGGAGATCATCCGCGTACATGGATACACAATGGGTCCCGTCTGCAAGCGGTATTCCCCAGGCCACACCCTCCCGACGCAGTCGAACCGCCAGCGGCTCGACCGCTAGCGCGAATAAGAGGGGCGACAAGGGGCAGCCTTGTCGTGTGCCTCGCCGGACTGCAAACGCCGGTGAGATGCGTTTCCCAATACGAACTCGCGTAGTGAGGTCGGTGTATAGGAGGCGGGTATATGCCATGAGCGTCGGGCCGAGATTAAGGCGTCGCAGGACCGAAAACAGGTAGGGCCAGGTAAGGGTGTCGAACGCCTTCTCTAGGTCCATAATAAGGCAGGCAGCGCGGGGAAATCTGTCGCGTACCTGATCTTGAATATGGAAGACTCGGCGGAGGTTCTGGGAGGTATTCCTCCCGGGGACGAAGCCGCATTGGTCGGGGTGGACCAGCGGGCGTATGATCTGCGCATAACGATCAGCTAGGATCTTCCCCAGTATCTTACAATCAGCCGACAGGAGAGTGATAGGCCGGTATGACCCCATGTGAAGCGGATCTCTGTGGGGCTTAAGAAAGGTGATAATCACGGATTCCCGCAGCGACTGGGGTAGTTTCCCCAGGTGTAGTGACGCCCCAAACATCCGTGACAGACGGGGGACCACCAGGGAAGAGAATGTTGCGTAGTATTCTAGTGGGAAGCCGTCCAGGCCCGGTGCTTTATTTCGGGACATGGCGCGTATCGCTCGGGTGATGTCAGAGGGAATTATCTTGGCGTCTAGTGTGCGCTTGTCGGAATCCGATATCGTGGGCAGCGTCAGAGGGTCTAAAAACTGATCCGCGGTGAACAGGGTACAGCGTGCTGGGGCTTCGTACACTCGTGCATAGTGGCGGTGGAATGCTAGGAGAATCTCAGCTTGTGATTGCACCAGTACACCCTCCGGGTTGAGAATGTCCGTGATCGGTTTAATTTCGGTGTCCTGCTTCGCCATCCAGGCCAGAAGCGCCCCGGTTTTGTCTCTGTCTTTGTGTACCCGAGAGGCGTATGCCCTGAAATTATACTTACGGAGGTCAGCACAGGCAGACTGATATTCCGTTTTGGCCTCCGCCGTGAGTACGGCGTGTTCCTCCGAGTCGTCAGGCCGTTTGGTGAGAGCCGCTAAAGCCTGTTCCGTCGTTAAGAGCGACCGTTCTAAGGTGCGGCGGACCCCCACTATCTGTTTGATGCATTCTCCCCTCGCCACCACTTTATACGCGTCCCACTCCACTAGTACCGATGACGCTGTGTTCTCGTTATGTATAAAGTAGTCGCGTATGCTGGTTTTGTGCGCGTCCGTGAAGACCGGGTCCGTTAGGCAGTCTCTGGGGAGGCGCCAGGTGGGGACCGGTGGATGCGGGGGGCGCCAGGTAAGCCGTATTATGTGGGCATCATGATCCGAGAGGATCCGTCCCAGGTAATCTGTAGATGTAACCTTAGGAAGGATCGGAGCAGAGCAGAGGAAACGGTCTAGGCGGACCCGAAGGTTGTGTGGTATCGAGTGGAAGGAGTAGATGCGTGCCAGTGGGTGTAGGTGTCGCCATGCATCGGTGAGCGCCCAGTGTGTGGTCCATGCCCTGAAGAGGGCCGCCTGCCGGGGGGCTGGGGAGTGCGCGGGGGGGGGATGTGAGCGGTCTAGCGCGGGGTCTAGTGTGCAATTAAAGTCGCCTCCCAGCACCCATGGGACTGTGGTGAACTGGGCCAGGACGCCCGTAAGGTGATCCCAAAACCGGTCCTGATCCGTATTAGGGGCGTATATGCTGCCAAGAAGTACCCCCTGCCCATCAAGAATTCCGTCCAGTAGCGCGTATCTGCCCTCTCTATCAACTACTCGCCGGAGCGCCCGGAAGGGAGTGCCAGGTCTCACCCAGATTAATGCGCCGCGTGCAAACGCTGAATATTGTGTGGCGCAGATGGTCCCTCGCCATTTGGCCTGTAGGCGAATGAGTTCAGTGGCGTTAATGTGCGTCTCTTGCAAGAACGTTATGTTGGCCGCCATGCGCCGTACGTAGGAGTATACAGAATAGCGCTTGCTGGGCGTGTGGAGGCCCCGTACATTTAGTGTAAGGATACTAACGTCAGAGTGGGGGACAGCCATTTCTAGGGTGACGTGGTTGGGGGAGGGGCACCCCTGCAGTTCCCGTGTGCCGCCCGTGAGTGCGTGTCGTGTATGTTCCTGCGCGCCAAGCTTCCTTAAACGTGGGGGGGGGACTGGGGGAGTTAACAACAACTAGAACTTTGGGTGGGCAACTGTCCCAATTCTGGGGATACGTCACTGGGGGTGGCATATCCAAACTAGTGTCCCACTAGGGGAGAAAACCAACAGAAAGTCGCGGGGGTGGCAGCGTGTGTCGCTGCTGGGCCTGTGCGCGGGTCGGGCTCTAGCAGGAGAAGTGTGTATCGCTCGCTGGAGCTCGCAGTTATCTGGTAGAGCAGTCTAGGCATCTAGACGTCGCGTATTATAGCAGGCAATCATGAAAAGGATATGTCAGCTGACAGTCCAGGTGTTCACGAAGAAGTGGTAGGCTGGCCGGCCAGGGCAGCGTCCAGTGTGTGCGTCACCACAAGGGGGGAAGAGATTGGGCCAAATCCTGACATAGTCCCATCACTGTCCCGGTCTTTCTCTGGGGTGAACAGGTGCGGGTGACCTTCCAGGTCCGAAGCTGGGGGTGACTGATGTAGTCCGGTGGCCGCCCGTATAGCGTCTCGTCGTTCCTGCATGATTTGTGCAAGATCGGGCGAGCCCGCCTGGGAGGACGCTCGATTCTTGGAGTGGCTAGCTCGCGAGCGGCTTGCGCCCCGTCTCCTTGATCGTCCGGAGTCATTGTTGCGTTTCTTCTGGGGTCCTGGTTTAGGGATAATCGGGCAGTGAAATTCGGTCCAGTCCTGTGCGTCCGCTGCCGTGTCGAAGAAGAGAGCTTTCCCTTTGTGGATCACTTTAAGGCGGGCAGGGAACAGCAGGGAATATTGAAGATCATTCGCGCGGAGGCGCCTTTTGACTTCCAGAAACGTGGAACGTCGCTGTTGGACCTCTCGGGCATAGTCTGGGAACACCATAACATGTTGGTCTTCAACTTGCAGGGGGCCCGCCGTCCGGGCCGCGCGGAGGACCGCATCCCGGTCTCGGAAGTGCAGGAACTTGGCTAGCATGGGTCGTGGTGGGAGACCAGGCTTGGGAGTCCGGGCTGGGACTCTATGAGCCCTTTCGATGGAGAAGTACGGCGATCGGTCGCAGTCTGGGGTAAACGATTTAGTCCAGGATTCCATATAGGCCAGGGGGTCAGAGTTTTCAATCCCCTCCGGCAGGCCCAGTACGCGAATGTTACATCGCCTCGAGCGTCCCTCCAAATCCACTGTGCGTTCTTCCAGGGTCGTCACGCGTCGCAGGATCTCCTGTATATCTGCTTCCTGTGATTTCACCGCTGGTAGCATTTCAGTCATGTTCCGTTCACCTTCCTTCACTCTGTCTGCCAGTTTTCGGTGTTCATCTCGAACCAGGCTGATGTCCGTTGTCAAGGTGCCCAATCTCTCTTCCATCGAGAGGCGGGACATTTCTATTGCCGCCAGCACTTGATCTAGCTTTGCTGACAGCGTAGGGTCGGTTTGCGATGCATTAGTCTGCGTCCATGCCCTCGTCTGCGGCATCTTCTCGACAGCTGTTTCCGGGACTGTTTGGGTGGCCCTCGGTTTCCCCATGGGTGCTGCTAGACGGGAGAGGGGGTTCCCCCTGTGGTCGTCGTGTATCTCGAGGGCGGTAGGCCAAACAGTAACCTCGGATGGGCGGTTGTTGAGTGCCAGTCAGGTCCTCCGGCCCCTGTCGGGTGTGATGCGAGGCCTGTTCTACCTCGAGGGGCCTCTGCCAGGGGTGCCAGGGGCGGTGCGCAGTTGCTGGGGCCGGCGATTCCGGTCGCGTGGGGGTCCTCTCTTCTCTGCGTGGAGGGGCCCGCGTTGACTGGTAGGGCAGGGCCAGGAGGCATGGGCTGGTGCCGGCTGGAGTGTAGGTAGGGCGCTCCTGTCCCCAGAGCGGTCGTTCGTGGCGTCAGGTTCCTATGGGCGCCATGTTAGGGTCAGGCACCGTTGGTGGGAGTGATCGCGTTCCAGGCACCCTGGTCAGGTGGCGGTGTGTCCAATGGCTCCCTACAGTGGCGGACGTGAGATGGAGAACTTCGGGGCGCCGGTAGGAGGTCCCCGGGGAAAGTATTCCGCGATGACCAGCTGTCCGATCTCGCGGAGCTCGATCAGGCTCCTGGCAGTGAGCCGGTGCCAAGGCGCCGGGGTCCCGGGGTGGTCGCCGCCCTCTTGCGAGCCGGAGCCCCGGGGTGGAGGAGGGCGCCGTATGGCAGCGCAGTCTCTGTGGAGTGGCGGCCTGCGGGGCCGAGGCCGGGGCGTCACAGTCAAGACCCCCGGGAGAGGGGGAAGGGGGGAATGGGGAGATCTCCACTCACCGCTCCCAACAATGGTGCCGGGCGTCTGGGGCTGTCAGCTCCGTGAAAGTGTAGTGTCCGCTGGCTCCCTGTGATGCGTGGTGGCAGGGAAATCGAGTCCGGGAGCCGATCAGGCTTCTGGCATAAATGCAGCCTCGGTGGATCGGAGCCCCGGGGCGGCGGCCGCCATCTTGTGCGTCGGGGCTCCGGAGCTCAGAGAGACGCTGTGCACCGCGTATCTCGGTGGGTCGTCGCTGGCCTTCCCGCCGGCTCACTGCCGGCGTCTCTGGTAATGGCTTCTGGGGTCGTCTTCTAGCAAGCCGGATCTCGGCGAGTCACGGGTCCGCGGGGCTCAGTAGCGTCCGCCATTTCCTAGGGTAGGCGTCCCTCGGCCGTGGTGGCAAGCAGTTTGGCTCATGCCGTTCTCCCACAGAAGCTGCCGGTCACTCAAGGGGTGCCCCGGTGTGCAGGGGGATTCCGAGTGTGGAATCGGGTAAGCTGAGGCTCCTTGCGATCCAGGAACTGGGCAAGATGCTAGCCCGATCGCGGAGCCTCAGCAGGACACAGCTGCCATCGTGGCTTGCTAAGCCACGCCCCTGCCATGTGGGCGGGACTTATTACGAAATAAATTAACTGTTCTAACTCAGCCTGCCTGTAAGAGCACGGATGATCATGATAAAGTGAGGGATACACTCAGAGCTGAACTAGCCCCTCTAATTATTAGATTAGATAAACTTGGGAAAGCAATGGTAAGGGGGGATGCAGAATTGGTCGCAGAATCTAATTCCACCGCTAAGAATGCAAGGGGAGGGATGGAAAATGGCTGTGATAGGGTCACTCCACTGTTAATCCACACAGTAGGGGGAGAATGTACTACGAAGGGCCTGCTTACTACACGCGATGGAGGGGCAGAGAGAAGTAGACATACAAAGAGTAATAGTAACCCCAGCCAGGCCCCAAGAGTAGGGCCCAGTTCCCCTGCCGCAAGATGTAGTAATAGTAGTCCTAACCTCCAAATACTGGATACCAATAGCAACAAGAGTGGGTAACAAGAGCATGTTCATCAAGCTGCTAGGAGCGTGCCTGGTGAAACTGATCTCCCCCATATAAACCCCCCCCCCGGCATGTGCCCAATATGTTGTCATATTGACAGGAACTCCGTCAATTGCACCCAATGTAAAAGAGACCCCACTCGAAATAAATGCCAGTTTGGCTCTCAAGATACAAACATTTTGAGCACGCCAGAGCAGGGGAAATAATCATGGTGCGAAGAGTCGGGTGGGTGGGAACCGGCAGGAAAATAGACTCAGGGGAGTGTGTTATTATTATCCATGAGAAGCTATTGGAAAAATTGCTGGACACTTTTTATCCAGTGACAAATCCAAGGGAAAATAATTGCTCCAAATGTCCTTGGTTTAATGCAAGTTGCTGCAAAGCTAAGCAGGACCTTCTAAATGCAGTGAAGGCAAAGGATAGGCCATCAATCACACAGCACAGGGCAAGGTATAAGTGGATTACCCAAACAGAAAAGAAAAACTGGGAAGTGGAGATGTGGGAGACCCTTAGGATGGCCCTGAATGATAAAGATTTGAAATAATTTTGGGCAAGAGTACGTTCTGGGGATAGGGGACCCACCCTAGAACCTAATATATCGCCCGAATCCTGGGAAAGACATTTTGGGGCTCTATATGGTGAGCAGAATGTAGTGAGCATTTTTTATGTTTCTCCAACGCCTTCCCAGGAGTCCCAACTGGTAGGTGCATTTAAGATTACCCTGAGTGAAGTCCTCTATCTCATATTCGTCGACCTGAAGTCGGCCTTCGACCTAGTTCCCAGGGAAAAACTCTGGAAACTACTATGCGACCTTAGGATTCCACCTTACCTCCTTGACATGTTAGTGAGGCTACAGGCAGGGAATCATGCGCAAGTGAAATGTGGAAAGTATGGGGAACTCTCTTCACGCTTCCCTGTTAAAAAGGGGGTACGCCAGGGATGTGTCCTTGCCCCTATCCTATTTTGTATTGACATAAATGGGCTTATCGAACATCAAAATAGTATCAAAGACAGCGATGCACCTAGGTTAGTCTCGGGGAAAGTGCCTGCGTTGATGTTCGCAGACTACACCCTGTTGTTGTCCAAAACACCAATGGGCATACAACGCATTTCGGATGGTTTTGTGGAGTTTTGCAATCTGAGGTGTTTGGAGATCAATTTGACTAAGACCAAATTCATGATCTTCAACCCCCCCGAAACCACCCGCCCAAATCCATTCCTAGAGGGCATACCTCTGGAAAGAGTAACAACATTTGAGTACCTGGGTATTACACTATCAGAACATCTTGAGTGGGAAACCCAATTGGCCAAGGCAGGTCTCAAACTAACGCAGACAGTAGGGGGATCATGAAAATGCATAGAACCGCCGTATTCAAGCCAGCTGCCCCTGTTATTGAAATATATAAAGTCCAGGCCAGGGGGGCCACCCTATACGGGGCTGAACTGTGGGGGCACTGTAGGCCCTCTAACTTCATGAAAATAGAGCACAATTTCACGAGGCAATTATTGGGCCTCCCTCGTAGCACCCCCTTAGTCCCTCTCCGTATGGATCTGGGTCTGCAACCCATTGACGATGAGATTGCCCTAAGGCCCATTACATTCTGGCGTAACCTCCAAGAAAGAGCCACCAGTGTTCGATTGAAAGTAGAGTTCCTCCAAGTAAAGGCTGAATGCAGAAAAGAACACTGCCTGCTTGTTATCTATCCCCCCTTGGCTAGGAAACTCTACATGTAATTTAGAATGGGGACTCTTCCACTAATGGCCCTTTCTAGTAAATGGGCCACAGAAAATAAGGATGAATCCCCAACGTGTAAATATAGGATAGAGTCTGAAACTCATGTGCTTTTTGAATGCCCTGCATACCATTTGCCATGCAAACGATGGCTAGCCCCAATATGCAGAAACTTAGGGTTTAGGCACTGTCAAGAGGCCTACAGGATTCTAAAATACGACACCCATACCCACATTGTTTTTGCTGTTTCACGCTTTTTAAATGGTATGTGACATAGGCGCCGGGGCTTCTTGAAGTGACTCTGTGGGGAGTTTTTTTTTGTATACTAGTTTTATCAATTACTGTAGGTCTAGTTACCTCGGAAGTTTGTACTACTTCTCGGTTCTACCCTTTGCCTGATCTAAATAATTACTAGCCTCAAAAGAATTTTACAACTGTTTTTTACTTGATTTTAGGATAATGGTTTTACCTTTATTTTTATATTGTAATGATTGTAGATACATGATTGTATAGTCTATTATTATTTATTCCTCTGTTGAATTGATCATTGTAATGATGCACTTTTATGGTCCGAGCTAGCCGAAATAAAGTTATTGACTGACTGACTGACAAATGGCTACTACAGGATGTAAGGATCTAGGTCATGATTTGTCGATCTTAGTATTCAATGATCTGCTGAAAGATTGGAGGATCTACAGCCTATAACAGCCTAACCGAGGGAGCTCTATATATTTGGTCTTCCTCCCTGTTGATGAGAGGAAGAGCTCCACTTGGATTCTGCTCTTCACCTGAGTTCCTGGCACTCCTGCTGAGATTATCTCCAAGACAGATATTGAAACCTCTTCTAAAACATTTTCTGTTTCGCAGCATATCCTAAAATCCCCCTGGCAACATTATGTCAAACACTTTCTATATATCCTTGTAATTATTTGACCTCTCCCAGCACTGCCTTCAGAAGCATGAGGTTGGTGATTGCTATCAAAAGTTAGATATTACTTGTTTGCATTGTGGGACTTGGGTTGGGCTCGTAATTGTCATTTGCACCTGTGTACTGGGGTCATGCCCTCTAAGTTGTGCTGTAACAACTGCCTCTTGGGCCACCACAGTGTTTTATGCCGATTCTGTGTGAACCCTATTTTGTGATCAGTGTCTCAAGTTGTGGAGCAGTAACAATTGCTATAGGACATCAGAACAAGACCAGAGACGTTAATATTCTTTTCAGACCCTCCAGGATTTCGCTGCACTTTTATAAAAATGCGCAATTTTTACCAAAAAAAACCCGAAATCGGCACTTAAATGTCTTTGCTTTCTCTAGGAAAAGCGTTTTCCTCATTTTTTTTAAATTCACAAAAAATTAGTTTCACAACAATATGGCAGTTAGGCTGGCTGGTGTACTTTATTTTGAATTTTCTCTGAAAGGAGCCACAGCATCCATTCACTGTAAATCTGAGCAATTACTTGTCCAGCAGCAAAGAGGTAAAGTTTGTAGATTTGGTAAAACACTACTTACTTTCCTTTATTTTCCCTTTTAAAAGTAAAAACAGTTGAGAACACCTCTAACACTACAGGTGGTCAGAGGCGCGCGCAAAATCAAACACGCAGGCACACCTGCAGGGCACAACATGGAGAGGCCCACACTATGGACCCAGTCAGATGCTGTCTCAGGCCAGGGCCCCCTTCACAGAGCCGGGGTAAGGGGGGCTGGACCTCGCAATCGTCCCCGCGCACCACTGGGGCAGCAGGGAGCTATTCCTGTGCCACTGACATGCATCCTCAGCCCACAACGCATAAAAAAGTCACGCTGAAATAGCGGGATCATTTCTATCTCTGCCCTCTAATGGGTACTTACAGATGACTTTCCCTGCACCTGCTATTCTCAAACCCATGTACTCTTTCCCCTCAGAAGCATCATCCCCACTGTTTGTTAGCACAAGTGTGAGCCTCACTTGAGTTCAAGTGCTTTGTACATAGCGCCAACATGCAGCACCAGGTGCTTCTGGCAGTCTGAAGGCTAGGAAACAATCAGCCCTATGTACATTTACAGTTTATTTCTCATCAACACCTGGTGTGTCCATCGGCGTCTCAGTCCACTTGTTCTCTACCTGTATTTCCTTGCATTCAAAAGGTGTTTTAAGAGTGGAATGTACACTGAGGCGGCCTGGCTCTGCAGTACAACACATACACATAATGGGTGAAGCGCTTGTCTCCACAAAGCGCCTACCTCAGCTCCAAAAGGTTGGATTGCTGAGTTTTTTATGCAGCCACCCCTTGTTTGTTACTATCCATAAGTAAGACATAAATTAGGGAAGGTATTAGGGTAGCAGTCTGGATTTTACAACCTTTTATTCTCATCCGCTTGACTATATCAAGAATTTCTCTCATGGTGCATTTGGTTGTAGGGAGTCCCGAGAAGTCCCAAATGCGATACTGCATGTCTTCATTGCTGCTAGGGGTTGGAAGTTCTAGGTCTGCAACAGTTATGTGGGACTTTTTAGGGCACTTGACTCTCTAGTGGTAGTTGTGGTCAGTGAAAGGTGTGCGTATCAGTGTTCAGCACGAGGGCACTATGTGTGACGGGCCTGGCTTTTTATGTTTTGTTGCTTTACCTGTCTCCATCTCCTTCCTTAAAGGCAACTTACCCATGCACCCAACCCCAAGTGCACCCAACCCCAGCTGGCACCATCCTCAAGCACACCCAGCCTGAAGTTTACCTGACTGCAAGCGCAGCCAAGCACATCTTCCCAGTGAACTCTTCTCCAAGTGCATCCAGTCAAGAGTACCCTGAGCACAAGTGATACCAACTCGGGAGGCATAAATTGCAAAATAAAGTGCACAAAATGCCGCTACATTTCCATATTTGTTCCGCTAAATTTCCATATTTGTGCCGCTAAATTTGCTAATCCATGCCACTATATCCTGGGGGGTCTGAAGTCTGAAGTCTTTAACAAGATAAAGGTTTTGTGCAATTGATATTTTCAGTGCTTAGTTCAGTTCCTAGTTTAAAAACCTTTGCGTATTTTAGGTTCATGTAAGAGAAGAGAATAACAGTAGTCTTGTGTTGTCTTTAGTAAAAGAAGCCATCACTAATGAGAGACTGAAGGAAATCTGAGAGAGCCTCCATTTGAGGAAACGAGCTGTGTGACTTCAATCCAAAGACATATCTTCTGTGACTTGTCTCATATCTCTAGCCCCCTTTACTCATCTTCACCATCAGTGACGAACACAGTCTTGGACTTGTTTGGCACTTCTGCTGGGGAAGGAACTTGTGTTGCTCTTTGTTCTTGCAACATTTACATCTACAGGTTAGTGTGACTGGAGTCTGACATCTAGAAATAACTGTATTTAATAAGCAGGTCTTGATTGGGAGATGTTTCTGAAAGACAATTGACAAAGCACATTCTTCTCTAAATTAAGTTGCCAGAACCAATACAGTCCAAATGGATTGCCCACGTGGTCAATTACCGTCATTGGGGCTGTACATGGCTCATGATTCACTTATGTTAGTAAAAGGTGATGGTGGTTGTTCTTGTATTCACAACATTATGACAGTGCCAATAAATCTTTGCTATCAGTCCCCCGTGTTTGTAGAGCCAAGTGGGGTGGCAGAGCTTTTTCGAGCGTTGCTCCGAAGTTGTGGAACACTTTGACGGCTGAAATTAAGTCTCTACCCTCAATGCAAGCTTTTAGGAGGGCCCTTAAGACCTGGCTATTTGCCAAAGCCTACCCTTAGCTCTGGATTTGCCTTTTTATGATTTCCTCTTTCGTTAGGCGCCTTGATGCCTTCGGGCTTAGTAGAGTGTTTATAAATTGCATTTCATTTCATTTCATTTCATTCAAGGCTTCCTCAACTTAATACTTAAAAGGGGCAAGCAATTTAGTGTGCACAAAAATAATTCATGAAAGTGAAAATGCTTCACTTCCCTTTCCCCTTTACATATGCAGCACACTCATTTTGTAATGTTATATTTATGGAGAACCTTACGTGCTGATAAATGCTTTGCTATATATACGGGTACTGTGCCTTAATTTAGAGATTATTAGAAGAGTTAAAAAGGTACAATTAATTGTCTAATAAGCATATTTCTCAACATCTGACAATATTTTGCTATTTAGCTTAAAGTATTATTACAACATTATAAATTCATAATATAATGTTACTGCATGAGAAACCCATGCCTGAAGAACATGCACAACAACCATGTTCTGCATGCTATACAGTAAACATGTGCTCATGACGGCCCGGAGCCGTCAGAACATTGCCGCTCCGCTCATGTGTGGTTAATTCCCCGCCTGTGTGGCAAAATTAATCAGTGGGCAGAGTTCTGACATGAGTACTTGAGCGCCACACCCATTCCCCCCCCCTCGCATCGCGGTGAAATTTGCGCCATGGCGAAGGGTGTTAACCGTAGAAATATTAGTGTGGTAATGCAATTACCGACTTGTTTGATTATCACTAATAATTCAACCAAATCTAGATGAGCCTGCATGCCATTAACATTTGAGTTTAAAAATGTCCCATACATGTTTTGTGTACTCTCATCAAACCCAGCATCTCCTACCTTTCCTGAAGTTGACACATCTCCCTTTTGAATGTACCTTTTTTATTTAACCTACTTTTGACAATAAAATTGATACAGTTCTTAAAATCATCAAAAAAATGGTATGCATCCATTTTAAACTGAACCTTCTAGCCCAATAATCTACATCAAAAAGCAAAACCTCAACATGAAGAATGAAATGTGGTCTCATTTTAACCAAGAAGTTGAATGTTACCCAAAGTCATGACATGAACGCTGTCAGGATATAAATTCTCCTAAACATCCTCCCAAAATCCTCTTACTCATACAAAAGGGTGTTGGCTGGGCCCTCTAAAACCTCCCTGTAGCCCCAATTGTAATACAGATGTTCTTTCTATTCCCCTAACTTCAATAGTCTATTTAAAACTTTCTTCAACAGTTTAAGATAAACATAAACAATAATATGTTTTCCTTTCCCCAAGGTTATGCTACACAGGCAGCGCCTTCTACTTCCATGTGGGATAACTGTCTGTTTATCCCAAATATCTGTTGAATAAAATCAGGTTCTTCTCCCTGCTACCTATTGTATTGTCCCGTTACATACTGGGAAAGCTGTTTGGATGAAAGTCTTCAGACTGAGGAGATATCTGTGCTATCTTGCCCCTTCATAGTTTTTTTTCTGACCTATGCCCCACTTCCCGTTAGTTCAACATTTTGGAACCCACTGGAAGCACTCCGCATAGTTTATGTTGCTTCTCTGCTGTAGTTAAAGTACATCAAAGCATATCATCATCCGTAGCAGAGGGTGGTTACTGAATCCTCACCATGCTAGTGAGAGACCAATGGGTGATGGGGGCTTATTTCCACCTGGTGGCCCAGGCCTCTTTATGCGTAATCCAAACAGAGCAATCTACCTAATCTTTACTCGACCATTGGTTTAGGCTTTTATATGTTGGCCCCTATTCAGGCTATTATCTGTGAATTGTGTCCTCCTTGTGAGCACCTCTTGTAGCATTTAGGCTCCATTAGAGGCTCCTTAATTTCCCACGTTTTACTTGCCTCTTGATTACGAGTTATAGAATAGATAGTAGACTTAGAGAATTAGGCACCAATACTCTGTTAAATGAAGCAGCTTTAAACTGGAGAACATCTGGATCATGTTATGGTTAACATAAGCTGGATCTCACTACCTAAGCCCAAGAAGAGTACCTCAAACATAATTCCTGTGGCCTCCGATTTGAAAGCGGAAACCCTTTTGTTCGAGAATAGATTTCTGTCAGTACATCCACTTTGCCTGGCACTGAGAGTCCGCACCCTCTACTGTTCCAACTCAGGGAATAATGTACCAGGTTTATGACACCCCATTGTTGTTCTCTTTGAGGTTGAGAGAAATTCCCTGAAAATCTGGAAATCTGTAGCTGTTACCTCAGTATATAAAAGAAGGATCTGGCATGGCTAGAATGTAAAGGAGTTACTCTGAGGGAAAGGAAGAACAGCAACAACCCATTGTACTCAAGCCAATCAAACAGGCAGCTGTGCAAGAAACCATGAGGGTATTCATCCCAGATGGTCTGAATGCAAAATCTGTATTAACAGATTGTCAAAATTGTGCTAGCCACTGTGTCATATACTGTATCAGATGGATAGCCTAAATTGAATCATTAACGTTATACCTTAACTATTCAGTAAAGTGACCCATGACCAAGTGGTGGACAAGTATGTGTCTTTGATGACTCTACAATCCCCATAGGAGCCCTTATCACCTCTATCAAGGTGCATATGAAAACCAAGGTCTACCCCTTCATTGAGGATTGCAAAGTTATTTAACTTTTTTTGAGAGTTGTTGGAAAGGTTGAACTCATTCTCTGCATTTGATAATCTCTGTGTTACAGCAGTCCAAATTTATAAATTAACCAGCCTGAAAATACGTGCAACTTCTCCGATGGGTTTCAATGTGTCCAGTTGTTGCCTGGATCACATGAATCCCTATAATAATGAGTCTTTTGGCCAAAGCCATAATTTCAAAATACCAACCTCTGTTTAAGAACACCCATGAGTATCTTCCCACTTCCTACTACTTCTCAGAATTCTTCAGCACCACCCTGGAATGACTGGATTGAGTATCTAACAGTCATCTCAACTGTGCCTGATCATACCTTTTGATATGTGTTCTGGAATACTTTAGAACAGAGTTTTTTTTGACCCCCTGGCTCTAAGAACTCAGTTAATGTGCTACCCGGAGGTAGAAAAACAGTTAGACTTCACCCCCAGCAACACATTGAGCAATATTTGAGTCCGATGTGTTTCAAGTAACAATGAATCTGAATGAGACATTACAGGGATTATTAGGCATTTTGCTACTTCTAAACACTAATCTAATTCTAAGACAAACAGTTACCTTTGATTTTAAAGATAGTTCACATCATCATACCTGTCTGAACATTAAGGCATGTGGTCAGTATAATAACACAGCATTCTATTCCTGTCTTGAAAGACAAGCTGTCTGGATAAGCTCAGCAAATGAAGGCTTATTGCTTCCTTCCCCAGTAGCCTTTAATTAAGATAGGTGTTACGATCTGTCTCGTTGTCACCTGGCTTGAAGGTTCCTCTCTAGCCCATCACTCCCTGTGCTTAGCTTTTATAGTTGTATTTTGAAATTCTCAAACGAAGTAGTTAGCAAAGAGTGGTCTGATGCCTTTTTACTTATTTTCATTCTGTTAAACTGTGTACCTTTTGAAACAAGTAGTTGTTGACTTTCTAAAAACATTATTGAAATCGATAACAGTTTACTGGATCGCTAGTCCCTTTGCCGGGTGGCAAATTCTGCAGCAGTGCGAGGGGGGCGGGCTGGGAGTGGCGCTCGTGTACTCAGGACGGCTCCCGGCCATCATGAGTCACAGTAGGCGTGTGCTCATGACGGCCGGGAGCCTTTAGAACTCTGCCCACTGATTAATTCTCCTGCACAGGTGGGGAATTAATCGCGCGTGGGCGGAGTGGCAACATTCGGACGGCTCCCGGCCGTCATGAGCACACGCCTACTGTGACTCATGACGTCCGGGAGCCATCCTGAGCATGGAAGGTGATAATCTAACCAGTTATTTAACTTTCAGAGATAGTTTTTTCGTTTTGAAAAAATCTTCAACTTCATGAGTCAGGGGCAGGATGAGGACAATGAAGATGGAGTTATGGTTCTATAGAGTTCCAAGCCATTTCCCACTTCAGGTCTGTCATCACCAGAAAGCGAGCAGCCGACTCTATAAAACTGGCATAAACTTTGGCTAGAAGACATTTCCGGCATCTGCTGGAGATGGAAGACACCTTTCTGAAGTGAACTGACGGGCAATGAAAAAGTGTTCATCCACGACGTTAGGACACCGCAGTAAAAGACAATCCTCCAAAAGAGAGACAAAGGTGCATGTCTTTTGACCAAGAGAGTTTAGTGCTTTGATGCCAAAAACTGAAACAGCCCAGTGCACACATGTGTGACATATGGTACACAGACATGCCCTAAGGGGATGTCCGTCCGTCACATGCCATAGGTGTGCATGCACACATGTGCATGCACACCTGGAATCGGTATTTTACCACCCAATTGGATTGGGTGGTAAAATACCGATTCGGTAAGGCCTGTGGGACTCAGAAGAGCCCCATCTACATTTCAAAATTACCGAATCGGTAAAAATACCGATTCGATATTTTACCGATTTAGTAAATTTACCAATTTGGTAGATTTACCGAATCGGTAAAATAGGTCACCTACATCTACAATATCCATTTACCGGTCGGTAACGGCCGAATCAGCCGTTACCGGTCGGTAAATGTCTACCTACATCTGGCCCAAGATTTCGATAAGTAGCCAAAGATTGTTCCATTACACAAAAGACATTAATGAAAATCTGAATGCTCACGCAGATGGACACCACTTGCAATTTGTGATGCACAAGTTTAGCAAGTAGCCCTAAAGTCACAAGGAACACCGTAATGAAACCAAGACAGCTTATTGAAGGCCAGAAAGAAATCATTTCATACCCTGTAATAGGGAACTCAGAGGCACAATGCAAACAGAAAGTGCACTGTGACACCTCAATCTAGTATCACAGTGCATATGCTATGAGTCTTAATTGGCATTATGAATTTAATTTCACCATGTTCATATATTAAGCTCTCCAGTAAAGCCATTGTAATTTGGCGCAGAAATTGCATCAGTGCATGGAAGTTAAATGTCCTATGCACTCTGCTGTGTGTGTTTACACCACACACATATATGCAATTGATATGGCTGTCAGGAGAACCATAGTCCTCTGGCTAGACTATAGCCTAAAAGCACTGCAGTGAAACATGAGGAGGAAACCGCCAACATATCTTTGCCATGTAGAAAATATATTTTACATATAAGATGGCAACCTTAAGTGTACCCTGTAAGCCAATTTGGCAGGTGCTTTAGATATAAAAAGTCGGCATTCTAGTTTTTTGGAACAATGTTTTCTCACTATGAATAATAGTCCAAAAGCTGTTCTCACTATGCAGGTAATGCTACATTTGTCAGGATACATGCTGAATTTGACCTAGAATCCATATTTCCTATCTTTTCTGGTAAGTGAATTATAAAAGATTATTTTTCATTGGGCTTTAAAAATCGAAATCAGCTGTAGAAGTATACCGCGTTTTAGCTAGTGTACTTTAGGCTCCCTGAGAGAAAAGCGTTTTAGAACCAATTTGCCTCTCCTTCCTACTCCAGAGGCACAATACACATTACTGACTGTAAGTTAATGATTCCCCCCCCGCCCCAGAGGACAAAGGCTTGGTATCTTTGCTCAGGAAGTCAGGGGTGTCGTCAACAACTGACACTGAGAACAGGACAGCCTTCACACCTATTTTTTTGTTGATGATGTCAAATGGGGCTGGTATGGACTGCGTCCATTCATTCCCAGGGCAAGCTAACTCTGGTCCAAACCCAGAAGCAGGGAAACCCAGTTGGGAACCTGACATAGGGGAGGGTGCCTCGTTTGAATAGGGGATTAGCTAGGGAAGGACCAGAGGCCCTCCAGTTGAAAAAATGTGAATTTAGGATTTCTGGAAACGTTTACAGTAAACCAAAGAGGAAGTGCTGCAAATGGGGCATGTTGGTGTCCAAGTGAGTTTGTACATGCTGCCCACTGACACTCTCCAAAGCATCCGTCACTTAGCAGTGTATTTTTCTGAATGTTGACTGGGGAATGTCTGGCACCAATCCCATTGTCCTCTGTGAAGTACCTATTGCATAGAACTCTAGAAGTCTGACCATTTTCCAGAAAGGAGGGGGCAGGGTATCCCTATATTAGGCTCCAGGGTATCCGTAAGGATGACAATATATTTTGCGTCATGCTGTTATCGATCCTGTATAGCCTCTAAATTGCAAGCTGACATGTTCCAGCCTTACTATGTCATTCCTGGCTCTCCAGAGTAGCTGCACAATATGCGGTCATTGATTGGGGGACTGGTTTCCATCCTCGTGCTGCATGTTTAATTGTAGAAGAACTTTGTCCTGGTATTGCATGACAGTGGCCTAGCAGTGCTGAATCCTTGGTGGTGTACTGCTAACGGAAGTGTGAGCTGCTGCAATCAGCCTATGAGAGCTTTACCTGTCCATGGCTGTTTGTGTAGATCTGGCCTCGTGAGCAAGTATGTGTTGGTGTTTTTGTTACTTTTTTAGGCCAAACATTGTATGCACTGTGTTTTTTGTTTTAATATTTTGTTGGTCTTGGTATTTTGTGTTGTTCTACAGCTTTTTTTTTTCCGTACACTTACTGTAATTTTTACCACCTGCTTTTGTCTGAAGATATTTTAAGGTGGTATTCTCCACTGGTTTTCAGGGACCTCTCATACTTGCAATTGGAGTTATACTGGGCCCATGCATTAAATAGCAGTCTGGACAGCAGGCATGCAGAGCAGCTTACAAGCCCCTTGTGCCACCGGTGAATCATTTTTTGTGACGCACCCGTGGCGCATTTCACTGCCACACATTTACATGGACAGGAAAAGTCGTGCTACATGACTTTTCCGGTCCTTTTAAATATGGCCCCTTTGAACGCAAAACCCATGGAACCAGACACATTTCCAGATTTTCTCCTCGTTGTTTTCCTCTTTCTATGCATTCTGCATTCTGCAGCACGCATAGAAAGAGAAAATTACCTCTGGTATTTGTTTATGTACAAGATGGGAACCCTTCCTGCACATAAACAATCTCCCCACAACGGAGGCACCCTTGCACCATGGTGCAGGGTGCCTGCGCAGGCGCATGTCAGCAGTTTGTGCACCTGTGCAGGGAGATTCAGAAAAGGGGGTGGTGATGAACAGAGTGTCTGAATTAAGCAGACCACTCTTACCCAGTCCAAAGATCAGGGCTTGATCCATCACCGTTATTTATCTCACTGCACCATCCGAGCTCAGAACCTGGCTATATGCAAATCAGTCTGTTCCTGGCCCAGTGCATCATGGGAACAGGGCAGACTAAACTACCAAGCCAATTCTTCACCAGAAAGGAGACAAGCTACCGGGGACCGGTTTCTGGCATTTCAGCCGTCTTCGGCCCGGCTTGCTTGAATCCTGATGGGGCAGTGAGAAAGGGACTCATGTCTGAGTATACCCTGCCACACCTATACTGGCCAAAAACGATTCAGAAAAGGGGGTGGTGATGAACAGAGTGTCTGAATTAAGCAGACCACTCTTACCCAGTCCAAAGATCAGGGCTTGATCCATCACCGTTATTTATCTCACTGCACCATCCCAGCTCAGAACCTGGCTATATGCAAATCAGTCTGTCCCTGGCCCAGTGCATCATGGGAACAGGGCAGACTAAACTACCAAGCCAATTCTTCACCAGAAAGGAGACAAGCTACCGGGGACCGGTTTCTGGCATTTCAGCCGTCTTCGGCCCGGCTTGCTTGAATCCTTATGGTGCAGTGAGAAAGGGACTCATGTCTGAGTATACCCTGCCATACCTATAGTGGCCAAAAACCCTCTTTTCTGAATCGTTTTGTCCACCATTAGAGTGGAAGGGTATACTCTGATGTGAGTCCCTTGCTCATTGCACCATCAGGATTCAAGCAAGCCGGGCCGAAGACGGCTGAAATGCCAGAAACCGGTCCCCGGAAGCTTGTTTCCTTCCCAGTATAAGAATTGGCTTGGTAGTTTGGTTTGCCCTGTTCCCATCATGCACTGGGACAGGAACAGACTAATTTGCATGTAGCCAGGTTCTGAGCTGGGATGGTGCAGTGAGCTAAAAAACGGTGATGGATCAAGCCCTGATCTTTGGACTGGGTAAGAGTGGTCTGCTTAATTCAGCCACTCTGTTCATCACCACCCCCTTTTCTGAATCGTTTTGTCCACCATAAGCGTGGAAGGGTATACTCAGATGTGAGTCCCTTGCTCATTGCACCATCAGGATTCAAGCAAGCCGGGCCGAAGACGGCTGAAATGCCAGAAACCGGTCCCCGGAAGCTTGTTTCCTTCCCAGTATAAGAATTGGCTTGGTAGTTTGGTTTGCCCTGTTCCCATCATGCACTTGGACAGGAACAGACTAATTTGCATGTAGCCAGGTTCTGAGCTGGGATGGTGCAGTGAGCTAAAAAATGGTGATGGATCAAGCCCTGATCTTTGGACTGGGTAAGAGTGGTCTGCTTAATTCAAACACTCTGTTCATCACCACCCCCTTTTCTGAATCGTTTTGTCCACCATAAGCGTGGAAGGGTATACTCAGATGTGAGTCCCTTGCTCATTGCACCATCAGGATTCAAGCAAGCCGGGCCGAAGACGGCTGAAATGCCAGAAACCGGTCCCCCGAAGCTTGTTTCCTTCCCAGTATAAGAATTGGCTTGGTAGTTTGGTTTGCCCTGTTCCCATCATGCACTGGGACAGGAACAGACTAATTTGCATGTAGCCAGGTTCTGAGCTGGGATGGTGCAGTGAGCTAAAAAACGGTGATGGGTCAATCTCTGATCTTTGGACTGGGTAAGAGTGGTCTGCTTAATTCAGATACTCTGTTCATCACCACCCCCTTTTCTGAACTGTGCAGGGAGAAGCACAGAGATGCAACATATTGTTCTGAATATGTTGCATCCCTGGGCTTTGAAAGTGACTCAGTGTAGCGCAGCCAAATGGCTTGTGGCACGCACTGAGTCACTTTTCTGCCCAATGGTAACTGGTGCTTGATAAATACCACACTCATCCTTGCAGTTGGGGCCACTGCTGACTGCCGCAGGGGAACTCCGACCCCCAGGTTGCTTCACTTCGCGCCTGGAGGTGCTGACGACGGTTCCTGCGCCCGGAGGTGTTTACATTGAAATTGCGGCTCCCGCAGCACGGGAGCTGCTCATACTTGCAGTTGGGGCCGCCGCAGGGGGACTCCAACCCTCAGGTTGCTGATGACGGATCATGCGCCTGGAGGCACTTAAATTGAAATTGCGGTTCCCGCAGCACAGGTCGCGCGCGGGCGAAGCCCGGGCCAAGGGCGCCCGTCAGAGCCTGGACGAGCCTGGGCTGGGCCACCCGCCTGGGTATTGGTTCTGGAGGTGGAAGGACACTTTCTTCATTGGATTGTTCACCAAAGTTTAGTGTCATCAACCTGTACAGTTTACTATCACCAAACACGTAACCAAAGGGGAATTCTGCATGTGTGTTCGATCTCTGTATAACTGTTTTCTTGACAGAAATACCTGTAATTTTGTTATTTGCATGAATAGCGGTGGGTAGCTGCCTACTCTGGTCTCCTTGATATTGTAACTGAGTCAACAAACAATTACCCTCTAGCATCTCCAGAACTATTCCTATCCGCGACCATGGGTTAACCAAAACCAGTTACAGCTCCTCAACCTGCATTGCCATTACAACCTACCTCAATATATAAAATGCGGCAAAGAGCAATAGGAGCTGTAGCCATGGAGATAGAGCGGGCAGAAATGCGCCTTTCAGTAACCCCAATTATAGCCCCCTGTCCTTCCACCCAGGAACATTGCAGTCTAGCCCTCTCACACCATTAACACTTGATCCAACACCTGAATCCCCAAGGACACACGCAAAGGTCTGTGCGAAATATAACATTGAATCACCATTGGCAAGCGTCTCCAAAAGAAATATGAATACTTCTGGACTAAAGTGAAAAAAACTAACAGCACACAGAGCAAAGAACAGCAATACAAGGGAAGAAGGAACAGGAGATATACTGCAGGCTAATCATGAACAACCACCCTGGGTGTGAAACTTGATGATGGAACTAGGATACCAGTTCAGGACTATCATAAAGGAGGAACTTAAGTCACTAACAGTCTGGGTGGACAATCTCTCTCTATTAGTTGACAATTGGGTGGGAAAAGTAGAGTTAACCCACAAGGAGGTGGATACAACTAAATTGCTAGTCCAGAAAATAGCATCTGTTGCCACAAATCTGTCCACCTCAGCCCTAAACTAAGAGATAGGTTCTAACAGGCCCAAACTAACAAATCCGAACCTAGCAGATTCCACAGGGAAAAGTCCATCTCAACAGAATTTAGCCATAAGAAATCATCTGCAGGCATCCCCCATGGGAACACCAAGGAGAGCAACCCCAGGTCACATCCGGCCGGGCCAGCAGGTTCAGTTCTCTGACAGCAAGGCTCTACCTCTGGGAATCGGAAACAGCCAAAAATCTCTGAAAAAGTTTCAACAGTAGAGATTGCTTCCCCATGTCTTAATCTCCCCCCGGCCTCAACTCCATATGTAGTTGTATTGGTAGGAGTACCAGAAGTGAGAAAGGGATGTAGGGAGTCCTACCACGAATTAAAAAACAAAACTATTTTCTGGCTGGTCAAACATAGGCAATTTTTATATAAAGAGGCAAACGAAATACTTTTCACTCACAGGGTAAGTTGGGTGGGCTGGAGACCAAAAGACGTCCCGAGGACTGTATAGTGATAAACTTCAGGGACCCGCGGATTGTGCTGGCTCTCTGAGACTGTGGATGCCAGCGGGAAACTGGGGGCATAGCCTCCGTCCACCTGGGATATTTTTACGTCTCAGAATTAAACCCCCAGATCATGAGAAGGACTGTTACTGCCAGGGGTCTGAGGATGGGGAATAGGCCTACGCTTAGCCAGAATTGGGACCCCAGTCAACCACCCCTGTACAGCATTCCTGTTGCAAACAGATTTAGTCCACTAGACTCGATAGACTGACTAACTCTCAATGGGCCCCCTCACCAAAGTTTCAGCTCCCAAGCAGAGAATAAGGCCATAATATTCCATCCGGATGCTCTCTTACATCAAGGAGGCCCAGGGAAGCATAGGGATGGACCAGAGAATGGTAGTTGGGGAAAAGCGAGCGATCTATCGAGTGTAATTCTGGAACCAACACACATGGGTTATTCAACCCCCGAGCAACCCCAACACAATCCGAAGCCAAACAACTTCCCCACACCCCCTCCACAAAGTTCCCCTTGCTAGCAACGAGTATTAGTGACTCAGCTCATGACCAAGGGGCAGTGGGAACAATGGGGTTTAATAATCTACAGTGGGCGCACCCAAATCCGAGTTCCCTGGTCCCTACCCCCAGAAATCGAGATGGATGCACCTGGTTTGCAAATATTATCCTGGAACATAGCAGAACTCACCTCGAAACTGGATATACCAGATTGGGGGTATTTATTGATCAACATGGGCTATGCATGTTCAAGGAAACCTGGGCTAGAGAGACAACATATAGAGCAGGATACGCATCCTATAGCAATCCTTTGGGGGTTTAACAATCTGGGGTGGCACACACCTTGGTTGTAAGGTCAAACAGATAGAAACATTATCTCATGATATCCTATGTATTGTTTTTTAATTTCTCCCAAAAATGAAATCACTCTGGTCAATGTCTACTCACGCACGGTCCACTATGGGCAAACCTCTAACACTCTCCAAACACTGTCTTCCTTTCTTCTAACAATGCCGGATAACTACTGGATAATTATAGGAGGGGATTTCAATTACCAATTCGAACCCCTGAATGGCCATCCCAATAGCATCTCAAGTGAGGAAGACTCAGTTTGGGCAGGCGGAACAAAACAATCAAAAATGCATTAGTACAAACATACCAAATTCCTAACAGCAGTATGCAAAGTACCCTAAACAACACCAAAGCTGTAGGTAACTATAAATGCGGCTCCTGTTCTATTTGCCCGAATTGTATAGAAACAAAAACTATGAGGTTCAATGATAAATTCCTATCCTCCAAAACACTCAACAACTGCAGTAGCAAGAGCGTGATTTACTTAATTGTTTGCCCTTGTGGCTGTGGGTACGTCGGGGAGACAGGTAGAGAACTCCGGATAAGGCTCTCGGAGCACAGATCCTCCATAAAAAACAAAAAGAAAAAGCACCCTTAACTGATCACTTCCTTAAAAACAACCATGGACATTATGATTTCACTTGGTACATACTGGAAAAGGTCAGTATCAGTAGAAGAGGAGGGAATTTAGAGACAATTAGAAAGACACATGAACAATGGTACATGTGTTACCTGAATACAATTGAGAAAGGCCTGAACACTAGAGAAGAATGGAGGAACCTTATAACTAGCCAGGGACAAAAGTGAAGACAATTCATTTTCATTTTAGAATATGCTTAACATAAAAGAGAATATGGAATTGATTATACTTTTAAGAATAAATTATGAATGCCCCTAGCGAATAACATGCTTTTATAAACAAGCTAGCACTAATAGAAATCAATTTGTTTAGGGAATCCCGTTATATTTTCACCTTTTTGAAAATAGGGCTATCAATTAAAAAAACACTTTTTAGGAGACATTGTATGGTCCCTTTTATTCCACCAGGAAATGAGCAAGAGCTAATAAGCATCTGCCGTCAGAGGTCATGAAATAGGTAATACAAGTGGGCATTATCACGAGTGAATAGATTCAGGGAATTGATTAAACTTGGAATTTGGTGAGAATAAATTATGTACTGCCCTCAGTGAGTAACATGCATTTAAAAACAAGCCAGTACCAATATAAATCAATTTGTTTAGAGAATTCGGTAATATGCTCACTTTTTCGGGAATAGGGCTATAAATTAAAAATACAATTCAGAATACGTTGTATGGTCCTTTCTATTCAACTAGGAAATAAGCAAGAGCAAATAAGCAATTGTCGTTAGAAGGTATTAAATAGGCAACACAAGTGGGCATGATTACGAATGAATAGATTTAGGGAATCTCGGATTATGCATAACTTGCGGTAATAGGGCCATAACCGTAAATACAAATATTACGCGGTTTGCGTACATCTAAGGAGGGTCGGTTATATACCCATTATAATAAACGAGGATCACATGATACTTAGAGGATGGTCTATAGTCAGGATAACCACACCCCTTATCACATGGGTATTTGTCAGTTTCGGAATATTCGACCATTAAAATTTTTTTATAAAATGATGATCTCAGGTCAGACAGAGGCTTGGAAAGGTTAAAAAATAGCAGTGTTTAACAAACAAAACCAAAAAAGAGAGGCTTGGATTTGTCAACCAATGGGAAGTAGGCAAAACTTTAGCTTCCGGGTGAATCTAGTTAGATTTCCGGGTAACCAGAGGAAGCGTGGCAATTGCAATGGGATACAGCTGAAGCAAATTCCTATCCACCAATGAAAAGAGGCCCTTTCGAATACTAAACACCCACACGAATACAGCGGAGGTAGAAGTTGTTTGTACGTGAGACGACCCGAGGTGAGGAGGAAAGATCTGCTTTGTAGCAAGCTGGCTGATTGAAAGGTAAGGCGACTGTCAAGTTACGACTAGGACGGCTTATTTTAGATATAAGACAGCGTTTTTAACACAAAAATCCTAATAGGAGGAACGCTGTTTTTGCCTCAAATCCGCAATTAGAGTACTTCCAAGAGGGACCAAAAGGCAATTTGGGGTCCGTAAAGAATAGGGAACATTTTTACTACTCCCTGAGCCAGTAAGTAGTACGTTATTGTAAAGACCTAAGTAGGATAATTGTCTCCATCACGAGCCCACACCTATAAATTAATAATAAATACATTATTTTCCCTTGGTGTGCTTTAAAAAGGCACCCGTGGTGGTAACTGCCGATCAGTAGAAAAGAACAAAATGTAAAAAGGGTTTGGAATATAACGATGCAAGAGTAAGAAGGTATGATAATATTATATATTTTTTCTTGCGAACACAAGCCCTGAGTAAGTTAACAAATATAACAGAGGCTCTCAAAATACTTTATTGTCCTTCTTCACAGAACCCTAATATAAGAGAAAACCACAATTAGATTCCCTCGCATGTGGTCTCTGGAACCGGACAATAACAGGAAACGCTTTCCATACACGCACTACCGAATAAGAAGAGGTACATAACAACTAGCTATTGCTGTTTATATAATCAAGAATTCTTAGTACAGGGAGCTATAAGTGTGTATATCTCTCTCCCATAGATAAGAATTAAACACCCACGCATATCACTCTGGGTCGGATCCATCTTGGTTGGTCTTGGAGAATTGGAGAAGAATACACACAATCCAATCATGTGTGTCTCCTTATCTAGACCTTGACCTTTCTTAAATCCCAGATGACGATACTCCGCCACATGGGTGGGCCGATGGGATTCATTTCCTTTTATTCATACACTTTCAGGTTCTAACACACATACACCTTCTTACAACCAGATTCTTTGCTCTAATCTTTAGGGTTTAACATAGACCGCTACCAGTCTTTTTCTTTCTATGTTCAACATAGAAGCCTCCCATTTCTCTATATAGATATTCCTCCTTATTGCCCAATGTAACAGGGGAGAGCAAATTATTTCCAAGAGCCCATATATGAGAAATGAACAAAAAGGGTGTAACTATGTGTGATGAAATCACTGTAAAAAATATGTATGAAATTATAACATAATTACATAACATAAAAACTGAAAAACATACGTACAATGCTATTGCATATCCAAATACTATGAACTGGTTTATAGGTTGTGTACAACTTTGACTCAAATGTTTTTATAATAAGCTGTTTTAAATATGATGAGACTATACAGATATCATTTTCATTTCACACAATACTTAAGTTTATCTGAAGGATTTCCTTTGAATTTGGCAACCATCCAGTGCCAGTGGTATGGGAGAGACATATTCATTATTGTCTTGAAAAAGATGGTCAACATTTTTTACATTGACTATCGAAACACGTTGACGCCTAGAATTACATAATCAAGGGATAGAGCTCTCTCCATAGACATTAGTAGTAGAGTGTGTCCTGGATTAGTCTCTTACATTTAAGTTCCCTGATATGTACCAATATGACAAATAGGATTGTCTTTTATTTGTTCTCTCCTTTGTCTTTCTCTCGTCTATGATCAGAAGTGGTTTAGTAACCTTTTTAACAAAAAACTTTGGGTTTTATTGTCAATTTTTAATTATGAAGTGTATACTGATGTATTTTTTAATGTAATTGTTATGTACTGTTTTTAAAGTGTGCAACATACACACAAATCTTTTTCTAAAGCTGAAAATAAAAAATGTCTTGTTATGAATCTATTGACTTGTTAGTTATTTTCACTTCTACTATATAGGCTAGAACAAATACAACCATATAATTTTTGGTTGTGTCAAATCAGTTCACCAAGGGATCCCTTTCTATTTACTATGTATTAGTACCCTATTCCCCTGGTTTGCATGGGGTCTCTCTCAATTTAGTACCCAATTCCAGACTCAAACATACCGCCCATACGGGCGTGGACCCCGTGGCCTTACAGATGCACGCACTTACGTTAAGTCACTCACTAAGGGCATCCAATGGCCATCTTACATTGGACAGCGCAGGGAAACACACACATAACAGACCAGGGTATGCTTGAATCATAGACTACATCCTAGTGGACACCAAATCGTGGCATAAGGTGTTAGACTTTAAGATCATTCCCTGCCACAAGAGCAATCATAACGCCCTTGAACTAGATGTATTTGCACAATATGATAGAAGCTCGCCAGGAGGATTTTTACACCCTACCCCTGGACTTATCCAGGCCAACGAAGGTAGGAGAATTCGCTGGAGGGAATTCTTGAAATCTCAGACCAAGCTCGACACTTAATACCAAAAAATCATTCCCTTACTTGCTGTTGCACACTCCCACTCAGAAACGACTAGTATCTCCACTTCGCAGATCATAGTTTACAGTAACCAAAAAGATATGCCCTCTACCCTTTTTTTGCTACTAGTAGAAAGCCAGGCCAAATAGAAACCCACACAGCTCATGGTATAATGACCATTGTAGAACAGCTAAGTCAGACCTCCTAGCTGCCATTAAGGCAAATAATAGATCACAAATCAATGTAACTAGGGCAAGTTATAAAGTAGCCATAGTAAAAGCTAGAAGCAACTGGGAGTGTGAAAAATGGGTCAATCTAAGAATTGCCCTGGAAAATCATGACATGCGGGCATTCGGGAATCTGTTTAACACCGGAACAACTGACGGCAAACCTGCGATTTCAGTAAACATAGGGGAGGAAGTTTGGAGAGCCCAAAGGTAGTGGCCCCTTTGCGAGCGGTTTTTAGCTTGATGCATCTATGCCTTTGACTTGACTTGACTTGCAATTGGGTGTTATACTGGGCCCATGCGTTAAATAGCGGACTTGGACTGCAGACATGCAGAGCAGTTTACAAGCGCCTTGCACCACTGGTGCATCACTTTTTGTGATGCACCCGTGGCGCACACACATTTAGAAGGACAGGAAAAGTCAAGCTATGTGACTTTTCCTGTCCTTGTAAATATGGCCCCTTTGAACGCAAAACCCATGGAACCAGACACATTTCCAGATGTTCTCCTTGTTGTTTTCCTCTTTCTATGCGATCTGTAATCTGCATCACGCATAGAAGGAGAAAATCCCCTCTGGTGATTGTTTATGTACAGGAAGGGAACCCTTCCTGCACATAAACAATCTCCACACAACGGAGGCACCTTTGCACCATGGTGCAGGGTGCCTGCGCAGGCGCATGGCAGCAGTCTGTGCACCTGTGCAGGGGGAAGGACCGAGGTGCAACATATTGTTTTAAATATGTTGCATCCCTGTGCTTTGAAAGTGACTCAGTGCAGCGCAGCCAAATTGCTTGCGGCACGCACTGAGTCACTTTCCTCGTAAACCACCCCATGGTAATTGGCACGTGATAAATACCACATGCAATATTTAACTCATGGATCAGATGAGTCCATCCATTCATGCGCTATTTAGCCTACCATGTGTTATGCCAATATGCTCAGTTCATCTCAGCATCTTCTTGCCTGTTAAATATGAATGTTGTCCGCAGGAGGGCGGCACTACAACGGTACCAATAAAAAGCCTCTCCCTAGCTTCACTTTGCAAAAGTTTTAATCTGTTTAAATATTGAAGAATGTTACCTTTCTTTTAGTGATGGACGCCAGATTTCATAAAATGTCCAAGGTTTAGCTCAATAATTAATTTAGCTGCTTGTAATTGTTGACGTTTGAACCAGCATATAAAGGCTGCCAAACCTCCTGAGCAGAAAGCTGCAGTAATGACTTTATTTCTTTGTGTGCTATTACATTGAATCTCATTTGATCAAATCACAAACTCCAGCAGAAAGGCGCAGGGCCTGGTTGGTGAGAAGTGTGTGAAATGGCTTTAAATCACTTGTACACAAATGGAGTAGCGTTGACAAGCTGCCCATACAATCGTATCCATATTTCAAAATATATCTCAGCCGCTTTATAGGATTTCTGAAAGTCACATGGATTCCAACAGAATGCAGGATTGCTGTTTCTTTCATTTTCTTTATGTCTGTCATTTCATCTGCGGACGAATACACTGTAACAGATGCGCAAGTATGTAAACTAAAATGTTTCTTCCCTTTCTTGTGATCCATGCAGCTAGAATCAGAAATTAAGATATAATGCGCCGAGTGGTTCTTCAACACCTATTTAGAGGCATGCTGGTGAGCTTGACTGAGTACTGCAACCGTTGATTATATACGGGATAAAGTACCCCGAGTGTGTGTATTATAATGATATTGCAAGTTACTGAGGAGCTCCGTGCACGTATTTTATTTTATTTTATTTAAAGTTTTATATAGCGCGAAAATGACCCGTTAGGGTATCAGACGCTTTACAAGGAAAGATATGTTACGTAAAAGATGGCACAGGTAAAATACAGGGATGGGGGTTAGGGAAATGTCAATAGTGGGACAAAGTCATGGATATATACAAGAGTCAATTCAGTTCCAAAAACAATGAGCGACTTGAATACAATAAGACACGGGTAAGGGATATATAAAGGAACGAGGCCGAAAAATAAAATCAGAACCTGTATTGTGAGATTAAATACACAAGACAGCAGTTAGTAATTTTTACAAAAAATATATTTGAGTCAGTTTAATGTAAGTCAGGTTAAAAATACTGTGGCTCAGATTGTGTAGAAACATGCAGCAATTCTATATTTCCTGCAGCCAGTGACCTACAGCATGGGAAAAATAAGCATGTTACCATACATATCTCCTTTTTACTGATCTCTTTTTAGAAATATAAATATAAGGAGATAGAACAGCCAGTACCCATTTTTCTTGTTAAAACTACATGCTCTGTGACCTACCTTTCACCCTAGTTACTAACTTTGGCAGCATGCCGTATCAACTGCAATAATTTATTACAGTTCATCGGCTATATTTATTTATTACAGGCAGCTAGGGAAGTCACAAGTTGCATGTGATAAAGAAATTAAAGAAGGGCTGTTATAAAGGATTGCTGGCTTCCATGTATTACAAGGTGCATGATGATGAACCATTGATTTCTCACACTACTCCAAAGATTCCCATCCATTACCTGAATATCAAGGATTAACACTTCCTAACAGCACATCATCTTCCAACTGCCACATTACGGACAGGGAAGGAAAACAAAAAGTAACCAGATCAATTGGTCAGAAACATGGAGACAGTCAAGATGGTATGCGGTTGCTAGAAAATATGAATAGCATCCTTGGAGGACAACAGTAGGTCAAAAGCAGACAGACAAGAACATTAAAATAAAGATTGATGAGATGTGAAATGGCACACCTTGCAACAGAGTCTCCTAGGATCTCGTGCTTTATTGCAGAAAGTGCCTAATTTATAAAAAAAAAATGTGCCAGGGCTCTCATCAGGATTTAGAAAAGGGGGTGGTGATGAACAGAGTGTCTGAGTTAAACAGACCACTCTTACCCAGTCCAAAGATCAGGGCTTGATCCATCACCGTTATTTATCTCACTGCCCCATCCCAGCTCAGAACCTGGCTATATGCAAATCAGTCTGTCCCTGGCCCAGTGCATCATGGGAACAGGGCAGACTAAACTACCAAGCCAATTCTTCACCAGAAAGGAGACAAGCTACCGGGGACCGGTTTCTGGCATTTCAGCCTTCTTCGGCCGGGCTTGCTTGAATCCTGATGGAGCAGTGAGAAAGGGACTCATGTCTGAGTATACCCTGCCACACCTATAGTGGCCAAAAACGATTTAGAAAAGGGGGTGGTGATGAACAGAGTGTCTGAGTTAAACAGACCACTCCTACCCAGTCCAAAGATCAGGGCTTGATCCATCACCGTTATTTATCTCACTGCCCCATCCCAGCTCAGAACCTGGCTATATGCAAATCAGTCTGTCCCTGGCCCAGGGCATCATCGGAACAGGGCAGACTAAACTACCAAGCCAATTCTTCACCAGAAAGGAGACAAGCTACCGGGGACCGGTTTCTGGCATTTCAGCCTTCTTCGGCCCGGCTTGCTTGAATCCTGATGGAGCAGTGAGAAAGGGACTCATGTCTGAGTATACCCTGCCACACCTATAGTGGCCAAAAACGATTTAGAAAAGGGGGTGGTGATGAACAGAGTGTCTGAGTTAAAAAGACCACTCTTACCCAGTCTAAAGATCAGGGCTTGATCCATCACCGTTATTTATCTCACTGCCCCATCCCAGCTCAGAACCTGGCTATATGCAAATCAGTCTGTCCCTGGCCCAGTGCATCATGGGAACAGGGCAGACTAAACTACCAAGCCAATTCTTCACCAGAAAGGAGACAAGCTACCGGGGACCGGTTTCTGGCATTTCAGCCTTCTTCGGCCCCGCTTGCTTGAATCCTGATGGAGCAGTGAGAAAGGGACTCATGTCTGAGTATACCCTGCCACACCTATAGTGGCCAAAAACGATTTAGAAAAGGGGGTGGTGATGAACAGAGTGTCTGAGTTAAACAGACCACTCTTACCCAGTCCAAAGATCAGGGCTTGATCCATCACCGTTATTTATCTCACTGCCCCATCCCAGCTCAGAACCTGGCTATATGCAAATCAGTCTGTCCCTGGCCCAGTGCATCATGGGAACAGGGCAGACTAAACTACCAAGCCAATTCTTCACCAGAAAGGAGACAAGCTACCGGGGACCGGTTTCTGGCATTTCAGCCTTCTTCGGCCCGGCTTGCTTGAATCCTGATGGAGCAGTGAGAAAGGGACTCATGTCTGAGTATACCCTGCCACACCTATAGTGGCCAAAAACGATTTAGAAAAGGGGGTGGTGATGAACAGAGTGTCTGAGTTAAACAGACCACTCTTACCCAGTCCAAAGATCAGGGCTTGATCCATCACCGTTATTTATCTCACTGCCCCATCCCAGCTCAGAACCTGGCTATATGCAAATCAGTCTGTCCCTGGCCCAGTGCATCATGGGAACAGGGCAGACTAAACTACCAAGCCAATTCTTCACCAGAAAGGAGACAAGCTACCGGGGACCGGTTTCTGGCATTTCAGCCTTCTTCGGCCCGGCTTGCTTGAATCCTGATGGAGCAGTGAGAAAGGGACTCATGTCTGAGTATACCCTGCCACACCTATAGTGGCCAAAAACGATTTAGAAAAGGGGGTGGTGATGAACAGAGTGTCTGAGTTAAACAGACCACTCTTACCCAGTCCAAAGATCAGGGCTTGATCCATCACCGTTATTTATCTCACTGCCCCATCCCAGCTCAGAACCTGGCTATATGCAAATCAGTCTGTCCCTGGCCCAGTGCATCATGGGAACAGGGCAGACTAAACTACCAAGCCAATTCTTCACCAGAAAGGAGACAAGCTACCGGGGACCGGTTTCTGGCATTTCAGCCTTCTTCGGCCCGGCTTGCTTGAATCCTGATGGAGCAGTGAGAAAGGGACTCATGTCTGAGTATAACCTGCCACACCTATAGTGGCCAAAAACGATTTAGAAAAGGGGGTGGTGATGAACAGAGTGTCTGAGTTAAACAGACCACTCTTACCCAGTCCAAAGATCAGGGCTTGATCCATCACCGTTATTTATCTCACTGCCCCATCCCAGCTCAGAACCTGGCTATATGCAAATCAGTCTGTCCCTGGCCCAGTGCATCATGGGAACAGGGCAGACTAAACTACCAAGCCAATTCTTCACCAGAAAGGAGACAAGCTACCGGGGACCGGTTTCTGGCATTTCAGCCTTCTTCGGCCCGGCTTGCTTGAATCCTGATGGAGCAGTGAGAAAGGGACTCATGTCTGAGTATACCCTGCCACACCTATAGTGGCCAAAAACGGTTTAGAAAAGGGGGTGGTGATGAACAGAGTGTCTGAGTTAAACAGACCACTCTTACCCAGTCCAAAGATCAGGGCTTGATCCATCACCGTTATTTATCTCACTGCCCCATCCCAGCTCAGAACCTGGCTATATGCAAATCAGTCTGTCCCTGGCCCAGTGCATCATGGGAACAGGGCAGACTAAACTACCAAGCCAATTCTTCACCAGAAAGGAGACAAGCTACCGGGGACCCGTTTTTGGCATTTCAGCCTTCTTCGGCCCGGCTTGCTTGAATCCTGATGGAGCAGTGAGAAAGGGACTCATGTCTGAGTATACCCTGCCACACCTATAGTGGCCAAAAACGGTTTAGAAAAGGGGGTGGTGATGAACAGAGTGTCTGAGTTAAACAGACCACTCTTACCCAGTCCAAAGATCAGGGCTTGATCCATCACCGTTATTTATCTCACTGCCCCATCCCAGCTCAGAACCTGGCTATATGCAAATCAGTCTGTCCCTGGCCCAGTGCATCATGGGAACAGGGCAGACTAAACTACCAAGCCAATTCTTCACCAGAAAGGAGACAAGCTACCGGGGACCGGTTTCTGGCATTTCAGCCTTCTTCGGCCCGGCTTGCTTGAATCCTGATGGAGCAGTGAGAAAGGGACTCATGTCTGAGTATACCCTACCACACCTATAGTGGCCAAAAACGGTTTAGAAAAGGGGGTGGTGATGAACAGAGTGTCTGAGTTAAACAGACCACTCTTACCCAGTCCAAAGATCAGGGCTTGATCCATCACCGTTATTTATCTCACTGCCCCATCCCAGCTCAGAACCTGGCTATATGCAAATCAGTCTGTCCCTGGCCCAGTGCATCATGGGAACAGGGCAGACTAAACTACCAAGCCAATTCTTCACCAGAAAGGAGACAAGCTACCGGGGACCGGTTTCTGGCATTTCAGCCTTCTTCGGCCCGGCTTGCTTGAATCCTGATGGAGCAGTGAGAAAGGGACTCATGTCTGAGTATACCCTGCCACACCTATAGTGGCCAAAAACGATTTAGAAAAGGGGGTGGTGATGAACAGAGTGTCTGAGTTAAACAGACCACTCTTACCCAGTCCAAAGATCAGGGCTTGATCTCATCAGGACCCCACTGCAGCTTGTAACACACATTGCCCCTGCCATGCTGCCAATGATAGTAACAACACAACTACTAACCATGACACTCCTACAAGTGTGACAATTCATAGCTATACGAATGGCTTAAGAGGCAGGTAATAGTAATTTTTTATGTATATTGAATTAATAATTGACTAGTTTTGTGGTCATCTCTAAATTAGCCAGACAGCGCCACCTTGTGGCAGACTGTTTAAGCACTGGTGTTGACAATTAAAACGCGGTGCTGAGCACCATAAATCACTGGCTCAAATTAAGCACTGATTGCAGACCTCAATACTACATTCAGGGACTTGCACACAAACCTATTGACTTTTGTTTCAAAGGGCAAGACAAGACGTCATCACAAATGTCGCTGTACCTGGCGTCGATAGCATTTGTGATTCAACAATGCCATCCTCTTTCCCTAGGTGTGGATATCAACAGTTATCTCTTTATGCCTCAAGGAGATTCTTAGACGAATCCAGGCTTCTGGTGAGACTGCCAAGTTCACCGCAATAAAAACACAAGCGATGCATGCATGAAGCTAGAATTATGATATTCTGCATGTGGATGTGGATGTGTTGGTGGTCTTGGAGAAGGTAGGAGTATGTTTTTGACAATTAACCAGTTTGTCATAGTTAGAAATGGGATAGAATTATCAGGTGTGCCTCTTAGGGTTTTTGTTGCTATGGTGATAGTACGATTACAGGCAAGAGTGTCATGAGTAGCTTATGTAGTGGTGCATTGAAAATCGGTACCTCTCGGTTTTTCAAGGATCACGATGTGTGCTGAAATAGGCGGGTTTCCGAAGTGGTTGAGTTATGCAATTGACTAGATTAACATGGGTTGTGCTAAATAAATATATGTTCCAGCATTTTTTTCCTCTCCACTCATGATCTCCCTGCTATGTGTATCAATCAACATACATGAAGTACACCAGTTGTTGCATTTCAAGTTTGTCTTATTAGTATTTTTTTTTGTTGTTCAATAAACTGTTTTAGTGAATGTCACATGCAATACATGTTGCACGAACCAGTAGGCAAATGTTTAAATGATAGCGCCTCATCGTCTGGTAGTTAGTTTGCTTGTTAGGTTGCTTACACTATGTCATGTGTTGATACATGAAATTGTGCACACACGTTGCATATTATGAGATCAGTTTCACATATCTGGATATTTAAACAATAGTCAATTTTTCGGTTTTATCTATATCCTACACGTTTGTTGGTTTTAACTGGATGTGGCTACAATTATTAACACCCACAATATTTCAATATGCTACAACAAAGAACCATGCATTGATAGCATTACCAACACTTTGATCAAAAGGGCCTTCTGATGTGAGTCACAACTCGTAAGAAGGTAGGTATTCCACTGGCCGTTCAACCACACAGTCCTGTACGAGACTTCTTGCTGAGCTCTTGTAGAGAAGACGCCCCATTTGCTTAGGGGTGGAGTGAAGGGGCACTGCCTCCCAGCATCCAATCCCAGGTAGGACTGTGTTATCTATCCTAGGAGGGCCAGTGCTCTGGGGAACCAGCCAGTACAGAGAGTCTCAACATTTGAAGTCATTCTAGGCAGACTCACTCCCTGGAAAACACCAGGCCCAGAGAGCCCCAGGACTTGATTAAAGCGGCCTGTGAGATGGCGTCTTTTCCTAGGATCCAGTGCGAGCACCTGCCTCCCACCTGACTACCAGCATTTCCTGGAGCTGCCTATGGAGAAGAAGAGAGAGTATAGGAAGAGTGTGGAAACCTAAACCCAGCTCCCCAGCTGCAAGAGAAGAAATTCCAGACGGTCAGTCAGACGGTCTGACAGCAGTATCTTTGGACTCTTGTACTGTCCACAACCCACCTTGCATATGTGTCCCACATGGAGCAATGGCACATAATTGCATTAAAGCAGGCCCTGAAAGGCTGCGCTGTGGGTGTGAAAAGGGATTGCCCTACAAGTCCCTGTGAAGGTCCAAACAATACAGTATGAGTGGACCCCCTGTAAGCCTTTGGCAGCTCCACGAGCATTTCCCGCTTTTGCCACCTACAAACTCTTAGTTAAAGGAATTGGGTAAAAGAGATGTTTGTGGTCATTTCAAGCATTCCTTGAGTTAGAGTATTTGCCGAGAGACTTTTGGGTGCATTTTCATTTTCATTAGGTTCTCTGAGCTTGCTTGGTAGCTGTTTAAAATGTAGACATAAAATTCTACCATGAAAGGTTTACTCTTTATAATGTTACTGCATGCGTAAATGAAGAACAAAACCAATGCATATTCTTGGCACAAAAGGAAAGTTAATTCAGTGCGTATTTCTAGAAACCTCAAAATGTTTCATTGACATTGAGGGCTGTTATTCTACTATTGATATATTTGTGTTTGAATCTGTTTACCGAGGCTTTACCGCATGTAACTTAATAAATGTACTGCAAGATTATTCAGCAGCATAGGGAGTATACAGTGAGATCAAAACATTATGACATCTGCCAAAATCGGCTGTGTCCAAGGTGCAGCACTAATACAGTACTTTAAGTAGGGCCATTTATGGTAAAATTAAGAGGGGTTGGTAATAGTCACAATTTTGTCAAAAACCATGAAGGGAAAGAGGGTGAAGGAGCCAAATGTAGAAAAATGCAGAGAAAGAATAACCTTAAATTTCAACAAGAGAATAGCAGTGATACAGTTCACCAAAGTGTTCCACCGCCTTTCACCATCTGCCACCCCCCATCAAACAGAGTATTTCACCAGTGTAGGAGGTTGTTGTTATAGTAAATAGGCTAAGTGTTGTGAAAAGAAGGATGTTTGCACCTTGTGACGTCTATAAAAGATTCCTCAGTGTGCATGTGAGTCAAATCAACTATTGTAAATCAGGTGTGCTCGCCGGTGAGTTTGTGGTAAGTTCGTTTAGGATTGTGCCCCAATAGGAAGCTATTTGGTATTTTCGGAGTCCTAGGGAGCCTTCCCTATGTAACTCCATTCTTTTTTCATGGGCCCACATAAGTAAGGAGGCCTTCCAGGCTTCTATTGTCGACTAGTCCGGTGATTTCAACCATTTGGGTGTTATGAAACTTAAGTCTAAGAAGCAGGTGGTGGCTTTGGTTTTCTTTTGCCCATGGTATAAGCCTAATAGACACACCTCCCATGTATGCAGGTAATGACGGTCAGTACATTCTGATAAGCGGGTGGTCACTCCATGCCAGTGGCTATGCAAATGTGGGAAACTCCATAGCATACGTAAGTGTTGATTGTATTGCAACGAGGACAGACTGCATCAGTACGTTGGAAATATCTGTTACTTTTGTCGGAGTGAGGTAAGCTTGGTGTAGATGTAGTATTGGATTCTTTTAAACCAGGCATTTGGAACGGGTACTGGGCCCTTCAATTAGACCGCCCATTTCCCATTCGAGAAAGGACTAGTCAGATCAGCTTCCCATCTGCCACGGTGGGCTGTAAGTGGTGGAGCAGTGTGTGTGCGTGAAGAGTCAGCAAACCAACACACCAAGGGACGGCCACGCCCTTTATTCTACAATTGATTTATATTGTGAACTCTGATAAAGCCCGTAGGCCTGGCTTTTTGATAATGCACTTCTCAGTTTGTATTAGGTATGTGGGGCATGATATGTTTCTATGTGTTATGTCATATTGGTGCATGTCATTAGAGAAGCCCATAGCACAGAGCAATAAGGGTACATTTAGGGGGCTACTTGACCTGGGTGATCTTTCTTTACTGTGCATCCCCAATAGGTTGTGATGCTATATATAGTGTGCCACCATTCAAATTTCCACTTGCCAGTCTGTAAACATTGGTTAATGTGTGTGTAGTATTTACATTTGTGTGAGAAAACATGTTTTTATAGTTTAAGAAAGGATTTTATTTATAATAGAAAGAACACAATGCAATACATACAAGATAAAATCCATATATCAGAAATATTAAGTTGGTATATGAAGACTATAAATGAAGATGGAGAACTAAAATGACATCATATAAGTGTAACTCACATCTAACCACTCTATAGCTACAAATAAATAACAGAGAGTAAGAGGAAATGGAGAGTTCATTGCTGAATATCATAAAAACCATATGGAACACAATTCATGGGGGTTTATGACCTTCCTCAGTCCAGGGAGTATGATGACCTCTTTTGCCTGCAGACATGTCTAAAAAATTAGTAATGGGTAGCCATAAAAAGTCACGCTAGATAGGGAGGGATACTGGAGTAAAAAACGCTCTGTCAAGTCTGTGATTGTAGAAAACACCATAACTCCAGGCCTGAAAAGATACTTTAGTAACATCCTTCCGTGCCTTTGTAATCTGCTGAAAAGCAACCGCAAGGAGTAAATCAATTATTTGAAAATTATTAGATTGTGCAGTCAAAACTTCAGAACAACTGGCAAGGAATACATTAAGAAAATGAAAAGGGACTTGTGTGCATAAAATATTATTAATTTGTTGCCAAACCTGTAAGCAAAAGTTGTAGGCATGAGAACATTTACATAGGATGTGTTTCAAGTCTCTGAAATAACTTTGCATGTCCAACAGGAAAAGGAGATGGTAGAGTTTATTTTGTGAAAGGAAAGAGGAGTGTACTTGAGCCTATTATAAATGAAAAACCAAGATTAAGTAGTGTTAGCTGCTCTAGAAATATTTCTTATTTCAGCCCAGATTTTATTCCAAGCTGAAATAGGAAAGGAGGTCTGAAAATCGGATTCCCAAGAGAGTTCTGGTAATCAGACATAATATCGAAAAAATAATATCGAAAAGACATAATATCGAAGTTTAAATATCGAAGGTAGATAATATAGAAATATAAAAATATCGAATACAAAAATATCGTAATCAGTAAGTATATTCATATATCGAAAGCAAGAATATCGAGAGACAAAATATCGACTATAAAAATTATCGTATTCATACTAGCAAGAAAATAACATTTTATAGAAAATAGTAGCTATTTTTTCATGCTTTCAGGTAATTTAATAAAGAGTTTATATTATATTTCTTACTTTGGACTATTTTATTGCTTTTGTGTTCTTTATTTTGTAACCGGGTTAGGTCGTTTTGGGTCATTTGGATGAAGAGTAGCTAGCGGTTGGAAGAGACTTCACGTCGCTTCAGGTAAGGTCTGTTTTATATGTTTTATGTGTATTTTATTGTACTTTTGAGAGTAGTCTGCTGCTATTTCGTGTTCTTACATGTGAGTGAGTTTTGTTTTAGATTTTGAAAACGATTATTTTCGTGTGGTAGATACACGTCGTTTTACTTTGTAATAGGATTGTTTACAGAGTAACTATATCTATGTTTTAAGTTTATGTAGTAGGAAAATAATGCTTTTACTAACTTAAGTAGTTATTTATGTGTTGTTTAATGTGGGTGGGAATGTCTGTTTTCTATGTTTTTGTTATAGGTGTTCGCCATATCGGAAGTTCCGTTTTTTTGTTAAAGGAAGTGTTTGTTGGTTTTGTTCACCACTGCTAAGCAAACACTTCTTTTAAGTTTTCGGTTTTCCTGCAGCGTTTTTTAAACTTTTGGCTATTTTTTGGGTTTTTTATGGTTATTCGATGGCTCTTCACACCATGGATTTGATTTTTTGGTACAGTTGTATTTTTGCATTTTATTTTGGGTTACATTTGCACTACCTGGATTATTTTGTTGGAGAAGAACGTTATTGGATTTCAAGCATGATTGGTAAGTCATTTATGTTTGATCTTTTGTGGGTGGGTAATGTGATTATTAATATTGCATTGTTTAATAGTTTTTAATTTTATTTAATGTGTGCATATATGTGATTTATAAGTATATATATTGCATACATTGAATACTTTTAAACACCAAGATTCAAATGTTAATATGCATATTTAGGTGATAGTTTATGGGATTGCTTTGGTGTTGTTATTTATTCAAAGTAGGGTTTTGGCAATTATGTTTAAGTATTCAATGCCTTTTGAACTAGGGTATAATTTAACTTGCTCTTCTAGGTATTTGTGCATTTGCTTATTTTGTTTTGATGTTTTAGGGACTAGTTCAGTTATGGATTGCACCATTCTGAATTCCTGGTAGCTTTGTTCTTTCTGTAGGCACTTAATAAAATGTTCTAGAGTTGGTTTTGTTCTGCCAGTTGATTGTATAAAGGCATTGTGCCAACCTTCTACTGCGTTGTTAGTTTTAGATTCACCATTTAGGGTGCTTCTGTAAACGTCCCACCAGGGTATTAGGAATTTTGGGTTTCTTCTGTGGCCAGATCTATGGAGACTGCCTACCCAGGTGTCTTCAAAGTAGTCCAAAAATGGACTAAACTTAGCTTCATTTTGTTTATAGAAGGGGCTGTCTATAAGGATGTTGTAGTGTTCTGCTACATCTGTTTCTGGAACATAAGCCAGTGCTATGAGTTTTTTAATTTGGTATGCAAAAGATGAGAGTTGCATATTCTACACTTTTTGCAGATGTCTCCATAGACACTGGTTTAAATGATAGAAGCAGCCTTGAATGCAGGTATGGGGGTGGATTTTTAGGATGGTTGAAAGCATTGCTTGCTCAAAATCTGGAATTTTTTTTCTGGAGAATAATCATTTGTTTTTTGTTTAATTATATTTAATAATTCCATATATGTGGAATTATTTTTGTTTGGTAGTAGTGCATATAGTAGTGGTATGTTGCAGTTTTGGTAGAGGCCATGTACAGTGCATAATTGGAAAAATGGTTTGGGACAGATGTTAAAAGTTCCATCCATCATCCAATATTGGCTTTGCTGAAGTTTTACTAGATTCATATTGGTCCCAAAAATAATAAGTCTTTTGTCATTGTTTTCATTGTCGTAAATTATAAATGGTTGTTTGTTTAAAGTTATAATTTGGTTGGCATTTAAATTGATATCATGATATGTTCTGGGAGCTGGTGTGGTAGTAGTAGTAGCTTTTTTAGTTCGTGCTATAGTTCTTTTTAGTGAAAGAATATTTGGCATTTGTGTAGTGGCAGTTTTAGGGATTTTAGGAATTGCTTCTTTTAATATGACGTTGGTTTGTTTTTGGGAACCTGTGCTTGCTTCTTTTATATTTTCCAATGCTGTTCTAACTTCAATTTCAGTTACATTTGGTGGATGATTGTGTTCCCTAGCATACAGTACAGTAGCTTCTCTTGTTGTTGCCCTTCCATAACACTTATTTGAACAATATTTACAACATTTCCAATTAACTTTCATGCCATATTGCTTTTCTTGTGTATAAGTGTAACCCATGTAGCACAGTAATAGCTTTCCTTTCTGGCTGGTTACAAATTCTGCTCCTTCTGTCATTTTGTTGTTTGTATATCTAGAAAACATATATATAATAGTTAATGTCAAGGAAAATGTGTTTATAATTCTAAGTAAGTGATTGTTAGTAATGTATATACTTACGTGTTTTAGAAATCAGTGAAATCTTTTGATATGCTTTATTCTTTCGTTGTGGATGGTGTTTTCTGATGTTGTTTGAGCTGTTAGGAAAAACAAAAAATGACAATATTGTTACTAAATTTTGTGTATATTTAGAATGTCACTGCTAATTTCAACTACAAAAGTGGATACTAATAAGTGTAGGATTTTATTTTACATTGTCAAGATACTTACTTATTTTCTTTTAGGTAAGGTTTTCCAGTATAGTTGTATCTTCTATTTGTGGAGAGTATATTTTAGTGTTATCTTAAAAAAATAGGTACATATGTGTTAGAAAAGTCACCATGTTTGTAGGTTTTCAACAAGTTAGCAGTTAATTATGTACTTGAATATACTTACTTAGTGAGTTGTATTTTTAGTATTCTGAAATTGGAGATCTGAATGTTTTCAGTATATTTTTCTGTAGTGTTAGCTGTGGAAAAAAAATAATAGGAAATAATTAGAACAAGTGCTAATGTTTGTCGTTTTTACCACATTGAATTCTTTTAAAAAAATACTTACTTAGTAATATTTAATATAGAAATAGGAATAATGTTCTCTGTTCATTTGTAGTGTACTTTTCAGTAGTTAAATCTGGAGAAAAAAAGTACATATATGTTATAAATGTAATTGTTGTTTTTGTTTAGAACATTTTACAAGTAAATACAATGTTACAATTTACTTACTTAGTTATTAGTATCTTTAGTTTTAGGATCTTGTTCACAGTAGCTTCTTTGTAGAATTTTCTCTAGTGGTAGTATCTATAAAAACATTTGTATGTATAAATAATTACAACATGTGCTGAATTATAGGTATTGTCACAGTTAATGTAGTGTTAAATTATACTTACTTTGATATTTGTATATTTCTTTAAGACCTTAATAGTAATGTAGTAGGTAGTAGAATTATCTGTAGCATTAGGAGAGAAATAAAAGAGTTAGGATATACACATAAGGAAACAATTTAGTGAAAGCTTACTACTTTAATGTCATATAGAGATAATAAAAACATTTCTAGTAGTTTTGTGTGTTTAGAAATCAGTAATCTGTTATTTATTATTAGCATGTTCTGTAGTAGTAACAGAAAAGGAGCACAGGGTATTTAGCAGGTAAGTAATATATTTGCAGTTATTAGCTTAGTGTTTATTTGAGTTACTTACTTGAAAGATTTGCTTATATGTTGATAATCTTGATGTTCTTGTTGGTGTGCTGCAATTCATCCAGAGATGTATCTCCTTCGGTGACTTTTAGCAAGTGGTTTGTGTTTTGGGTTTATTTGTTTATATAGAGGAGTGTCATTAGTACTTAGTTTGCTATTGGTTGGTGAAAAAAAGCTAGTATTTTTGAATTTCAGTTGTGAGTATTATGTAGTAAAAGAAGGCAAAAAAAATAATTTATATAATTATAAAAATTGGAGACAATAATTTTCAATGTGTAGGTTATATAATAGATAATATAGAATAGTTGTGAATTTTTTATTCGAAAAATAAAATATTTATATCGAACCGTTGGCCTGCAAAATAAGAGAGACAGAGAATATCCCCGCTTTTATGCTTCAGGGCTGGTCAAGATAGGGCTATATGTGGACGATATTGTAGTTTTAACATCGAATTTGACAAAATCACTGGTCGAAATAGAAAGCATTACAAAGAAGTTTGGAGAAGTCTCAGGATATCGATTAAACTCCGATAAAACTGAAATTATGGCTTGGAATATGGCGGTGGAGCCTGGAATTTAAAAAAAAACATCTGGGGATACAAATCATTCAAGATATAAAACAATTAGCATTGGTAAATTTGGCCAAAACAAGGAAAGACATTACCGTACTATTGAGAAATTGGAGCTTAATACCACTAACTATGATTGGCCGGGTACATATAGTTAAAATGATGGTGCTTCCTAAGTTGACCTTTTTATTTGATTCTATTCCTCTCATGTTTGAGAAAGAGGGGTTAGCTAAATTACAGAGTGAAATTGGTTCATTTATCTGGGGTTCCAAGGGGTCAAGGCTATCTTGGAAAAAAATTCTGAGAAAATATGCCAAGGGAGGTCTAACAGCTCCAGATTTTCAAATTTATTCTTGGGCTTTTTTGCTTAAAAACTGTAGAATGCTCCTCGGAATCCCTAATAATTTAGCAATAGGGGACCTCTTTGCTGCCATGTTGAAAGTAGAAAAGTGCCACTTGCAGGGGCTTTTTGTATAAATTCGCAGATCCAAAGTACTTTAAAAAAGTTAGACTGAAGGTCTTAAAGATTTAGCTATGGTGTGGTACCGTATTAGGGGAGTGACAAAAATCCCATACTTCAGTGCGGCTGCACCAATCTGGGAGGCTCCGGGGGCTCCAAGTTGGACGGAGGATGTATTAGCAAGGGCATTAAAAACAGAAGGCCCACAGGTTTGGGGCGAGCTGTTCTGCGAAGGAGTTTTGTTACCGTGGGCCGTCTGCGAGCAACTTTGGGGTCGTAACTTTGCAAAATTTAAGTATCTTCAGATACAAAGCTGGGCGGTAGGTAAAGAAAAGTTAATTGGACGACACAACGAGTTCGAAGAGAAGCTGGTTTCAAACATTCGGTTAAAAAAAGAAGTGGCAACATGGTATTGGGAAATAGTCGAAATGGAGGATGGCCCTTTTCAACTACCAGAGGTCCTGTGGGGAGAGTGCTTGCCGAGGATCGCTACAGAAGAACAATGGCCATTAGATATGTTGATTCTTTACAAAGTGGTAAAACCGGAAAATTTAAGGAGGAATCACTTGTTCACTCTCCACAGGGCATATTGGACCCCAAAGAGGCTCGCTAAATTTAAGGATGGGGGCATGGTGTTATGCCCTAAGTACAAAAGCCCAAATGAAGACGACATTCATATGTTTGCTACATGCCCAGAGATTCAAGATTTTTGGGCAGCTGTAAGTACAACGCTATCAAAAATGATGGAGCTAAATATTACGGTAAACCCTGAACAGATCATTTCGGGCAGATTGGACACACAAGGTAAGGGCCTTGATGATAACTCTAAGTTGTTTTTCTATGCCATTTTGATTGCTTGAAGAGAAATATGTAAATTTTGGGTATCGCCAGAGGCCCCGACAGTGGATTAGAGCTATGAGAGGCATAGCTAAGTTGGACATGGCCGGTCAAAATAATAGGAAGCACCAGTTTTGGAATTTATTTTTAAATCACTATGGGTGAGGGGAACGGGAGTTCAAAATCCTGTGACTTTAACGATGTGAGAAGAAAAACGGTCCGATGATTAAGTCACTTTTGATGCTCTTGGAGGTCAATGTAGTCTATAAGCTTTGCTACACAAGGCATGGCTGTGGTACTTCCCATCTCCCTTAAGCCTATAAGCCTGCAGTATAAGCAGTAGGAAACAACCTCTCATAGTTGAGTTGAAAACCACCTAAGGGCGCTACAAGATAAGAAGGGGTGGGAAGTGGCGTATGAGGACAAAGAAAAAAAAATGTTTAAATAAGTAGTGTGTATTTAAATGCAAATGACATAATAATATGTAAATTAAATGTGAAAATATATGTATATAAACAGTCGATATATATGAAAATATGATATTATTGTTGACGATATTATTGATGTCGATATTTTATTTCATGTGTATATATTTTTAAGACATCGATATTTATGTATACTGATATTAAAGTAGTCGATATAAATGAAAACGGTGTTTTTGTATATCGTTATTAAATATCCGATATATTTGTATGTTTATAGTTAAGTATAGGAAGTCGATAATAGTGTAGTCGATATATTTGTTCCGATATTAGTGTAGTACGATATTGTGATTTTCGATAATATGTCAGACATTCGAGAGTTCTATGTCTGTTTTGGGTCGACTGTTTAGAGTGTAGGTTACCTGTTGATATAGTTCAGATGCAGATGGAGAGCTAGCTAAAAGAGCACAAATCATAAGGTTGGATGGTGCAGAAGTAGGGACCGACACAAGTTAATCGCAGGCTGATTGAATTATAGAAATTAAAGAAAGTATAATGAGATTGATAAGAGTTAGATAGAGCGAAACGTGCTTGAGCAGATTGAAAAGAAATATATTAAATTTCATGAAAACTTTGATAAACCCAACGAAGACCTTTAGCATGGCAAGTTTTCCAGAAGATATATCTGGTATTAATCTCAAGGTATTTATTGTACCAAAGAGAAGATTACAAAAATTGTTCTTTAGGGTCTTGATATGAAGTAATAATAGGTTGAAAATGTTACAAGTGTTGTTAAAGGTAGGAAGAGATAAAGATGAGGGTCTATATGTAAGAGTTATAAATTCTTTAAAAGGAAGTGGGTTACATTTTCTTTTTTAATCTTTGTCAATAATGGTAGGTGTCTTCTTTTAGTAACAAAGAAGATTGTCTGAGGGAAAAATCTGTATGATAGGAAAGAAAGTTCCGGAAATGTTCTCCCCCAGGTATTAGGGTCTTTTGAGTTTATGATTAGACATAGGAATTTAAACAAGACTGAGTAAAGTCATTTATTTTGAGAGTTAGGAATATTTACTGGGATATTGGAGATATTAAAAAGTATTATGGGTGCCAGCATCATCTTTATAGTATCTAGATACCCCACCAAGACAAAAATAGAGGATTCCAATGGGAAGTAAGTGAATTCAAAGTCCTGTGTAATTCCTTAAAGTTGAGTGAAACAGACTCTTTAATAGATAAAGTAAACCATAAATCAAGATATTTTAATTTTCGCTGAATTCCAATGAAATTGCAAAGAGGAAAAATCAGCATGAAAGCGTAATTTGTTTAATGGAAGAATTGCACACTAGTCAGGATTTAATCTGAAGCTCCAGACTGATGCAAAAAGTTCCACCTCTGATAAAAAGGTTGGTAGTGAAGTTTATGGGTGAGACATAAATATTAAAATGTCATCGGCCTAGGCAGAAAATTGTAACTGATTCTCACCATAATGAAAACCTTTAGGGGCCTATTATGATTGCGGTTTTTCCGCATCCTCCGGGCCGGTGGTAGCCACTGCCAGCCCGGAGGATGCGGAAAAACCGCAGCGGACCCACCAAAGACCCACCGCCACATTAGGATGGCTGGTGGGTCCTGGTTTCCGCCCGCAGCTTTTCCGCCGCGGTTGGCTTACAACCGCGGTGGAAAAGCTCTAATATGGTGATGGTGTCTCTCAGACACCGTCTACCATATTAGGATGGCCTGTTTCAGATGCTTTTCCGCGGCGGGTTTTCCGCCATGGAAAAGCATGTGTAACTTCACTGCGGGGGCCCGTAGGGGGGTGGGGGGTACCATAGGCACCCCCACCCCCCTAGGTGAAGGGGCGTGGGGGTGCCTATGGTACCCCCCAGCATTTGTATACAGAAAGCGGCGGGCACCGCGCGGTGCCTGCCTCTTTCTGCATACAAATGCAAAGGCTGCATTTTTAACATTGCTGCGGGTGCAGCTTGAAGCCGCACCCGCCGCAATGTTAAAAATAGAGGATGTGACCGCCAGGGTGGTGGTCACATCCTAATCGCACAGGAGGGAACGCAGCAGCCCATACAGACGTTCCCTCCTCCTTGCGTCCGTCCGCGATCATAATCGACCCCTTAATTTGGGTATTTAAATGAATCTTAATAAAAAAGGGTTCGAGGGCAGGGATAAAGAGAAGAGGAGAAAGAGGGCAAACTTGTCAAACTCCTCGATAGAGGGAAAAAGAAGGAGGGAGAAGCCATTACCTAAAATAGCAGATGTAGCAGAGGAATATAGCAAAGAAACATACTTAATAAAAGTAGATCCAAATTGAAAACAAGAAAAAGTAGAAGAAATAAAAGGCCAGCTAACTCAGTCAAAAGCCTTCTCTCCGTCTAAATAGATAGCGGCTAGGGTGTATTTACAAAAAGTAGATTTGCTAAGGAGATTAAAAAATAAGCAAGTGTAATCAGAAATATATCTGCCCTTTATAAACCTGAATTGCTCATTACCTATCAAATGGGGTAATAAGGGTTCTAAACAAAAAGCTAGAATTTTGGCAGATATTTTATAATCTATATTAATCAAGGAAATGGACCTATTGTTTTTACATAATGGTTGGACTTTATTGTCTTTGGGAATAAGACATATAAGAGCATCTTAAAATGAGACACTAGAGTTGTGAGAAGAAATAAAGAGGAGAAAGAGCTGATGTAATTTGGGAAGAAGGAGTTTGGAAAAATGCAAATAAAATTCTATAGTAAAGCCATCACGGCCTGGAGCTTTACAGTGTTTAATAGTATGCATAGGGTTTGAAATGTCTTGAAGTGGGATATCATCATCTAATGATGAAAAATCAGTATCAGAGACAGAAGAAGGAGTAATTGAAGATAAAAAAAATAGGAATATCTTCTTGACATATGTCAGATTCTGGGGTATAAAGATTCTGAAAAAAATTGTATTTCTTCATTATTATAAACCATATTATCAGAAGAACAGGGGATAAAAAAGTGTATTCTAAAAGTGTAGGGTTACATAATGTCAAAGCATCTACTAAAGACTTCTGTTTAATAGCAGATGTAAATTTAGCTTTAGAGTTTTGTCATTGATGGGATCAAAGATAATGTTGCAGTCCCCTCCAACTACTAAATATTCATATTTGTAAGACATCAAAGTTGATAAGATGTCAGGCCAGAAGTTGTTGTCTGGGGAAGTGGGTGCATAAAGGTTAAAAATTGAAATTGGTATTTTATCAATTGACAAAGAAATAGATACCCATTGTATCAGTATCTTGAGTGATCATTTGTACATCCAACCGTTTATGACATAGGATGGCAATACCATTACTTTTTTCAGGGCCAGAGGAAGCAAAAACATTGACCTTTAAGTTTAGATATTTTTTTGTCCAGAATGTGAATTTCCTGCAGCAAATCTATATCACGTTTTAAATAAGAAAGATGCGTTAAAACCCTCTGACGTTTTATAGAAGAGCCCAAACTCCTAACATTCCATGAAATAAGACTTAAAGTCATCTATAATACAGTAACATGAAATATATCTGTGAGATAAAAAAGCAATAGAGATTGATACATATCAAAATAATGAATGCAATATGAACTATCATAAAGATACTTGCAATAAACCAGCAAAATTGAATGGTATATATAGAATGACATATAGAGAAGAGTATAGAGTGAAAGAAGAGCAAGTATAAGAATAAGGATAGGGAGAAAAACGTGTAAGAAATACAAAAGCAACTAAACTGATAGAGTAATAAATATAGATTGTCAGGGGAAGAATCGAAAAAAGAAAAGGAGGAAAGCAAAGAACATGAAAATGAAGGACCATAGAAGTAAGAAAAATATTGATATATCAAAAAAGACAGGAATGGAATGGGGGTGGTGACACCTCATAAGGAAGACAATACAACTGATCAGAAAAACCCACGACAGACCGGGAGGGAAGGGTACACCAGCGACATGATGTGAAAGTAAGATAATCAAATACGAAGACCGTACCTAATGAGAGAAAAGATAAATGAGTAACAGTGAACGATCACACTTACAATAAGTGCATATAACAAACCAATAGGTAGCAAACAACAATATCATATAACAACATAATTTAGACATTTAGATGTTTGAAAGCCTGGATATATCCATTTCTTCTTCCCTGCAAGTAACCAAAAACTGTGGTAACATCATAGGATCCTCAAAAGTCATAGTCTTGTTTTTCTAAGTCACTTTAAACAAACAGGGATGAAAAGACCAAAACAAGTATTTAGGTTTCGAAGAGCTTGTCTCATGTCCTAAAACTTTTTCCTCCTGGCTGCTGTTTCCGTAGCATAATGTTAGGAGAAGAAAAGAGTGAAACCCTGCCAAGAGACTCGACCTTTAAGTTTAGCTGCTTGAATAACTTTCAATAGGTCAGTATATTCCAAAAAGTAGATGATAACTCTTCCTGGTTTGGTAGGTGAATACGAGGTACCTGGTTTACAACCCAGATGATGAGCTCTCTGAATGTTCAGAATTCGAGGGGCCGGTAGATCAAGAATCTTTGGAAGACAAGACCTGAAGAATGCGATAGGGTCTGGACCCTCCAAACCTTCTGGGAAACCATAAATACATCAATTGTTACGTATGTTACAATTTTCAAGATTTTCCATTTGTTTCTTGAGATGTGCAATTTCCAATTGCATAGGAGGAACCTTGATCGCCACAGCTTGGAAGGAGTCCATACATTGTTTCATTTGGCCATTTTTTTTTTCATGCACACCCATTTTTCTTCTATATTATGAAGACGTTTTGTAGTCTTTTCCATATATGGTCTAAGCGCTCGGATCTCCACAAGGAGTTAATACATGGATCTAGGTGGAGGAGAAGTGACTGGTGAAGGAGGATCTTTTTTAACACGTTTGCCAGCCACAAGTGAAACATAGTATTCAGTCGGTCAAGTTTCTTTATTTCGGTTAATAAAAACCATAAAAGCAATACAAAATTCATTGTTATACATGGTAAAATTATAAAATTATACACATGATTGCAGTTCAATGGTTACACAATAAAATAATTAAAAATTATTAAAATCTATGATACAAGAACAGGGTAAAATAATTATCATGAGACCATAGACCAACCCCAATTCTAGACAATCCACAGTGCATTATTAAATAAATAAGATTGGTTTAGGGGCAATATAGCCCTACAAACAAATTCAGCTATGTGAGTCTCATTTTGATTAGGCGCGCTGCCGCTATCAAAAAGCTGGCTACACTATAGGTGACTTGGACAGAATCAAGCATTTGTAAGTGTAGAAGGGCAGGCCTCACCTGTACAAAATTTAGTTCCTTCAGGATTGAGTTTAAGAATTTTTTACGGGGCACCGAGTAATGCTCGCAGAACATTACTAGGTGCAGCGTATCCTGTTTTGAGAAACTATCGCATGTGCATGGTGGAGTATCTTCTGGAGTCCCCCATTTAGGGTAAATGCCCAACTTAAAGTGAATGAGGTTACACCTGAATCTAGCCAGAAGGTAGCGATGGTAGGGCGTAGTCACATACGTCAAGTACGGTTCCATATCGGGGGAGACTATCAGAACATAGATTGATCTCACTGTGGGTTTCCTAAGTTCAGCCTCTTCCCTTTCTAACTCCAGCAGATTGCGCAAGTTATGCTTAATCCACCCTTCATCCTCAATCCTTAGGCCCTGTGGTGATGAATACATTTCCGGGCGCCCTAGTCAATCGCATGCCGCTCTAACATACGAGAGCCAAGGTATTCTGTCCACCTTATCAAGGGCCACACAGTCCTTGAGTATCAGATGGTTAAGCGTGATCTCTTCATTCAACCAGGTTTTAACCCATCGTAGCAGAGGGGCCATTTTCAGATGGTCAGAAACATACCTCAGACCCACTTCACAGTGAATCGAAAATGTGGCCGATGATTGGGGGAGTGACAAGAGTGATCTGATAAATTTATTTTCTACGATTTGGATCCCAGGTGCTGGCACATAGCCCCAGATGTCAGACCCATATGAGGCAATTGCCATACACTTTGACTTATAGATCCTAATCATAGCCTCCATGGGTCTTGCTCCCAGTCTCTTAGAAAAGTTCAAGAGAGCTGTGGTGGATCTTGCAACCACATTGCACTTGACCTTCAACTGGGGACCACAGTTCCCCCTTTCATCAAAAACAACTCCCAAGTAACAAAAAAAAGGCACCCTTGAAATTTCAGTACAGTTACATCTGAAGGTTTTAACCTTCATGCTCTTTTTGCATATCCCTGTCACCATTACATGGGATTTTGAGGTATTGATTTTTAAGTCCAGGGCTTCCATAAAGGTGCCAAAATGGTCTAACAATCTCTGCAGCCCCATGCCTGTATGTGCGATTAAGATGGCATCGTCCGCGTACAGGAGGACCGGGATGCCCTACCCTCCCATACGCGGAACATCCAAGGTGGCCAGGTCCAGAGATTTGCCCAAAGCGTTGAGATAGATCGTAAATAGAAGAGGGGCCAGAATGCAGCCTTGTCTGACCCCCCTTCCCGAACTAAATTGCTCAGTGCACCTGCCCTCCCTTGTTACTCTAACGGAAGCCGACAGGTTCTGGTAGAGATCACTTAAAAAGTTGACCAAAGTGGCATCTAGACCCATATCCCGCAAAATAAACCAAAGTTTTGAATGGTTAACTAAATCAAATGCAGAAGAAAGGTCCATGAAACCCAAATATAACAGTCCCTCCTTCACCACTGTGTATTTGCTGATAATAAAGTGCAAATTTAAACATTGGTCCATGGTCCCCCTGTGAGCTCTGAAACCATACTGGAGGTTAGAGGGGACCCCACTCCCCTCAAGCCAATCCCCCAGTCTCTGTAGGATGACTCTGCCCAAGATCTTAATGGCAGAGTCCAGCAGGGAGATTGGCCTATAGCAAGCGGGGTCCCCTCTATTCCCCTTCTTAAAAATGGGAACAATAATGGAAGATGACCTGGAAGATGGGAAACCTGCAGTGGGAATTGCATTAAAAACGTTAGTTAAAATTTTAGACCAGAATAGAGGGTAAAGGATATACAAATCTCCCGGGACCTCATCAGGGCCCGGGGCCTTGTGTTTACTGGTGTCTCTTATCGACTTTTCCACCACAGAAGTATTAAACTTAATGGGCAAACTATTACGGACCACAACAGTGTCGGCGGGAGTTAAGGCTCCGATCTCTGTATCATAGATGTTTTTAAAGTGCGAAAGCCAACTCACATCAGTAATTACACAGTCCATGTCCGATTTCCCATCCTCTGTAAAAAACTACTGAATAATAATGGCCCAAAATTTCTTGCTATCCCTTAGCACATCTATAGATTGCAGACTATCCCATGCCTCTTCCTTAATTTGGTGCTTGCGTGTTGCAAAGGCCGATTTATATTCCTTGCGGAGGTTCGCCACTAATGCTTTGTTCCTGGGTCTGTGTTTCAATGCTTTAAGTAAGGCACCATGGGCGAGTGAATATTTTTTATCAAACCACAGTGTGCACTGTCACCGGACTCCAAGTTCTTAGAGATCTGTGAACAGATCTCAACATAAGCAGACACAACCTCGACCCCTAAGTATTCACTTTGGATGTAAGTTTGGTGGTTGCAAATGGAATATTTGATGTTGGTAACATAGGGCCTACAGTGGGAGGGATAGTTTTATTGTTAGAATCTTCCATGACTGATAGAAGGATATTAAAGGGGTTATAATCTTTCAATGACACTGGTGAAGGAGTAGCAATAGACGTGTGGTGCACATACTTCATTCTCTCCATAAACAGTAAAGAAGATATTAAATTACACTGTGAGGGAAAACAAACATGGAGCTGGAAGAAAAAAGTTGTCTAAAGTTACATAATACAGAGAAAATTAAAGCTTGGCAACCAAGTACCTCATTTTAAAATATCCATGTGGAAATGTAAATAAGGTTAAAAAATGCTGTCGTAATGAGGATAATGAGTACTTCAGTAGAAGGAATATTAGGCTCATTGATGATAAATTGTGCTAATTTGCATGTGAGGAGGTGCGCGGCAAGCCAATAAACGCCGCTCCTTGTGACATCAGAAACAGAGCGGCAGTTGAACAAAATGAAGAAACGCACCTGCCGCAACAGCAATTACTGGCTTTCTCATGGAAAATTACAGTCAGTCGCGAAGCTGCGATTCTGCATGGCACCACAGACCTCAAATGTAGGTGAAATGTGGTACAGTCGCCGCCGGGGAGTCCACAGCCCTCCCAAGCCACCACAGAGCTCTGCTAACAGGTTACCATCTTCATCAGTGCCTAAGCCACGTTCCTTTTTTAAAGTAAAACCTCATCTTGGGAGTAGTTTAATATAGCCTTCTCGTCCGCTGCCGATGGCTATACCAGTTGTTAAAGACACGGAACCCAAGTAATAGGCCAGAGCCGCAGGTGAGGGCCTATAACGCGATAGAGTTCCTTTAACTACAGATATATCCTAAGGCAGAAGGGCCATAAGCTACTAGAACATTCCACCCACTGAGTGTAGAATGTTCTAAAATAAAAAGAGAGAAACATGAAGAGAAACTTTGGAATGTTGGAGCTTTGAGCTTATTCTAGCCATTATAAGCCCGTAACTACTCCATTGTCAAATCCCTCTGACCCAAATCTTTCACAGACATTAACACGTTATCAAGGCTAATTTAACATGACATTCTTCACATGGATTGATTATTATTTGTACTGCTGCTGGAAGTGCTGCTGGTTCTGTTGCTTTTATCACTACAGATAAAACCTTTGTGCAGAATAGTGGAGCTAAAGGGCCAAGATCTAATTAAATGCTGCACGCAAGGCTGAAGGAAAGTAGAAGTCTTTGACCTACAGTTGCTAGTCATTTCAAGTCTCCCATGAAATGAGGACTTTGTAGTTATTTTTAGACACATACACACACACACACATGCACGCACACACACTCACACCCACACATACAAAATCCATATTATCATGGTTTGAGCAAATGACAGAAACCACATAGAGGCCTAAACCTTCCATTTTAATACTTAATGTCACTTCTAAGGAGGGTTCTAAATGCCCGTAGGGAAGGGTGCATGGTATTTATCTCCTTGCCCACGTCAGACAAGGTGGGCCTGTGTGTCGAACGGCCGGGAGCCCTCCAATCTGCGCACGCGTGGGATTTTCCCGCACGGCAGGGAAATCCCAGCCGCAGGCAAGGGGTTAAAATGGAGGACATGTATATTTAAAGTTTTACATGTCCTGACATTGAAAAACCTCCAAAGTTTCTTGTTTTTTTAGTTTTTTTAAAATGTATTTTATTGAGATCCATGAGTTCAGATAGCGGCACATATATACACAGAATAACATAATATTACTACAAACAACAAAGAAATAAACGTGGCTCTGCCGATATACAAAAGAATTATACATTATTCCAAGGTACGCACACATTATGTCTCCATATAGGTCAAAGCGCCCCCCCCCCCCCATATCTGGCACCCAAAATCCTTTTGCATCTACCCTTCAGCTCATACAGACTATATTCCAGATTAAAAATTGATAGGAATCTTGCCCTCTAGACTTCAAAACATAGGGGAATCCTTTTGCAACCACATTGATGCTTTACATATTTTTGCAATAGCAGTGGTCAGAAAGATCAAATATATTGTTTGTACTGATAGATTATCTGCTGCTGAGCCCTTTTCAACCCCTAGCAGAAACTGCGTGGCAGATAGACGAATAGATGTACCCAATATTTCAGTTAAAAATTTCTCTATATGGCTGACAAGTGTACTTAGATGCCTGCATGAATAAAATATATGTACAATATCAGCCGCTGCAGTCCCACATCGAAAGCAGTTACCCCCACTGACACTCCCCCATTTCAATTTTGTAGCTGGTGTGTAATATAAATTAAAAATTGTCTTAAAGTGTTGAGTATATACATTTGTGGACATAAATAATAACCCTGCCAGTTCTATAGAGGTCTCAAATTGTATGTCCTGGCAGCCCAATCGATTCTCCCATTTCTGATTTTGAGTTTCTAGATCATTATCAAATGTATCCAACAATTAGGTGTAGAGTGCACCTATCCGTACTATTTTTTTTACTAATTGCCACAACAAAAGGGTTAGCTTGGATTTTCCATCGGGCTTATAAAAAATAATCACGCCATTGTACATATTTAAAAAAATCAGCCCATGGCAAATTATATTGATCTCTTAGCTGATCAAAAGACTTCATAGGATCATATGAGAATAAATCCCCCACTATGCTTACCCCCTTATCCCTCCATTTACTCACCACCCGATCTCGAAATACAACTGGGAAAATAGTTGTCGTCGTTACTTGGGTATGCCAGGACACTTTATCTATGCCATATCTTTTTTTTACAACAGCCCATACTTTGTATGCAGCTATTGGGACCTTAAATCGGGTACGCTTGTTATAACTCCAGTCCACATTGATAAACAATTTAGAAAAGGGGGTGGTGATGAACAGAGTGTCTGAGTAAAGCAGACCACTCTTACCCAGTCCAAAGATCAGGGCTTGATCCATCACCGTTATTTATCTCACTGCCCAAACCCAGCTCAGAACCTGGCTATATGCAAATCAGTCTGTCCCTGGCCCAGTGCATCATGGGAACAGGGCAGACTAAACTACCAAGCCAATTCTTCACCAGAAAGGAGACAAGCTACCAGGGACCGGTTTCTGGCATTTCAGCCTTCTTCGGCCCGGCTTGCTTGAATCCTGATGGAGCAGTGAGAAAGGGACTCATGTCTGAGTATACCCTGCCACACCTATAGTGGCCAAAAACGATTTAGAAAAAGGGGTGGTGATGAACAGAGTGTCTGAGTAAAGCAGACCACTCTTACCCAGTCCAAAGATCAGGGCTTGATCCATCACCGTTATTTATCTCACTGCCCCATCCCAGCTCAGAACCTGGCTATATGCAAATCAGTCTGTCCCTGGCCCAGTGCATCATGGGAACAGGGCAGACTAAACTACCAAGCCAATTCTTCACCAGAAAGGAGACAAGCTACCGGGGACCGGTTTCTGGCATTTCAGCCTTCTTCGGCCCGGCTTGCTTGAATCCTGATGGAGCAGTGAGAAAGGGACTCATGTCTGAGTATACCCTGCCACACCTATAGCAATTTTTTGCCTCACTGCCCAAAAGCATTTGATAAATAGCAGGGGATTCTGCCCTAGTGGTGGGTTCAGTGCCTGTCAAAAGTATTTTCATGTGTTGTATCATACATGCAAAATATTATAACGTAAAATCAGGAAAAGACCACCCCCCTTTTGACCTAGGTAAAACCATATATCTCATTGCTCTACGCGCTTTGCCCTGAGACCAAATAAATCTGGCACAGATTGATTGCAGTAAAGCGAGGTTAGTACGTGAAACCTCTTGGGGAACAGCTCTAAAAAATATAACAACTTTGGTAAAATTAACATCTTAAGGACATTACATCTTCCCACCATAGTTAGATGCAAGCACTCCAAAAGCTCCAGTTGTTTACGAGTCTCCGATATCAATCGTGCCCAGTTAGACTCAACCATAGCCCTCGAGCAAACTTGGATCCTTGTTACTGTAGTAAGGTTGGCTCTCCTTCAGGGAAACACTGGGTTACAATATAACACCTCATAATGCTTAATTTATGTTTTGGAGCAACCTATTTTAATAGTAAATTAAAATCCAACTTAATGGTAAAGTTCGAATTTATATTACTATTTCGAAAATGGCACGTTTAGAAAGCAGTCTTTTTCCTGCCTAAACCACATGTGCCTATCTCCCGTGGTCCAGTGTCACCTGACTGGTGGATGGCTCCTCTGTGGTTAGATGTGGATTGCTCCTGGACAGTGGACAAAAGACTTGGGTGTGGAGAGGTATTTTTCTTCCTTTACTAGGATGCCATGGGGAGTTGTGCCTTGGCCCTTTCTGTCTCCAAAGGGTTCCTTCTGTCACTGGCAGATGTATCCTACACTTAGGCCTGCCTTCCTTTGTCTTTCTAGTTGGCTTGGCTCCAAACCTCCAGAGGAGGAGGGGAAGGCAACACCAGAGCTGGTTTAGAGTAACCCAAAGGAAGGATTTACCCATTGTCATAGCCACACCTCTAGGTGCACACAGGAAGATCTTATCAGGAAAAGAAAGGGTCTGCCAGGTTGGATTTAGGTAGAGGGGGCACTGTGGGATAGCTTATAGTCGAACACACAGGACGCTCTGCAATTGTGGATAGAGTCACCCCAGGGAACTTTTACCCCATTGGTTTCTCCCACCCATAGAATAGCACTTGGCATAAATGTGGCATCCAAAGTACCCTTCTAATAACACTCTTCGACCTGTGAAGAATCAGAAGGAGTGCCCTGCAGTCTGAAGAACTTGATGGAAGACTGGACCTGCTTGCTTTGAACCCAGGACCTCAGGAGTGACTCCAAGGGTCATTTAGGTGATGTCCTGTGTGAGCTACAGGGACAAAACAATCTTCCTTATCCCTTTCCTGTAACTGCCCAGCTGACCAATTCAATCTGGACCTTTCCTGTTCCCTGCTGCCTGCCTCTGCTGGAGTTTGTCTTGACTTGCTGGTACTAAAGTGTACTTCTCCTAAAGTTTTCTGAAGCCTGGTGCTTAGAAGCATTTTGCCAATATTTTGCTTTGACAATCGATTAGGATCAGGGCTAAACTGCAAAGCCAACCTGACAAAGGTGCATCACCCATTGGCCAAAGATTCAGGTTTCTTCTGCTCCATTCTTTTCTGCAGAACCAAATGCAATCCAATGTGACTTTGCCAAGAAGGTGCCCTACCTCGTGGAACCCACATTGGCCACAGCCTGGAGCCATGTTCCAGGAAGAATCTGAGCTCCAAAAAAGTGAATAAGTCCAAAGGAAGAAACTTTCTCTAGGCAAAGGCATGACAAGTGTCCAGCAGATGAGGGACCTAATCTAGTCACAAAATTTAAATTTCTCTGGCTCTGAACTTTCCTGCCAAAAGTCAACAGCCCCATCAAGACCTTACCCAGCAGCTATCCAATGTTGTGGAACCCTCTTCTGCCATAGCCTGCTGACATTCCCGCTGAGGATTTTTTACTTCCATCCCAGAGTCTAAGTCAGAAGGGAAAGTACTTCACTGGGACAAACCTGGTCCCTGTAGATGACCCACGCTCTATTGCAGCCTTCCTTTACATTTGAATTTCACCTGGTCAAGCGCGACTCGATAACCAAGGTTGATGCTTAATGCTTTTGGGTGCTATTTCTCACTTTATAAACATTTCCACCCATTGCTTACCATTGGCTTTGTGGTTTGTAACTCACAGTTGCTTGCATTCTATTTGCCAAATTAATTTGTTTTAGGCTATCTAGCTTAAGTTTGCCCCTCACATGGAGCATATCATATGTACTGTATTCTTCCACCAGTTCTTTAAATCTTGTTCCTATATTGTCACATTTGTTTTCACTCAAAAACAGAGGTCAAATGTCAGGCTCAGTCTTCCGAGTGAGCGTGGTGTTTAATTTTCTTTCTCTGGTTTCAAAGTGAGAGAATTTATATGATGATCTACCTGTGAAAGGAAAGCATTTTTTCTAGCATACAACAACATTTCAATGTCTGTAAATTACTGATATTTCAGAATATATCAGAATTAGGAATGTGCAAATGAAGCCCATTTTGAAAATATTTGAACATGATCAAAACATATCAATACATTAGATGATGTCATTTCCTCTACTGACCGCCGTCTGAGCTGCACTCTCTACAAGAGCACCGTACCATCCAGCTTTGTACAACACAGATGGAGGTTGTCACCACGTAGGACAAAAAATAACAGAGAACGAACCTATCCCAAACCCTTCCCTAATCAAACGGCTGAGGAAGCGAGATGACACCCAGGAGGGCAAGATTTATGTTCAAATGTCACTTGGTGGTTAGGGTCCTAAACAGGCTAGAGACAGGATCGCTCTTTGCAAAAGAACTGTGAGAAAACATAATTGAATGAGTGGATATGAATGCTAATAATTGTTGAATCATGGATTCAAGAGGAACAAAATGCAGTGCAGCAATGGCAATTTTTTTTGATCAATCAATCCATCAGGGTACTTGTGGAGTCCAGCTAATCACCAGTAAGGTTCTTACGGTGCTGGGTGTGGAGGGTGGGTTCTGCAGTTCAGTTGAAGAACAAGGTCTTGAGGTCCTTCCTGAATTGAGGCAGTGATGGTGATTGTCTGAGATGCAGCGAAAGGGAGATCCAGGTCCTCGCAGGAGGTAAGAGAAGGATCTTCCTCCAGCTGAGGTTTTGCAAATCCGCAGTATTGTGGCCAGGGCCAGTTGGGCGGAGCAAAGATGTCTGTTGGGTGTGTAGAAAGAGAGGCGGAGGTTGAGATATTTGGGTCTGGTGATGTGGAGTGTTTTGTAGGGATGCATTAGGAGCTTGAAGGAAATTCTTTTGTTGATCAAGAGCCAGTCAAGGTCTCGCAGGTAACTAGAAATGTGGTTGCAGTGGGGGATGTCCAGGATATGTCTGGCAGAGGCATTCTGAATGTGCTGCAATTTCTTTTGGCGTTTTTGGGTGCGGTCAGAGTAGAGTGCATTGCCGTTGTTGAGCTTGCTGCAGACAAGCGCCAGGGCGACCATTCTCTTGGACTCAGTGGGGATCCAGTTGAAGCTCTTTCAAAGCAGGCAGAGCGTGTAGAAGCAGGAGGATGATGCAGAGTTGATTTGGTGGTTCATTGAGAGCGAAAAGTCGAGAAGGATGCAGAGGTTGCGTACATGGTTGGTGGGTGTGGGGGGTTCCAAGCGCTGCTGCCACCAAGAGTTGTCTCATGCAGAGATAGTGGAGCCCAGGATGAGGACTTCAGTTTTTTCGGAATTGAGTTTGAGGCAGCTCCACTGCATTCAGGCGGTTACTGCCTTCATCCCATCAGGGAAGTTGCTCCTAAATGATATAGGTTCGTCGGTGAGGGTGAGAATCAGCTGGGTGTCATCAGCATAGGATACGATCTTGAGTCTGTGGTTTCTGACAATGGCTGAAAGCAGAGCCATGTAGATGTTGAAAAGGGTAGGGACTCAGAGAGGATCCTTAGGGGACTCTGCAGCTGATCTCTGTAGGTTCAGAGAAGAACAGTCGAAGTATGACTCTCTGGGTTCAATCATATGCTCCCATACAAGGAGCTCAAAATTAGTGAAACACAGAAGAGTAAATTGGTCACAATAAGAAATTAATAAACAGTGGGAAGTGTCAACTTTAGAAAAATTAATGGAGTGCAAAGAGTTTCACAGGACTTGCCAATCTCTTTAATACCGAGGTATCATGGCACCAGTGGGGAACTCCTCCAAGAATTGAGGAATATACCTTAAACGCATCCCTGGGCTTAGTGGCTATTCTAATCAAACATAAAGAGATAGAATTACATGTCATCCAACAGCAACTACGAAGTTTGGACCAGGAATGGGAAACTCTGGCACTAACATAAGAACACAAACAATTGAAAGAGGCTATCAATAGCAGAATTGGAAAATATAAAGAGGATGTGAAACAAAGAAAGCAAACAAAATTTCTAAGGGACAAGGAGGATTATAAACAGGGCAGACTCTTCAACTTTACCAAAAGGTTCAACACATTGTGAAAAAAGGATTTTCTAGATCAGTGAGCAATGAAATTATCCAGAAATGAATTAATCCAGTAAGCTACAGATTCTAGTGACAGTGAAGAGTAATCAAATCCAACAAGGAGGGGTAAAAAGATAATTTTTCTTAGATGACATGTTCTTTGCATTCCTAGAACAAAAATGGGATACGCCCTGTGACATACTAAAAGAAAGAGGGAAAAGGCATGGTCACATTGTAAAAGGAGAGAAAAAGGTTTAGGCAAGAGTGGGAAAAGGAACCAGAAAGACCTGTTCATACTCGTGGAGACAAGAGGTTGGAAGACAAATAATTGAACAAGTGACTCAAGAAATGCATGTGATTAATTCATCTCATAGGCCAATGAAGGATTTTGAAATAACACTAATAATAAAAGGTCCTAACTTCTGCCCCACATCACACATGGTTATTAGACAGACCAGAAATGACCTATACATAATATGTGTTAAAAGAATCAAAGTGGCAAAGACACAGAAGATAGCAACATACAGAGGGAACACTCAACTTGTGACTTTACTGTAGGGATAGATCAACCCTGATTACAAGAAAATACATTACCTGAGAACGCCAACCAAGAAAATAATACAGCATCATTAGATACAAACATAACACAAATTGGCAGCCAGTTAAAGTACAGCATTTCAAACAGTAATAAAATGAAAATATAACATAAGGAAAATCTCACACCAATTTTGAAAAAAGAGTTAAGCATGATAAATTATTTGATGCCAAAATATGACCAGTAGAACTATATATATGCCATGTTAAAGAATTTAGTGAAAACAGTGTTCAGAAGCACAAAGTGCCAACTGCGGTTATGTGGTCATGTCAGACTGGTACAAAGTCACAAGTTAAGGAAGACCACAAAGGAGCGTGGGTCGGGTATACAGGGACCCAGTTGCTTGCTACACCTAGTCACGTGACCCAGGATAGAGTCTGCACGCAGCAAATTATTAGTAGATAAAAATGCCAACTTTTTAAAAGTGCCATTTTCAGAATGCCTCTTAAAAACAGACTTTATCATTAAAGAGGAATTTGAATTACAATTCCCAAGACACCAGACTCAGGGCCCGATTAGGATGGAAGGCAGATCGCCCCCGCCGGGCCGGCGGTAGTCAAACCGGCCCAGTGAGGGCGATCCACCCACAATCCTCGCAGCAAACACCCCGAGCCATATTGCAATGGCTGGGGGGGTCTGCGGCAGATGGAAAGACCCTCTGCCGCTTTTGTGCCAGGTCGACAAGTCGATCGGGTGGAAAAGGGTTCAATATGGTGGCGGTGTCTGTTAGACACCGCCAGCCATATTAGAATGTGTGCTGGGACATGCCTTTCAGTTGTGGCATTGCTGCCACAGAGAGGTATGCGGAGTCTGCCTGCGGGGGTCTGTTGTAGGACCTCAGATACTCTGGGGGGTGGGGGTGCACTATGGTACCCCCCTGCAATTCCATGCACAACATGGCAGGCACCATGTGGTGCCTGCTATGTTGTGCATAGAAGTGCACGACATGCCTTCCTGGCATTCTGACTGGCGATACTGAGTGCACCACCCGCCGCAATGTCAGGAATGCAGGATACGCCCGCCATTGTGACAGGTGCATCCTAATGTCTGCAACAGGACCCCCGCACCTATGACGGGCAGTCCCTATCCACGGGAGGATGGCGGGCGGACAAAGTCCACCCACCATCCTAATGACCCCCTCAATGTTCCTTCTTCTCCCAATGTAAAGTTACCACTTACTAAAGTGTGGCACAGTTCATACTTTCTCCGTAAAAACTGTGCATTTGCTAGACGACATAAACATAAGAACTGAGCTAGACTGACTACACGCCTACCATCCGGATATGTTGGCCTTAAGCCTGCTAGCTCACAGTGCACCATCGTTAACAAATGGAGTGTGCAACCTTGGACCATGACAGCTTTGACTCCCCAGGGAAAATGTGGTAACAGATCTAAAACCTTTTCATTTGGTTACTCATGCATAGCCAAAGAGATACACAAGAAATACACAATATGCAGTTTCAATATTTGTTGAAGCAATGTGATTCTTGAATAAAAATGTGTGCTGCAATGAAGAAGATAAACAGTTCAACCATTTTGGTATTACAGAGAAGTATTGTAATATATTGTACTCCTATCTAGCACTACCTAATCTAGTGTTTCTAGGCTGAGTAAATCTGCCAAATCCCTATAGGGTGATCTAACTCCCCCTTACCTGTGGCTAAGTGTCACCAGAGTTCCCGATATGGTGGAGACCTGGGCAGCATCCCTCGCTTGAGGTAATCAGGAATGAGTTGGGCTGAAATTCCAGCATGGGTCGACTTCTCAGTCCAAGCAAAATGTTCCTCTGTCTAAACAAAGGAGTGATGTTGTTTATATACTAAACATCATTCATATTGTCATGCCAAAGCCCCAGCCAGGCTGCTATTGGTTATTCTGTGGTGATAGCTCTGTTGCTGAACGGTCAGTACAAATAACATTTTGCATACTAATCTTAGCCCTGGTACTGAATGTTGAAGGTATGTGATAATGTGCATACAATGTGGTAATGCAAGCAAAGCTGGTTTCAGAGAATATTATCCTGCACATGCAAGCTTATAAATATGTGTCAAATGTCATCTTGTAAAGAAGGCAACTTAAAAACAAGAGCATATAAAATGGTAGTATTTCTACTCGGGCCCATAATGTAACCACATAACACCCACTCCTTGGCCATGAGATGACAGGGAAAGCTTCTTAACAACAATGCAATTATAGAGGTAAATTCATTAAACCCTAAAATTATGAAAAGGCAATGTGCTATATTGAAAATAAAGTCATTCAGAAAGTCATAAATAAAATGGTGATATAAAAAGTGAATTTAAAAAACAACTTAAAAGCAGTGGAATTTAAAAACAATAGCTGAATTAAAAGTTGCCATAACTAGAAACTGACAGATTTTTTATGTGTTCCAAGGACTAGACAAAACATTGCTGTTCTAGCAACTGCAGACAATGTTCCCAGAGGCACCCAACAAATAAGGTCCATAGGTCAAAGATGTTGCAGCCCATCCCCTTAACGTCTGCCAAGGGAGGATCAGCTAGTGCCAACTGAGCAGAAGAAGAACCAGGATCCAGATCACCAGGAGCCAAAGCATCCCTGGAAGGCTCATAATATGTATTTAGAAGCAAAAGCAAGTACGAAGGACAATGGTACATGTGGGCCTTTAGCAGGTCAATGTCCGGAGATTAAACTAGTTGCATTCCTAGGCATATATCCAGGGCACACTTGAAATTGCACAGGAGAAAGCAGAAAATGGGCTGCATACAGTGTAGCTAGACAGACTGGAAGGACAAGAACCATTTGTCATTTAGTTCCTGAAGTAAGGGTGCACCAAAAGACTGTAATATGCATTCATGACACAAGAGCATGTGTGGTGGTGCCATCCCCATTTGGCCTTTTGATGGGACATCCATTGCAGAGCAGAAAAATTCAAAGCACAGTCCTTACAACTAGAAATAGGACAAGCGGTAAGCCTCCAAAAATGCTTTCAAGGATGGAGTGTATAAATGATGGAATAACTCTGAACACCGTCTAGAAGTTGATAATCATCTTGAAGTCAATTGTTTTTAAAAAAAAGCGTGCTACCTCAGCAGCATTAGACATGTTAATGATTCAGTGCACAAGCTCCCTGAAATGGGTTGGGAAATTATTGTAGAGTAGCGACTCTATCTCAAAAGAAGATCTTGCAACTTCAAGATCAAACATCTCCCTTGCATATGTTAAGGCAAAATCCTTCTGGAAAAGGCCAAAGCTCAGAGTATGTCTCATTAAGAAAAACCTAGTCTCATCATTCCTACAACAGTATATGAAAGGCAAGAAACATGATGCATATACAAACCCCTTTCTTAGCACTTCGTATCTGCCTTATTGATGGTTTTGTGAGCAGTACTGGTAGTGAAAAGTCAAAATTGGCAGAGAAATAAACCTGTGGATTATCTGATCCATGGAAAGTATTTCTGCAACAGTGAATGGTAGTTTCTCTAACTTCTTTATATGTAACATGCTTAAATCTTCTAACTCTCTTCTTGAATTCCGAAAACTCCTGAAAACTAGTCTCTTCACACGGTCCGGTTAGACCCCCTCCCTCGTATCTCCCAGCACCCAATCAGCGCCAGGAAACTCATGGTGTCAGAGCGCTATAGAAATCCCCTTAAGATATGTTGCGTCTTTTTGTGCCATGAAAGTTTATTGTTCAGAAAGATTGTATCGTGAAACAAACTAGAGGCATTAAGGTGTTTCCATGGAACACAGGCAGCACAAAGTGTCTGTGGAGTCCAATTCAATAACATGGGAGCTCTAAGCACAGTTGCCAATGTTGTAAGGAAGACTTGTCACCCTGTATGATGTTGATTGCAGATGAGACTATGTTACCCAGAGAGTAAATCCTAGTGGAAAGCGTAGTCACACCACTATCAACTACTGCCAGAGCCCTTTCTAGATTTGCCATGTCAATTTCACCCAGTCTTACAGAAGATTCCTGCTGTGAAATTCTCAATACTTCACTGTATATTGCATACAGAATGTGCTTTTGGCGTGGTTTTCGAGGACCTAACAAGAAGTCCTGTGGTCCCAAGTCATCAGAAAGAAGTGGTAAGTGTTGTTTCACCTGACATAATGTGGATTGTTTGAGCCAATCAAGGCACAACTTCCCAACGCTGTAATTTGTTACCACCCCAGATTGTTGTGTGTGCTTTGGGTATGGCCTATTGATTCTAAACCTTTTGGTGTTGTCAAGAGAAGATACTTGGCATTACGGCCACACTAACCATCCCTCCTGATTGGTGCTTGAAGAATTGTATGTTCCATTGCTAAGTATGCTGTCTAATGTATCCTCCTTGTAATTTGTGAATTGTTGGCAGTTCGCAAATGATTCAAATATGAAAATGTTTGGTGAGTTTAAATCTTTTGTATTGGCCAAGCCAAGACACAATGTTTACTGCACACTTTGTTCAGGAAAATCATTTGCTATGGTATAAGGAATGTTCTAAATAAATCCTCTTTTCCCTGAACCTGCCAATCTCTTGTTCTTCATACAGATTTTGAATCGTCATTGTCCTTCCAAACGTCAAAACCTTGTACAGAGAGCTGGGAAATGAAAGATGGAGAATAAATCGGCTTGGTGTCAGTAAGCATAGTTCTCTAAGCCCGTGTGGGTGTGGATTTATAATAATAAGACTCTGGGTCAGCTGGATTATGACCAGAAAAATATGAAACCTTCTGTGCAGATGTTTTTGAGCTACCCCGTGGTGGTGTAGGGCAGTGTTCCCTTTGTGTGTAATTAAATACTGCACATGGAATACTAGCTTTACGCAGAAAGTGTTGAACATATTGGAACTGCCTTCAGACATTTCTTCAGAAATAAAAACAGTTGAATGCTATATATAGTCTTAACATTTCATGCCCTGCATCAATCATCAGAGACAGTACTAAGTGAGGACCTCAATAATTTTTTTTTACATATGGTATTTTAATAGTTTCAGTTGGTCCAACTACATCATAGGTTACTGTATCCCAAGCAATTCCATCAGGAACTGGAACAGCAAAACTGTTCACCAGGAAAAAGTCTCTTCTGACTTTGTGTGATGAAGAATGGTGTGTCAAAACCAAGTTAACCAGTTCAACAGAAGAGCATTCTGGTAGATATTGTCCGTTCAAAAGCAGAATAAAAGACAGTTACAAAACCAATCCAAATTAACAGGAAAAGTGATGTAGTTGTAATGCAAATTAATATCCAGAGAGGGATACAGCCAAATATAAAATGCACTCTTCTATCTCGAGGTGTTAGTGGCGGTGGATCAGATGAATCTGAAGAGAAGTCATCAAAGTTGATGAAGTAGCGGGAGGCTAGACTATCTATTTAAGGCAGTTCTGGAGGCTGTGTAGAACTGACAGTTGATTCAATTGGTAGTACATTTCTGCAGATACCATCTTTGTTTGTTTGCAGGATTCAGATTTGTGTTTCAGTACATGTTGTTTAAATGAAGCCTGTTGATGTAATAGGAAGAAATGATACTTCAGTGTTAGCTGTCCCCAACTGAGGACTAGAAACTTCACCACTGATCAAAGCTTCCATTAGGACTTCCTGTTGTGAGAGGAAACAGGTAACTACCCAAGAGCCCTCTTAGCCTACTGTGTAGAACCGGCCACAGGATGTGGTTTGATGAGAACTATTGACACAAATTGCTTGATTTTGCAATCAGCAATGGGTGGTAAAAGTACTGTTCTGGTACCTTCACCTGTAGGACAAGTATAGGCACTGTGTAGGAGGGCCCAAATTCCTTTTTGTCTGCAATCTTCTCACAGACGAAATCCTCGATCTTTTGCTGATGCATCCTTCACTTCACTGGTGGTGCAATGTTTCTGCTGGACATTGCTCTGAGCTTTTCAAAAGTTGTTCAGATGCTGTAAAACATCCAAACATTCAGTGATGTCAAATGGTGTATTTACCATAACTGCACTGGGACTGTTGAGGTCTGTAACCCACATCTTAACCCCAAACAGGATCTCATAGAGAATCCGACCACCCATGGATTTTCTAGGCAGTTTATTTAGGGATCTCTGGACCCCATACAGTTGGTGGACCCAAGTGAACCTAATATCCAAGCTGTTGAAGACTGCTTTGAGTCCCAGTTCTTCCTCTCTACTACTGTGTTTCCCTCAGGATGATAGTGTGAGGTGTACCACACAGTCACACCCAATTTTCCCATAATGTCTCTGTAAGCCCTAGAGGCAAACATTGGACCTTTGTTCAAATGGAATGTGGCTACTGCGTATGTCCCAATAAAGACTTGCAGATCTAGTATAACAGTTCAGGCGTCACTAACTGGTGTGGCCAAACCCATAGGAATCGAGAGCAGGAATCCACTGCTACCAAGATGTATTTGTAAGCCCACTTTGATTGTAGAGGAATGCAGTGGTTCAAATAAACACAAGATAGTGGCTTGTCCAAGATCAGTAGAGGTGTCTGTAGTGGATCTGCTATGGTAGAAACCTGAAACTTCTGGCAGATGTTGCATTAAAGTAAAAATTCCCTAGTCTGTTTGTATAGACTTGGCCACCAATAGCATTGCTGCAATACTGAAATTGTGGCTGCCACCTCTGCACGAGCAGATGCTTGACCCTCATGTGCTGCTAGGATTAATCCTAACCTGAGATCTGAGTTCGGTATTGCTTTACCCCCCACTCTGGGAACATGAGCATACAAAATGTTTTGCTCACTTAACTGGTTGGAGTATTTAGCTGATAAGCCTTCATCAAGTGGGTGCCATAGAGTGCTGCGTTGACAGCCACCCTGATGTCTCCATCTAGCATTGTACTTGAATGAGTAATTGGAGTGACTGCAGCTGTTTGCAGTGCTGCTTTTGTGACTTCATCAGCCATGGAATTTCCTACAGCGTGTATTCCTATACGCTGATGAATCAGTGTGTGTATTATACAAGCCTTTGGCAAACACTCTTTGAAAATTTAGCCACATGTCCTAAAAGCAGCTTCTGCTTTATAGTGTACCCTTTGAAATCTCTGAATCCATTCTGGCTCCAGTAGTATAAGTACTCATTGTACGACTGTGTCCAATAACTTGAATCACACACTATCAGTTTGAGGAATCTGGGATCCATATTCTCAAGTGTCAGAATTAGAGCCTTTAGTTCAGCCAGATGTGCTGTGCAATCACCTGTTGACTGTGTGTAGGTTATGTAAGGGTGGAATTCTTCATCCTCTATTCTACCCTTCGGTGCAGGGACAGAATATCAAGCAGAAAATATCGAATTGCACAAATAACGTGGCAAAAATATTGTGGGTCAGGAATATTGACACAAATTCTGGTGGTCAAGAATATTGATTTTAGGTAAGTAATATTGATTTAAAAAATATCAAGGTGTTTATTATTGTTTGCAAAAAAATAGTTCTTAAAAATATCGATTTTTTTATTAATGTTATGTATATTAGTATATATTTTATATGTGTCTGGTGTTTATTTTGTAGAAGAATTGTATGTATGTAGTAGTTATTAATATTTTTTTATTTTAATTTTTAGTTTTTAGTTTGTAGCCGGTTGTGGGTCAATAGGGGAAGAGGGTGGGAAGTAATTTAATTATTTAAAATGTGTTGATTATTTTTAGTAGTTATTCATTTTTTTTTATTTGAAATTTGCATTTTTTGTCCAGTAGCGGAATGTGGGTTTACAAAGGAATAGGGTTGGAAGTAATTTAATTATATTAAATTTATTAACTAATGTTTAGTCATTACTATTTGTTTAATTGTGATGTTACAGTGTTAAATGTGTTCATTAATTTAATATTAATTATTTAATAAATACTTGTTAATTCATTTTAATTACTTCATAAGTAATTATTGATGACAATTGTGTAATTAATTTTAGGTGTGTGTTTTGGTGTTTAAAGGTGTAAATGGTGGGAAGTCATTTGGTTTTCATTGATGATTTATTAATTATTTGTTAATTAATGTAAATTGCTTGATTAGTAGTTAAATATGGTGTGTGTTGTAGATAGTATAGTGTTAAAGAATGTCTACTCAATGAATATGTCTTATCTTTTTTATTAATAATATGTTTTAAATTAATTAATAATTATGTTAATTATGGAAATAAATGTAAATAACAATATTGAAGTCTTTTTTTATTGGTGTGGTGTTATAAGGTAGGAAACAAAATAAATACATGTATATTCTAAATAATTTGTTTGTTAATATTTGCTCCTTTTAAATAATTTAATAAAATACTGTTTATAAATGTATTTATTAATTTATTTATATAATATTTGTACCTGTTTGTTATGTCATTAACATTATATTATGAGTTATTTTTAAACCATAAATATAAATATATTTAATTGTATTATTTTGAAACATTGTTTATTTATTTTTAAGATTATTTAATTTTTTCAATTGTTTAAATGTTATTAGTCAATTTTGTTTCTCTGCTATCCAGCACTTTGCCTACTGTTACACTCACTGGGCTGGGAATAGTCATTTTTATCCCTCCACTATCCAGCATTTTCCCTACTGTTGCACTCATTGGAGTGGGAATAGTAATTTTTACCCCTCCGCTATCCAGCACTTTCCTTACTGTTGCTCTCATTGGAGTGGGAATAATACTTTTTACCTCTCCTCTATCCAGCGCTTTCCCTACTGTTGCACTCACTGGAGTGGGAATAACAATTGTTAGTTTTCTGCTACCCAGCACTTTCCCAACTGGTGCATTAATTGGAGTGGGAATAGTAATTCTTACCCCGCTGCTATCCAGCACTTTCCCTACTGTTGCACTCACTGGAGTGGGAATAGTGATTTTTACCCCTCCGCTATCCAATACTTTCCCTACTGTTGCACTCACTGGAGTGGGAATAGTAATTTTTACCCCTCCGCTATCCAAATCGTTCCCTCCTGTTGCACTCACTTGAGTGGCAATAGTAATTTTTACCCCTCCATTATCCAGAACTTTTCCTACTGCTGCACTCACTGGAGTGAGAATAGTAATTTTTACCCCTCCGCTATCCAGAACTTTCCCTACTCTTGCACTCACTGGAGTGGGAATAGTAATTTTTACCCCTCAGCTATCCAGCACATTCCCTACAGTTGCACTCACTGGATATAATCACTCATTGCTACAACTGCTAGACACCCCATAAGATTCCGGCAAACTATTGCTTCTTTCTCCGTTCTGTCCAGCATTGTCAGAGCCCACTCTCCACTCAGAAGCAGTGGCCTCAAAATCCATGGCATGTTTGATTTTAAGGCCAGCCACCTTCTTCTTTTTTAATTGAGCCTTGGAGGGTTTAAGTTTATCTTTCTGTTTTTTACAGTCGGATGAGTCTCATGAGTCCTTCTTTGGTTTCACACATTCCTCTGATCTGTGCCCCTCCATCTGAGTATTTTTCGGATGAATCGTGAAAGGAACAAGAGGAACATGTATCAGTATAAAGATACCTATCAGGTATTTTAATATTTTCACAGTTACATAGATTGTAGGATTTTTCAGTGGATTCCTGTTAAGGAGATCCACCCCTTGCTTTAGTTCTTTCTTTATTTGTATTATTCTCTCACTTCTTCATAGTAGAAGAGTCTGATACCTGCTTCAAGTTACCCTTTTCAGAATTGTGGTTTACTAGACTGGCTCCCAAATTCTCTCTACCTATTGTTGTATTGGGTTCCTCAATAATCTTTGGTAGTACGTGATCCTGTTCTACCATAGCCAAATTTGCGATTGACTAGCATATAGCTGATGCTGCTTTTTCCCCTTTAATGTTATTTAACATTATGGCAGATACTGCGCAAAGTTGCCCATCAGTTTCATTCCCAAATCAACACTAGGCATAGCATCAACCATTGTTTAACAGTGCTGCCTGTTATGAAATTCTCTCATGTTCATTCACACCCTGATTAACTGTATCAAGTGTCTGTATCCACTTGCATTATTGTAGATTGAGTGTGGGTGATACATACCCTCCTCTGGGGTTAGGGATTACTTTCTCAATAGTCCCCCATATATTTAATAGTCAGCCATGCCAAAGTGCTTGATGAAAGGGCCCCCTGCACCATACAGCATATCCTGCTGCAATGAAGAAGGGTTCTGGCTTTCACTCTTTGATGTGTCTGTTCAACATAGAGTTTCCAATCTGGGTAACAAATCACATAGATCACACCCTTACTGTTACAGTTGGAATTATGTCTAAGGGGCTGATTATGTATTTGACAGTCAGACTGCCAGATCGGCATTGCGGGGGTCAGGAAAATGCAGCAAAGCCACCAGCATTCCAACCGCTGCATTACAAATTAGCCGCCAGACTGCCAGAGGCATTCTTGAGGCAGCGGCATACTTCGGCTCAAAGAGTGAGCCTGAAGGCAATACTGCTGCACTGCCTTGTCTGCACTGTCGTGCGTGCACTGTTGCTAGGCACCATGTCATGCATGGCATACAGTGCTTGCACAACAGCGCAGGCATAGGGTGGTGCACAATGTCCAATGGGTAAAAGCACCCAGGAGCCCTGTTTGCGGTCCCTGCCATGATAAGGTTGTTGGAAATCCAACTCGTAATTGGCACCACCTCCAAACCCACCCACCTTTCCCACTGCAGGATCCAAAATCCTGGCAGTGGTGGTAGTCTTGTAGCAACTTTAATGCCATGTTTGTAATAGGGTGGTCTGGCCGCCTCCTCCAATTTGTGGAAACACCACCTTGGGGGTCCTCGGACCACCAGACTCAAAATTAGCCCCTAAGTGTTCATTTGTGTCCCATATGTGAAAAGTCTTTTCTCGCAACTGTTAGTTCTCATGTCAAGCAGGCTGCACTTATGATTTTATGTCCTGAAGGAGACTTGCATCAACGTTATAAGGAAATACACCTGTAAATTGTTAAAACGTCAACAATATTTGCTATGTGTGCTGCTCAACCACTTTGAACATGTCTATTAATGAACATGATTAACACCATAGACGGGGATTACACAGAGCAACTGATAGGGACACAATACATCTTTAGCTTGTCTACTGGATTGTTTTGATGTTCAATGTATGTGCTTTTCACTGGTATACAACTGTTTCAACACAACTTTTTCAATGAACTACTTTTACAACGCAACTACTACAACGCAGGATCCATTACAACGAATGCCTTTACAACGCATGACATTACATCGCAGATGCTATTACAACGCATGCCTTTACAACGCATGACATTACATCGCAGATGCTATTACAACGCATGCCATTACAACGTAAGTATAGGTAAGTTTAAATTTAAAAAATATTAAAAATAAATTCAATAAATTAATGTAAGTAATTTTTAAAAGTATGTATGAGTATAGGAGTATATGTTTTGGGGTACTGAGGTATATGGGGTACAGGGGTAGTTTTAGGGTTTAGGGATAGGTATGGGTTTTGGGGTACAGGGGTATTTTTAGGGTTCAGGGCTAGGTCTGGGTTTTGGGGTACAGGGGTAATTTTAGGGTTGGGATTTGGGGTACAGGGGTATTTTTAGGGTTCAGGCCTAGGTTTGGGTTTTGGGGTACAGGGGTATTTTTAGGGTTCAGGGCTAGGTTTGGGTTTTGGGGTACTGGGGTATTTTTAGGGTTCAGGGCTAGGTTTGGGTTTTGGGGTACTGGGGTATTTTTAGGGTTCAAGGCTAGGTTTGGGTTTTGGAGTACAGGGGTATTTTTAGGGTTCAGGGCTAGGTTTGGGTTTTGGGGAACAGGGGTATATTTAGGGTTCGGGGCTAGGTTTGGGTTTTGGGGTACAGGGGTATTTTTAGGGTTCAGGGATAGGTTTGGGTTTTGGGGTACTGGAATATTTTTAGGGTTCAGTTTAAAAAAAAAACTTTAAATACATTAAATTAATTAATTTTAATAATTTTATTATTTATTAAAAATAGTTCTTTAAAAATTAAAATTAAAGTAATTTTTACCCCTACACTATCCAGCACTTACCCTACTATTACACTCCCCTGGAGTTAGAATATTATTTTAAAACACCTACACTATTTTAAAAAAAATATATATATATTTACAAATAAATTAATAAAAAATTAATTTAATAAATAAAATTAATTAAATATTTATTAATTACATTTTTTTACAAAATAATATACTCACCTATACTTACGTTGTAATGGCATGCGTTGTAATAGCATCTGCTATGTAATGTCATGCGTTGTAAAGGCATTCGTTGTAAAGGATCCTGCGTTGTAAAAATTGTGTTGAAAAGGTATGCGTTGTTATAGTATGCGTTGTTACGTCATACATCCTTTTCACTTGGTCACACTTTACTTACATGTTACTATGATGTAATAATGTTTTGTATACTTCGCTATGTGATTTCTAATATACAAAGCCAGAATTGACTCCTGTGTGTGTTTGACAATTTATTGATGTTTCCATATCAAAGAAGTCTCTGCAGTCCAATTAATAGGAATAAGTAATTCATATTTAAAGAAATTACTCTTTTATTCACTTGCGGGTTCAACAGAGAATTATGGACCTTGCAGTCCCTGACCCCAACTCCTATATCAAATGCACTCAATGTGCATCTCACGATGTAGGTGCAAGATTTACAAATGAAGCACCCACCTGCCACCAAATGTGCAGCCCCATCTGTAGTTTTAGTAGAGAACGTTAAGCCTTGCAGATCCTTTCTCTAATATGTTCAATGGGCATCCTGCACTGCCTGTTTCTGCTCTTGCCCCGGTCTTTACCTAAGCATGCAACCGTGCATTTCCCACACACATCCCATTCTGTGGCCTTATGGATTCCAATTTAAGCACCTGCCCAGTGCCAAATGCGCAGCCCCACCTGTGGTTCAGAAGAGAACTATGGGCCTTGGAGTTCCTGGCCACAGCTTGTGTCTCCAATGCGCTTGATGTGAATCACTAACTGTAATTTCCATGACAAAATAAAACCTCCTCATTTATATCTCTTGTAAAGATTCTACTCCTACAATTCCTTTGTTAATTGCAAAAATCTTATACTTATAAAGTGTACATTTGCAAGTGTAAGTTTACCCTCAGTCTCAAATGTGCAACAAAATTAGTAAGAAATCAGACAACATTCCTAGTGGCTCAGGAAAGTTCTCTGGCTTACACCTGAATTCAAGGGTTGATGTAGTAATTCTAGAACGGATGTATGACGTTACCACGCATACCATTACCAAGCATACCATTACAACGCGGTATTTACAACGCATACCGTTACAACGCATAGCGCTTTGAGGTGCTGGATAGTGGTAAGTATAATTTTATATTCCAACTCCAGTCCCCGTGGATACTAGGGAAGGTGTTGGATATAAAATTAAACGTATTCCCTATCCTAGAGCGCCCCCCAGCGCAATGCGTTGTAATGGTATGCGTGGTAATGCCTGCGTTGTAAGTGTAGTGTGTGGTAAAAAATGCGTGGTAAATGTTCTATACCTTCTAGAACCTTTAAAACTACCACATCATCATGGGGTGAGCAAAAAATTACATTTTCAACATTTATTTTTTACAGCATTATGAATGGCCATATAACCCTTTCACTTAATCAATAACCTACTACATGAATATTGATTGAGGCCCTCTGGCCAGATGTCATCCGGAGGTTCAGAATAAACTAGTTACATAAAAAACAGTGAACCATTGTGAATGGATGCAATACTGCGTACAAGCAGCAGGTCCTTGACAGTATGTTATTAAAACTCTAGCAGGCTTTCTTCGGGAGCAGGTCCTTGACAAGTTGTTACTAAAACTCTAGTAGGCTTTTTTCGAGTACAGTATAGTGTCAGGCAGAAATATGAACAGTGAATAAGCATGATGATGTGACATGCATTTTGGACAAGATGGTATTGAGACCCAAGTGAGGCCTAATTAGCCTAAGCCAGGAAAACACACTTGTGTTTCATTTTAAATAGCCATATGTCAATGTGTACGTGTGAATTTCAATACAGATTAATTACTCTGAATGCACATTTTGATTTAATGTACACATGCGCTAACACGTTAACTATGTAATATTGTCATCCAGGGGTTCTGGTGACATACACCATGGGACCATTGGCTGAGTGGTTTGTAAATGTCTCTAAGACCCCAAGATGGCAATATAGGACCATATTACACCTGTTACCAGTAGTTAGGTTTTCACACATTTATTACTACGAGGGAAAGGTAAAATGTAACTTTATTACACAATACAGCAAAGGTGACATGAGAAAAGACACATTTTACTGCCTCACAGTTGTTTTGTCTTTGTTTTATATAGCACATACCTCCTGAGTCTTGGGTGACTCATTACGCTGGCCTTTACTCCGTTGACTTTGCTGTAAAGGATCCCCCATCATTGTTGAATTTAACGTGCCAAAATCTTGTTTTTTATGAAGGGGAAGTCTGGAAAGCAATTGTCAACATTAAAGGAAAGAAGGCACCGCTTAAGGAAGACCCAGCATTCTGATCCCCGGTAGTTACTGCTGTATTTAATTCAGTTTGCAGCGAGGGTGTTCCAAAATCCTGGCGACATTTGTGATAGTGCCTGTGACCCCAGATGTTATCGACCAATATCTCCTCTGGACTCCTCTGCCAAAGTAATTCGGAGAGTTGTGCTACACCGCCTCCTGGACTGGATAAATGCAAACCATATCTTAGCTCCAACCCAGTACGGGTTTAGGAAGGACCTAGGTACGATCGAACAGTGCCTTAATCTGCACCTCATCCTGGCTAAATATAAATATGCAAAGGGCACCTCTACTCATCTAGCATTTATGGATTTGACCAGCGCATTCGACTGTCTCAAGCTCTAAGCTGTGGGTCATTTTACCAAACATGGGAGTCGACGCGGGTCTTTTCTCCTTTCTGAGGCTTCTTCGTCAGTCATGATCTTTTTGCCTCAGAGAGGTATGGTAATGATGGCGAATGCGCAGAACAGTTTAGCTTTAAGCACGATGTGTGGCAACGATGTGTTTCCACCACAATCTTATTTCTCCTTTATACTAACGATTTGGATAAAACTCTAGTTATGTTTGGGGTTGACTTGCCACAAGTTGAGAATAAAGCTGTGCCAGCACTTCTTTATGCGGATGACGCAGTCCTTATGGCAAGGACTGCGATCGGCCTAAAAAAACTCATCTCCAGCTATGCCAACTTTATGAAGGACTTGGGGCTGGAGCCAAACTATAAGAAAACTTTTGTCATGATTCGTGGCCCCAAAAATACTAGGCCCTGTAGGCTGAATATACAGGGTAAAAAGCTGGAAAGGGTTTGTTCCTTCCTGTAGTAAGGCCTGGATTGTGATGAAGGCTGTACATGGCATACCTGCATAAATAATAGAATAATACGTTTAAAACGCACAGTTGGCACTACTTATTCACTTGATATGTCGATGGGTAAAAAGCCTATTGCCCCAATTTTAGAGATTTATAAGCGCAAATGTATTCCGATTTTAACATATGGTATGGGGATCTGGGGTGGCATGGACATTTTTGCTGTGCAGGTGGAGGAGAATAGATTTTGCCGTAGATTTTCAGGAGTGCCCCCTTCCTCGCTGCATTTTCCCCTCCATTTGGAGCTAGGTCTCAAGTATGTCCAAGATACCATAAATGCTGCACTTCTAGCTACCTGGTGTTCTATCTGGACAAATGAAGAGGCTGATTTTAAGCAGGCAATTATTAGAGACTGTTTAAGCTGTACTTGTTGTCTTTGTATCCCCTACATTAAAACCGGCCTTACAGAATTTGGTTACTTCTCTCTGCTTGAGCACCCAGACCTAATTGGCAAAGGAGATTTACACAGAGTTTTAGTGGGCTTTGGAAAACATAAAGAATCGTCTAGGGAAATGTCCGAAGTAGCCAAACCCACTGTCAGGGATTATTGCCTTATACAAGTACCTCCCCATATTGCCCCGTATTTACTATATGTAAATAATTTGCACAAAAGGAATTTGCTGACTAGATTTAGGATGGGGTTGTTTCAGTGGTTGGTATGCTTTCCCTTGTGTCGGTATTCTTCAGAATCAATTACTATTTGCCCTTGTGATGAACATTCAAATCAAACTATTTTACATGTTGTCTTTTTTTGACAGTTTTAGCTACCATTTACCAGAAAATGTGTAATACCTCTTTTGCGCAGACACAAATTCTCCAAGTGCAAAGCGGCTTTGTATTTTCTGCAGCAGCTCAATAACCATGATGTTTGCTTCGCTGTTGGGAGCTTTTTGAAGTGTATTTTAGCAAAGAGAAGAAGAATGCTGTTTTAATTCCAATTCACTTTACCATTTTCCTGTATGGATTGTTCCTGTTTTGCTGCTAAAATGTCCACCCCTGCTGCTGACCCCTTTATAGGTTTGAATTTTATAATTCATGTATTATTGGTTATTTTGGTTATTTATTTGCTGCTATTTATGGCTGCTGGTGTCTTTTGCACTATTAGATAATATCTGATGCTACTTATGAACCCAATCGCTTTGCATTGTTACTTTAGTTCCGAGAAAAACATTACAGTATTTGCTTGCTGTTTCTACTCTTTTTAAATGAAAAATGTGTTTTGTATTGTTTGTATCTTTTATGGCCGGTCTTCAGAAGGATGAATAAAGAAGGAATTGAAATGAATATAGCACGAACTTGACCGGAAGGTATAAGATCACTTTACATGAGCACCAGTTGCGGCACATTCATTTATTGTAGGCAAGGGGGATTCAAAGATTTGCCCAGAATCACAGGATGTTGAGCTTCATTTTCAAGACTCGAACCCGGTTTCTCACATTAGAGATCCACTGCCCTAGCCATTAGTCTACATCCTCCCCACAGTTACATGAAACAATTACTTTTAACTTGCTGCACAAAGTGAACCTCTTGCATCCTAGTTTTGGTAAAACACATATGCTTAATAAATACATATAAAAAAATTGTCATGGGACAAACCATATATGCAGAAGCGCAGAGTACCATTTGCTATTTATTTCTGTTGTTCATCATGATTCACTTGAGGTTTAGCCTCTCCTCAGATTCATATGGCCCAGAATGTTACATTATGGGCCATATGTATCAAGCAAATTCGCATTTGCAAATGCCGAAATTCGCAGAATTTCAGCATTTGCGAATGCAAATTTGCTAAATGGAATGTATCAAAGAAAAGCTGGTGCAAAACAAGGAATCGCAAAATTTGCGATTCCTTATTTTGCAATTGCAATTAAGGAATCGCAAATTTTGAGATTCTTTAAATGCAATGTATGAAGCCAAAAAAAAAATCAAATTGTCCTTGAGGAATCGCAAATTACCACCAACTTCAAGTTGGTGGTAATTTGCGAATTCCTTGAAAAATGCACATTTTTGCATTTTTGAAAGTGCCATGTGACGCACATACATGCCCTTAGGGAATCTATGTGTGCCAACTGTGCACCCATGCTTATTTCAGGGGTGCAACAGGGTGTCCTTTAGACACCCCTGCACCCTTGAAATTATTCTCAATTTGCGATTCTCAAATTGCGAATCGCAAATTGAGAATAACTTCACACTACGGGCCTAACTATGGGCCTTCTGGCCTATAGAAATGAATGGGAAATGATTCCTTAATCGTGATTCGCAATTTGCGAATCACAATTAAGGAATACTAAGGATTTGCAAAAAAATTGCAATTTTCTACATACATCCCAATTTGTGATTCTGACATAGCGATTTCTAAAAAATCTCTATTTCAGAATCGCAAATCTGGATGATGATACATATGGCCCTCTGTGACTCTGCGGATATACTATATAAATGGTTATTCCATCTTACCTCTAAAACTCCTTCAACCTTTCCGTTGCCACCAAACTCTAATAATTGCTGTTTTATAATTGTTGCATGTAATTTTTGTTGTACAGTTGTCACATACTCACGAGTGCTGAGGCGCTGTACAAAAATCCAATATAAATATTTAAATATGTTCTGTGATATTTTCGTACAGCGTGTTGTGAAACATGACTATGTCACAGTGTGACAGGAAACAAAGCACATATTGAATGAGAGGGCATATATTTTCGAATGTGCATAGGTTTTGAACGAGTGGCTTGGTCTGCTTCTGCCACCATATGTTCCATTGATACTCTGGATATTTTATACAGGTTCTGTAGTTGCAATGCTGCATATATTTAAAGTGGTTTATGTTTGCTCAGTCACATATGGCTATAGACAGCCAAAATGACATTTTTTACACGGTAATGGTGCTTTGACATAAGGCAGAGGTTTACTGCAAACAACTCATTTCTTTTCATTTCGTGTCTGAGATTGAATTTTCTGCCGGACTAAAGTCAGCCAGGGCTCACAGAGTGGTAGATCACGGTGTGTAGCTTCTGAGGCCTCATTGTTTATTCTCCTGTGTAAAAGGGACATATTGCAAACTAACACATACCTGGATTTATAGCACTATGCCAGAGATAATTCACAGGTTCCTTTGCTCAATCTAAGCTGGGCCATCAGCCCTTAAATCAGAAGATCATCGTCAGTTCTGCAAGATGCATGTAATGCTGTTAGAAAAATAAATTACATCTGATGACAGTTTTCTCCAGTCTAGTAAAATGTTGCATAGAGTGATGTTCAGCATGAAACAAATAAATCTCAGCATTTATGTGTTCCTGCTCTGGAAAAAAATCGAAGGCAAAAATCGTGACTGTCCCAGCAGGGATTTCTCCAGTGAAATATGGAAAGGAGAAACGCCAGTGAGAAAAACATTCCATAGCTCTAAAAAGAAAATGCAATTACAGACCAGCATATTAAGCTCAAAAACTGTGTGATGTTTCTACGTGCTTAATTTGCAGTTCTTTCAAGCTATGTTATATTTAGTTTACTAGTCGTGTTTTGTGAATCCTCCTAAAGGGTGTGATGGTTTCATGTGGCCATAACCTGCCTACTCCAGCATGGACTGCATCGTGGATTAAATACACCTATCGTGAAAAGGAGACAGAACACCATAATGTTAGTGCCTCCAAGCCTCCTTCACAGTGAAAAGAGAAATACAGATATATTGTGCACAATTGATTGCTGACAACTTTGGCCTTAGCTGCCCTGCCTTGCTGACTCTGGGATGAATGTTTTGTGTCCTCTGTTCTTAATTGCTCATAAATTGTTATGCGATGAAACACTAGGCTAGTCTTGTCTTTATTTCAGAGGAGGCTGGAGGTCACACTACAGAGACACAATTAAGGGGTTTCTTTGTGTTGTGGGTGTGGACAAAGGAAGGGCATGGGGTTACGTAGGACGAAATTACAAAAAATCCCGATATTTCATGGTAGGGACAAAGGAAACTGCACACAGAAACAGGAAAACTGCGCTGTAAATTTAGAAGTTTCGTCGAAAGTCCCACTGAGGACATCTGGAAGAGCCACAACAAGAGAATATAACAGCCTTCCATTTAGGAGTTATATTTTATTTTTGAAAACTGAAAAGTGTATTACAATAAGGGGTGGGCCTATTGCTATCCATGCATGGGTGCACTAAACACAGAATGGACCATTTTATGTCTTTTTTTAATAGCCCATCCATCGCTTGGTATTGATCAAACAACTGTTGTGTGGTAATGAGATGCATTCGTGTGCGTCAGATGCGCATGCTGCAGGTCCGTGTTTTAAATTTTTTTACTCAAGTAGAAAGTTGGATTTCTAAACTTGCTTACTGCTACAGATATAGAAGTTCTAGAGGAACGTTTTCACGATTAACGTTCTCCTCTCTCCTCCACTGCAAGCCTTTTAAGATACCATTGTTTGATAGTGCAAGTTGTGTTACACCTGAGGTCTTGTCACAAAAAGTGAGTACTGCAAGCTTTAATTTAAAATAGAGCGCTGCAATAGTTTTTGACTGAATAGTTGCAGGGCCAATGAAGTGATATTTTGCCAACTTATGCAGTGATAAATGGCCGTCATTAGAATTGTAAAAGAATGTGCGACTTTTGACAGGAGATGAAGTAGCATTTGTTAGTAGCCCAAAAATAAATATAAAACAATACCATAAAATAAAGCAACATAACAACAACTAAAGCATAACAAGGTGCAACACAGCAAATCAGTCAAAACAACCACAGTACAACACAATAATACCATGAAATAATTCAGCACAAAAATGCGAAAGCAAAAAAAAATTGTAAAAACACATCCTGCCACAACACACTGCAGATCATCAAATGTGCACAACTATTCTTGTCACACTCTTCCACCACCAGCACTTAGTTGCCACAAAAACGGCGATTTTACATATAGTTGATGATGCGTTACAAGCCGTAGACCAAAATAGATCATGTCTACTCATCCTCCTAGACCTATCAGCTGCATTCAACACGGTGAATCATGTAAAATTACTAAACAGGCTCCAGGACAGGATGGGAATATCTGGTACGGCACTGAAATGGTTTGAATCCTTCCTTCAGGATAGAACACAAAGATTTTTAGTCAATCAATCGCTTTCAACATCATGTCCTAACACGATTGGAGTTCCTCAAGGATCCACACTATCGCCATCACTGTTCAACTTATATATCGAACCGCTCACAGTAATTCTTTGAAACTCCAACATTTCCTTTCACATGTACGCGGACGACACACAGATATACGCAGATATACCTCAAGATCTCGTCTTTGGAAGACATCAGATTAATGAATGAGGCCTTAGAAATGGCATTAAAATGGCTAACAATCAATCACCTAAAACTAAATGTTCAAAAACAGAATTCCTTCTAATTTCACCTTCAAAGAAACACACCGAAGTTAAGGAATGGGCCAGAATGATCACAGCGCTTAACTGCACACCTACCTTAATCGACTCAGCTAAATCACTAGGAATAACACTTGATGAGAACCTGGATATGAAAGAACATATCAAGGCAATGGCAAAAAGTGCCCGCTTTCACCTGAACTACATTAGAAAGGTGAAACTTTTCATTTCAAAAGCAGATCTCAAGCTAGCAGTCCAATCTTTGGTCATCTCAAGGATTGAATATGGGTGCACTACGTTAGCAGGCATATCACAAATCTCCACAGCACCGCTAAAAGCATGCCTCAACTCAGCAGCAAGACTTATAACCGGCATAAGGAAGTTTGACCATATCTCTCCACACCTAAAAGCATTAAACTGGCTACCGTACGAAGCCAGAATTCAGCTAAAAATGGCACGTATCACCCACAAAGCACTTCACTACAACACTCCAAGATATCTTGCCCAGAAAATAGTACTATCAGGGGGAAATACACCTGCTAGGAGTGCCAAGGAGCTCGTACTGAGACCACCCATTTTCTTTTCTGGAAGAAGAGAACTTATGATAGAGCGTTCTCTGGAGCAGCCCCTAGAATCTGGAACTCTCTCCCACCAAACATTAGAAAGATAACAAACACAGTAACATTTAAGAGGGAAACAAAAATATTTCTAATGAGCAAATTCCTACCATAGCTCTAGTTGGATCCTCTTTAACACAGCGGCAGAGTTAAAGCCAAGACACTCACTCAAAAGAAGTGATAAAGCACAACAGCGGAGTAGGTCATTATCGAACCTTATCTACCTCATGCCACGGAATATTGTGTTTCCTGTTTTTTATATGTCATATCTCTTTGTTTAACTCTTTTGTACAAAATGTGTCTCCTTACTACCTTATGATATGTAAAGCGCTCTGATACCCATGGGTCTTGTTCGTGCTATACAAAACTCTTTTAATAAATAAATAAATAAATAGTGTCAGTCAAAAATGCCTTGTGGTCCAGCCCCTTTTTTTTATCTTGGAAATAGAGAACTGACCTCTTTTATTCAGCAAGACTAGTAAAAATATAATGCTACCCAATGACGAGGCTTACCATTGCTAAGTCCGGGCCAGAATGTTTTCTTTCCGACCTTCAATAACACCAAGATCCCTTCTGTGCTGCACATCACTTTATAAATACAAATATTATAACATACTATGACAGGTTGCAGAAGACTTTTAGCTCTGAAATGAGAGTTTCTGGACAGTGAACTTTGAGCATATTTCCATAAATGGTCCAACCTTACACACATGCTTGTCCAAACCAGCGATATCACAAACAGGCTATGGGACAGATTTAGAATTTGGTGGACAGAGTTCTTTGTCCCAAATGTAGAGGAGTACCCTGTCCATCACCCAACAGTCCACTTGCCCAACTTAGCATCAGGAGGACCGTCATTTTTCCAATGACCCTGCCCCCACCTGCTCTGTTATCAGAAATATTACTTTGAGAACCTGACAAAGAGCAGCATTTTTGGAAAATGTCAGTGCAGAACCCCCCTCTGAGGCTCAGGACTGGAGGGGAGCACCATATTTGTGTGGTGTAGCCCCCGATTTCTGCCATGACTGTTTTCTCTGGTTGTATAACTCCTGCCTCTGCTCCACTTGCAAGATGATGAAATTGCTTACCCCTAATTGGCATATTTAACTTATCCATAAATCACTAATATATGGTACAACGTATACCCAGGATCTTTAAGTTAAATGCCACTGGTGGACTGCAGCACCTATTGTGCTCCGCACTACAGTGACTGTGCAAACAGGGCTGCAGGCTTACCATTTGTAACCTGGCAGTTGTTAAATGCAAATCTGGCATGCCAAATAATCCCCTTTGACAGGTTTAAACCTTCCATTTAAATATTTATGAGGCACCCATTAGGCCTCATTGCCTTTTAGGAACGGTGCTTTGTATTTAATAGTCATCCATGCAAAAGTTCAATGTTAAACATTTCCTGACAGTGAAAAAGCCATTTTCACTGTACATTATTACATTTAATAATGCTAATTTCGGTAAGGAAACCACTAGACATCTAATACAAAGTTATTCAAAATCCAATACAAGAATTCGTCTAATAGTTTTTAAGGAAATTAAAATTACATTTACCTATAATTGCTATTTAATAGTAGAAATTTACTTTTCCCTGCCTAAAACTTCTGGAGGCCCATACACCTGAGGTCCAACTTTCACGTGAAAATTGAATAGACCCCTGGATGAGGTGTGAAAACTGCACCCATAAAAGGAAAAAGTGGTGGGTATGAGGAGGTGTTACTGTTCCTCTGGCAGGATGACCATCTAAGCTGTGCCTAGGAACTTGATTTTCCTCAAAAGGGACCAACCCTGCCACTGGAAAATGTTAGCTTCCACCACGTCAGGGCCATCTTTTGTTCCCCTTGTCAGGCAGGTACCAATGCCTGGGGGAGAGGTGCTACACCCCGAACTGGCTTAAGTGACCACAGAGGAGGGGTTGCTCATTTTCTTGGCCACACCTCTGGGGTGGGCACACACGCTCTTCAGAGCGGAAAATGGTTCTGCTATCTTGGTTGTAAGTACAGAGGGGCACTGTGGGAGTTTCTGCAGTAGGGCAAACATGAAATGCTGCAAAAATGGGTCTGGTTACCCATGATAAATTTTACCCCGTTTGTAGGGAGGAGCCAGGAGTGACCCTCATCCCCAGGCATAAAGGAGGCACCCACGATGCCCTTTCAAGAACACTACTGGACCTTTGGAAAACCAGAAGAGGACTGTACCTGCTGTTTGAGACCTAAGAAGAGCATAGAAGACTGGCCCTGCTCTTTCTTTTGTACCCAGTCAAAGAAGTTGACTTAAAGGGTGAATGGCTTGCATCCTGTTCAAGCTACAGGGACAAAAGAGGCTACACAATGCCTTTCCTTCAACTTCCCAGTCTAATTCCAACTGGACTTGCCTTGGAACCTTCCAGAGGCTTTTTTCTGAATAACTCTTGACCACAAAGTGCTGTTCCTGAGCTCCTGAAACTGTAGGCAAATGTGTGCCAAAATGTCTTGCCTAAAGGCCTTATTATGAGTGTGACGGTCCCCAGACAGCCATACTCATGTTGGCAGTCCCACCGCCAGAATCTAGGCCATCCGACTGTCCGATTACAGGTTTGGATGTCGAATCGCCACTAGCCTGACACAACTCTGCAAAACACCACTAGGATATCTGATCCCAATGGTGCAGTGGAGGCGAAAATGGCTGTGAATGGCAGCGGTGCTGAGGCAGGAACCCCCCATGAAATGCATGGCAGAAAGGGACAGACATGACCACAAATAGGACCCCTGTGCAATTCCGCCAGGGGGTAGTGCATGGGGGCACATGTCATACCACACTCTCCATTCACTGTTGTGTGTGCACTGTGTGCCATGCACAACATGGTGCGCAGCACAAAGTGCTCGGACATGCAGAAGGTGCTGCACAGTAACAGCATCTGCTTTGGCCCTTCTCAATAGCCAGGCCAGGACATTGCAGTGGGACTGGCAACTTTGGACCGCTATCCTGGCAGTCTACTCGTAGGACAGCAGACTGGACAACGCAGGCTTCATGCTGTTCACATGACTGCGGTATCAGTGGTTTTGGTGGACAGACCTTAGATATAACCAGAGGGGTTAGAGAGAGAGTCAGTGGATTCAGTCTCCCTTGGCAATACGATTAAACAAAGTGGAATCCACTCAGAAAGTGGTGGTGGTCCCTAAAGTGATGGGGAGCACACAGTGTTGTTTAAATGCCCCTCACACACCAACAGGCCCCTTGGTGTCATGCTTCATCATCGGGGCCTTCGCACCCCTCTACGGGATGCGGCGTGCTACGACTCACAAGCCTATGCGTGGTATTGGGAGGATCCTCATCGGAGCGGCGTTGAGGGGAAGGCAGGCGACTAGCTATGCTGTAACCGTTGCTTTACTGAGCAGTATGGAAGGATCCCCCCAATACCACGCATAGGCTCATGAGGTTATCAGACTGAGAACAATAAGTTCTCTTCAACGCCTATTGGGCGCAACTGAACTCACCTATACAAAAACATTGTTAGGTACATTACACATTTTGTAATTTTTCATTAACACTTTTACATTTCATGTGAGTAAGGTGAGGATACGTGCATATCCTTGTCCTGAAGAAGGAGCCCTTGCGCTCCGAAACACGTTGACACTCTGAAGCGGTTGTAATACCCTAGTACGTATATCTACAACCTCACTCTGCACCTTTTTAATAATACCAGCCGAGGACATAATAAAATATATTTTTTTCCTACGCGCCAGGTATTTTTTAAGTAACTCACTTTTCCACCTCACTTCACTCACACTTTCCGTTAGAACAAACTCACTGCTAAGTGCTCCTACGTAGTCGTGAGTCGTAGCACGCCGCATCCCGTAGAGGGGTGCGAAGGCCCCGATGATGAAGCATGACACCAAGGGGCCTGTTGGTGTGTGAGGGGCATTTAAACAACACTGTGTGCTCCCCATCACTTTAGGGACCACCACCACTTGGTGGACAGACCACCAATGTCATTATCATCTAAGTATCTAGATCATTTTATTTGCACCTAACATATTGCGTAATTTGCTTATGGAGTCAACTATTTCAAATGAGATACATAAAACAATTGTATTTCAGCATGCAGTTTTGTACTGATATGCTGAAGTGTGACTCTTCAAATTTAACAAGGAAGAACTCACAGTTAAAAATGAGATAATGACTTCCTCTGATACACTCTAGAGATGATCAAATATTGTCCTGGAATTATCCGGCTTCAAAAGGGGTAGTTTTAATGTTGTTGGTGGCTAGGTGCGTTTCTAGACTGACAAATTTATTTGAAGGTGGTGATTTTAAGATTGATGGAAACTTCTACCCATCAAAAAATCCATGTGATATTTCCCTCAACTGAACCAAACTGCCTTGGCTCATTAGTGGGCAAAACAACATTTACCCGAAAGTCCCATTCAAAAGCAGTCTAAGATTTCTGCACTTCGAGTAAATATTGTTTTCTTAGTTAGTTCATTATCAACCCATGTATTCAGTTCCTCCCTCTTTCATTGAGGTGTAATTTATATCTCACATGAAAATTTGCAGACAAATGAAACTAAATGTAAGCCTAGTATTTTGAAACTCAAAGGATACCCTTCAAATACAAAACCTATGCAAGACAACGTGTGGTACCAGGGTGTGTGCATGGTGCAAAAAAGCCTTAAGTGTGCCAGAGCAAGGGGAGAGGGAAGCAGAATCATATCTTAGTAGATATTTCTCTTTTCTGCTCTCTCTCTTTCACGCAATGCTCAACATCAACTTTAGTTTCTACGCTGCATTGCACCAAATCTTGGTAAATCTGCCCCAAGATGTGTTGCATACATGTACAGTTAAGGATTAGATTTTCCTTCACCAATGCAATCAGAGCAGCTATCACCTAAACACTACTGGTGTGGTAACATTTTGAATAGAGAAAACACATTGCCACTGTATGTGCTGTTACACAAAAAAGCCAAACACCACTAGTGGACAAATTCCTAAGCACTTGGTTTTTAGATTTAGGACCTCCCAGCTTCTGAGTGGAAAGGAGAGGCATCTCATTGGGAGTGAGAGGAGTAGACATGACAATATGTGTGTAATAAAGTGCTTCCAAACCAGGCTGAGAATTGCCCTTACTCTATTCCAGCTCCCTCTTGTGCTGGTTCTTTGTGTGTCTTTCAGAATGTTAATGTGGACTAAATTACAGGCTAGATATAGTTTCATATCATATAAAGTTACTGGAGATACTCTTGCAAATTGATGATTTAATTGTGCATAATGACATAATATTGGTGACAACGATATAGCAAATGACAAAACTATCGGGAAAAAAATATAGTTTTCAGAAATATCACCATACTATACTCGTTTACCAAATACACAAATATGAATCACCAAAATATTGATGTTAAAAATATCTACTTCAAATAATAGCAAAACCACAAATATCATAAACAAAAATATGGTTATGGCTAAATGAATATATTAAATGTCAGAAATAGTGAGGTGGAAGCTGGGAGCTGCTTTTAAAATTTGTATTTTCCTTCTCCTAGTTTGCACCGCATTGCTAATTGCTGATATATTTTTGTCTTTTTAAAACCCTTACCCTTCATTTCCATTCAGCCGAGTAGGTGCTGAGGGAATCGCCCTCCCACACGGATCTCCCCAGAGACGGCAGCCATATTGGGCAGGGACTGGGACTAGGACACAGCGTATAGTTGTTGGCTCCTCTGCCACATAAAGCGAGGATGTCAGCTCATAGGCGCAGCAGACGCGCGCAACGGGCGCGCCAATGGCGCGCCAAAGGAAAGCCCATCTGCGACCGTCCGCGCCCTGACGAGCCCAGAGGCCAGGGATTATGTCCAAAGGTCGGAAACTACGAGCATGCAGGCGAGTCTCGGATGGAGGCTGCAGAGTTCCACGCCTCTGCGTAGTCTCCTGTGACTCATGACCCATGACCCCGCCTCCAGAATGGCGTTCGCGTTACCGGGATGCTAGCTGTTTGCCGCAGATTGCCTTGGAGCTAGAAGGCGCGTAGTGAGGAAATGCGGGTGAATGAAGCGTCCGCGGCTGAAAATCTCTGAAGATTGAAACGGAGGAGCCGTCTAAAGCTTTGTCCCGCGGGTTCGGTTCGACTTTTGGCATCGATACGTTCCCGGGCTGCCCGAGGTGAGCACACTTCAAAACAGCGGTATCTCTACTGGGTCAGCTGGGTTGGCTACAAAGCTCGAGGATTGGGGCTAGCTCGGCAAAAGTGAAGGGGGAAAAAAAAGAAGGTAATTTGACTCAAAGGCTACCGGAGGCTGAACATAGCGCCTAATAGAGTCAATTTGTGAAAATCGGCTAGTTGCCAGGTGATAGGCGATTTATGAAGAGTCTGGTGCAGCAGAAAAAGTAACTGCAGGGTCTCTCTGCATCTGGACCCTGTAAGGATTTCGGAGAAGTAAATAGTGAAAAACTCTTGGTGGTCACACAAAACCCGTAACGGATTTCTACAGTTAAAGTTTCAAAAGCTCTTCGCAAAAAAAAAGAGAAAAAAAAAAAGAAAAAAGGAAGGGGGTGCGCTTCTAAAAATGGGCAAACCACTAAAGGAGGGTGAAGATGCGGTCAAATTTAGCAAAGTGGAAGCGGCTGCCCGACATAAGGCTAAAACTCGTCTCGCTTTGGCTAGGCTGCCAAGGATAAAAATAAGGATGGCAACAGGGAGGAAAGCCCTGCAGCAGAAGATACAACACCCGAATTTTCAGATGATGAACCGCCCCTCTCCTCCACCCCCCAGCAGCACGAAGAGCAGCGAAAAGCAGCAATCGAGGAGGGCAACATGGTCGATATCAATACTGTAGATTCATCTCCTCAATTAGAGGTGGAAGTTCATCCTCAAACTCCTAATCCTTCCCCAATTTTGGCCTTGCCAGCAGCTCAGACAGAAGAAGAGAGGGGAAAGAGTAGTGCTGGGGGGAAGGAAGTGAAAGACTTTCCACTTTTCGCGAAAAGAACAACTCCAAAATCGATCCTCCCTCTTTCTTCACAGCCTCCTTTGGTTTCTATCACTGTGGATACACCAGCTCCTAGTGCCTTATCTAAAGGCCCCGACAAGACAGTATCTGCTCCTCAAACCCAGCTTCCAACAGCAAATGAGGAAACAAGTGATGGGGAAATCATGCAAGCTACAACTCCCAGGAACGAAGGAGCAACAGGGCTCGACTCACCTATACTGGACTCTGAAGGGAGATCTGAAGCGAAATTCCAGCTAGACATTCGTGAGATGCTCAATTTAATCCGGGACGAGATCCACGAAATTAAAAATAATCAGCGAACAGAGCTAGCTGCCATCCACGCCAGAATAGATAAATTGGAGGAATTAACATTGGCACTCCCTATTAGGGCTCAGGAAGCTGAGTTGAGGATAACAAGCTTGGAAGATCAAATGAATATGGTCTCAGGAGCAACTAAAGAGGCTACAAAGAAGAGGATTTCTATGGAAAATAAACTTGAGGAGTTGGAGAACCATTCTCGTAGATCAAACCTGAGGATTGTGGGGGTCCCGGAAGAAACAGAAGGCTCCGACACAGTACAATGGGTTAACTCCTTCATCCAGAAATTAGTTCTACCAGACTTTGAGGGGGACTTAACAATAACAAGGGCCCACAGAGTACCGGCTCAGCATTTCGCGAATTCTCCATTTCCAAGATCTATCTTATTGAATTTTGCGGATTTCAGGATTAAGGAGCGGATTCCCTCGAAAGCCTATCAACAACGTCAGTTCGCTACTTCTGAAACTACTAAATGCAGGATATTTTCGGACATGACAGCGGCTGCGGCCAAAAGAAGCAAAGAATTTGTCAAATTGCTGCAGCTGTTTAAAGCCAATGGTGCCCAGGCTTCGATTGCGCAGCAATCAAAGCTGAAGGTACGTGTAAAGGGAAAATTCTTTCTGTTTACCAATATAGAGGAGGCTCAGACTCTTCTCAATGAGATATCCTCAAAGGCTTAGGCTTAAAAGCTTAAAGGTGATTAAATGTAAGGAATTTGAGTTTGTGCTAGCAAAAAAAGAAATAATCAAAGGCGGGTGCCTGGGTTAATGGGTCACATCAGGGTGTAACAAGAAGACACCCGAAGAAGCAAATGGAGGGAAGGATGTGGGCTGCGTGGACGGGAAGGGGACTCCCACGTTCCTGGGGGGGTTCGGGGGGGGTAAACGCAGTAAAAAAACACAAGCACAGTAGGTTTGCTATTCTTGAAATTGGTTGGTACAGAATATGTTTAAGATTTTTTAATTTTATAGATGAGATTTGATCCATGCAATATCCTGTCCATTAATGCGAATGGGCTGCTCAACAAACAGAAGTACGGTGCCCTTTTGAAATGGGCTATAGCCCTTAAGCCCCAGGTGGTCTTCCTTCAGGAGACACACCTGAAAACAAATTCTCCAAAGTTGTTCCTGCCAAGATATTTCTCCCACGGGTTCTTTTCCTCAGCTGGGGTTGCACAGAGGGGTGTCGCTATCTATTTCTCAAGAAATCTACCTTGGGAAATTGTGCAGTTGCAAAGAGACTCTCTGTCAGGCTCCGACACACTTCTCCTCGGGGCTGTGTTGAAAGTCCTATACCCACAACCACACAACCAACCCGTGGCCCGGCATAATTCACAGACCAGTAGGAGGGTTCCGCGATCGCGGGAAAGGAAGGGGACAGCGGGGAGGGAGATCTGAATTGACAAAGACAAGGTATTTAGATTCACACCCCTCCCGTTCTACCCTAAGACTCTGAATCACCCTATTGGTGAATAATACTCTTTTCGCAATCTTACTCAATCCTACCTGAAAAGGAAAACACAAAATCTTTGTATGCAGGAGAGGGAGGGAAGGTCCTATCAGTGGCAACAGTCTGGTAAGAAAGGAACAAAGTTGTGCACATGAAATATACAACAGCTTCACCATGCACTCTAAGCTTCTTATAACACCTCACCTACCAATTCCTGACAATGTTCTGCTTTGCTCCACTCTTCCGTTATAACTAGGTACCCCCCTGGTTTCTCTCCTGCAGTGTAAGATAAAGCACAAAAAGGTTGTCGAAAGAAAACAGAGAATAAACGATAGGCTGAAGGTTAACTGCACCTTCGATTTGTTTCTTCCCGCAATCAAAATTATAAAACTGTATATTCGGTAGAGTTTATCCCCTCCAGAGGGAGAGAACCTTGCACTCGTCCGTAGTTAGCAGTCATGTAACACTCACGTCACTGTGAGTATTGTTAGTATCACCCAATGTACAACATTCAGTATCTTTTCCGGAATTGTTCTCTCCAAATTGTATTATTTCCCTCCAAAAGATTTCCCCCATGCGAGAGAACGCAGCCGCGATTCTCTAGCCTTCGGGAAAACCAACATGAGTGCTTCACAGGAGTCAAATGGGGAAACTGACGAACACAGCCGTGTCCGTCCCCCGAAAATACACACAGCGTAAGTTCAGCTGGTTTCCTACTCCGTGTGTCTCCAGCCGGCAAACACACAGAGGCTCCTACTCACGGTTTCTACCAAGAATGGACGGCCTCTCTTCTCTTCGTCACACCACAACAATTATCGGCTCCGTTCTCTCTGAAAGTCTGGCTTAAGTTTCCTGGGCTGCGCGGCTAACGTTTCGCGCAGCTTCACCCTTGGCCCTCTGGGATTTGTGGTTCAAGGAAGTGAGGCAGCCAAACCCCACGCATTGCGCGGACAGCGGCCCAGAATGACCGATTCTGACAGTACATCCCCCCTTACAAGGGGCGCTGTCCAGGAGCCGGTTTATCCGGATGTTGGCTGTGGAATCGAGACACCAACCGAGGAGCATGCACAGACCCCGCAGGTTCCCATGAATTCTCCTCAGGCCCATAACCTTTCCAAGAGAGCAGGTACTGAAGCCTCCCCTTCACCCATCTGGAGTCCAACACTCGCAACACCTCATATTCAGACTCATTCTGCACCCAAACTGGCACTGGAGGACGATGAACGGGGCTCCGTGAAGGCTTCAGAAGGGACACGTGAAACACAGGGTGAATGTGTAAATGAGCAGGCAACCGTAACTTCACCGCTACTGGATTAACCATTCTCACCACCCGATAAGGCCCAATGAACCTAAGGTTGAACACACTATACCTCCGGAATTTGATGTGTTTAGTGGACAACCACACCAGATCCCCTTTTTTATACACAGGACTCGGTCTCCGATGTTTATCAGCCTGAGCCTTGTATCTCCCCTTGGCCTGAACAAGATTCTTGCGCGTCGCCAGAAGAATCTTGCGGATGCACAACAATCGTGCCTTGACATCTGGCAATCGAACAGTGGCTCTGGGGAGGATTAAGGGATTAACCCTAGGATGGTGACCATAGTTGCTAAAGAAAGGAGAATGACCCGTCGAGGAATGTTGTGTGCTGTTGTAGGCCAGCTCCGCCACCCACAACCAATCCACCCAGGAATATGTGTCTGCCTGAACATAGCAACGGAGGTACTGTTTTAGTGACTGATTCAGTCTCTCAGTTTGGCCATCAGACTGCGGATGGAAACTGGTGGATAAGGAAGATGAAATCTGCAACTCAGCACACCACACTTTCCAGAACCCTGCAGTGAATTGGGCCCCCCTGTCCGACACTATCACTTTCGGAAGTCCATGCAATCTAACTATTCGTGTCAACAGGAGATGAGCTAAGTGACCTGCAGTAGGCACTTTGTCACAAGCGAGAAAATGACCCATTTTTGTAAGGAAGTCCACTACTACAATAATGGCCGTTTTCCCTTGGTCTTTTGGCAAACCAACTATGAAGTCCACAGATATGCTTTCCCAAGGCATTTCGGGGGTTGGTAATGGTAGCAGAAGACCTTGAGGTTGTTGTCGATCTGATTTCATTCTGGCACATTGTACACACTGGTTTCCCCAACGTTTCAAATCCAGGCGAATGGAGGGCCACCAAAACTGCCTCAATGCCTTTTCCAGAGTTTTTACGTAACCCATATGTCCAGCGCTAGGCATTTCATGGCACCATTGAAACACGGTACGTTGTAAGGTCTTAGTGGGCACTAGCGCTTGTTTACCTTTCATGGCCACCCCTTGTCTCAACTGCCATTCGGGATGATGTCGAAGCCAGGTCCTCCAAACACATGATTGTATCCCTGAACGCAAGGATTGCACAAAGTCGCTGGATTGGGTCATACACACCACTTTTGATGGATCTGTGATTGATCTATTAGGGGTTAGTGTATGTAGCACAGGATGTTCTTGCCGGGTCAGTGCGTCTGCTTTCTTGTTCTTCGCTCCGGGTCTATAGGTAACTACGAATTGATATTCTTCAAAGAATAGCATCCAGCGTAATTGCCTAGGCGTCAAATGATGGGCTGCTCTTATGAATTGCAGGTTGCGATGGTCAGTATAGACCGTTACTTGATGGACTGCTCCCAATAGCCAATGCCTCCACTCCACAAAGGCATCTCTTATAGCCAATAACTCTTTTTCGGCTATTGTGTAATTAATTTCCGCTGGGCTGAGTTTACTTGACATATAGGCGATAGGATGCAATATGCCTGTGTCTTCCTGTCGTTGTGAAAGGACCGCCCCCAATGCGACCTCGGATGCATCAGCTTCCACTATGAATGGTAAGGCGAGGTTGGCATGTGTTAATACAGGAGCGCTGATAAATGCTTCTTTCAACCCATCAAACGCTTGTTGTGCCTCGGCATTCCAATGGAACGGGACGTTCTTCCTCGTCAGACGGGTTAAGGGGGTTACCATGGCAGAGAATCCACAAATGAACCTTCTATAAAAGTTCGCAAACCCCAATAGACACTGTACGACTTTGACTGTGCACGGACGAGGCCAGTCTTTTATGGCCTGTACTTTTCTTTCAGCCATAACCTGGCCTGAAGGTGTAAGCATCACTCCCAAAAACTCGACAGTGGTCACATGAAATTCGCATTTCGTGATCTTACAATAGAGATGGTGTTTCATCAGGGCACCTAACACCTGTTTCACATGGAATTGATGTTCACTCGTCTTGGTGGAGTATACCAGGATATTGTCGATGTATACGACTACAAAGAGGTCTAGGAACTCCCTCAACACCTCGTTTAAAAAGAATTGGAATGCGGCGGGGGCGTTGCACAGTCCAAAGGGCATCACTAGATACTCGAAGAGCCCATACCGCGTCTTGAAGGCCGTTTTCCATTCACGCCCCTTCTTATGAGGACCAGGTGGTAGGCTCCTCGCAAATCCAACTTCGTGTAAATGGTGGCCGTTCTGACTTGTTCTAACAAGACAGGAATCAGAGGTAAAGGGTATTGGTTTTTTATCGTGATGGTGTTTAAGGCACGATAGTCTATGCAGCACCTTTTGTCCCCGTTTGCTTTCAGTATAAAGAATAAGGGCGAAGATGCAGGTGACCGAGAGGGGCGTATATACCCTAGAGCCAAATACTTGTCCAAATAAGCTCTCAAGTATTCATTTTCCGGTACAGTAAGAGCGTAGAGTCTGCCGTTCGGTATTACAGCTCCTGGGACCAGGTCGATGCGACAATCGAATGTTCTGTGGGGCAGAAGTGCCGCCGCCTGTTCTTCACTGAAGACCTTTGCGTATTCGGCATAACATGACGGGAGTTGCACCTCCTTCTCGGCTGCTGTGGCGATGTTGTACACTCTTGCCAAGGTCTGTGAAGGACTCGCAGTAGTCACCAAACACTGTTCCTTGCAAAACTCCGAGACAAAATTGATCGTCCTCGAGGTCCAATGGATGGAGGGTTCATGTTTTTGAAGCCAAGGAAGCCCCAAAATGATGCCATACTGCGGTGCTTGGATAATGTTAAACAAAATTGTCTCTTGATGCAGGTCATTACTGATGCACTGATATTCTGGCGTGTGGTATCTTATGGGTCCTGCTATCAGTTCACTACCATCTACCGCATATACTGGTTCAGGTTGTTTCTTTTCAATGAGCGGTATACCCAGCCTTTCTGCTTCTGAATAGTCCATAAAACACCCAGTGGCTACGGAATCCACCATAGCCTTGACACCTTGTTCTCCGGTGTCCATCACAAGTAACATAGACAGGAAGACATGATTCTTTTCTTGTTCGCAACAGGCCATGATTGAAGGGATAGTGTTTCGGCTTGAGGGTTCCCCTCCTTCCACTCTTAAGCTTTGGAGTTTTCCGATTTCTCCTCCAGGGTTCCAGCTGCGGCTTGACCAGTCCTGAACCTTCCGGATTTTGGTTTCACTGGACACTCCCTTAGGTAATGCCCCTTTTTTCCGCAGTATAAGCAAAGTCCGTTCTTTCTACGGTGTTCTTTCTCGCTAAAGGCAAGGAAGCCCGGACAGCCCCTATCTCCATAGCATCTTGAGCGGACGTAGGTCTTTCACTGCCCCCTCCTCCTCTCTCATGTACCATCACAACAGGCTCTTTCTTTCGTAGTTCACCTTTCCGCTCCCTTATGCGATGGTCCAAACGAAGAGCGAGTTCTATGAGCGCAGAGCATGTACGTGGTTGAGGGTCTATGTGTGCCAACACGTCCTTCATTTCGTCATTTAATCCTTGGTAAAATAATGCGGACTGTTTGGCCTCAGGCCAATCCGTTTCAGCAACCAGGCGACGAAAGTTGTTCAGCTAGGAGACCAAATCCGATGTGCCTTGTTTAAGAACTAATAGCTCACGGTCTGCCGAAAACGTTTCTGCTCTGCGGTCGAATTCATCCCAATCGTAGAGTAGGGGATCATCTCTCCTGACTACGGGAACCGCCCACTGAGCTGCCTCCCCACCCAGGTAGGAGATCAAAAAGGCCACTCGGGCTTGGTTCATTGTAAACATTTTCGGCTTACACATGAAATGTAGGAGTACTTGCGTCATGAACACCTGTACCTTTTTGTTATCCCCATAAAACCTCTCGGGGGAGCTAGCGGAATTTGTGTGGGCATTTCTACTACTAGGGGCGGGGGAGTAGATGTATTAGCCCCTGCGCTAAAAGGATGTCCTTGCATGCCATCCAAACGGGCCTTTATCTGAGCGTTTTCTGCTCTGGAAGCAGCGACCTCTCTATTGGAGGCAGCTAGTTCCGTCTGGACTAATGCTAGGGCAGCCAGAACGTCGTCAAGCGTGGCCATTTTCCTTCAACACAGCCAAGAGGAGGATCGTTTCCTTGGGCCGATAATTCTGTCAGGCTCCGACACACTTCTCCTCGGGGCTGTGTTGAAAGTCCTATACCCACAACCACGCAACCAACCCGTGGCCCGGCATAATTCACAGACCAGTAGGAGGGTTCCGCGATCGCGGGAAAGGAAGGGGACAGCGGGGAGGGAGATCTGAAATGACAAAGACAAGGTATTTAGATTCACACCCCTCCCGTTCTACCCTAAGACTCTGAATCACCCTATTGGTGAATAATACTCTTTTCGCAATCTTACTCAATCCTACCTGAAAAGGAAAACACAAAATCTTTGTATGCAGGAGAGGGAGGGAAGGTCCTATCAGTGGCAACAGTTGGAAAGAAAGGAACAAAGTTGTGCACATGAAATATACAACAGCTTCACCATGCACTCTAAGCTTCTTATAACACCTCACCTACCAATTCCTGACAATGTTCTGCTTTGCTCCACTCTTCCGTTATAACTAGGTACCCCCCTGGTTTCTCTCCTGCAGTGTAAGATAAAGCACAAAAAGGTTGTCGAAAGAAAACAGAGAATAAACGATAGGCTGAAGGTTAACTGCACCTTCGATTTGTTTCTTCCCGCAATCAAAATTATAAAACTGTATATTCGGTAGAGTTTATCCCCTCCAGAGGGAGAGAACCTTGCACTCGTCCGTAGTTAGCAGTCATGTAACACTCACATCACTGTGAGTATTGTTGGTATCACCCAATGTACAACATTCAGTATCTTTTCCGGAATTGTTCTCTCCAAATCGTATTATTTCCCTCCAAAAGATTTCCCCCATGCGAGAGAACGCAGCCGCGATTCTCTAGCCTTCAGGAAAACCAACACGAGTGCTTCACAGGAGTCAAATGGGGAAACTGACGAACACGGCCATGTCCGTCCCCCGAAAATACACACAGCGTAAGTTCAGCTGGTTTCCGACTCCGTGTGTCTCCAGCCGGCAAACACACAGAGGCTCCTACTCACGGTTTCTACCAAGAACGGACGACCTCTCTTCTCTTTGTCACACCACAACAATTATCGGCTCCGTTCTCTCTGCAAGTCTGGCTTAAGTTTCCTGGGCTGCGTGGCTAACGTTTCGCGCAGCTTCACCCTTGGCCCTCTGGGATTTGTGGTTCAAGGAAGTGAGGCAGCCAAACCCCACGCATTGCGTGGACAGCGGCCCAAAATGACCGATTCTGACACTCTAAAGGTAGATGGCTTTGGGTTGTTGTAAAATTGCTGGGAAAGACATTCAACTTTGTAAATTACTATGGCCCAATTTTTGATGACACCTCGGCCCTGACTGAAATTAGTGAAATCTTGAGGGGTACTCTGGGGCAGATTATAATAGGAGGTGATTTTAATTACATCCAGGATTTAAAGAGGGATACCTCTAACAAGAACAAGAAACAACTAAAACCAAAGACGAAAGGGGTGCTGGAGGCCTTTATGTCAGAATACCAACTGCGGGACTCTTGGCGCGCCCTGAATACCAATACTGAGTCCTACACATGTTATTCGAATAGATTTCATACAGCCTCCAGAATAGACTTTTTTTATCCTCCAGATCTCTTCAAATCTCCAGCGCATTGATAGGTTGTAATCGTTTTTCAGATCATGGGAGGGTTGAAATTGATTTGATTCTGGAGGATATAGAGGGGGTACGTTCTAGGTGGCAGCTGGATCGCACCCTTTTACAGAATACATTATGGGTAGAGGGTTTCAAAGAGTGGATAAAAGATTTTTTTGTAGTAAATGAGGATTCAGCAGAGCCTTTTGCGGTATGGGGTGCATTTAAAGCAGCAACCCGGGGGCAGATTATAGCATTTTCCAGTAACAAGGCAAATGTCCGAAAGGGAAAAATATCTGCCCTTCAGTGTACTGCTGAGAAAGAGTATGCATTAAAACTGCATCAAATGCCTAATAAATGGGAACAAGCCAAAGCATCGCTAAGGGACTTCTTTACTCTGGAAGAGATAAACAGCTCGAAGGCCTTTCAGCAAAAGCTGTATGAAGATAGCCAACTGATGGGGAAGCTTCTGGCTAACTCGGTTCGAAAAAAACAAGAGTCTTCTATTATTTTGAAAATTCAGGATCCCCTCGGTGGTACAGATACTCGGAGCGAGGGGATCGCGAAAATATTCCTTGATCATTACGAGAGAATTTACTTTACAGATATTCAAGTGGAAGAAATACTGATCAGGGAATATTTTGATAATCTGGATATACCCAAAATCTCTGACTCTAGGCGTAATCAAATAAGCGGCGAAATAAGTTCCCTGGAAATTCAAAATAGTATAAAAGAAACAGCGGGTGCGAAAGCTTCAGGTATGGATGTGTTTCCGATCGAATTCTATAAGGTGTTCTTGAAGGAATTAGAAGATCCCTTGAAAAATGTATTTAATTATATTAGAATAGGCGGTAAGGTTCCTTCTGAGTTCAAAGAGTCCACAATTATTAATTTCGTTAAGAAAGATAAGAATCCGGAGGATGTGAATTCCTTTAGACCAATTAGTCTATTGAACTCGGACTATAAGGGTTTTATGAAAATCTGGGCTCAAAGATTTGTGTTCGCAGCCCAGGAGGTAATACATCAAGACCAGATGGGGTTTATAGCCGGTCGATATATGGCAGCTAACACAGAATATTTGATACAGGCGCTAGATTATTTTAATATTAATTCAATCTCTGCATGCATCTTAATGATTGATGCAGAAAAAGCATTTGATTTAGTCAACTGGTCAGTGTTATTTACTTCCCTGGGTTATTGTGGGTTCCCTGCCCCAATTATTAATATGCTACAGAATATTTATGAAGGGGCATCAGCCCAGGTGATAATCAATGCTAAGCAAGCAGAGAAGATAAAAATAAATCGTGGCATTAGACAGGGTTGCCCCTTATCTCCCCTGCTTTTTACCTTTTTTATCGAACCTCTAATAATAAAAATAAGGAATAATGTAGCAATATTTCCCCCAATCGCTGGATTGTCAAAGTTAAAATTGTTCGCGGACGATATTCTCTTATATATGGCTCCTGGTAAAGAAAATATTTTACATCTTATGAAAGATCTTAAGGAATATGAAAAGATCGGGGGCTATAAGATCAAAGAGAAAAAAACCGAAGTTCTTGTTTTAAATTCAAATTTAGATTTTCTTCCGTTAGAACTTCAGCCTCAAGCAGAAAAACGGGATCCAATAAGATACCTAGGGATCTATGTGACCAGGGAGTATCAAGAACTTTTTTGATTGAATTATTTAAAAATGAAGAACAAAATCAAGAGCTTGCTTGAACAATGGGACCTGTTGCCCTTGTCTTTGATTGGCAGAGTGGCTTTAATAAAGATGAACGTACTGCCTTTGCTTTTATTCTTATTTAGTAATATTCCAATTGAGGTCAATATGGCCTTTTTTAATGAACTTGAATCCATGATGAGAACATTTATTTGGAATAAAAAGGCCTCAAGAGCTAAACTCTCGGTGGTACAACTCTCTGTAAACCAAGGTGGGCTCGCTCTTCCCCATTTTAAAACATACTATGAAGCAGCTTTTATTGACATAGTGGCAGGATTATTAAGGACTGGACAGACAAGAGACAATTTTTTGGGGGATAAAATGCTTGAGGAATCAGGCTCTCAAATGTTTTTATTTTTAAAAACTGCAAAGCTTCCTAAGAAAACAAGATATAAGACACTGATAGGGTATTCATCAAGATTACGGCTTTTATTTAAAAAATACGGTTCAGATGGATCAATTTATTTGAAATTGGTAGAATGTGCTAAGATGGGTCTTAAGATATCTTTGAGTCACCTGTTAGAATGGGAATCTGCTGGATTTTGTGAAATAAGGCATCTACTTATCCAAAATACGGCAATTGGCTGGCAAACGTTAACAGATAGAGCACATCCTAGACGGCTTAGGTTTTTTGAATATTTACAACTGAATAATTTTATAAGAAAATAAATAGGAGGGTTAGACACAACACTCAATGTTTTGCTAACAGCTCTATACGGGGAGAAACATACGGGTATTGGATTTTGGTATAAAAAGCTATTCCCTTCTGGATCATCTCCTATAATTGCTAGTCACTTAGAAAAAATAAGCCTTACGTCACAGATGGTTTTTCAGATAAAGACTGGGAAGTTATATGTCATTTAGGAAACAAAGCACTCCGAGCTGCTAATTACAAATGAATGTCCTTTTTTCTCGCTGGCTGTTATACTATACCCCTGAGACCTTGCAGAGAATATTCCCTGAATGTGAGAATAAATGCTTCAGATGTAAAACTAGAGGTCAAGGTGGTTGGTATCATATCTTCTTCTCTTGTCCAAAGTTAGAATCCTTCTGGAAGGGGATTTTTGAAGACTTGGAGATGGCAATTGGGAAAATCCTACTACCAGAGGCAGAGGTGGCCCTTTTCGGTATCTACAAAGAAAGGAATAGGTTCAACAAATCAGAAGAAGTGTTTATTTTTATCTCTACGGCTGTAGCACGCTCTTTGATCCTACAAAATTGGACATCTACGGTAACCCCATGTCAATTAAAGTGGATTAATAAAATGAGAAGAACATGTAATTTTGAGAGAGCTTATGCAGGTAGAGTGGGTGCGATTGCAAGATTTGAAAGGAATTAGAAATATTTCGAGAAGCTTGAATCGATAAAAGGAAGTTGATTGTTTTATTTAAGTCAATTTTTAGGTGGTATTGCTTTTGCATTTTAAAGAACTGCAAGTATATATTTGCTGTTATATCATATCAGCTGTTTGTGCACTTTATCATATATATATTAGTCAATTTTGCGCGATACTGCATTTGCACTTTAAAGAAATGTAATAATATCTTTGCTGTTATATATCGGCTGTTTCTGCACTTTACTGCACTAGTCACTTTATATATGACAACTTTGCACGTTACTGCACTAGCACTTAAAAAATCGCAATAATACTCTCGCTGTTTTAAATCAGCGGCTCTCATACCTCATAGCACTAGCACTTTATAAACCGTATTGTAATCTTGATGTTTATTTTTACCAGTAGTTTTTATATTTCTCAACTGAGCAAGTCTTTGTCCTAGCACTTTAAGAAAGGCAAAACGCTTAGTCATACGCCATTGAAGTTTGTGTACTTTTTTGGTGGTATTCTTTTGTCTAGTGTTGTCTCTTGTATATTGTCTGGAAATCTTTGTCTAATTATGAAGTATTTAATGTACCAATGTTTTTTCTACAGCTTGTTCAATAAAAAAAAAAAAGAGCATACAGGCGAGTCTATCATACTCTGCAGAGTTACTAAAAGCCATCAGAAAGCGGCACTTAAAGAGGAACCATAGCCTCACTTTCACTAAGAGTGCTAATGAACTCCCGGCTACGCTTGAAGGCCCCATAGCATGCAGGCATTGTCATTTCACCACTATTATTCAGGAACAGCCGTCCCCCATAAAGAGGAGTGTGTCATGCTCCCGCCTCACAGAGATAACTAACCTACTATGTAACGTAAGATCTTTGGCTAAACATTCCCTGGAAATCTGGGACATGATCACCTCATATACCCCTCTATTATGTTTCTTAACCGAAACCTAGCTGAATACTACTATACTATTATAAAAACTTCGAACAACCAAATTTGTGCAACGCAAACCGTTAAAGGCATGCAACCCTATCTGACCTATTATCTGTCTAAATACGAGAAATACCTTCTGACAAGATTTCGTTTCAATACCTTTTTCCGTTTAGTTTCTTTTCCCGAAATTCAAAACTGGTCTCGTACTCTCATGAACTGCCCATGTGATGGAGTTTCTTCACAATCAACAATCCATATTATCTTCTTTTGCAAATATTATAAATCACCACGAAAATCTTGGATTCTCCCACTTCTTCAATCCTCAGGTCATAGACTATGTCACCCTGCATTTCTCTTCTTGCAGCTTTTGGACTCGCCACATGTTGCGAAGTGCATAGTCACCTTTTTAAAAGCTAGTATCAAAATACGTCAAGCTTATGACTGATATGAAACTTCCACTTTAAAACTGACGTACCAGTATCTTACAATTTTTATATTTATGTTATTGTTTTTAATGTGTACTTTTTATGATTACAAACAAGTGGTAATCGAATAAAAGTTTATGAAACCAAAACTACTAACAGCACCATGATCAATCTTGCTATCCCAGATAATTACAAATTATTCTACTTAAACAGAGAGGAAAAAACAGGCGGAGGTATTGCCATTGCATTTCAGGACCATCTCACAGTCAACTGGTTATCCACAACCTACAATGAAGGTATGGAATTAGGCATTTTTTTAAGGTTATGTTATCAGCATCAGAATTTTGGTACGGAGCACTGGTTTACCGACCCCCAGGTTCCAAACAGAACTTCATTGCTTCACTGGTCGAACAAATTGCCTTACACACCCTAGCAACCAGGAGATTTATCCTACTTGGCGATTTTAACTTTCATGGAGAACTTACCGCCAATACAGAGGTCAGAAAACTCCTCTCTGCCTCTGAAGCCTTAGGACTCATTCAAAAAGTGGAGGGATCAACCCATCAGGCTGGGCACTTACTTTACTTAGTATTCACTAACGATGAAAATCTTAGATGTAGCCCTCCTATCCCTCTCACATGGACTTACCACTCGCTGATCCTTTTTTCTCCATTCCCCGAACCTTGGCAAAAAATTCAGAAAAAGCCCTGACAAATAAGCCAATCAAACGCAGACCTTGGCGGAACCTCTCGGCAGAAATATTTGATGAGCATTTTCACTGTGACCCGGTCAATATCCAGTCGGAAGCCCCCATAAAACTGCAGACGTTCTCAGCTGCACTAGAATCATTTTTTGTTGGGATTATACCCAAGAAATTTGGTTGAGTCCACAAGCGCCCGCAACACCCATGGTATACTGACGAACTAAGGGCAATTAAACAAAAATGCAGACGTCTAGAAAAAACCTTGCACACCAGTAAAAACCCACAAAATAAATTAATCTACAGACAAGCACTGGCTAGCTATCACCTGAACCTAAAGACAGCTAAACACAATTTTATTCTTAAGCAAATCGAACAATCAAACAATTCCCAGAAAGATCTGTTCAGCATTGACAAAGACTTTACGTCCCCCAAAGCCTTTATCCGAGTCCTAAATGAATCTCAAGAATTATGCAACTCTATCGCCACTTTTTTCCAGAACAAAATATCCTCTATCTATGACAACTTTCCACAGATTGCTCCCTCAGTCTTAAATAGGCTGGAAGAACTTGAAGAAAAACTGAGGAAACCAAACTGCTTCCTGCGTAACTTTAACTTAGTTACAATCGAGGAAGATCAAAAAGACCTAGCCTTGGGAAATTCAGGTTCACCCAATGATCCCTGCCCCCTCCCCCCCAAATTATGACCCTTCTAGCAAAGAGTTGTGCACTAGTAATCTGTGACATCTTCAATTGTTCCATTTCTACGGGCTTTATTCCATCTCGCTGGAAAGAAGCAGTGGCCCGCCCTAGCCTTAAAAACCTACGGTGGACCCCGCTACCCTGAGTAATTATCATCCCATCTCTCTCTTGCCACTACTAGGGAAAATGCTGGAGAAAGTTATAATCAAACAATTGAGCTGCTATTTAGAACACAATGAGATACTGGATCCCTCGCAGTCGGGCTTCTGCCCCGTTTTAGTACTGAAACTGTAGTTTTAGAAGTTACCAATACTGACTCTCTAAGACAGACCATATACTCAGGCGGCTCCGCGATACTCATCCTTTTAGATCTCTCCGCAGCTTTTGATACCATCTCTCATTTTAAGCTAGCGGAGAGACTATCGGAATGTGGTATCAGTGAAACAGCCTTGAAATGGCTACAACATTTTCTGTCAGGAAGAACTCAGAAGGTCACCCTAGGCCCTTTTACCTCAGATGAGCTACCCTTAGACAAAGGGGTGCCATAGGGACCTTGCTTAAGCCCTACCCTTTTTAATATATATATTGCCCCGTTAGCCCAGATTGTCGAACAATTGGGTTTTTAAATAGTCTCATATGCAGACGACACACAGCTCATGTTCACCATCGGGAGCTGTCCAGAACTAGAAAAAGCTCGTTTTACTGGTGGCATGAAGCTGATCTCAGACTGGATGACGATGAACTATCTCCAGTTAAATCCAGGCAAGACAAAGATCATGCTTATGGGAAAAGCACCTGCTATCTGGTCAGACTGGTGGCCTGTACAACTAGGTACTGCCCCTATTCCAAAACCTTTTGTAAGAAACCTGGGTATAAAAATTGACTGTTCCCTGTCTATGAGAGATCACATTACCACCACTACCAGCACCTGTTTTTACGATCTTCGGCTACTCTGGAAAATATTCCCTTTCATTCCCTTCGCCCACCGCAGAACTTTGGTTCATGCGATGGTAACTAGCCCTCTAGACTATGGCAATGCCCTGCTGGCTGAGGTGGGCTCAACCCTTTTGTCAAAATTGCAAACTGTTCATAACACAGCCGCTAAATGATTCTCAATCGTCCGCTGGGCTCCCCTTACTCAGAGAATTGCACTGGCTCACTGTCAAAAAGAGATCCTTTTTTAAAATATGTTGTTTCACTCATAACGCTCTCAGAAAGAAAGGCCCTTGGTATCTCCAAAATAAAGTAATCAAGTACTGCCCCTGCAGGAGACTGAGATCCGCTACTCACGAACTACTAACAGTCCCCAGAATTCGCCTGTCCCGGACCGGTGGTCGAGCGTTTTTCTATCTAGCCCCCAACTCCCCCTGACCCTACGCACTAACCCAAACTATGGCTCCTTCAGGAAACAGCTGAAAGCTTTTCTCTTCAGTAAATAGACACCCCTGCTCCTTTCTCCTCCAGATAGAACTGCTAATTAGTGCCGAGATGCCCCAGGGTGAGTTGTGCGCTCAATAAATTTTAATCTAATCTAATCTATTTTAATTGAAAAACAATTAAATGAAACTCTAAATTAATAAATAAATCATCTAACTACATCATTAAATTATTATAACTATATATATAGTGTAAACATAAAAAATTGTTCAAATACATTTCAAAACATTAAGAGGCCAATTATGATGCAGCCAATAAATGTTCCGACCTGCGGTAATGGCCTGCTCGGTTTCCTTTCTGACCGCCTCATTATGATGGAGCACCTTCATTCCGGCTTGCCTCCAGTAAGAAGCCTGCCAGTAATCTCAAGGGCTGGCCTTACCACCCTTGAGATTAGAATGCATGGTTTCCAACATGGTTTCCATGTGGGCCTGTCCAACATGGAAACCATTTCGGAATGCAAGCACAGTTGGAGGCCAAGGGGACACCTATGGTACCCCCCTGTTGATCCCTGCACCTTGTGGCATGTACCTTGTGGCGCCTGCCACAGGGTACAGGGATGATGTGCACCTCCCTTTCCTCAAAGGGAGCTTGTGTTACGGCCGGTTTACAGCCATAACATGAGCTCCCATTGAAAAAAAGGGTGCATGCGACCGATCGGTCAGTCCTAGGTCCAAGTATGTGTCGGGCGGAAGCAATTCTGCCCAACATCAAAATAGGCCCCTAAATAATTAACAATCAAAAATACTTTCAGCAATTATTGTAAGATAAAAAGTAAACATTAAAAAGTGAAATTAAACATAAATAATAAATCCAAAATAACAAAAAAAGAAAAATATTTTTAACATTAAAACAGAACCAATAATGAGTGTACCCCATTAAAGGTAATACCCAAAACAAAATTCAAACAAACCCAACATTAAAACAACCACTAAGCAAACTAACCAATAAAAAAGGAAATTAATTTAGACGTACAATACAAAAATAACAGAACATTTCTACACCTACCACAATAAAAATACTAAAGAACATTTCTACACCTACCACAATAAAAATACTAAAGTTACAAGAGAACATAGTTGAAGGTAACTTTGGGAAAATAAGAATAACGACCCAGACTCCTTACGTTTTGTTTATCTACCTAAATTTAAGAACTACAGAAAATGTACAAAACCACCTACAACCTACAAGCCCAGCAAGAAAATAATTATTCTTAAGTGCTAAACACTAAGAGGCTGATTACCATGTTGGTAGGGCCAATACCAACTTGCTGTTGGTGTCAGTCCCACCGACATCTATAACTGCGGTCATACCACCGCATTACAAAGCGTTCGGTCAGACTGCATTGCCCCAGGGACTGACTGACAGATTATGACGGGCTCAAGGAGCACATTGGGCTGTCAGTCGCATTCCCCAAAATGGAGGCAGTGCCTTCTCAGGCACCGCTGTGGGGATTACTATCCACCTTTCCGCCAGCCATTCCACATCAGTACTTGTGAAAAGGCTGGTTGAAAGGTTTTTTTGGGGTCCCTTGCAGGGTTCCTTTCCCCTGAGACCCACTGCTAAGCATACTTGCTTCATGTTGCAGGCACAACATGGTGCCTGCCACAAGGTGCAGGTATGTTTACAAACATGCCTTTTGGCATTGGGGCTTGTGCTGCTGCCCTTTTCTGGGCCACAGCACTAGCCTCAATGAAAAGAGGCATGTTTCCAACTGCCTCCACAGCAGTTGGATCGTAATGTGGCATTCGGGACCACGGACTACCTGTCAGCCAGTCCCGTTCCCACAACGATGATGGTCAGACATTCAGCTGACAGTCATCATAATCAGCTCCTAAATATAAATCGTATTTTTAACACTCCAGAAGAAATTATAATAATATTAACTAAATAATAATTAACAAAATATATTAAAAATCATGAATAGGTTATATATTATGGATCCCTGTCCTTCTTTGCCACAGATGGAAAACAGATATTGGAGTAGGGTGCCCTTGGATGAGTTAAGGAGCACCCTGCTGTACTCTAATCCTGTGATCCCTGACTCAGTTAGAGGAGGGGACATAGCAATTAGCTCAATGCTTAGGGCAGCTTATCTTGTAGCTCCCATCTCAGTTTAAAAAAAAGCTAAAAAGTCTCTCTCAGCACGCTAATGCTCCCAGGAATTAGTTGAGGAAGGGACAGCAGGAAAGAAGTTAAAAAGAGTGTAGCTGGGTGCGTATCTGGACTCCGACAAAGTCCATTATAAACTGGCCCTGATAACCTATCATAGAAATCTTAAGACGACCCACAGCACCTTTTACATGCAATGTATCAGGTAGGCAGAGAGTTGTGGGAGGGAGATTGATAACATTGTATCCCAGTTTACGGATCCCAAAGTTACGTCCCCCCATTTGAACCTAGTCAATCCCTATTTTCCAGACAGAGTGATTTTTTTGTGGAGAAAATCCTCAGAGTTCAGTCCAACCTGTTTCAGGGTATATGATTCTTTGGGAGAATTAGACTGAGGCGATCCTGTGGGTTTAATACTCCAAGATTGGCAACATTTTTGGGGCCAACCCTGGAGGACATGACTACTTTTTTTTGATTGTGGGTAGATCAGGATCATCAATGGATCCCATACCCCCTCACATATTGAAGTCTATCCCAGACAATATTGTTCTGATGTATCAGGAGTTATTTACTAGCTCCTTTCCCTTAGGTGAAATACCTGATGACTGAAAAAGGGCTAGAGTAATTCCTTTATTAAAAGAACACAAACGCTGGTCGTGAATACTTGGCTAATTTTAGACCAGTCTCACTCCATTCAGCAGCCTCAGATGTGCTGGAGAAGTTGGTAAATCAGCAACTGGAAAACAACCTACTTCACAGACCGCCACTGCACCAAGACCACACTATTAGAAGGCTCACAGTATATCAAGTTTTTCTGGATTCAGTACTCAATGTGGCTTTAGTGTGTCTAGACCTATCAGCAGAATTTGTTACTAAGGACCATAACATCTTGCTGCACAGGCTGCAGCACTTGGAAATAACAGGCTCTCTGCTGTCTAGGCTCTTTCCTCAAAGGACGCGAGCAGATGGTATGGATGAAGCTGTATGCCTCAGGAGGTAAACAGTTGACTGAGGGTGCAGCAAGGTTCCTCCCTCTGTCCTACGCTCTTCAACATTTACATGTGTCCTTTGGCATACTTGGTGGAATCATTTAACATCAAGATTATCTCATATGTTGATGATACCCAGCTCCTGCTCACATATGATGGGGTTCCTGTGAATGCAAGGGCTGCTTTTGCTAGCTGTCTGGCGGCATTTCTAAATTGGCTAAAGGCTGACAGATTATAGTCTAATCCCGAAAAGACAGAAGCCTTATTGTTTGGACGGGATCCTCTCCCCAGCTGACCTGGAGCTGCACCCAATAGTATACAACACAATTCGGACAGTGGACCACTCTTATATTCTCAAAGCACCAACCCACATATCACCAACATGTATATATAATTTTCAATAAGATCGCGTGCAATTCTCAAATGCTCCCTGTCCTGAGAGCATATCCCAAAACCTTGGGAAAAAAGTCAATGTTTTTTGTCAAAGTTGAAAAAGCACCGCTTCAGAGTTAAATCTCCACTAAGCATGGGTGATAAATACGACATCAAAAAATGTCCCAATATAAAGACGCTGAATAGTGATTGCAAAAAGTTCAAAGTTCTTTTAATAGTCCATTTAAGAAACCAGCCAACGCGTTTCGTTCTGTCAAGCAGAACTTCTTCAGGGCGCAAGTGATGTCACCAAACGTGTATATGTTCCAAACCAAATCGTCATATCAATATATATCCATTCCCTCGATTTAACTCTGAAGCGGTGCTTTTTCAACTTTGACAAAAAACGCTGAACCCAATAGTGTCTCCCTCTGAGACCTCCAAAGGTGGTAGGCAGAAATTTGGGTGTGCTGTTTGATGATCAGCTTTCTTTCAGAGCGCAGATATCAGCAGTGGTGAAATCGTGTTTATGAATTTTTCACGTGTTGAAGAAATGTCTTCACCTGCAACTCCTTGAGGACCAAGTGACAGTGGTTGGGTCACTGTTTTTATCTAGGCTGGATTACGACAATGTCCTATACCTCGGTCTCAGGACTATCTGATCCAGTGAATACAGGTCGTGTAGAATATGGCAGTTTGGTTACTATTTAAAATCCTGAAATTTACATCTGTGTCATCTTGTCAGGATAAACTGCACTGGCTGCCAGTCCGTCATTGTATTAAGTACAAAGCATTGACGTTAACACATCAAGCCCTTCACAACAGAGGTCCGATGTACCTAAATGAATGCATTGAGGTATACTGAACTGGGTGACTTTTGTGCTCTAGTTCTGTGGGAATTATTGTGATTCCTTGCTTTCAGAAACAGCAGAGGGGAGGTTCCTCCTTCACTGTTAAAGCAGCAAGCTGTTGGAATAAACGACCTGTATATCTGAGACATTTAACTGAGGAAGTCAAATTCAAAAAGGAATTGAAAACATTTTTATTTAGACTTTAGTGGTGAAAAGGGGCAGGTGAACCTCTGTCAAATCCTCCTTGGCAGGCCTGAAAGTGCTGAGCCACTCTTACGAGTTTCCGTGCACTATAGAAAATACCCTCATTCATTCATTCATAAAATAAACGAAGAAATGTTTTTGAAATACGTAAAACATACAATAACAACAAAATATATAATTGAGCATGTATGGTTATATTTAATAAATACAATCTATTCATTTAACAAACCACATTTAAAAGAAACAACAAAATATATACAGAAAATACCACTAACTTACAGTAAAACTTTTTATTAAAAATGGTATTACGCCAATTTAAAAAATATACCTTAATATCAAGTCTATATGTTTCTACCACACACTTAAAAACAATGTTAGAAATGTTGAAATCACCTTTTTAAATCAATCTAATATAAAGCATTATATGAAAAATAATTACAACTGTAAACTATTAGTTAATATAATATAAAACAATTTAAAATAAGCAGTATCAAATATGTATTAATAAATAATTATTTGGTTATCAATAAAACATTTGAATTATGTTTAACATTTAAAAATTATCACATAATATAATAAATAATTTACAATTATATGTAAACCATAAACATGGCATTTCCATCAAAATCTAATATGAATGTCATTACAAAACTTTTTTAGGGAATAATTTACCTAAAATCTAGATTTAATAAAAATGATTTGCAATACTTTCTACTAAATTATACAACAAATTTATAAAAACAATATAATAAATTGATATTTTTCTATTTTCAATATAACACACACAAAAATTAAATGAAAACATTTTCTATATTTTTTAAAATGAAATGCTCATAAAACAAAATATTAAATGTAAAATTATATATTTTATAAAGATTTTTTCAACAGATACACTAAATTTTCCATGCAATTAAAACAATATTTTATTAATCTCACCATCATTTTCCCGTGTAAATCCAACGCCCTGCTCCTATAACAATACCAAATGTCTATAATTATTCAATAAAAAAATTATATGTACAAATTATATTAAATACATTTAAAACAAAAAATAACAGGAAAGAATTTAGAACTAATTCAATTCTACAAAAAACATGATAAAAATGATTTCATGTAGAAAGATAATTAAAAAAATTATATTTGTGTAACTATATTAAAACACTTAAAACAATATTATTCTCTGATATTTCTGTTCACAATGTTTTTGATATCAGAATGTTCTTGACACAATATTTTTGTTTCACAATATTTTGCATTCAATATTTTGTTCAAATACTTTTATTTGAACAATTGCAGTAAGAATATGCTCGGCAGAAGATGCTCTTGACCAGACACCACTAGGAGAGAGCTTGTTAATCACAAGCCTACAACTCATGTCACAGGATAAGAATTTGCAAGGCTAAAGTAAATTCACATACTTAAGATGATGAAGTCTAATGTTATTGTCAACATTGGATGCAATCTGACTGTTTTATATACCGGCACTAAAAAGACTAGGATACATTTTGAAAAAAACCATGATTTGCTTCCATACCTACTATAAAAGAAGACAGAAAAATTGTTGTGCAAGTGGAGTATTTTAATAGCCAGATTGCACAGCTCACTCTGGTGAACAATGTCATCAACTATATTGTCTCCCATCATGTTCTTCATGATGCATGTGAATGTATTGCCTACACAAAGACATAAAAGTCTAGAATATTAGTGAAAAAAGTACAACGGCAAACAAGCTTGAGAGAGTGGGATATGGATATTTGGAATGGTGTAGCTCACCAAAGCAGCTGCTTTTCCATTGACATTGCTAAATGTTTGTTCCACCTTTTGCAGATGTTGCTGCAGCAGATGCAACAATGAGATCTCTTGGCTAGATGTACTCTCCCCCTCGCTGACTTCCCATGTCATAATCTCAAAAGGGAGTTGCATTTGTATCAGGCCCTCAGCTAACCCCATTTGACCACTTGCATTGTCATGACTTTTGGTTGTTGCATCCCCTCTCCTTTGTATTGAATATTTGTTGATAGACTTGTACTGCACACACAGGCAGTAGAGCATGTAGTTGAATTAATTCTAACATGATGGCACCTCCTGTATGATGACTTTTACAGGTATTTTATTATACTTAACAATTTCCAACCTTTTTCCGGGCTTTGAAGAAATAAGTAAAATGAGTGCAAATTCTTCAACGGTTGATCTGAATATTGCTGACTGTATCATCTTTTTTGAGGAAGTCCTGCATAATTAGATTGATGCAAAGTGCTAAACACAGAACTCTAAGGCACCCTCCATCAGTCATGGGTTTGGCAATATTCCTGCCACTGTAAGTGGCAATAAATCAAATGCTGATACCTCAAGGTAAAAGTCATTCATAGACATTAGAATTAAATGCATCTAAGATGTTGGCAGCTGTAGTTCATTTCTCTATTATAAACATCACAACAGTTGCATGCTACGGAATGCCCTGAAAAGCATAATCAGTGGTGAGACCAGCATTAGCTGTTGCTTCACTCCCTTGAGGGAGATCCAGTGTGCATTGCTGCACATATAATCCTGTTGCTCGACAACTGGTCCACATGTTTGTCATGATGTGGGGGAACTGAACAACATTCTCTTTCATAGCAACATTAACTAATTGCTGCACTTGAGGGTGGAGCACTGGCACAACACCAGTAGAAAAATATATCTGGCTTGGAACCTTCCATTTTGGGGAGGGGGTCTCCACAAAGTCAAGAAACCCTTGCCCTTCATTGAGAGGTGAGCTGTACTTCACCTGTGCCATTCTCCACACTAATTATCACTGGCTCATTGTAATGTACATCACTTCCAAGGCCTTTAGCATCATTCATTTCCCCTAATATTTTATTGCAGGTCTCAGTTGGGTTCCAGTCCATATCACGATCATTGAAAGAAGGACTTGGAGAAGATGAGGGAGAACTTTTTCTTTTCCATAACAGAGATCGTGAAGATGATGTGCCCAGTGAAAGGGCAGCCACAACAGCATCCTCTTCTACAGGAACGTTCTGTTCTAATCTTACATTGGAAATATCAGGTGTTGTAGACAGTGATTCCTATTGTTGACTTTCCTTTGAAGATTCGGTTTGCTGCTGCGACAATGCTATTTCAGAGTCACTGCTCTCGATGACTGCAGTCACTGCAGTGCTAAGAGACGTGGACTTTGGTTTTGGGGGTGGTGCCATTGACCCAGTGATGATCCTCCTCCCAGCCTCTTTCTGCCCAGAGGAGGGTGTAGCAGGTATGCCATATTTCTGTAAAAATGAGGAGGGCCTGATGTTATGTTATGTTAATGGGAATTATAGAGTGCATGGCTGCCCCCAAAATATGGGGCTTCATGGTGCTAGATCTCAGTGATGGATGAGCTCTAGTCAACAGCCTAACAGGAAGGACAGGCATTAGATGGTGAAGAACCATGTTTACAGAGATTTCCTGAAGTGCAGATAGTTCAAAATATTTCTGATAGCAAGAGGAAGTGAATTCCACAAAATAGAGACCTTCGCACCAAAGGAGCAGCCTCCAGCTCTGGCTCTCCTATTGCGTAGGGCAGTGGCCAGATTGAGACTGGCTGAACAAAGAGGGCAGGAGAGTTTGTACTGAAATAAAAGTTTTGACAAAATGGAGTGCCTCTGGGAGTACAGAATCTTATGAGCGACACACAAGGTTTTAAAGTGGATGCAAACAACTGAAAGGGAATGCTCAGTAAGACAAAAAAAGGGGGGAACTACAAAGGATTTAGTAGTCAATCTAAGCTCCAGGGCATTAACAACAGATGAACTAAGGGTTCTCTACAAAGGGCTGGGATATGTACCAACCTATCAAGGGGACCCCTTTGCCCTTCGATGTGAACTGGAGAACTTTTTTAGAAAGATCAGACTCCATTTTTTCTTCCGCGACAAGGTCAAAGATGTAAATAGCCTGAGTACTGATATCAATACAGGTCTCTGCCCAAAATCGAGCTTTACCCCTTTGGCACATCAGGTACCATCCCAAGTGCTAACTTTTGAAAAAGCTGTTACGCATGATATCATGACATTATGCAATACTCATACAACCAACTACAGCAATTTCACTAAGAAGGACAAACTGGCCCTGCAAAGTTTAATGAAAGATGAGTCAATCATGATTAAGGCAGCGGACAAAGGGGGCGCCACAGTGCTCCAAGATTTGTCTACCTATCGGGAAGAGTGTCTATGCCAATTGAACGACACCAAATCTTATCGAGTATTGGACACAGATCCCACCACAAGATTGACGATGGAAATAAAACATCTGGTAGAAGAAGGTGAAGCGGAAGGTTGGATCACACCACACGAGGCCAAGTTCTTGGTAATAGACAAACCAGTGATGCCATACTTTTACTGCTTGCCCAAAATACACAAGGCACAACGGCCCCCCCCCCGGGTCGACTTATCATCTCGGGATAGGTTCATTACTTGAACCTCTATCCAAGTTTGTGGATTTATTTCTACAGCCTTTGGTGACTGAAATGCCCACCTACCTGAAGGACACAACCGATGTGTTGCGTATCCTCTCCACCATCTAGTTCGATACTACCACTGACATTCTGGCAAGCTTTGATGTAGAATCACTCTACACGTGTATCCCGCAACAGGAGACGTTAGATTCTATTAGAGACCTACTTGAGGCACGGGAACTGGACAGCATCACTCCGGTCCCTTTCATTATGGAGTGTGCCAGACTGGCCATGACGGAGAACTTCTTTGGATTTGAAGACCAGATTTTTCTTCAAATCTCAGGCACGTCAATGGGCAGCGTTTTTGCGCCCAGCCTCGCCAACCTTTATGTCCATCTCTTTGAGCAAAATCATGTACTGAACCACAGCAATCCATACTACCATCAAGTATTGCTGTGGAAGAGGTACATAGATGACATTCTGGTGATTTGGCGAGGCACTGTAGATGAAATCAAAGCATTTCACAATTGGCTAAATCAACAGAATGCCTTTTTGAACTTTACCATCGAATTCAGCCAATCACGACTGTCTTTTCTCGACATTTCCATCTTTGTCGAAGAGAATCAGTTAGAATGTGAACTTTTCAGAAAACCGATGGCGAGGAATTCTCTTCTATCATTTGATAGTCACCATCCGAAAGCCTTGAAAGAAGATCTCCCGGTGGGACAGTTCCTCAGAATTCGAAGAAATTGTTCCACGAGCGGTCTGTTTGACAAACATGCAAGGGATCTTTCTCTCCAGCTCCAGGCACGGGACTATCCCAAGCGGCTTGTACGTCAAGCCTGGAAAAGAACATCCAACAACAATCGGGATGCCCTGCTTGAGAGCAGTACCGCTAAGGATCCTTTGGACAGACTAACATTCGTGACCACCTTTTGCACATTATCCAACCGTACACAGAAGTTGGTGAGAAGACACTGGTCGATACTTAATGTGGCTGCGGAGAGTATACCACCTCCTCTCTTTGCATTTAAAAAGGGACCAAGTCTACGAGATAGTCTGGTACACACACGCCCTCAGAATATGGCTGCCAAAGATACTAACATCCTGGGGCAGCGTCCGCCTGTGCGCAGCCATTATCCTTGCGGCTCGTGCAGTGTCTGCCCACAAACGTCCAAAACAATTTCATTAGACATTGGCACTAATCGCCCGTGGATATTGCAGAACCATACCAACTGCAACTCTGATTGTGTTATTTACATGATCACGTGTCCCTGCTCTTTAAAATACATTGGTCACACTACCAGGAAAATAAAATTGCGCATCAGTGAGCATAAAAGCACTATACGATGCTGTAAGCAGTCCACCCGCTTAACTGATCATTTCCTGAATAAACAGCTCAAGGCCGACGATTTGAGATGGTATATAATTGAATGACCATTCATTCCACATCATGTCTCAGACGTCTCCCGGTCCCTGTTCATCAAGGAACAGAAATGGATATTCAGACTAAAAACGGATATTGAATGCCTTAATGATAACATAACTTGGGTGTCTATATGATTTGCGTATTTGTGACATCCTAATTGAGATAAATGCAACCAGGAAGGCAACATGTTAATTCTCCATGATAATACACCTTGGGGGCCTATATGACTGACTACTCTGTGATGTCGTGTCCTGACCATTCACAGCAGGTCATATATACACATGTTTTTAGATCTGTTTTTTACATCTGATTCTTTCTTTTCAGCCAACTATTATACCAACTATTATACCAGGCTATTGAGTACACTGAGGTATTTACAACTGAAAAACTGCTGGCAAGTGTCCCCTGTTTTGTTTTGTTTTTGTTTTTTTCAGCCATTATTACAATAGTCTACCAGTGTACTGAATAACGTATAATTATGACAAGTTTTTTAAATCCTTGCATCAAGCACACCGCTTCGTACATTGTGTATTGAGTGATGAGAATGTCAGTACCGACATATCCCCCAATTGACTTGTGCTGCCGCTGCCACCGCTTTTGATGCTGTGCAAGGTAGTGTCCCTATAACACCTTCGCCGCGCTGCTATCAGACATGTGCACGGCCCAGCGTCCCTTTTGAGAACCATGCATTCAAAGGCTTGTGATTAGCCTCAAGAACTATACCATAGTAACCAATAATTTTTACAACATCGAGAAATATTTTATGCGATGGTTTATGGCTTTTCGGTATCAAGACGCGCTTATCAACTTGCGCTTATAATGAGTCAACATTTTGTAATAAGGAAGTAAAACCACCAAGTAATGCATTACAATCCATACGTGCTGGCATATTCAGTATAACACAGACGTGACCAGTAACACACAGCGCATGCTTGACCGACATTGTCTCTTGAGCGCACATGCTCAGTAACTGCCGCTGCTTCGAGAAATACTATATGCGATGTCTGAAGGCTTCTTGGCATTTAGATGCGCTTACCAAACATGCGCTTATAATGACTCAATACACTGTGCCAAGTAAGTAACACCACCAAGCGATGCCTTATAATTTATACTTGCTCGCTTATTTAGCAGGACTCAGACGCGACCAATAGTGCACAGCGCATGCGTGACCGATAGTGCCGCATAGGTACTCATGCCCAGAAACGGCCGATGTTGCACAGCTGCTTCTAATCAACACACTAACATGACGCTATATAAGCGGCCCCCCGCTTCCTACCGTCACCTCCCAGACTGCTCTCAGTCTGGTTTGGAGCACCGACGGATAGGTAAGTGGAAGGGCAAGCTACCTTTTTTTTGGTTTGAATACTTATTATCTTCCCTCAGCCCCCTGCTATGGGTATTTGCTGGCTCAAACTCTTTCTGGGGCTGGTTATTCAACATAGATAAGGCTACTAAAATTTCTATGATGTCTATGGAATAAAGGAGCTCTCTCCATAAAGGGTCTCTCTACCCTTAACTTTAACATTACTAAGCCTTTTTTCTGAAGTCAAGCCATATGGAACTTTTGAGTGTTTTTTTGGTCATTCTGATCTTTTAGTTTCTTTAAAAGTGTTTAACTTTAATGGAAGTATTTAGACAGAGAGGTAATTGCGACTAACCTCTTTGTATTGTTTCACTTGTAAACAGAGCGGGGCTCCCTTCTCCGAGCAGTCAGCCGGGTGAGGTGAGGCTTTTTTCCCACAGAAAGCTGGGTGAGTGCAAACTTATTATAATAATTCCTTTTTTACTAGTGTAGACAGACCACTACTGAGGGTTTTCGCTTATATAAATAATAGCACACAACATGCACTATGGAACTACTTTTGTAATGTTGTTTGATATCTGAATGAGTTTTACCCAAACATTTTTTTTTATTCTTTTGCTTTTAGGAAAGAAGAGACAGCTCTTACTTGAAAAGCACGCACTTGTGTGCCTGGTAGGGTGGCGAATGCCACATACCTTTTCTATTTCAATTTGGTTTTTTCACAATTTGTTTTTTTGTTTGCAGTAGCCATTTTTACATCCAAGGTTAGGTCCTGAAGAAAGCCGGGTAAATCAACCCTAACGGCTGAAACATGTTGACCATATTTCTCATAGACTCGAGATAGTTGATATTATTACACTATCAGGCTGTTGCTTTTAGTATGACACTTGGACAATTCCTAATAAATATATTTTTTGTCCTAGTAGCCATTTTTAACTTCACTCACTTTAGCACTGCACTTCACTAGAGTCAACACGACTTTGATCATCCATCTTGGCTAAGAGCCTATTAGGAGCACGAGGTCAGTTACCCTGTGGGGCAATCATGCCCAAAGCTGTGGTTCATGATCCCAATCTCCTCGAGTTCCACATGACGAAGAACCGCCAGTGAGGGTGGTCTGACGGACTCTTGATTCTAGCCAGATGATGGGCAAACTCGTAGAATAGATCGTACAGTATTTCAACATTCACATATTGTAGTTCCCCCCCCTTTTTTGTCTGACTGAGCATTCCCTTTCAGTTGTTTGGATAGCTTTTGGGGAATGGTTGTGCTGTAGTCATTAAACTACTCCCCGAGACCCTCCTTTATATTGTATTTTTGTGTTTAAAGTGGATGCACCTTTCCACTGGAAGCCAATACAGTTTTTTGAGAAGACCAGAGAGGGCAAAACCTTGAAAGATAAAAGAGCAGCATGGCTGTTGTTATAGTCTAGCCATGACAGAATTACTGCCTGGATGTTAGTTTCTTGGGTGCTAGAGTCAAAGAGGCCAAGAATGTGTTTGAGACTTCTCAGGAACCCAAAACATGTGCTTGCTACTGTTATAGCTTGAGCCTCAAAGGCCACAGTGCTGTCCATGACAACTCCCATATTTGTTTTACGGTGGACTTGGGAATAGGGGGAGGTCTGAGAGAAAGATGTCACCAATGGTCACCCCAAGAGTGGGGGTATTTTCCCAGTAGGAGGACTTTACTTTAGTAGCATTCAGATAAAGGCAACTGACATTCATCCACTCTGTGACCGCTAGCAGTTCTCAATGAAAATCAGACCTATCAAGCATAGGATTACCTGTAAAGGAGAGCACCAGCTGAGTGTCGTCAGCATAAGAGATTAGTGCAATTCCTGTGGATTTGATGACCTGTGCAAGTGGTTAGATATAGATATTGAACAAGGTGGGGATCAATGGGGAGCTCTGGGGAACACTATGGGGTAAAGTTTATGATTGAGAACTGTGGGTGAGTAAAATGACCTGGAAGGAACATTTAGATTGAAAAGATGCAAACCAGGACAAATCCACCCCAACCTATACCAATGCTTTCTAAGCACTGTAAAAAGATTTTATGAGACACTATATCAAATGCTGCAGTCTAATCCAACAAGATCAAGTATGAGGACTGACCTTCATCTAGGGCACTGTGGAGTTGTCCAGCAACTGCAAGAAGCACAGATTTTGTACTGTGGCCTGAATCCATTTTGGAAGATATCCAAAGCTTGGCTATCCTCCAGGAACTTTGCCAGTAAAGCATTAGCATGCCTCTCTGTAATCTTTGCGAGAAAAGGGAGGAGGCAAATAGGACAACATTTTCTGGCTTGGAGGCGTCAAAGGACATTTCTTCAGAAGGGAAATAACCTTGGCATACTTCAAAAGGCTGGGCACACAAGCTGATGACAAGGAGAGATTGATCACTTCCAAGCATGGTGGGTGGAAAGGTCCTGAAATTTGTGCAACAAGTCAGGTTTGAGCCGGTCTGCTAGCAACTGACAGTGCTTTATCGTCTCGCTTTGTCGTGGAGGTATCTGAGGGAAAATGCTGGTAGATATCCTATATTTGGTCAGTAAAATATTCTGCTAACTTCTTACAATATGCCGTAGAGGTATCAATGGGGTCAGCGGAGAGTGCTGGCGGAGAGTGCTGGCTTGATGAGAATATTCATTAGTTTAAATATTTTATTGGCAGGATTTTTATTTTTCCTAATTTTACCAGTGAAGTAATCAGCCTTTGCTTTCAAAATCAGCTTGTGGTAGGCTTTAGTGGCTGTTCTATCTTCAATTTTTTGCAGGGAATAATGGGCTTTCCTCCATTAACGTTCTAGGGCCTTACAGAGCTTTCTGGCTGCAGCAAGAGCCTCATTAAAACAGAGAACAAATGCCTATACTGATAGTAATTTAGAAAGGTTTGGCCACCAGAACATAGAAGGTTTATCAAAGCTGGGGTGTGCTTATAAATCGCTTTTTATTATAATATCTAGGTCAAAAAAAGGGGGGTATATTTGTATTAATCATATACAGTTGAACAAAAACAACTTTTTTTTGTAAACACAGGAGAAATTATGGACAAAAAACAGTGAAGCGTTAAAATCCAACATGCATACCAAGTTCAGTCATATCACAATCATACCTTGCCATTCATACACAAAACACATACAAATAAACAACACGACTAGATATGGATAACTAATCATGCTGGGTATTAGGTCTGCTACAATATGTACAATTATATATACAATTTATACAGTGATTTTATACAAGTATAAATCAAATAGATCAACAGAATCAAATATCAGACGTCGTTCTTTTCCAGGCCATCCAGCTTCATCCAGCCCCTTTTTTCAACTTGAACCTATAACAACGTGGCCATCGCATACATCTAAGGTAAATGCATTTTCTATGATAGCGTCCAACGAGAAGGCTTCTCTAAACACTTTTCCATACTTATGTAGTCTTTATTGTCTTTTGTTGTTCACACAGGTGTTATCCCTTCTCGGATACTCTCCATAGTGGTAAGCATAGGTAACCTTGGGTGGTTATGCACTCGAGATTCTTGGTATTCTAGAAGATGCATACAATAGAATTTTCTTCTTTTTCTTTAGAGCTACCTGGCCCTGATGAGAATCCCTCCCAACCCATAGGGATTTGAAACGCAAAGGCCCCTTCATGTCCAGTGTCTGCTCCATTTTGGTTCTCCCTGTAGTGTGAACATATCGTCACATTATCGGCTATAAATTGTCTTATATATTGTTATATTGTATATATTGTTTTCGATTTTGATATTTGATTCTGTTGATCTATTTGATTTATACTTGTATAAAATCACTGTATAAATTGTATATATAATTGTACATATTGTAGCAGACCTAATACCCAGCACGATTAGTTATCCATATCTAGTCGTGCTGTGTATTTGTATGTGTTTTGTGTATGAATGGCAAGGTATGATTGTGATATGACTGAACTTGGTATGCATGTTGGATTTTAACGCTTCACTGTTTTTTGTCCATAATTTCTCCTGTGTTTACAAAAAAAATGTTGTTTTTGTTCAACTGTATATGATTAATACAAATATACCCCCCCTTTTTGACCTAGATATTATAATAAAAAGCGATTTATAAGCACACCCCAGCTTTGATAAACCTTCTTTGTTCTGGTGGCCAAACCTTTCTAAATTACTATCAGTATAGGCATTTGTTCTTTGTTGATTATAGATTGTGGCTCAGCCTTGCTGATTACGAGCCAACCCTAGTTGTTTTCAGGTTCATTAAAACAGAGAGCAGCGTGTTTCTTTCTTCTGGCACCCTGTCTAGTGGAAATGAAAACATCTACAGCTGAGGTAAGCCAAGATTACAGTGTTGTTAGTTGCCTCCGCATTAGAGGGGAACTGAGGTCGCTTAGCCTGAAGGAAATTTCCAAATTTATGGGGATGTAGATGATGCCAGGGACGTTTTCAAATCAGATCCAATAAGCAGTGTCTGGTAAGGCAGGCTAAGGGTCAGGGGAATCATAAAATGGTCAGTTTATAGCATAAGTAGAGTGATCATGGCCTAGAGAGAGCTGAGGTTAGAGAAAACCGTGTCTAAGAGGTGACCGGCAGAGTGCATGGCAACCAACACTGATTGGACAAACTGTAGAGCGGCAAGATCATCTAAAAAAACAGCAGCGTTACAGTTGTGCGTAGCCTCTAGATGAAGTTTATAAACTCACAGGATGTTAAAATTGGCTGATTTATAAATAAATGGGGCCATGAAATTATTCAGTGCCTCCTTAAAGACTTTGGAAGAGCCCTGAGGCACTGGCAACAGGCTTCTTCTCCTTAATGGCCAAATTCATAGCAGGAGTCTCCTTCTTTGGGGGTCATCTTCTTTTATGAGTTAGCAGTAGCACTTAGCAGAAGGAGATACACTCAGGAGGGGGCTCTGGTGTCTCTGTCAGCTAATTCTCAGACTTCTCTCTGTCTCAGTATTGTGTGTGACATGCCATCACAAGAGCTTGTAGGCAATAGCAATAAAACAGGTAGTCAGTAAGACTTAGGCAATTAATCCAATGTAAAACAATACAGTGTACAGTACAGAGTACGGTGGGCCTTGGTGGTCCTTGTGGGACCCCCTGAGCAGGCCTAGGGAGTCAGGCTGTTTCTACCCTGCCCGCAATTTGAATTTTGCACGTTTGTTTCACTGCTTTCTTTGTGCCTCACAAGATGGCTGCCAACACTTCCTGGTTTGGAGTGTTGACAGTTGATAGCCAATGACCATGCAGCTCGTGCTCGGGAAGGTACACAGTACAGTACAGAGTACGGTACTTTGTCTCTAGATATCACTATGATTTTACTTTTGATTTTCTCAGGAACTACTGAACAGATTTACACCATTTAAAAAAAGCACAATCTGTGAACCAAACTCTACCTTTTTGCCAGATTTATTGTAATTCCGTTCAGCTGTTCGGGCTGTAGCCCTGGCTAAAGGTCCCTATGGAAAATTGAATGGGGAAAACATGTTTTGGGACCCCCCTTTTTTCTCGGCCCCCACTTGATGAATCACCCCTAAACTTTCAGGGAAGGAGCGGAGAAGGCCATTTTCTTGGAGAATTTCGTGAAGATTCGTCCACCAGCGCCAAAGTTATTACTAATTGAATGTTCTGGATTTCCTATGGTAACTAGGTCCTAACTATATCTGCCTACTGGCGACCGCCAGTAGGTAATATATATTATTTATACAGTACAGAGTACAGTACAGAGTACTGTACTTCGTACCCCGTGATTTTAAAAAAAGTATATCGTTTTTTTGGGCCTTGGGGGTCCTTGTGGCATCCCCTGAGCAGGCCTAGGGGGTCAGAGTTTTTCTAACCTGCCCCCTTTTCGTGTTTTCCACGTTTGCTTCACTGCTTTCTTGTGCCTTGGTTCTACCGAGGCACAAGATGGCTGCCAACACTTCCTGGTTTGGAGTGTTGACAGACAGTTGACAGCCAATGACCATGCAGCTCGTGCTTGGGAAGGTACAGAGTACAGTACAGAGTACGGTACTTTGTCTCTAGATATCACTATAATTTTTGAACGGATTTACACCATTTAAAAAAAGCACAATCTGTGAACCGAACTCTACCTTTTAGCCAAATTTGGTGTAATTCCGTTCAGCTGTTCGGTCTGTAGCCTTTTTTATCGGCCCCCACTTGACGAATCACCCCCAAACGTTCAGTTCAGGGAAGGAGCGGAGCGGCGCAGGCCATTTTCTTGGAGAATTTTGAAAAGATTGGTCCACCAGCGCCAGAGTTATTCCAAATAGAATGTTTTGGATTTCCTATGGAAACTAGGTCCTAACTATATCTACCTACTGGCGATCGCTAGTAGGTAATATATATATATATATATATATATATATATCCTTAGCTCCAAACACCAGCCGGTTGCACACGTGAGCGGGTGCACGCCAAACGGGGGTGTGCCCGTTATATTAATCACAGCTTCAAACATCCACGGACCATCTGTCCGTAAAGAAAGCAGCACACGCAGGGGGTAGTTCCACGCTTAGATTTTATTCGGGAACTTCACAGCATACCACACGTTTCGCCAGAGGGCTTCGTCAAGATATGCAAAGAGCGGAGGCGCTCAACTCATTTAAATAAAATGTCTTACATCCACATTTTGAGTAGAGAACAAAAAAGGACTATACAATTATTGTAAAGGGGATCCGCCATCTTAAGATGGTGTGTGTTAAATACAAGTTCAACCCGGTCTTAAGTTAAACATGTGAAATTCTAAGTACAATACACAAACATTATTACATGTCATTTATTGTGGGACATGTAATAATGTTTGTGTATTGTACTTAGAATTTCACATGTTTAACTTAAGACCGGGTTGAACTTGTATTTAACATATATATATATATATATATATATATATATATATATATATATATATATATATATATATATATATATATATATATATATATATATATATATATATATATATATATTCACTGAAAAAACCATAGGTTTTAGCCCATATATAGTTAGGGATTAGCATTTACAAAACCTTGAAAATTCACTGAAAAAACCATAGGTTATAGACCATATATAGTTAGGGATTAGCATTTACAAAACCTTATTTTACTCGCATAAAACCATTGAAATTCGCATATATAGTTAGTTGCGCTAACTATATATCGCGCACCCGCAATCCACTGCTGATGATGTCACATATTACATCATTCATGACATGGTCAGTGACATCACTGATGACATCATCCAGTGGCTGTCTGTTTCTGTAAAGTTAAAATATGTCTTACATATTGAAGAATGAGTGGATGTATAAGTGTCTGGATGAAGTATTTAGTAGGTGCATGACTGACTGTATGAGAGAGTGATTAAATGTGTCTCACTGAGTGCATGGGTTAGTGACTAAACTATCTTAATTTGTGCATCATTATATCTGTTGTTCTATGAACTGCTGCATGTGTTGATCAGTAGCTATATGAGTAACTGTATGGGTTATTGATTGGTTGTCCAAGTATTTGTATGGGAGAGTGAGTGTGTGTGTGGGGGTGGCTGGGAGGTGTGTGACTCTGTGCATACATGTGCGAACAGTTGATTCACTAGATCTATGGGTTCAAAACTGCATGTGGAAACAGCTGTATGGGTGGTTGACTGTGTACGAGTGTATTGGTGAGTGAATGGATATCTCAGTGCTACATGTCAAAGTAAGTACATATGTAAAACACAGTACATGTGAGAGTTGACATATATAAATAACTGTGCATAAGAGCCAGTGAATGTGTGAGTGGCTGTATGGATCATTGTGAACTTGTATCAGGGATTGTATAAAAGAGTAAATATGTGTTAGTATATGTTCGAATAAGTAAGGTGTGTATAACTGTATAGTTGAGGAAATGGAGGTGTGATTGATTCTTTGCATGACTGACTAGGTGTGTGAGTAACTCCATGGATGAGTGACAGTCTGTGAGTGTCTGTTTACACTGAGTGTATCTAAGGTTATATCAGAGTCTGAAGAGGTTCATCGTATAATCACATGAATGATGTCATCAGTGATGTGATCAGTAATGTCAAATGAGATGTCATCAGTGATGTCATTTGAGATGTCATCAGTGATGTCATCAGTGATGTCATTTGAGATGTCATCAGTGATGTCATCAGTGATGTCAGTGACCATGTCATGAATGATGTAATATGTGACATCATCAGCAGTGGATTGCGGGTGCGCGATATATAGTTAGCGCAACTAACTATATATGCGAATTTCAATGGTTTTATGCGAGTAAAATAAGGTTTTGTAAATGCTAATCCCTAACTATATATGGTCTATAACCTATGGTTTTTTCCGTGAATTTTCAAGGTTTTGTAAATGCTAATCCCTAACTATATATGGGCTAAAACCTATGTTTTTTTCAGTGAATTTCAATGGTTTTTTAATAGCAAATATCAAAAGCTGTCAAATGTCAAGTACGTGATAGGTAAAAACATTTTCGTGTTTATGCACGCTGATGTGCTTTGAACGCTGCCCCCCCCCTCTTTTCTCTTAGAAGTACTCTCTCTTTGCAGATAGTGAAGGGTAGTTAACGCAGGCCTTTTCCCCCGTTGTAATCCGTCGTGCCTGCTTGTCTCTCCATTTGATTGATTGTTATCCAAGCATTTACTATTTTAGAATTTATTCTCTTTGGTTCATTCTCTATTTACTAACAAGCACAAAGCCGTAATACTCTGTTTAGTCTTTGCAGATAGTGAAAAATTGTGTAAAAAAAATAAAAAATAATTGAGCAAAATCAGTAGGCCACTAATGGGATCTCTTTTTGACCTCGCTAAAATAGAAACATTAGGAACAACCCTTCATGAGAAATACGAAACTAGTGAGATGAACTGAGCTCCACACCATGATGGCTGCAAGACAGCTCGGCTCCGCCACCCACCCCACCCAAAATAACGATAAACTCTATGCAAATATTATAAATATATACAACACACCACCAAAGTAACAGGGTAAAACATTTTATTAAATAACTATTTACATAACTATTTTATACTTTTTGTTGCCTGATCCGGCTAGCTCAATCGATCGAGCATGAAACTCATGCACTCTGATAGCAAGCGTTGCTGCTGATGCTATGCAAACAAAAACTGGTTTTCAGTTTGTACATTTTTCAAGATTTTTCATCCAAGGCTGGTTGAGAGTTTGTAGAACGATGGCTTCAGATTTTCAACATACGGTGTGGTGGCGCGGACTAGGAGGGTGCGCTTGACTTCTGCCCCCTCCCCAAGTCGTGTTGCCCTGGCGTGGCCTAAGATCGCCCCCGACATAGGCGGCCGGCTCCTGGGGTCCGGCGGAACTTTTTGCCTTTTGATGACTCTTCCATTCTGGACCTTATCCCACAATCCGTTTGACCTGAAGACACGCTGTAGTGGGGCGCCCCTTTACCGTTTCAGTTGCCATTCCGCCCGCTTTTGCTACACTGTGCCTCTTCCGCCATTCAGCTGTTTACCGCCCGCTCTTGCGACTACAGCGTCTCGCTCACCATGTAGTTGAGTTGCTCCCGCTCTTGCGATGCAGCTATAGGCGGCTGCCACAGGACTCTCAAAATGGCGGCCGCCTCTTCAGATTTGGGCGGGGTCCACTAAAATGGCCATGGGACACCTTCGAACTCGGACGCATGTCTGCTAGGGCTTGGGCCCCATTCTCGAAAGCGTCCACTGAGCCTTGAAGATTCTACAAAAGTTTTGGGGGCCCCCGACTCCCGCAGGCTTCTGGTGGGGAGCGGCTGCCATGATTGCTTGTGGAATGGCCACGACTGAGATACGAGATGGTGGTGCTCTCATGCTAACGCCAGCTTCAGTCTGAAACATCCAGAAACACTGTAGACTACCAATTCGATCAGTTCCGGTAGCGCCCCAACGTGACCCGGTAGGGAAGAACTTGCCCTCCACTCTTTGACTGATGGTTCTTGTTGCCTGTCCCTTCTGTTGTCATTTAACAGAACTTTTTAGACTGCTGAAAGGGGTTGTGTTCCGACCGCTGGTTGGTGGAGACATTTTGACTATATTCTGGACCTACGTTGTCGCGTAATGCGTTATATGACACGCCGCGTTAGCGCACCCGGAAGTACTCCATTGCGCGAAGCGCAGCTTCCCGGAAAGGATCCGGGGCGCGGCGCGCAGCGCATAACGTAAGCATAACAGGTCATGTGACTTGTTAATAAAACTTTTCATTGGTTCATTTTACTTTTGTTATTCTAATGATGAAAGGCTTGGTCATATGACCTAAAAATTACGGTTTTTATTGCTTTCGAACATTCTTTTTTCTTAAACATATATGTTATAATGTTCCAGGCTAATGTATTTTCCCGGAAAATTTACAACTGTCCTGCAAGTAAAATATATTCCTTTTTCTAGAAAAAGGGCGTTTCTTCGTCCCATGACGGAGCCGTTGAGCAAAAGATGCTCGGCCTGCTGTCTTAGTCGCCGATACGCCTGAATATCAGATTCTTATCGATCACTTTATGTTGCAGGAGTAAAAAACACAACAGCCCTTGATCATTTATCTTTACTGCGTTCCTGTGTATTATACCTTTTATCCGTCATGTAATTGGACTGCTTTATTTCACTTGCCTTTTACTGATTCGAAAACAGTGACTAAAATTAAAAACTTTACCAATGTAAATACTACTACCATGTTTTGTTTTAAAAACCTTTATTGTGAAAATGTCAGTATACAAATACAGGCCTATAACCACGTGGGTCGGCCACAGAGCAAACTGGAATCGTATATGATGAGGAGACATTTACACTGTAGAGGAACGCAACGAGCGGGCCATTAGGTTGCAAGAACTAAGGTGTCTAACAGTTGCGGAATCGGTGGACGTACATTTTGTAATTAAAATACGACAGGGCCACTTACAATAAAATTATCTAGATATACATTTGCGGGCAAGTACCATGGGTGACGTTAATTCGAACTTTCAATAGTACAGTAATCAATAACACATCAGAACTTAATATCAATAGGGATGTCGAAATATTCAATCAATTCTCGTTCCCGCCCGCCATGTGCTTCAAAACTGCATACGTATCTCGTGATATCAAGGTTGTGCAACCAGTACACAACAAGGAGTTACGAGTCCCATTTATACCGGCGCCATTTTGGGCGAGGCCGGGGAGGTCCTGGATATAGTCAAAATGTCTCCACCAACCAGCGGTCGGACCAGAACCCCTTTCGGCAGTCAAAAAAGGTTCAGTTAAATGACAACAGAAGAGATAGGCAACAAGAACCAACAGTCAAAAGAGGGGAGGGCAAGATCTAAAGGCATTGTTCTACAAACTCTCAAGCAGACTTGGATGGAAAAATCCTGAAGAATGTACAAACTGAAAACCATTTTTTGTCTGTATAGCATCACCAGCAACGCTTGAGTCAGCTTTGTGTGAAGCCGCCATTTTGATTCAATCAATAGCGTCCCCCTGCACACATTCAGGGACCTGGTCGTGTCTAAAGGTCAAACGGATTGTGAGACAAGATGCAGAAAGGAAAAGGAAAAAAGTTCAGCCGGACCATGGGAGTCGGCCGCCTATGTCATGGGCGATCTTTGGCCACACCAGGGCAATAGTGAAGCTGCAGCAGGTGCAAATAAGCTTCAGACAGTGTTACAAGCGCTGCTCAGAATTCTCAACTATGACACCACCTCCGTGCCATCCGGATCTTGGCGCCTTGTGCTGGTTCCGACCTATTCACACATCGGTCCGCTACTGACACCACCTCATAGGCCAACGGGACACCCCACGCCGACTTTCGGCGCAGCATTGTAGGATGGCCACACCAGTGCGGCAATTTGCTAGACACCACCTCGGTGCCATCCAGATCTCGGCGCGTTGTGCTTCCTTCGGCCTACTGTAGCCGCAAGTGCGGACGCAACTCAGCTGGATAGCGAGTGAAACACCAAGGGGCGCCCCACTGCAGCCGAGGAGCCTCCATCTTGGGGCCGACGCACAGCATCACATTGCTTTCTCAAACAGCCCCCACTGACTGACGCGACCTCACAGGCCAACGGGGCGCCCCACACCGACTTTCGGCACAGCATTGTAGGATGGCCACACCAGTGCGGCACCTTGCTAGACACCACCTCAGTGCCATCCAGATCTCAGCGCGTTGTGCTTCCTTCGGCCTACTGTAGCCGCAAGTGCGGACGCAACTCAGATGGATAGCGAGTGAAACACCAAGGGGCGCCCCACTGCAGCCGAGGAGCCTCCATCTTGGGGGCGACGCACAGCATCACATTGCTTTCTCAAACAGCCCCCACTGACTGACGCGACCTCACAGGCCAACGGGGCGCCCCACGCCGACTTTCGGCGCGGCATTGTAGGATGGCCACACCAGTGCTGCAACTTGCTGGACACCACCTCGGTGCCATCCGGATCTTGGCGCGTTGTGCTGCCTTCGGCCTATTCGCACATCGGTCCGCTACTGACGCCGCCTCACGTGCAAACGGATTTTCTACGCTTTTTATAGCAGCGCTTAACGTAAGCATAACAGGTCATGTGACTTCTTTATAAAACTTTTCATTGGTTCATTTTACTTTTGGTTTCCTAATGATGGAAGGCTTGATCATATGACCTAAAAATAACACTTTTCATTGGATTAAAACATATTTTTTTCCCAAACGATGAAAGCCCCACCTTGTTTCTAGATGTTTCAGACTGAAGCTGGCGTCAGCCTGAGAGCACCACCATCTCGTGGCTCCGTCGTGGTCATTCCGTGAGCAATCATGGCAGTCGCTCCCCACCGGAAGCCTGCAGGAGTCTGGAGCCCCCAAGACTTTTGTAAAATCTTCAAGGCTCAGGGGACGTCCGAGTTCCAAGGTGTCCCAGGGCCATTTTAGTGGACCAGGCCCAAATCCAAAGAGCCGTCCGCCATTTTAAGAGTCCTGTGGCAGCCGCCTATTGCTGCACCGCAAGAGTGGGCGCAACTCAACTACATGGTGAGCGAGACGCTGTAGCCGCAAGAGCGGGCGATAAACAGCTGAATGGAGGATGAGGCACAGTGTAGCAAAAGCGGGCGGAATGGCACCTGAAACGGTAAAGGGGCGCCCCAGTACAGCAGACGAGCCTCCACCTGGGGAGGCCCGTTCACGCCGACTACCCCCCCCCCCCGGGGCGCCCCACGCCGTTTTTCGGAGCAGCATTGTAGGATGCCAAAACCAGTGCGACAACTTACTGGACATCACCTGGGTGCCATCCACATCTCAGCGCGTTCTGCTGCCTTGGGACTATTCGCACAACAGACCGCTACTGACGAGGCCTCCCCGCGCACCCTCCGGGATGCCCCACGCCGTTTTTCGGAGCTGCATTGTAGGATACCAAAAACCAGTGCGGCACCCAGGTAACATCACCTGGGTGCCGTCCAGAACTCAGCACGTTGTGCTGCCTTAGGACTATTCGCACAAAACACAGCTACTGACCATTGTTGCTTCTTTTTTCAAAAAAATGTTTAAATGTATTTACTGTTTTTGTTGCGTTCTATATGTTTATAAGTTATTAAAGTGTTAAAATCCTACTACTTTGTTGGAGTGCTATTTATTTTTTAATGTGACACATAATTGTAAAAACTTTGATGTACAAAGAGGCATCCCTGGAATCTTCCGCTTCAGGCTCGGTCCCACACACCCTCACAGTGAGAATCCCCCCCCCAAGCACAATACAGGATGGTTATCAGATAGTAGGAACGCGTGTGGTGTGACGGATCTCATCGGGTGGGGGCCTTGATCTACTGTAACTCCTTTGAAGAGGGGTGATTCTCTACAGCTGGGGCCATAAACTACATCTGCAGGGCTAGGTGATAGCCTGGGACCGGCCTGGACAATCGGACACAGAGGAAGAGGAGTGTCAGAGGGTGCGGTAGTGAATAGGGTGAAAGGGTGGTGTCGGGCGGGCACAGGGTGTGATTCTCAGGGAAGAGCAGCGCACATGGGAGGAGGTTTCTGGCCCATGCATGAGAGAGAGAGCGGGGGTGACCAGTGCGTGGGGGAGATGCTTGCGAGGGTGGAGAGCCATGCTGAGGATCGGCGGCGTGCAGAGAGTGGGTCTGGTCAAGGCATCTAAAATGGCTGCCGTGCTCAACAAAAGTGTGGCATTGCAAAAAAGACAAGATGGCGCAGACAATGTTTATCAATAAGGATTAATTTATAACAATTATTTTTAACAAAATATTTACTCGCAGTGACAAAATGGCGGTCAACAGTTCCTGATTTCCATTGAATCGAACGTTAACAGACGTCACGCAGCAAAAAAAAAAAAACGCTCACGCACAGCCGCTGGAAGACATGTATCAACATATATGAGCCTCCTCAGCCACCCTCAGAAAACAAAAGGGGTCAGGATACGTCTCCCGTACCCCCTTATACCTAGTAATTTAATTAAATCGGAACACGAAATGGCGAATTCACGTTTCGCTACCAGTTTGCGACCCGGTTCGCGAACCGAGAAGCACTTCTACCGCAAAAAATCTAATTTTTATTATTTGCCCCACAGGACCCTTTAATAACCCCAACATCATTCCTAGGGGGTCAAGAGGGGTCTACTGAGCCCCCTTTCATTAAATTCCCCCTTCGTTTTTCTCCTCCTCTTGTCTCTCGATCCTACCGACAGACAAGATGGCGGCCGCACCGGACTGTTTAGAATGTTGACAGACACCGAAGAGCCAATCAGCTTCGCTACGCAAAGCTCCGTTACGCGAAAAGTACGCGATCTGGAGCGCTATCTGGGACGCTGTCACAGATATATCTGTTTTTTAAACGTTAATTTCTCAAAATCCACTGGAGCACATATATTGAGACCCAGCAAAGGCACATCTGGCTAACAGTCCCTATTATTTTGCCAAGTTTCGTGCAAATCCATTCAGCCGTTCGAGCTAAAAGTGAGGCCAAACGCCCTATGGAAATTAACATTGGAAAAACGCGTTTTGGGACCCCCCTTTTTTCTCGGCTCCCCCTTGACAAAACCCCCCCAAATTTTCAAGGGCTGCTCAGAAACAAAATGTGCCATTTTCCTGAAAATTTCAGCTGATTCCGTCCACAAACGCCAAAGTTATTAGACATAGAATTTTCAAAAGTTCCATAGAGAAATAATCCTAACTATATATACCTACTGGCTATCGCCAGTAGGTAATATATATATATATATATATATATATATATATATATATATATATATATATATATAGCAACTGCAGTCTTCCACAACGCCGCCACCAGGAAAGCAGGGACAGGAAGGACCACGCACATCCAAACGTATTATCGGCAAAGATTTATTTAAAAGAGAGTCACCAAATCTGACGCGTCTCGAGCGTCTGCCCTTGCTCACACACACATATATATATATATATATGCTGCAGGCTTCCTTCATTCAAAAAAGAAGATCAAGCCATACAAACCAGGTACTTTCCAAATCGATTTATTTCAGGGCAACAAAAGACGAGTTTCGAGCCCACAGGCTCATGGTCACATGACCATGGTTCCGTTATCAGGTAATCATATACCTTTTGGTTTAACGGAAATAAATAAAATACTCTGTGTTTACAACATCACACAGGTCTAGTGTCAGAAATAATACAAAATCATATTATAATTCATTTGCTCATGACATAATTAAATTAAGACCATTCCATTTGTGCCAATTATTCTATTGTTACATGTATGAATACTTTGTAGTACCCAGTGTTCTAGTGACCTAAAGAGTTCCAGCTCTCGATATCAACAATTTTATTGTTGTCGCTTGGGTATAGTATCCATGTTATCTGTCTAAATAATTAATTAGATGGGTATAGTACCCTCACTAGTAGTAAGATACTGAACCATTCGTACTACAGCTTGTAACCAACAATTACTATTTCTCTCATCTTGAACCTAATCTCTGTCTATCAATTGTATAAATACTCGTATGTTCACCTACTTCAAAACAATCTTGTAAGTTGTCATAATTATATCACCTATTAATAGTTATTTCTAATCGGCATTTTGACAAAACAATTCATTACTATAAATTTTAGAGCAAAAAGAAAATTACAAAAAATATAATAAAGGAGGGAGGGGGCGGTGCAATTTATAGGGATTTTGCCACCTTGCTTCGTGCTCGTAATTCATATGATGGTGTCAATCCTTTTGTGTTTTGCTTTTGCTTAAAGAAGGCAATTCCTTCACCATACCGGAATAACCTACAATCATGAGGAGAGAGATAGATAGGGTTAGATAGGGTTATTAGTTTATCACTTCATACATTATTGCCTATATACAGTTAAAACTACTGGTTCAATTCTTTCTGTAATTTCAAAAATCATTCGCTTACAAAGACATTCTAATATTCTGCAAAATACTATTGACAGCTGCCATTTCTACTGTTAATACCACAATGTGAGTTAACACTTAAATGTTCCTAGAGAAATTGGCACGGTCTGGTTCTAAAAGTTCTTCTTCGTGAGTGGTTGTTAAAAACAGATGGAACCGAGTTCGTAAGGTTTAGGAAGCTATACTCTCTTCATCATCATCAAGTGCATGTGCATCTCTTCATCGATGTTCAATCCCATTGGCGCTAGGGACCCTGCCTGGAGGATGAATCTAGATTCTGCTCTTCGCAATGCCATCTTTCTGTCCCCTCCTCTAGGATTTTTGGGAACTGAATCCAGGGCAAAATACTTTGCCTGGGTCCAGTCTCCGTCGTGGTGTGAATTGAAGTGCCTTGCTGTGCTATATGAAAAGTCCTTATTCGTGATGGCACGCCAGTGCTCCAATATCCGTTTTTTAACGGGAAAAGTGGTCGACCCAATATACCATTTGTTGCATGAGCATGTCACCACGTATATCACATAGTCTGTACTGCACTAGATGTTTTTGTTAATTTTCCATCTCTTGTTGATTCTGTTAAGAGTCACCTCTCTTACATTATGCTATAGCTACAGGCTTTACACTTTCCACATTTGTGGGAGCCTCCCCTTGCTGTCAACCATGATTGTTTCTTGGTTTCCAGATGACTGTTAACAACTAGATCTCTAAAAGACTTTCCTTTTCTATAGGAGATTGCTGGATGGGGTCCTAATTTTGGCCCTAGGATTTTGTCCTGTTTAAGATTTCCCTTCTCTTTCTTATAATCTGGTTGAACAAGGGTGATTGTGTGTTATAAGTTGTTATAAGTCTGATAGGTGTATCATTTTTCTTGGGGGTGTCCTTAGGTACTTTGTACAGTGTCACGTTCCTTTCAATGGGTTCTACTTTCATCACTCCTTTCCTGAGCATATTGGGATGATATCCCCTTGCTCTGAATCTTCCTTGCATCTCCCTTCTGTGATTTTCAAATGCCTCATGGGTACTACAATTCCTCTTGGCACGTAAAAACTCTCCATAAGGAATGGCCCATCTAAAACTAGGGGGATGGCAGCTGGACGAGTGTAGCAGGGAGTTACCTGCTGTCTCTTTTTTGAATATCTCAGTCTCTATCTTATTGTTGATTATTCTGAACTTGATATCCAGAAAGTCTACGCTCGCCTGGCTGTGCTTCATAGTGAACTTGAGATTGAGGCTGTTCTGATTCAGTGCTTCAAGAACATTAGGAGGTCTCTCTCATTCCCCTCCCACACAAAGAAGATATCATCTATAAATCGGAGCCATATATTGACCCTAGTGGTCCAATGTTCCAGGGCATCGCTTCTGAGCACCCGCTCCTCCCACCAGCCTACCAATGAATTGGCATAGCTGGGAGCAAAGCAGGTGCCCATCGACGTGCCCTGGATCTGTTTGTATAGGGACCCATTGAAAAGAAACACATTTCTCCACTAAGCACAGTTCAACAATTTGCAGTAACTTCCTAGAGTGTGCTTCGAGGTGTACACTTCTGGATTTTAGGAAAGGTTCACATGCTCTTAACCCATCCGTGTGTCGAATAGAGGTATAAAGGCTTTCTACATCTAAACGGACAGGCCAGAAGTGTTTCTCCCAATTGATGTTGTCTATCTTCTGTAGAAAATCTTTTGTGCCTTCAATATGTGAAGTCAGTTCTTTTACATAATCTTTTAAAAAATGGTCTACATAATGGGACACATTTTCTAAGAGGCTGTAGATCGAGGACACTATTGGCCTGCCTGGGGCTATATAGGGTCTTTGTGAACCTTAGGTAAAAGGTAGGTGTTGTAGGATTCTCATTGATGAGAAATGTAGTCTAATCTCAGTTCAAGAGTGTGTCACTAGCCCAGTTTCTAATGTACTGATGTACCCTACTCTGCAAGTTCGTAAGATAAGAGTGGTCAACCTTACTGTAGTATGTTGTGTTTGATAGTTGTCTCATGGCCACTTGTATGTATCTTTTCTTATCCCAGAGGACTATACTCCCACCCTTATCAGAGGGTTTAATGACAATAGACTTGTCATTACGCAGGTCTGTCAGTGCAACTTTCATGTCTGGGGTAAGGTTTTGTTTCCCCAGGGGTTTATTAACATGTTTTAACATATCCTGGTTCACCAGCTCTTGGAATAAATCAATATTGTCTCTTGGTAATTGCGGTCTGTACTTAGATTTTGCTCTAAAATGTGTATGCACGGTATTCACTTGAGCTGTAGGCTCCGTTCTGATCTCTGCGGGGGCCTCTCCCTGGCTAACAAGTATTTGGGTATTATTCTGTGAGTCAATGGGTTGGGTTATGTCTGGTGGATCCTCATCCTCTAAGCTTTCTAGTATCCTTCGCAGCTCGCTATCTGACTGTAAGGCTCTCTCATCATCAGTGTACCGAGGAACAAGATGGCTGCCAACACTTCCTTCTTTGGAGTGTTGACAGACAGTTGACAGCCAATGGCCATGCAGCTCGTGCTCGGGGAAGTACAGAGTACAGTACAGAGTATGGTACTTTGTCTCTAGATATCACTATGATTTTACTTTTGATTTTCTCAGGAACTACTGTACGGATTTAAACCAATTAAAAAAAATGCACAATCTGCGACCCAAACTCTACCTTTTTGCCAAATTTGGTGGAATTCCGTTCAGCCGTTCCGGCTGTAGCCCTGGCTAAAGATCCTATGGAAAATTGCATAGGGAAAACATGTTTTGGGACCCCCCTTTTTTCTAGGCCCCCACGTGACGAATCACCCCCAAATTTTGAGGGAAGGAGCGAAGAAGGCCGTTTTCTTGGAGAATTTCACTAAGATTCATCCACCAGCGCTAAAGTTATTCCAAATAGAATGTTGTGGATTTCCTATGTAAACTAGGTCCTAACTATATCTACCTACTGGTGACCGCCAGTAGGTAAAATATATATATATATATATATATATATATATATATATATATATATATATATATATATATATATATATATATATATATATATATATATATATATATATATATATATATATATATATATATTACCTACTGGCGATAGCCAGTAGGTATATATAGTTAGGATTTTTTCTCAATGGAACTTTTGAAAATTCTATGCCTAATAACTTTGGCGTTTGTGGACGGAATTGGCTGAAATTTTCAGGAAAATGGCACATTTTGTTTCTGAGCAGCTCCTGTAAATTTGGGGGGGGGTTCGTCAAGGGGGGGCCGATAAAAAAGGGGGGTCCCAAAACGCGTTTTTCCCATGTTAATTTCCATAGGGCGGTTGGCCTCACTTTTAGCCCGAACGGCTGAATGGATTTCCACGAAACTTGGCAAAATTGTAGGGACTGTTAGCCCGATGTGCCTTTGCTAGGTCTCAATATATGTGCTTCAGTGAATTTTGAGAAATTAACGTTTAAAACAAGATATATATCTGTAACAGCGCTCCGGGCAGCGCTCCGGTTCGCGAACTTTTCGCGTATCGGAACTTTGCGAAGCGAAGCTGATTGGCTCTCCGGTGTCTGTCAACATTCTAAACAGTCCGGAGCGGCCACCATCTTGTCTCTCGGTAGGATCGAGAGACAAGAGGAGGCCAAAACAAAGGGGGAAATGAAGGAAAGGGGGCAAGGTAGACCCCTTCTGACCCCCTAGGATTGATGAGGGGGATATTATAGAGCCACGCCGGCCCAAAAAAAAAAAAAAAAAATTCCGATTTTTTCGCCGAAGAGACGCGTCTTGGTACGCGAACCGGGCAGCTAACCGGGCAGCTAACCGGGAAGCTAACCGGCAGTGTAACGGGAGTCTGAGGAGTAGCTGATTGGCTGTCAACATTGTAAACAGTCCGGAGCGGCCGCCATCTTGTCTCTCGGTAGGATCGAGAGACAAGAGGAGGCCAAAACAAAGGGGGAAATGAAGGAAAGGGGGCAAGGTAGACCCCTTCTGACCCCCTAGGATTGATGAGGGGGATATTATAGAGCCACGCCAGGCCCAAAAAAAAAAAAAAAAAATTCCGATTTTTCCGCCGTAGAGACGCGTCTTGGTACGCGAACCGGGCAGCTAACCGGGCAGCTAACCGGGAAGCTAACCGGCAGTGTAACGGGAGTCTGAGGAGTAGCTGATTGGCTGTCAACATTGTAAACAGTCCGGAGCGGCCGCCATCTTGTCTCTCGGTAGGATCGAGAGACAAGAGGAGGCCAAAACAAAGGGGGAAATGAAGGAAAGAGGGCAAGGTACACCCCTTCTGACCCCCTAGGATTGATGAGGGGGATATTATAAAGCCACGCGGGGCCAAAAAAAAAAAAAAAAAATCCGATTTTTTTCGCCGTAGAGACGCGTCTTGGTACGCGAACCGGGCAGCTAACCGGGCAGCTAACCGGGAAGCTAACCGGCAGTGTAACGGGAGTCTGAGGAGAAGCTGATTGGCTGTTATCATTGTAAACAGTCTGGAGCGGCCGCCATCTTGTCTCTCTGTGGGATCGAGAGACAAGAGGTGGAAAAAAAAAAAGGTGTAAATGAATGAAAGGGGTAAGGCAGACCCCTCCTGAACCCCTAGGATTGATGAGGGGGCTATTAAAGTTCCCGGGGGGGTGAAAAAAAAAATTGGCGATTTTTCGCGGTAAAGGTGCTTCCTGGTACGTTAACCGGGCAGCTAACCGGCAGCGTAACGGGAGTCCGACATATTGTGTTTTTTGAACGTTTGTGATATGTGCATGTGTGGATTTTGTCTAATTAAGGTTAAAAAAATATATATATATCTTTAAGCGTGTTCTGGCGCGCTTACGTTTTGGGTTTGGTTTGCGCTGCAGAGACGATACGTCACGGTTATGCGATGCATCATGAGGCGTCTCACGGGCTACGTGATACGTCACTTAATAAAGAATATATTTTACAGCTATAGATATTAGCTTTTAAAAAACCAATGAAATTCACAGAAAAAACCATAGGTTATAGACCATATATAGTTAGGAATTTGCATTTACAAAACCTTGAAAATTCACTGAAAAAACCATAGGTTATAGACCATATATAGTTAGGGATTAGCATTTAAAAAACCTTATTTTATTTGCACAAAACCATTGAAATTCCATATATAGTTAGTTGCACTAACTATATATCGCGGACCCGCAATCCACTGCTAATGATGTCACATATTACATCATTCAGGACATGGTCAGTGACATCACTGATGACATCACTGATGACATCTCAAATGACATCACTGATGACATCACTGATGACATCTCAAATGACATCACTGATGACATCACTGACATCTCATTTGACATTACTGATTACATCACTGATGATATCATTTATGTGATAATACATCTTCAGACTCTAATATAACCTTAGATACACTCAGTGTAAACAGGCACTCACAGACTGTCACACATCCATGGAGTTACTCACACACCTAGTCAGTCATGCAAAGAATCAATCACACCTCCATTTCCTCAACTATACAGTTATACACACCTTACTTATTCAAACATATACTAACACATATTTACTCTCTTATACAATCCTTGATACAAGTTCACAATGATTCATACAGCCACTCTCACATTCACTGGCTCTTATGTTCAGTTATTTATATATGTCAACTCTCACATGGAGTGTGTTTTACATATGTACTTACTTTGACATGTAGAACTGAGATATCCATTCACTCACCAATATACTCATGCACACAGTCAACTGTCCATACAGCTGTTTCTACATGCACTTTTGAACCCATACACCTAGGGAATCAACTGCTCACACATCTATGCACAGAGTTATACACCTCCCAGCCACCCACACACATACTCAGTCTCCCATACAAATACTTGGGCAACCATTCAATAACCCATATAGTTACTGATATAGCTACTGATTTAAACATGCAGCAGTTTACAGAAGAACATAAATAATGATTGCCAAATTAAGACACTTTAATCACTAACCCATGCACTCAGTGAGACACATTTAATCATTCTCTCATACAGTCAGTCATGCACCTACTAAATCCTTCATCCAGACACTTATACATCCACTCATTCTTCAATATGTAAGACATATTTTAACTTTACAGAAACATACAGTCACTGGGTGTTGTCATCAGTGATGTCATCAGTGATGTCATTTGAGATGTCATCAGTGATGTCATCAGTGATGTCACTGACCATGTCATGAATGATGTAATATGTTACATCATTAGCAGTGGATTGCGGGTCCGCGATATATAGTTAGTGCAACTAACTATATATGGAATTTCAATGGTTTTGTGCAAATAAAATAAGTTTTTTTAAATGCTAATCCCTAACTATATATGGTCTATAACCTATGGTTTTTTCAGTGAATTTTCAAGGTTTTGTAAATGCAAATTCCTAACTATATATGGTCTATAACCTATGGTTTTTTCTGTGAATATATATATATACATTCTGGGACTGGTACGCAGGAGTGCCTTTTCTATATTTGGTGAAAATTGCTCCAGTGGTTTTTATGAAAATTAACTTCAAAAACACATATATATCTGGGCGGAGCCTAACCACGCATCTCATTGTGAGATCCGATTGGCTGTCAGCACTTCATCCATGAAGTGTTGGCAGCCATCTTGGGACCAATATACATGATAGCACCTCATTAAAAAGCATTGTAGTTAATAGTTACATTATAAATCATTTGTTGATGGTACCATACTCATTTTAGGAATTGTGGTGTTTTCTAAGGTGATTTTACCATGTGAAAAAGCCTTCTGCTGGGATATCATGAATCATGTTTGAAAGAAAACTATTATCTCATGCTTTTCCCACAGTGGTTTGGAAGGGGATCTATAAGCTAAACTGAAAGCATATTTTCTGTAAATTCACATTATCTTTCTCAGTCATGTGAGAATGAAGTCTGACATTCTCAGTAAAACATGTACATACAACAAGGACAGAAACTGTCAGTTGATTCCTTTGTGTTCTACTGCAGCCTCCTGGAGTGTTCTAAAGAACAACTAGAGCGCTAACAGTCCTACTTATTACAAAGGTATGGCACACCTGAAGCCATCTTGATTGGAATAAAGTGGTAACTCTTAAAACATTTAATTTAAAAAGGAACAAAATGAGGGGGTATATTTTGCCATAGAAAGTATGATTAGTGCTGTAGAAAGAAAAATTTGGGCACATTTTGAGTGACTTCTCAAATCCTCTTCTATTTCATTAAAAAATTCTGACATGCAGTCTCCCAAGATGGCCACCAGAGACAAAAGAGCCCAAATGTAGCCCCAATATCACCCAGATGTAGCCCAAGTATAGCCCAATGACAGAATGTCCCAGAGTGTTCTAAAGAACAACTAGAGCGCTAACAGTCTTACTTATGACAAAAGTATGGCACACCAGTAGCCATCTTGATTGGAATGAAGTGGTACGTCTGAAAACATTTAATTTAAAAAGGAACAAAATGAGGGGGTTCATTTTGCCATAGAAAGTATGATTAGTGCTGCAGAAAGAAAAATTAGGGCACATTTTGAGTGACTTCTCAAATCCTCTTCTATTCCATTAAAACATTCTGGCATGCAGTCTCCCAAGAAGGCCACCAGAGACAAAAGAGCCCAAATGTAGCCCAAATATCACCCAGATGTGGCCAAAGTATAGCCCAATGACATAATGTCCCAGAGTGTTCTAAAGAACAACTAGAGCGGTAACAGTCCTACTTATTACAAAGGTATGGCACACCTGAAGCCATCTTGATTGGAATAAAGTGGTAACTCTTAAAACATTTAATTTAAAAAGGAACAAAATGAGGTGGTATATTTTGCCATAGAAAGTATGATTAGTGCTGTAGAAAGAAAAATTTGGGCACATTTTGAGTGACTTCTCAAATCCTCTTCTATTTCATTAAAAAATTCTGACATGCAGTCTCCCAAGATGGCCACCAGAGACAAAAGAGCCCAAATGTAGCCCAAATATCACCCAGATGTAGCCCAAGTATAGCCCAATGACAGAATGTCCCAGAGTGTGATAAAGAACAACGAGAGCGCTAACAGTCTTACTTATGACAAAAGTATGGCACACCAGAAGCCATCTTGATTGGAATGAAGTGGTAAGTCTGAAAACATTTAATTTAAAAAGGAACAAAATGAGGGGGTTCATTTTGCCATAGAAAGTATGATTAGTGCTGCAGAAAGAAAAATTAGGGCACATTTTGAGTGACTTCTCAAATCCTCTTCTATTTCATCAAAACATTCTGGCATGCAGTCTCCCAAGAAGGCCACCAGAGACAAAAGAGCCCAAATGTAGCCCAAATATCACCCAGATGTAGCCCAAGTATAGCCCAATGACATAATGTCCCAGAGTGTTCTAAAGAACAACTAGAGCGCTAACAGTCCTACTTATTACAAAGGTATGGCACACCTGAAGCCATCTTGATTGGAATAAAGTGGTAACTCTTAAAACATTTAATGTAAAAAGGAGCAAAATGAGGGGGTATATTATGCCATAGAAAGTATGATTAGTGCTGCAGATAGAAAAGTTAGGGCACATTTTGAGTGACTTCTCAAATCCTCTTCTATTTCATTAAAAAATTCTGACATGCAGACTGAAACATGCACTTTGAACATCAGCAGCAGACTTCCCTGGTGAGCAGTAGCTTTACTACAGTGATCTAATGAGCAACTAGAGTGCTAACATTCAGAATTTATGGCAAATGTGTGACACATCTGAATGCCTTCTTGATGCAACCAAAGAAAACAAGCATTGAAAATGCAATAGATCGCGCCCTCGTTTAAGTTAAAGCCATTCTGTTTGTAATGTGGTGGCTTTTTAGCTTTGCTTTTATCAGTGTTTTTAAAACTTTCATGTAAATAACATGCATGTGTATGCATATATGTATATGTATGCAGGCATTTATATTTGTATTTATATAGATATGCCGATTATATATGTTTATATATGTATGTATATATATACATACATATATATATAAATGCATATGCATATATATGCATATATATGTGTATATGTGTGCGTGTAGAGAGAGGTAGAGAGGTAGAGGTGTAGAGGTAGAGAGGTAGAGACTAGTAGAGAGAGAAGTAGAGAGAGGTAGAGAGGTAGAGAGTAGAGAGTGAGTAATAGAGAGTAGAGAGTGAATAGTAGAGAGTAGTAGAGAGCAGTAGAGAGAGTAGCAGAGAGTGAGAAGTAGAGAGTAGTAGAGTGAATAGTAGAGTGAGTAGTAGAGAGTAGTAGAGAGTGAGTAGTAGAGAGTGAGTAGTAGAGAGTAGTAGAGAGTAAGTAGTAGAGTGAGTAGTAGAGAGCAGTAGAGAGTGAGTAGTAGAGAGTAGTAAACAGTGAGTAGTAGAGAGTAGTAGAGAGTATTAGAGAGTGAGTAGCAGAGAGAGAGAATAGTAGAGAGTAGTAGAGAGTGAGTAGTAGAGTGAGTAGTAGAGAGTAGTAGAGAGAGAGTAGTAGAGAGTGAGTAGTAAAAAGTAGTAGAGAGTGAGTAGTAGAGTGAGTAGTAGAGAGTAGTAGAGAGAGTAGTAGAGAGTGAGTAGTAGAGAGTAGTAGAGAGTGTGAAGTAGAAGGTGAGTAGTAGAGAGTAGTAGAGAGTGAGTAGTAAAGAGTGAGTAGTAGAGAGAGAGTAGTAGAGAGTGAGTAGAAGAGAGTAGAGAGTAGTAGAGAGTGAGTAGTAGAGAGTAGTTGATAGTGAGTAGTAGGGAGTGAGTAGTAGAGAGAGAGTAGTAGAGAGTAGTAGAGGATGAGTAGTAGAGAGTGAGTATTAGAGAGTAGTGGAGTAGTAGAGAATAAGTAGTAGAGAGTAGTGGAGAATATTCCAAAGTTTTGCACAGCACCACCTACAAATAAGTCCAATCAAATCATATCACTTAGAGTCCTTATTGAAGTGCTGAATCTTGGGGTATATTCAAATTCTTTTATTTTCCTTAAGTTTATGTACCACAGCCAGCCAACGTGTTTCATTCTGTACAACAGAACTTCTTCAGGGCTTCCTATTTCCTTCAAGTTATGTCGGTATCCTGTTGTCTAAAGATATTTCTTCCAAATGTTAGACGAGACGTAGGTACATTCTTATTCAAAGTGACTAGGTATCAATTTTACCCACACAATTTGGGCAGACTTGAGTAATTTATAGCATCCTCAAAGTCAGTCTCTCAAACATTCCAAAGTATAGGACATGATAATTCAAATCCAAATGTTTCTCAAGAAAAGTCATTTTCAATCATTCAGAATATCGGCGTTTGGGCAGATATGACCCAGGGACCCCCAGTATGCAAGGGGAATTAGTCCCCCCTCTGCAAACGCGCCAGTGGCCTGCGTTGCAGAGAGGTGTATAAAGGGGCATAGCCTCATTACACCTCTGTGCAATGCAGCCCTCTGGCGCATACTGGAGGTTTCAGGTGGGCTAGTTAACCCTCAGGGACCCCCAGTATGCAAGGGGAATTAGTTCCCCCTCTTCAAACATGCACGGGGGCTGCGTTGCAGAGAGGTGTAAAAAAGGGTGTGGCCTCATTACATCTCTCTGCAATGCAGCCCCCTGGCGCATACTGGAGGCTCCTGGTGGGCTAGTTGGCCCCCAGGGACCCCCAGTATGCAAGGGGAATTAGTTCCCCCTCTGCAAACGCACCAGGGGGCTGCGTTGCAGAGAGGTTTAACAAGGGGCATAACCTCATTACACCTCTGCAATGCAGCATACTGGAGGTTCCAGGTGGGCTAGTTGGCCCCAGGGGCCCCCAGTATGCAAGAGGAATTAGTTCCCCCTCTTCAAACATGCATGGGGGCTGCGTTGCAGAGAGGTGTAAAAAGGGGCGTGGCTTCATTACACCTCTCTGCAATGCAGTACCCTGGCGCATACTGGAGATTCCTGGTGGGCTTTCAGGTTTTATATAGTTAGGAATTAGCATTTAAAAAACCTTGAAAATTCCCTCAAAAAACTATAAGTTTTAGGGGTGTTATAGTTAGCTGGACATTTCACTCATACAAAACCATTAAAATTGCTCCTATATAGGTAGTTGTACTAACTATATTTCGTGCATCCGCAATCCACTGCTGATGATGTCACATATTACATCATTCATGACATGGTCAGTGACATCACTGATGACATCTCAAATGTCATCACTGATGACAATGCTAATTCCTAACTATATAAGGCCTGAAACCTATGGTTTATATATATATATATATTCACTGAAAAAACCATTGGTTATAGACCATATATAGTTAGGGATTAGCCTTTTCAAAACCTTATTTTACTCACACAAAACCATTGAAATTTCATATATAGTTAGTTGCACTAACTATATATCGCGCACCCGCAATCCACTGCTGATGATGTCACATATTACATCATTCATGACATGGTCAGTGACATCACTGATGACATCACTGATGACATCTCAAATGACATCACTGATGACATCACTGATGACAACATCCAGTGACTGTATGTTTCTGTAAAGTTAAAATATGTCTTACATCTTGAAGAATGAGTGGATGTATAAGTGTCTGGATGAAGGATTTAGTAGGTGCATGACTGACTGTATGAGTGAGTGATTAAATGTGTCTCACTGAGTGCATGGGTTAGTGACTAAACTGTCTTAATTTGTGCATCATTATGTCTGTTGTTCTGTAAACTGTTGCATGTGTTGATAAGTAGCTATATGAGTAACTATATGGGTTATTGATTGGTTGCCCAAGTATTTGTATGGGAGACTGAGTGTGTGGTGGGTGGCTGGGAGGTGTATGACTCTGTGCATAGATGTGTGAGCAGTTGATTCACTAGATGTATGGTTTCAAAAGTGCATGTGGAAACAGCTGTATGGGCGGTTGACTGTGTGCATGAGTGTATTGGTGAGTGAATGGATATCTCAGTGCGACATGTCAAAGTAAGTACATATGTAAAACACAGTACATGTGAGAGTTGACATATATAAATAACTGTGCATAAGAGCCAGTGAATGTGTGAGTGGCTGTATGGATCATTGTGAACTTGTATCAGGGATTGTATAAGAGAGTAAATATGTGTTAGTATATGTTTGAATAAGTAAAGTTTGTATAACTGTATAGTTGAGGAAATGGAGGTGTGATTGATTCTTTGCATGACTGACTAGGTGTGTGAGTAACTCCATGGATGAGTGACAGTCTGTGAGTGTCTGTTTACACTGATTGTATCTAAGGTTATATTAGAGTCTGAAGAGGTTCATCGTATTATCACATGAATGATATCATCAGTGATGTGATCAGTAATGTCAAATGAGATGTCATCAGTGATGTCATCAGTGATGTCATTTGAGATGTCATCAGTGATGTCATTTGAGATGTCATCAGTGATGTCATCAGTGATGTCACTGACCATGTCATGAATGATGTAATATGTGACATCATCAGCAGTGGATTGCGGGTGCGCGATATATAGTTAGTGCAACTAACTATATATGAAATTTCAATGGTTTTGTGTGAGTAAAATAAGGTTTTGAAAAGGCTAATCCCTAACTATATATGGTCTATAACCAATGGTTTTTTCAGTGAATTTTCAAGGTTTTGTAAATGCAAATTCCTAACTATATATGGCCTAAAACCTATGGTTTTTTCTGTGAATTTCAATGGTTTTTTAATAGCAAATATCAAAAGCTGTCAAATGTCAAGTACGTGATAGGTAAAAACTTTTTCGTGTTTATGCACGCTGATGTGCTTTGAACGCTGCCCCCCCCCTCCCGTCTTTTCTCTTAGTAGTACTCTCTCTTTGCAGATAGTGAAGGGTAGTTAACGCAGGCCTTTACCCCCGTTGTAATCCGTCGTGCCTGCTTGTCTCTCCATTCGATTGATTGTTATCCAAGCATTTACTGTTTTACAATTGATTCTCTTTGGTTCATTCTCTATTTACAAACAAGCACAAAGTCGCAATACTCTGTTTAGTCTTTGCAGATAGTGAAAAATCGTGAAAAATTGTGGATCTCTTTTTGACCTCGCTAAAATAGAAACATTAGGAACAACCCTTCATGAGAAATACGAAAATAGTGAGATGAACTGAGCTCCACACCATGAGGGCTGCAAGACAGCTCGGCTCCGTCACCCACCCCGCCCAAAATAACGACAAACCCTATGCAAATATTAAACATAAATACAACACACCAGCAAAGTAACAGGGTAAAACATTTTATTAAATAACTATTTACATAACTATTTTATACTTTTTGTTGCCCGATCCGGCTAGCTCAATCGATCGAGCATGAAACTCATGCACTCTGATAGCAAGCGTTGCTGCTGATGCTATGCAGACCAAAACTGGTTTTCAGTTTGTACTTTCTTCTAGATTTTTCCATCCAAGGTTGGTTGAGTTTGTAGAACGATGGCTTCAGATTTAAAAACATACGGTGTGGTGGCGCGGACTGGGAGGGGGCGCTTGGCTCCTGCCCCCTCCCCAAGTAAGATTTTCATACGTGAAAGTACGTTCATGGTTTTGGTCCCTGAGTTGCTTCGATGTCACTGCCATTCTCAAATGGCATAAGTTCTGGATGTTGGGTGCCATAGTTCAGAGTTCTGAGCAGCGCTTGTAACACTGTCTGAAGCTTATTTGCACCTACTGCAGCTTCACTATTCTCAAAGTAAGTGAGGGACGTTTGTGGACCTGACTGCATTTGAAAACAATGTGATATGGTACCTCCCTAAACCGCTTGACGGAGGCCCCCGAGGGGCGGTGTGATGGCACGGACTCGGAAAAGACGCTTGGCTCCGACCCCCTCCCCAAGTCTTATAGCACTGGTGTAGCCTGAGATCGCCCCCGACATAGGCGGCGGGCTCCCGGGGTCCGGCTGAACTTTTTGCCTTTTGATGACTCTTCTATTCTGGACCTTGTCCCACAATCCGTTTGACCTGAAGACACGCTGTAGTGGGGCGCCCCTTTACCGTTTTAGTTGCCATTCCGCCCGCTTTTGCTACACTGTGCCTCTTCCGCCATTCACCTGTTTACCGCCCGCTCTTGCGACTACAGCGTCTCGCTCACCATGTAGTTGAGTTGCTCCCGCTCTTGCGATGCAGCAATAGGCGGATGCCACAGGACTCTCAAAATGGCGGCCGGCTCTTCAGATTTGGGCGTGGTCCACTAAAATGGCCCTGGGACACCTTGGAACTCGGACGCTTGCCTGATAGGGCTTGGGTCCCATTCTCGAAAGCGTCCCCTCAGCCGTGAAGATTCTACAAAAGTCTCGGGGGCCCCCGAATCCCGCAGGCTTCTGGTGGGGAGCGGCTGCCATGATTGCTCGTGGAATGGCCACGACGGAGCTACGAGATGGTGGTGCTCTCATGCTGACGCCAGCTTCAGTCTGAAACATCCAGAAACACTGTAGACTACCAATTCGATCAGTTCCGGTAGCGCCCCAACATGACCCGGTAGAGAAGAACTTGCCCTCCCCTCTTTGACTGATGGTTCTTGTTGCCTGTCCCCTCTGTTGTCATTTAACAGAATTTTTTGGACTGCTGAAAGGGGTTGTATTCCGAACGCTGGTTGGTTCAGACATTTTGACTATATTCTTGACCTACGTTGTCGCGTAATGCGTTATATAACACGCCGCGTTAGCGCACCCGGAAGTGATCCGGGGCGCGGCGCGCAGCGCGTAACGTAAGCATAACAGGTCATGTGACTTGTTAATAAAACTTTACATTGGTTCATTTTACTTTTGTTATTTTAATGATGAAAAGCTTGGTCATATGACCTAAAAATTACGCTTTTTATTGGTTTCGAACATTATTTTTTTTTAAACATATATGTTATAATGTTCCAGGCTAATGTACTTTCCCGGAAAATTTACAACTGTCCTGCAAGTAAAATATATTCCTTTTTCGAGAAAAAGGGCGTTTCTTCGTCCCATGACGGAGCCGTTGAGTAAAAGAGGCTCGGCCTGCTGTCTTAGTCGCCGATACGCCTGATTATCAGATTCTTATCGATCACTTTATGTTGCAGGAGTGGAAAACACAACTGCCCTTGACCATTTATCTTTACTGCGTTCCTACGTATTATACCTTTTATCCGTCATGTAATTGGACTGCTTTATTTCACTTGCCTTTTACTGATTCGAAAACAGTGACTAAAAGTAAAAACTTTACCAATGTAAATACTACTACCATGTTTTGTTTTAAAAACCTTTATTGTGAAAATGTCAGTATACAAATACGGGCCTATAACCACGTGGGCCGGCCATGGAGCAAACTGAAATCGTATATGATGAGGAGACATTTACACTGTAGAGGAACGTAACGAGCGGGCCATTAGGTTGCAAGAACTAAGGTGTCTAACAGTTGCGGAATCGGTGGACGTACATTTTGTAATTAAAATACGACAGGGCCACTTACAAAAAAATTATCTAGATATACATTTGCGGGCAAGTACCATGGGTGACGTTAATTCGAACTTTCAATAGTACAGTAATCAATAACACATCAGAACTTAATATCAATAGGGATGTCGAAATATTCAATCAATTCTCGTCCCCGCCCGCCATGAGCATCAAAACTGCATTCATATCTCGTGATATCAAGGTTGTTCAACCAGTACACAACAAGGAGTTACGAGTCCCATTTATACCGGCGCCATTTTGGGCGAGGCCGGGCAGGTCCAAGATATAGTCAAAATGTCTCCACCAACCATCGGCCAGACCAGAACCCCTTTCGGCCCTTTATGCTACAAGATGGTGTCTTCCATTCAGAAAATATTGTTGGCAGCATTTTGAAAGGAAAGATAAACAGCCGTTCTCCTAGTGAGTCTCACATTGTTACATTTAGGAAGAATGTTGAAGAGTAGTATGTTGAAAATCTGAAGCCATTGTTCTACAAACTCTCAATCAGCCTTGGATGGAAAAAAAAATCCTGAAGAATGTACAAACTGAAAACCAATTTTTGTCTGTATAGCATCAACAGCAACGCTTGAGTCAGCTTTGTGTGAAGCCGCCATTTTGATTCAATCAATAACGTCCCCCTGCACACATTCAGGGACCTGGTCGTGTCTAAAGGTCAAACGGATTGTGGGACAAGATGCAGAAAAGAAAAGGAAAAAAGTTCCGCCGTCCTCGGGAGCCGGCCGCCTATGTCATGGGCGATCTTTGGCCACACCAGGGCAATAATGAAGCTGCAGCAGGTGCAAATAAGCTTCAGACAGTGTTACAAACACTGCTCAGAACTCTCAACTATGGCACTCAACATCCAGGACTTGCCATCCGGATCTTGGCGCCTTGTGCTGGTTCCGACCTATTCACACATCGGTCCACTACTGACATCACCTCATGAGCCAACGGGGCACCCCACGCCGACTTTCGGCGCAGCATTGTAGGATGGCCACACCAGTGCGGCAACTTGCTGGACACCACCTCGGTGCCATCCGGATCTCGGCGCGTTCGAGTCACTGTACCGCAAGAGTGACCGGAACTCAGCTGGACACGCCGTCTTTCGGCGCAGCATTGTAGGATGGCCACACCAGTGCGGCAATTTGCTGGACACCACCTCAGTGCCATCCGGATCTCGGCGCGTTCGAGTCACTGTACCGCAAGAGTGACCGGAACTCAGCTGGACACGCCGTCTTTCGGCGCAGCATTGTAGGATGGCCACACCAGTGCGGCAACTTGCTGGACACCATCTCGGTGCCATCCAGATCTCGGCGCGCTGTGCTGCCTTCGGCCTACTGTAGCTGCAAGTGCGGACGCAACTCAGTTGGACGGCGAGTGAAACACTAAGGGGCGCCCCACTGCAGCCGAGGAGCCTCCATCTTGGGGGAGACGCACAGCCCCCACTGACTGACACGACCTTACAGGCCAACGGGGCGCCCCACGCCGACTTTCGGCGCAGCATTGTAGGATAGCCACACCAGTGCAGCAACTTGCTGGACACCAACTCGGTGCCATCCGGATCTCGGCGCGTTGTGCTGCCTTCGGCCTATTCGCACATCGGTCCGCTACTGACGCCGCCTCACGTGCCAACGGATTTTCTACGCTTTTTGTCGCCCTATGCCGCATAACAGGTCATGTGACTTGTTTATAAAACTTTTCATTGGTTCATTTTACTTTTGGTTTCCTAATGATGGAAGGCTTGGTCATATGACCTAAAAATAACACTTTTCATTGGTTTAGAACATTTTTTTCCCCAAACGATGAAAGCCCCACCTTGTTTCTGGATGATTCAGACTGAAGCTGGCGTCAGCATGAGAGCACCACCATCTCGTGGCTCCGTCGTGGTCATTCCGCGAGCAATCATGGCAGCCGCTCCCCACCGGAAGCCTGCAGGAGTCGAGGGCCCCCAAGACTTTTGTAGAATCTTCACGGCTGAGGGGACGCTTTCGAGAATGGAGCCCAAGCCCTAGCAGGCAAGCGTACGAGTTCCAAGGTGTCCCAGGGCCATTTTAGTGGACCAGGCCCAAATCCGAAGAGCCGTCCGCCATTTTAAGAGTCCTATGGCAGCCGCCTATCGCTGCACCGCAAGAGTGGGCGCAACTCAACTACATGGTGAGCGAGACGCTGTAGCCGCAAGAGCGGGCGATAAACAGCTGAATGGAGGATGAGGCACAGTGTAGCAAAAGCGGGCGGAATGGGAACTGAAACGGTAAAGGGACGCCCCACTACAGCAGACGAGCCTCCACCTGGGGAGGCCCGTTCACGCCGCCTCCCCCACGCCCCCCCCGGGGTGCCCCACGCCGTTTTTCGGAGCAGCATTGTAGGATACCAAAACCAGTGCGGCAACTTACTGGACATCACCTGGGTGCCATCCACATCTCAGCGCGTTCTGCTGCCTTGGGACTATACGCACAACAGACCGCTACTGACGAGGCCTCCCCGCGCACCCCCCGGGGTGCCCCACACTGTTTTTCTGAGCTGCATTGTAGGATACCAAAAACCAGTGCGGCACCCAGGTGACATCACCTGGGTGCCGTCCAGAACTCAGCACGTTGTGCTGCCTTGGGACTATTCGCACAAAAGACAGCTACTGACCATTGTTGCTTCTTTTTTCCAAAAATGTTTAAATGTATTTACAGTTTTTGTTGCGTTCTATATATTTATAAGTTAATAAAGTTTTATAATCCTACTACTTTGTTGGAGTGCTATATATTTTTAAAAAATCGGGTGAATGGGGCCTTGAATCGGGTTATTGTCATGTGTGGGCTATGGAAGTTGCTGCTACAGGATCGGACATTTCAAACTCAAATGCACGTTCTTTTTCTTACCTTTCCGAAGCATGGAGCGCAATAGCAGGCAGAGAAAGGGTGATGCAAGTGTTGAACACTGCCTGGCCTGGCAAGTTGCTGGCAGTGCCCCCCCCCCGCCCGCTCCTGAAAGAGGGCACACACACACCGCCGCCCCGAGTACTTCACAGATCTTTAAAAGACCATGCGCTTGTTAATGAGGCTTAAATGGTTTATCACCCCTTCTAGAGCCCCTGCATCGGCCCTCTGACGTTTCCTGGAAGAATTAGCACGTAACACAATACCAAGCCCTGTCAGCTGAAACCCCAGATGAATCGGGTTTTTGCTTGCAGGAATCGGGAGGCGGGAGACTAGCACTGAAAACGGTAGTCTCACGCCTGAATCGGGAGGGTTGGCATGTCTGGATTCTCTACAGCTGGGGCCATAAACTACATCCGCAGGGCTAGGTGATAGCCTGGGACCGGCCTGGACAATCGGACACAGAGGAAGAGGAGTGTCAGAGGGTGCGGTAGTGAATAGGGTGAAAGGGAGGTGTTGGGCGGGCACAGGGTGTGATTCTCAGGGAAGAGCAGCGCAGATAGGGGGAAGTTTATGGCCCATGCATGAGAGAGAGAGCGGGGGTGACCAGTGCGTGGGGGAGATGCTTGCGAGGGTGGGGAGCCGTGCTGAGAATCGACGGCGTGCAGAGAGTGGGTCTGGTCAAGGCATCTAAAATGGCTGCCGTGCACGACAAAATTGTGGCATTGGAAAAAAGGCAAGATGGCGCAGACAATGTTTATCAATAAGGATTCATTTATAACAAAATATTTTATCGCAGTGACAAATTGGCGGTCAACACTTCCTGATTTCCATCGAATCGAACGTTAACAGACGTCACGCAGCAAAAAAAAAAAAAACGCTCACGCACAGCCGCTGGAAGACATGTATCAACATATATGAGCCTCCTCAGACACCCTCAGAAAACATAAGGGTTCAGGATACGTCTCCCGCACCCCCTTATACCTAGTAATTTAATTAAAACGAAACACAAAATGGCGAATTACCGTTTCGCTACCAGTTTGCGGCCCAGTTCGCGGCCCGGGAAGCGCTTCTACCGTGAAAAATCCATTTTTTTTTATTTTCCCCACGGGACCCTTTAATAACCCCAACATCATTCCTAGGGGGTCAAGAGGGGTCTACCTTGCCCCCTTTCATTAAATTCCCCCTTCGTTTTTCACCTCTTCTTCTCTCTCGATCCTACCGAGAGATAAGATGGCGGCCGCTCCGGACTGTTTAGAATGTTGACAGACACCGGAAAGCCAATCAGCTTCGCATCGCAAAGTTCCGTTTCGCGAAAAGTAAGCGGACCGGAGCGCAGCCCGGAGCGCTGTTACAGATATATATCTTGTTTTGAACGTTAATTTCTCAAAATCCACTGGAGCACATATATTGAGACCTAGCAAAGGCACATCGGGCTAACAGTCCCTACAATTTTGCCAAGTTTCGTGCAAATCCATTCAGCCGTTCGAGCTAAAAGTGAGGCCAACCGCCCTATGGAAATTAACATGGGAAAAATGCGTTTTGGGACCCCCCTTTTTTCTCGGCCCCCCCTTGATGAAACCCCCCCAAATTTTTAAGGGCTGCTCAGAAACAAAATGTGCCATTTTCCTGAAAATTTCAGCCGCTTCCGTCCACAAACGCCAAAGTTATTAGACATAGAATTTTCAAAAATCCCATAGGGAAAAAATCCAAACTATTTATACCTACTGGCGACAGCCAGTAGGTAATATACATATATATATATGTATATATATACTAGCAGCCCGTCCCGACCTTGTCCGGGAGCAATCAGGCTTCCCCGACCCCGGCCTGCCCCGACATTGGCCATCAGCCCGGGCCCCCGTCCGCCCCGTCCCCCGGCTGCCCCGACCCCCGCCTGCCCTTACATTGTCCTCCGGAGGCTTACCTCACACATTTATGCCAGAGGCCCAGTGTTGCAGTGATGGCCAGCAGCAGTGCCTGAGGCACTGGGGAGCTTTCTGGGTAAGTGGGGCTTTGGCGCTCTCTTTGCAGGGATGCGAGGATGAGCAGAGGTTGCAGGGATAAGAGTAGGAGTTCACAGAGTATGGAGCGGCCGGCGGGAGTCGGGAGCTTGAGCACAATTATGCCAGAGGGTCCCCGCCTGTCCCGACCCCCGCCTGCCCTGACATTGTCCCCCGGAGCCTTTTTGTTGTAACTCCCCGTCCCCCGCGTGCCCTGACCCCCGCCTGCCCCGACATTGTCCGCCGGAGCCTTACCTCAGCTGCCACTCCTCAGTTCAGGGCTCCTCGCCGCTCCGCCGGTCCGCTGCTGCTCGCCGCCTGTGTGCCGCTCGTCAATGCTCCTCCCCTGCGCCATGTCCACCACTCAGACGCCGCTCCTCAGTTTAGTGCTCCTCGCCGCTCCGCCGGTCTGCAGCTGCTCACCGCCTGTGTGCCGCTCGTCAGTGCTCCTCCCCCGCGCCATGGTCGCCGCTCCTCCTCGCGTTCCTCGCGCTCCTGGACGACGTCAGCACGCAGGTGGCGGCCGGCGCTACTTCGAGGGGACTACTTTTTTTTAATGTAAATTTTTTGAATATAACGTATTTTTTAAATTTATATAGCCTATGTCCATCTGCACACCCTGAGGATTCCAACGATGTATCAGGTGTGTGGATTGGCGCTGTGGTTCCCGAGTTTACCCGCCTCAAAGCCTCAAAGTTCTTCCTTTATAATAGTAGTATAGATATATATATATATATATATATATATATATATATATATATATATATATATATAATATATATAAATATATATATTTATATATATATTACCTACTGGCGGTCGCCAGTAGGTAGTTATAGTTAGGACCTACTTACCATAGGAAATCCACAACATTCTATTTGGAAACTTTTGGTCGGTATACGAATCTTCGTGAATTTCTCTAAGAAAATGGCCTGCTTGGTTCCGCTCCTTCCCTGAATGTTTGGGAGTGATTCGTCAAGTGGGGGCATAAAAAAAGGGGGGTTCCAAAACGTGTCTTCCACATGCAATTTTCCATAGGGACTTTTAGCCAGGGCTACAGCCCGAAAGGCTGAACGGAATTATACCAAATTTGGCAGAGAGGTAGATTTTGGTTCACAGATTGTGCTTTTTGTTAAATGATGTAAATCCGTTCAGTAGTTTCTTAGAAAATCACAAGTAAAATCATAGCAATATCTAAAGACGGAGTACGGCACACGTATGGAAATCCGTACAATTACGAGCACGAGCTGCATGCTGATAGGTTGTCAACTGTTTGTCAACATTCCAAAACAGGAAGTGTTCACAGCCATCTTGTTCGTCGCTAGAACCGAGTCCCAGGAAAACAGTAAAACAAAGTTGAGAAATAAGGAAAGGTGCAGGGTAGTAACATCCTGACACTCTATGCTTGCTCAGCTGGTTGTTCATGAATTTTTAGGCTATATATATTTTTTTTTAATAGAAAAATCACGGTGTACGCGTACGGAAATTCGTAGAATTACGAGCACGAGCTGCATGCTGATTCGCTGTCAACTGTCTGTCAACACTGCAAACCAGGAAGTGCTGGCAACCATGTAGAACCGAGTCATAAGGAAATAGGAAAACAAAGTTGAGAAATAAGGAAAGGGGGCAGGGTAGAAACATCCTGAACCTCTAGGGTGGCTCAGGGTGTCATTCATGGATTTTTCTGCTCTTTATTCCAAAGTGTTGGCAGCCATGTTGTTCGTCGGTAGAATCGAGTCACAAGAAAACAGTAAAACAAAGTTGAGAAATAAGGAAAGGGGGCAGGGTAGAAACATCCTGACCCTCTAGGCTAGCCCAGGGGGTCGTTCATGAATTTTTAGGCGATATATATTTTTTTTGAAAAATCGCGGAGTACGCGTACGGAAAATCCGAGCATGAGCTGGCTGCTGATTGGCTGTCAATGCTCCAAACTAGGAAGTGTTGACTGCCATGTTTTAATGAAGTATGCGCGGAGGATTCATGGCCCTCATACATGCCCCGCGGACGGCCACCTTCCTGGGGCAGTAATATTTAAAAAAAAGGGGGGTCCGTGATGGCACGACCTCCCAGCCCCAGGGATTACCATTTTTCAGGGCTTTTTAATGTTGGGAGGGGTCGCGCGGTCTCCGTCCTGGAGCTCTTGATGGCTCTGAGGACCACCATCTCTCAGGGCCAGCTCCTGTAGTGTCCCGGGGTGTCTACCCCAGGGACACTGCTCTTCGGTTTGGTAGGGCGGGAGGGTCGCAGCTCCCACTTCAGCACAGGAAACCGGCTGCCTATTTGAAAGAGAGAGCAATTTAAGCTGCTGTGTCTTTCAAGTAGGAAAGCAGAATGCTTTTTGTTAGAGAGAGCAGCATATAAACTGCTCTCTCTGACAAAGTAATGCTGGCTCTCGGATGACGCGGGGAGCCGACTGGGACTGTTGGGGTATCAGTGTTCCCCACACGGTACCTAATGATATTTTTTGAGTCCCGGGGAATGGGTTCCTTTGCAGCTCTTCAAACATTGGTACATTTAATTTCTGTAAAATTCTTTTCTTTATGTTGGGGAACAGAGTATTCCTCTAGTGACTTTGTCATCCATGTATGTTTTTTACTTTTTCTTTATTTGAATTCTGTTTTAATTTACAGTATGTTTCTACCTCTCTTAAGAATGAGTTCCACAGCATAGCGTCCGTTGCAGTGGGCCCGATTCACAGAATGAACTTAGACTAAATCCTAAACTTACTACTCTTTGGTATTCACAGAATGCACTTACTACTTTCAGGATTCACAGAGTGAACTTACTACTTTCGGGATTTACAGAATGAACTTACTACTTTCAGTATTCACAGAATAGATTTAAGACTACTAACTTTACGTCCGCACTCGGGCCAGAAATTCCGGCCCGGAGGCGGAGCTGCGGGGTTGGGGGTGGAGCTTGCGGCCTGGAGGCGGAGCTTCCGGCCCGGAGGTGGAGCTTGCGGCCCAGAGGTAGAGATTTCAGCCATGGCTAAATCCCAACCTCTGAGTCGGTGTTTTCCCCATGTTAATTTCCATAGGACGGTTGGACTCTTTTTTAGCCCGAACGGCTGAATGGATTTCCACAAAACTTGGCAAAATTGTAGGGACTGGTAGCCCGATGTGCCTTTGCTATGTCTCAAGATATGTGCTCCAGTGGATTTTGAGTAATTTAGGTTCAATAAAATATATATATATCTGGGCGGAGCCTAACCACACATCTGATCTGATTGGCTGTCAGCACTTCATCCAAGAAGTGTTGGCAGCATCTTGGGACCAATATACATGATAGCACCTCATTAAAAAGCATTGTAGTTAATAGAGGGTTTTTATTTGTTGATGGTACCATACTCATTTTAGGAATTGTGGTGTGTTCTAAGGTGATTTTACCATGTGAAAAAGACTTCTGCTGTGATATCATGAATCATGCTTGAAAGAAAACTAATATCCCATGATTTTCCCACAGTGGTTTGGAAGGAGATCTATAAGCTAAACTGAAAGCATATTTTCTGTAAATTCACATTATCTTTCTCAGTCATGTGAGAATGAAGTCGGACATTCTCAGTAAAATATGTACATCCAACAAGGACAGAGACTGTCAGTTGATTCCTTTGTGTTCTACTGCAGACTCCTAGAGTGTTCTAAAGAACAACTAGAGCGCTAGCAGTCCTACTTATTACAAAGGTATAGCACACCTGCAGCCATTGTGATGGGAATAAAGTGGTAACTCTTAAAACATTTAATTTAAAAAGGAACAAAATGAGGGGGTATATTATGCCATAGAAAGTATTATTAGTGCTGCAGAAAGAAAAATTAGGGCACATTTTGAGTGACTTCTCAAATCCTCTTCTATTTCATTAAAAAATTCTGACATGCAGTCTCCGAAGATAGCCACCAGAGACAAAAGAGCCCAAATGTAGCCCAAATATCACCCAGATGTAGCCCAAGTATAGCCCAATGACAGAAAGTCCCACAGTGTTCTAAAGAACAACTAGAGCGCTAACAGTCTTACTCATGGCAAAAGTATGGCACACCAGAAGCCATCTTGATTGGAATGAAGTGGTAAGTCTGAAAACATTTAATTTAAAAAGTAACAAAATGAGGGGGCTCGTTTTGCCATAGAAAGTATGATTAGTGCTTCAGAACGCAGAATTAGGGTACATTTTCAGTGACTTCTCAAATCCTCTTCTATTTCATTAAAAAGAATCTGACATGCAGACTGAAACATGCACTCTGAACACCAGCAGCAGACTTCCCTGGTGAGAAGTAGCTTTAGTACAGTGATCTAATGAGCAACTAGAGTGCTAACATTCAAAAGTTATGGCAAATGTGTGACACATCTGAATGCCTTCTTGATGCAACCAAAGTAAACAAGCATTGAAAATGCAATAGATTGCGCCCTCGTTTAAGTTAAAGCCATTCTGTTTGTAATGAGGTGGCTTTTTAGCTTTGCTTTTATTAGTGTTTTTAAAACTTTCATGTAAATAACATGCATGTGTATGCATATATGTATATGTATGCAGGCATTTATATTTGTATTTATATAGATATGCCGATTATATATGTTTATATATGTATGTAAATATATACATACATACATATATATATAAATGCATATGCATATATATGCATATATATGTGTATATGTGTGCGTGTAGAGAGAGGTAGAGAGGTAGAGAGGTAGAGGTGTAGAGGTAGAGAGGTAGAGGTAGAGAGGTAGAGACTAGTAGAGAGAGAAGTAGAGAGAGGTAGAGAGGTAGAGAGTAGAGAGTGAGTAATAGAGAGTAGAGAGTGAGTAGTAGAGAGTAGTAGAGAGCAGTAGAGAGAGTAGCAGAGAGTGAGAAGTAGAGAGTAGTAGAGTGAATAGTAGAGTGAGTAGTAGAGAGTAGTAGAGAGTGAGTAGTAGAGAGTGAGTAGTAGAGAGTAGTAGAGAGTAAGTAGTAGAGTGAGTAGTAGAGAGCAGTAGAGAGTGAGTAGTAGAGAGTAGTAAACAGTGAGTAGTAGAGAGTAGTAGAGAATGAGTAGTAGAGAGTGAGTAGTAGAGAGTAGTAGAGAGTATTAGAGAGTGAGTAGCAGAGAGAGAGAATAGTAGAGAGTTGTAGAGAGTGAGTAGTAGAGAGTAGTAGAGAGAGAGTAGTAGAGAGTGAGTAGTAAAAAGTAGTAGAGAGTGAGTAGTAGAGTGAGTAGTAGAGAGTGAGTAGTAGAGAGTAGTAGAGAGAGTAGTAGAGAGTGAGTAGTAGAGAGGAGTAGAGAGTGAGATGTAGAAGGTGAGTAGTAGAGAGTAGTAGAGAGTGAGTAGTAAAGAGTGAGAAGTAGAGAGAGAGTAGTAGAGAGTGAGTAGAAGAGAGTAGAGAGTAGTAGAGAGTAAGTAGTAGAGAGTAGTTGATAGTGAGTAGTAGGGAGTGAGTAGTAGAGAGAGAGTAGTAGAGAGTAGTAGAGTAGTAGAGAATGAGTAGTAGAGAGTGAGTATTAGAGAGTAGTGGAGTAGTAGAGAGTAAGTAGTAGAGAGTAGTGGAGAATATTCCAAAGTTTGGCACAGCACCACTTGCACAATAAGTCCAATCAAATCATATCACTCAGAGTCCTCATTGAAGCGCTGAATCTTGGGGTATATTCAAATGCTTTTATTTTCCTTAAGTTTATGTACCGCAGCCAGCCAACGCGTTTCGTTCTGTACAGCAGAACTTCTTCAGGGCTTCCTATTTCCTTCAAGTTATGTTGGTATCCTGTTGTCTACAGATATTTCTTCCAAATGTTAGACGAGACGTAGGTACATTCTTATTCAAAGTGACTAGGTATCAATTTTACCCACACAATTTGGGCAGACTTGAGTAATTTATAGCATCCTCAAAGTCAGTCTCTCAAACATTCCAAAGTATAGGACATGATAATTCAAATCCAAATGTTTTTCAAGAAAAGTAATTTTCAATCGTTCGGAATATCGGCGTTTGGGCAGATATGACCCAGGGACCCCCAGTATGCAAGGGGAATTAGTCTCCCCTCTGCAAACGCGCCAGTGGCCTGCGTTGCAGAGAGGTGTATAAAGGGGCATAGCCTCATTACACCTCTGTGCAATGGAGCCCTCTGGCGCATACTGGAGGTTCCAGGTGGGCTAGTTGGCCCTCAGGGACCCCCAGTATGCAAGGGGAATTAGTTCCCCCTCTTCAAACATGCACGGGGGCTGCGTTGCAGAGAGGTGTAAAAAAGGGTGTGGCCTCATTACATCTCGCTGCAATGCAGCCCCCTGGCGCATACTGGAGGCTCCTGGTGGGCTAGTTGGCCCCCAGGGGCCCCCAGGGACCCCCAGTATGCAAGGGGAATTAGTTCCCCTTTCTGCAAACGCACCAGGGGGCTGCGTTGCAGAGAGGTTTAACAAGGGGCATAGCCTCATTACACCTCTGCAATGCAGCCCTCTGGCGCATACTGGAGGTTCCAGGTGGGCTAGTAGGCCCCCAGGGGCCTCCAGTATGCAAGGGGAATTAGTTCCCCCTCTTCAAACATGCACGGGGGCTGTGTTGCAGAGAGGTGTAAAAATGGGTGTGGCCTCATTACATCTCTCTGCAATGCAGCCCCCTGGTGCATACTGGAGGCTCCTGGTGGGCTAGTTGGCCCCCAGGGACCCCCAGTATGCAAGGGCAATTAGTTCCCCCTCTGCAAACGCACCAGGGGGCTGCATTACAGAGAGGTTTAACAAGGGGCATAGCCTCATTACACCTCTGCAATGCAGCATACTGGAGGTTCCAGGTGGGCTAGTTGGCCCCCAGGGGCCCCCAGTATGCAAGGGGAATTAGTTCCCCCTCTTCAAACATGCATGGGGGCTGCGTTGCAGAGAGGTGTAAAAAGGGGCGTGGCTTCATTACACCTCTCTGCAATGCAGTACCCTGGCGCATACTGGAGATTCCTGGTGGGCTTTCAGGTTTTATATAGTTAGGAATTAGCATTTAAAAAACCTTTAATATTCCCTCAAAAAACTATAAGTTTTAGGGGTGTTATAGTTAGCTGGACATTTCACTCATACAAAACCATTAAAATTGCTCCTATATAGGTAGTTGTACTAACTATATTTCGCGCACCCGCAATCCACTGCTGATGATGTCACATATTACATCATTCATGACATGGTCAGTGATATCACTGATGACATCTCAAATGACTTCATTGATGACAATGCTAATTCCTAACTATATAAGGCCTGAAACCTATGGTTTTTTCAGTGAATGTATATATATATATATATATATATATATTTATATATATATATATATATATATATATATATATATATATATATATATATATATATATATATATATATTACCTACTGGCGGTCGCCAGTAGGTAGTTATAGTTAGGACCTACTTACCATAGGAAAGTCCACAACATTCTATTTGGAAACTTTGGGGTCGGTAGACGAATCTTCGCGAATTTCTCTAAGAAAATGGCCTGCTTGGTTCCGCTCCTTCCCTGAATGTTTGGGAGTGATTCGTCAAGTGGGGGCATAAAAAAAGGGGGGTCCCAAAACGTGTCTTCCACATGCAATTTTCCATAGGGACTTTTAGCCAGGGCTACAGCCCGAAAGGCTGAACGGAATTATACCAAATTTGGCAGAGAGGTAGATTTTGGTTCACAGATTGTGCTTTTTGTTAAATGATGTAAATCCGTTCAGTAGTTTCTTAGAAAATCACAAGTAAAATCATAGCAATATCTAAAGACGGAGTACGGCACGCGTATGGAAATCCGTACAATTACGAGCACGAGCTGCATGCTGATAGGTTGTCAACTGTTTGTCAACATTCCAAAACAGGAAGTGTTCACAGCCATCTTGTTCGTCGCTAGAACCGAGTCCCAGGAAAACAGTAAAACAAAGTTGAGAAATAAGGAAAGGTGCAGGGTAGTAACATCCTGACACTCTATGCTTGCTCAGCTGGTCGTTCATGAATTTTTAGGCTATATATATTTTTTTTTAATAGAAAAATCACGGTGTACGCGTACGGAAATTCGTAGAATTACGAGCACGAGCTGCATGCTGATTCGCTGTCAACTGTCTGTCAACACTGCAAACCAGGAAGTGCTGGCAACCATGTAGAACCGAGTCATAAGGAAATAGGAAAACAAAGTTGAGAAATAAGGAAAGGGGGCAGGGTAGAAACATCCTGAACCTCTAGGGTGGCTCAGGGTGTCATTCATGGATTTTTCTGCTCTTTATTCCAAAGTGTTGGCAGCCATGTTGTTCGTCGGTAGAATCGAGTCACAAGAAAACAGTAAAACAAAGTTGAGAAATAAGGAAAGGGGGCAGGGTAGAAACATCCTGACCCTCTAGGCTAGCCCAGGGGGTCGTTCATGAATTTTTAGGCGATATATATTTTTTTTGAAAAATCGCGGAGTACGCGTACGGAAAATCCGAGCATGAGCTGGCTGCTGATTGGCTGTCAATGCTCCAAACTAGGAAGTGTTGACTGCCATGTTTTAATGAAGTATGCGCGGAGGATTCATGGCCCTCATACATGCCCCGCGGACGGCCACCTTCCTGGGGCAGTAATATTTAAAAAAAAGGGGGGTCCGTGATGGCACGACCTCCCAGCCCCAGGGATTACCATTTTTCAGGGCTTTTTAATGTTGGGAGGGGTCGCGCGGTCTCCGTCCTGGAGCTCTTGATGGCTCTGAGGACCACCATCTCTCAGGGCCAGCTCCTGTAGTGTCCCGGGGTGTCTACCCCAGGGACACTGCTCTTCGGTTTGGTAGGGCGGGAGGGTCGCAGCTCCCACTTCAGCACAGGAAACCGGCTGCCTATTTGAAAGAGAGAGCAATTTAAGCTGCTGTGTCTTTCAAGTAGGAAAGCAGAATGCTTTTTGTTAGAGAGAGCAGCATATAAACTGCTCTCTCTGACAAAGTAATGCTGGCTCTCGGATGACGCGGGGAGCCGACTGGGACTGTTGGGGTATCAGTGTTCCCCACACGGTACCTAATGATATTTTTTGAGTCCCGGGGAATGGGTTCCTTTGCAGCTCTTCAAACATTGGTACATTTAATTTCTGTAAAATTCTTTTCTTTATGTTGGGGAACAGAGTATTCCTCTAGTGACTTTGTCATCCATGTATGTTTTTTACTTTTTCTTTATTTGAATTCTGTTTTAATTTACAGTATGTTTCTACCTCTCTTAAGAATGAGTTCCACAGCATAGCGTCCGTTGCAGTGGGCCCGATTCACAGAATGAACTTAGACTAAATCCTAAACTTACTACTCTTTGGTATTCACAGAATGCACTTACTACTTTCAGGATTCACAGAGTGAACTTACTACTTTCGGGATTTACAGAATGAACTTACTACTTTCAGTATTCACAGAATAGATTTAAGACTACTAACTTTACGTCCGCACTCGGGCCAGAAATTCCGGCCCGGAGGCGGAGCTGCGGGGTTGGGGGTGGAGCTTGCGGCCTGGAGGCGGAGCTTCCGGCCCGGAGGTGGAGCTTGCGGCCCAGAGGTAGAGATTTCAGCCATGGCTAAATCCCAACCTCTGAGTCGGTGTTTTCCCCATGTTAATTTCCATAGGACGGTTGGACTCTTTTTTAGCCCGAACGGCTGAATGGATTTCCACAAAACTTGGCAAAATTGTAGGGACTGGTAGCCCGATGTGCCTTTGCTATGTCTCAAGATATGTGCTCCAGTGGATTTTGAGTAATTTAGGTTCAATAAAATATATATATATCTGGGCGGAGCCTAACCACACATCTGATCTGATTGGCTGTCAGCACTTCATCCAAGAAGTGTTGGCAGCATCTTGGGACCAATATACATGATAGCACCTCATTAAAAAGCATTGTAGTTAATAGAGGGTTTTTATTTGTTGATGGTACCATACTCATTTTAGGAATTGTGGTGTGTTCTAAGGTGATTTTACCATGTGAAAAAGACTTCTGCTGTGATATCATGAATCATGCTTGAAAGAAAACTAATATCCCATGATTTTCCCACAGTGGTTTGGAAGGAGATCTATAAGCTAAACTGAAAGCATATTTTCTGTAAATTCACATTATCTTTCTCAGTCATGTGAGAATGAAGTCGGACATTCTCAGTAAAATATGTACATCCAACAAGGACAGAGACTGTCAGTTGATTCCTTTGTGTTCTACTGCAGACTCCTAGAGTGTTCTAAAGAACAACTAGAGCGCTAGCAGTCCTACTTATTACAAAGGTATAGCACACCTGCAGCCATTGTGATGGGAATAAAGTGGTAACTCTTAAAACATTTAATTTAAAAAGGAACAAAATGAGGGGGTATATTATGCCATAGAAAGTATTATTAGTGCTGCAGAAAGAAAAATTAGGGCACATTTTGAGTGACTTCTCAAATCCTCTTCTATTTCATTAAAAAATTCTGACATGCAGTCTCCGAAGATAGCCACCAGAGACAAAAGAGCCCAAATGTAGCCCAAATATCACCCAGATGTAGCCCAAGTATAGCCCAATGACAGAAAGTCCCACAGTGTTCTAAAGAACAACTAGAGCGCTAACAGTCTTACTCATGGCAAAAGTATGGCACACCAGAAGCCATCTTGATTGGAATGAAGTGGTAAGTCTGAAAACATTTAATTTAAAAAGTAACAAAATGAGGGGGCTCGTTTTGCCATAGAAAGTATGATTAGTGCTTCAGAACGCAGAATTAGGGTACATTTTCAGTGACTTCTCAAATCCTCTTCTATTTCATTAAAAAGAATCTGACATGCAGACTGAAACATGCACTCTGAACACCAGCAGCAGACTTCCCTGGTGAGAAGTAGCTTTAGTACAGTGATCTAATGAGCAACTAGAGTGCTAACATTCAAAAGTTATGGCAAATGTGTGACACATCTGAATGCCTTCTTGATGCAACCAAAGTAAACAAGCATTGAAAATGCAATAGATTGCGCCCTCGTTTAAGTTAAAGCCATTCTGTTTGTAATGAGGTGGCTTTTTAGCTTTGCTTTTATTAGTGTTTTTAAAACTTTCATGTAAATAACATGCATGTGTATGCATATATGTATATGTATGCAGGCATTTATATTTGTATTTATATAGATATGCCGATTATATATGTTTATATATGTATGTAAATATATACATACATACATATATATATAAATGCATATGCATATATATGCATATATATGTGTATATGTGTGCGTGTAGAGAGAGGTAGAGAGGTAGAGAGGTAGAGGTGTAGAGGTAGAGAGGTAGAGGTAGAGAGGTAGAGACTAGTAGAGAGAGAAGTAGAGAGAGGTAGAGAGGTAGAGAGTAGAGAGTGAGTAATAGAGAGTAGAGAGTGAGTAGTAGAGAGTAGTAGAGAGCAGTAGAGAGAGTAGCAGAGAGTGAGAAGTAGAGAGTAGTAGAGTGAATAGTAGAGTGAGTAGTAGAGAGTAGTAGAGAGTGAGTAGTAGAGAGTGAGTAGTAGAGAGTAGTAGAGAGTAAGTAGTAGAGTGAGTAGTAGAGAGCAGTAGAGAGTGAGTAGTAGAGAGTAGTAAACAGTGAGTAGTAGAGAGTAGTAGAGAATGAGTAGTAGAGAGTGAGTAGTAGAGAGTAGTAGAGAGTATTAGAGAGTGAGTAGCAGAAAGAGAGAATAGTAGAGAGTTGTAGAGAGTGAGTAGTAGAGAGTAGTAGAGAGAGAGTAGTAGAGAGTGAGTAGTAAAAAGTAGTAGAGAGTGAGTAGTAGAGTGAGTAGTAGAGAGTGAGTAGTAGAGAGTAGTAGAGAGAGTAGTAGAGAGTGAGTAGTAGAGAGGAGTAGAGAGTGAGATGTAGAAGGTGAGTAGTAGAGAGTAGTAGAGAGTGAGTAGTAAAGAGTGAGAAGTAGAGAGAGAGTAGTAGAGAGTGAGTAGAAGAGAGTAGAGAGTAGTAGAGAGTAAGTAGTAGAGAGTAGTTGATAGTGAGTAGTAGGGAGTGAGTAGTAGAGAGAGAGTAGTAGAGAGTAGTAGAGTAGTAGAGAATGAGTAGTAGAGAGTGAGTATTAGAGAGTAGTGGAGTAGTAGAGAGTAAGTAGTAGAGAGTAGTGGAGAATATTCCAAAGTTTGGCACAGCACCACTTGCACAATAAGTCCAATCAAATCATATCACTCAGAGTCCTCATTGAAGCGCTGAATCTTGGGGTATATTCAAATGCTTTTATTTTCCTTAAGTTTATGTACCGCAGCCAGCCAACGCGTTTCGTTCTGTACAGCAGAACTTCTTCAGGGCTTCCTATTTACGGAAAATCCGAGCATGAGCTGCATGCTGATTGGCTGTCATCGCTCCAAACTAGGAAGTGTTGACTGCCATGTTTTAATGAAGTATGCGCGGGGGATTCATGGCCCTCGTACATGCCCCGCGGACGGCCACCTTCCTGGGGCAGTAATATTTTAAAAAAAAAGGGGGCCCGTGACGGCACGACCTCCCAGCCCCAGGGATTACCATTTTTCAGGGCTTTTTATTGTTGGGAGGGGTCGCGCGGTCTCCGTCCTGGAGCTCTTGATGGCTCTGAGGACCACCATCTCTCAGGGCCTGCTCCTGTAGTGTCCCGGGGTGTCTACCCCAGGGACACTGCTCTTTGGTTTGGTAGGGCGGGAGGGTCACAGCTCCCACTTTAGCACAGGAAACCGGCTGCCTATTTGAAAGAGAGAGCAAGTTAAGCTGCTGTGTCTTTCAAGTAGGAAAGCAGAATGCTTTTTGTTAGAGAGAGCAGCATATAAACTGCTCTCTCTGACAAAGTAATGCTGGCTCTCGAATGACGCGGGGAGCCGGCTGGGACTGTGGGGGTATCAGTGTTCCCCACACGGTCCCTAATGATATTTTTTGAGTCCCGGGGAATGGGTTCCTTAGCAGCTCTTCAAACATTGGTACATTTAATTTCTGTAAAATTCTTTTCTTTATGTTGGGGAACAGAGTATTCCTCTAGTGACTTTGTCATCCATGTATGTTTTTTACTTTTTCTTTATTTGAATTCTGTTTTAATTTACAGTATGTTTCTACCTCTTTTAAGAATGAGTTCCACAGCATAGCGTCTGTTGCAGTGGGCCCGATTCACAGAATGAACTTAAGACTAAATCCTAAACTTACTACTATTTGGTATTCACAGAATGCACTTACTACTTTCAGGATTCACAGAGTGAACTTACTACTTTCGGGATTTACAGAATGAACTTACTACTTTCGGTATTCACAGAATAGATTTAAGACTACTAACTTTACGTCCGCACTCGGGCCAGAAATTCCGGCCCGGAGGTGGAGCTGCGGGATTGGGGGTGGAGCTTGCGGCCTGGAGGCGGAGATTCCGGCCCGGAGGTGGAGCTTGCGGCCCAGTGGTAGAGATTTCAGCCATGGCTAAATCCCAACCTCCGAGCTGGAAGCTCTGCCTCCAAGCCACAAGCTCCACCTCCGGGCTGGAAGCTCCTCCTCCGGGCCACAAGCTCTGCCTCCAAGTCGGAAACTCCACCTCTGGGCCGGAATTTCTGGCTCGAGTGCGGACATAAAGTTAGTAGTCCTAAATCTATTCTGTGAATACCAAAAGTAGTAAATTCATTCTGTGAATCCAGAAAGTAGTAAGTTCACTCTGTGAATCCCGAAAGTAGTAAGTGCATTCTGTGAATACCAAATACCCTCCACCCTAATTGACAACGTAATGGGGTAAGTCAAAGCATGGCACTGGTATCGTCACTGTTTTAAGTTTGAAACACAGTAGGTAGGATAAATAAATAAAGCACTAGACACAATGCAGAGTGGCACTATTTATTATATTTAATTTTCAAATGTTTTCAAAATAAAATACAATCATGTACAAAATATTGTTGATATATTTGCAAGATAAATATCTAACATAATTCATATGAATCACCACATATGCTGATAATACAGTAAAGATAAAATGAAGTGTTTATGTTTTTGTACAAGGACCTACAACATAAGAAATTCAGTATGGAAAATCAACAAAACAATTTGGAACGCAGTTTCGAAATTAGCAACAGTGTCGTAGAAGAGCTGAACATACTTTTTAGAAGTAGCGAGAATGAAGAGGAAGATATACATGCTGCAGATATTAGCTGTGATTTCCTAGACTAAAACTTAGATGTTGATTTTATGGAAGCATTCTATGACATAGAGTATGATCATATGAGTTTTGAAATTGACCATCAGGAATATGAAATACATGACGAAATGATTTTAGAAGCTCTAATAAGGTATGAGATGTTTTAAGAATACATTTATTAACATGGTTTGAGACATTCTTGTTGCAGAATTGGAATCATTCAGCTAGTACTGAAGTACTCATGTTGCAAAGTGGGCCTAAGGGCATGGACTGCTTGAAACTTCTATAGACTATGTATGCAGTTGTCATGCACCAGCAAATTTGTCTTTTATACCTTTAATTGCCCAGTCTGTTTCCTTACACTTCCAGGAAATACTAATACACTTCTAGAAAGGCAGTAAGTGTGCAATTTTCTTACTTCCTTCGGCTGGGGTAGTTGTTACATCAAAAAGGCTCCATAAATGGCCTGCGGTTTGAATAAGAATGTGAAATAGAATAGTTGATAACCATAGCCAAGAAAGGCAGCAAGGATGTGTGTGTGCACGTGTAGATGGTGTGTTGATTGAGTGGAAGATGAATAATGTAAAAAATAAGAAAAGCTGCAACTGTGCAAATTACCCACTGCCATTCACGGGTAGTAGTTACCAAGAAGGGTCAATAAAAGGCCTGTACTTTGAATTAGAATAACAAATAGCAGATTTGATAACCATAGACCATACTGGCTCTTTTTTAATATTGAGAGACTTTTATTTAGCTTTTTATTATAGATGAACGGCAGGAAGTGTGTGAATTACCCACTGCCATTCACGAGTAATAGTTACCAAGAAGGCTCAATAAAGGGCTCGTACTTTGAATTTGTATTACAAGAAGAATAATTGATAACCCCAGCCAAGAAAGCAGCAAGTGTGCAAATTTCTCAGTGCCTTCGGCTGGGGTAGTAGCTACAACAAAAAGGCTTGATAATGGGCCTGCACTTTGAATAGGTATATGAAATTGAACAATAATTGATAACCCCTGTCATAAAGGCAGTAAGTAGCTGTGTGTATGTGTGGATGATGTGTTAATTGAGTGGAATATGAATAAGGTGAAAAATAACAAATGCAGCAGACCCGCACAATACCTACTGCCTTGTCAGGGAAGCAGATGTTTGGATTTCCAGTCCATTACATAGAGTGGGAGTTGCATTCCGCAGTGAGAGTCTTGAGAAACTGCTTCCACATGTAAGTAAGCAAGGAAGTGCATAAAGTACACATTCCCGACGCTGGGTGGTAGTGTTGAAAAATAACATTATTGTCTCCTTTCGGGGGTTATAAAAATGGTGAAGGCTGCAGATGTGCAAAGTACCCACTGTCTTGTCAGGGAAGTGGATGTTTGGATTTCAAGTCCATTACACAGACTGTGCTTTGGATTCCGCAGTGGGAGCCTGACAAATGGGTACCATATCTAAGCAAGCAATATAAGTGCAGAAAGTACACACACTGTGCGGTAGAAAGGATGCAAGAAAGGACACAAGTGTGCAAATTACCCACTACCATTCACAAGTAATAGTTAGCAAGGACGCTCAATAAAGGGCCTGTACTTTGAATTTGTATTACAAGAAGAATAATTGATAACCCCAGCCAAGAAAGGCAGCAAGTAAGTGTGTGTTATGTTATGTTATGTTATGTTATGTTATGTTATGTTATGTTATGTTATGTTATGTTATGTTATGTTATGTTTATTTATATCGCGCATGGCTACCCCAGCAACACGGCGTCCCAGCGCTTGCGGACATACCTAATTATAATACGGCCAAATGGAAGTGTAGGTGCCAGATCACCAGGAAGTCCTAAACAGAAGAAAACAACCAGGTTTTGATGTGTTTTCGGAAGAGAAGATGGTTGGAGATAGTACGTATGTTTAGGGGAATAGAATTCCAAAGTTTTGGGGCGAGAAACCTGAAGGACCGGCCACCTGCTCTGCACCTCCGAATCTTGATATTACATGCCAGAGAGAGGTCAGCAGAGCGGAGAGCCCGCGCTGGAATGTAGAAGGTACATAGGCCCTGTAAAATTTGGGGGCCAAGGCGATAAAGTATTTTATGAATTAAGCAGAGGGTTTTGAAGTGTATGCGTTGTTTGATGGGCAGCCAATGCAGCCTGCGTAGAACTTGGGAGGTATGGCAACGTTTTGGCAATCCGAACAGAGTGCGAGCAGCGGCATTCTGAGCCCTTTGCAGCCTGTTGATGACTGTCAAATTAGAACCAAGCATGAGAACATTGCAATAGTCCAGGTGGGACAAAACCATAGCCTGGACAATTGTCTGACGTATGGGAGGTTCAAGAAACCCTAGGATGGGTTTAAGGGATCGGAGGCGGCCATAACAAGTGCGAGCCACTCTTTTGGCATGGGATTCAAGAGTAAGTGAATCATCCACAATAACGCCTAGATTTTTCACTTCTTTCTTTTTTTTTTTTTTTTTTTTTTTATTTAGCTTTATTCGATTTATCGGAAAAATCATAAAAGCATACAAGTACAGTTTATACCATAAATCTAAAAATAGTTTCCACATAGAGAAAATTTGTAAAAAATCTATAAAACATTTTTCCATATATAAGAAGTCAGTGATAGACATATAAACGAAAGGCCTCGTATTGGAGTGTTTAGTTGATTTAGACCTATAACGCTTAGATCATAGAGTTTCTGTATTTCATTACTGACATTAAAAAGCGAGAAACAACAAAAATAACATGCACCTCATCTAACAAGAGTAACTTCAGATAAGCAGTTTTACATGTTCTTATGCCCCAGCATTTAAGAAGAGGTAAGAGGAACAGTTTCCTCGGGGTAGAGTACAGATTACAAAAGAACATAATATGAATGTTACTTTGTGATGAATGATCATCGCATGGACAAATTAGATTCGACAAAGTCCAATCATTCTGTTTTGGGAAAGTGACCATACGAAAGAAAGTCCCTAAACGCAGCCTAGTAAGAAGCATGCGAGGGAAGGGTGCAGTTTCAATCCTGAGATGCAATTGTAAACCTTCAATAGGGGTAATTTGTTGGTAACTCAGGGTAGTATTTTTGTGTTTCTCAGTGTTCCATCTAACGCTTTCTAGGTGTGTAATTAAAAGTTTTTTGAGTGCTGACCTGGACAAGGTTGCTAAGGACTTTGGGTCATCATAAAATTCGGGATGTCCAATGTTAGAGAACATCATCTGGACGTATCGTAGTCATTTGATTTTTGATGCGCCATCCAAGGTCAAGCAGTCTGTGATGAGTTCTCTGTTGAATTGGCATTCCACAGTGGTCCAAATTTTGTGCCAGAGCAAACACGGTGACAACTTTATAATGTCGCTGAGGTATTTGAGGCCAGACTCAATGTGGGCCATGAAAGTCGAAGTAGTTTTGTTCACGCCTAGTAAGTAGCGGATAAAAAGGTTCTCACAGGTTTGTAGTGAGGACACATTTTCGAAACCCCATAGGCCTGCTCCATAAGTGGCCGTCGCTATACACTTGGCCCGATAGATCTGTGACATCTCAGCAATAGGTTTGCCCCCAATTTTAGCTGCGAAAGTTCGCAGGGCCCCAATAGCACGGCTGAAGGCTAGTTTCCTGGCAGATACTGCATATTTCCAACCTCCTCTCCTCTCAAAGACAACGCCCAGGTAGCAGAAGATGTCCGTCATCTCAATTCTTTGCTCATCAAGATAAATTGAGCATTGTGGTCTTTTATTTTTTTGGGTGCAGGACATGGAGAAAGTTTTAGAGATGTTCACTTTCAGGTTTCTTTTCCCCATGTAGGATGAGAATTCAGTTACGGCTCTCTGCAGCCCTACCTTAGTCCTAGACATAATTGCTGCGTCATCGGCATATAAGAGAATGGGTACAGGCCTACCATTGACGGCTGGGTAATCACTTGGGCAGTTTGTTAAATGCTCTACGATGGAGTTTATGTAAAAACTAAATAGGAGGGGCGCAAGTATGCAGCCTTGCCTAACCCCTCTATTTATGGCAAATTTTTGTGTGCATTGCCCCTGGGACCCGAACCTCACTCTGGCACCGGCATCTCTGTATAATTCTTTTATGAATATGATAATGATAGGATCCACCCCAATGTGTTCCAATGTTGACCAAAGCAGCAGATGGTCCACACAATCAAATGCTGAGCTAAGGTCAACAAAGGTAATAAACAGGTCCCCTTTTTTGGCCTCAGTGTATTTGGAGATCAATAAAGACAGGTTTAAGCATTGTTCCTGGGTACCCAGTCCCTTTCGGAACCCATATTGGAGCTCCGAGATGACCTTTTTCCCTGTATCCCAGTGCTGGATCCTCTTAAGGACGATCCTTCCTGCGATTTTCATAAGTCCGTCCAATAACGAAATTGGACGGTAGCAAGCAGGATCGTCCCTGTTCCCCTTTTTAAAGATGGGCACTACAATTGCGTCTGACCAGGTGTTAATTAAGCCACATTTGTTACCCATATTTAAAACATTAGTTAACAGGGGAACCCAGAAATCCAGATTTGTTTTGTAGACGTCCACTGGGGTGTAATCAGGGCCAGGGGCTTTCCCTGACGGGCTTTCCCTGAGGGCATCTTCCACTTCTAGGGAGGTAAAAGCCAAATCAATTGGATAGGGGGATACTGGGGGGTCACTTAACGGGTAATCCTTAGTTGGTTTATCCAAAGGTGAAGTTGCCTTTTGTTGGTTCCGGGTGTCCCCCTGGCTATTGGTGTAAAGTTTGCCGTAATGTTCTACCCAAAGCTCTGCCGTAATTGCTACGTCTATGGAATTGTCACCATCTTTTGTGTTATATACAGATCTTATAACTTTCCAAAAGAGGTTAGTGTCCTTGTTCCTAGCAGCTTCCCCCAAAGCTTCCTAGGCCTCCCTCTTCATTGTCGCCTTCCGATGGTTAATTTCCCTCTTGTACTCTCGTCTCGCCTGGGAAATTTGAACCCTGTCTCTGGAAATGGCGGATAAAACTTTCTTTAAATTCTTCAGGGCAGCTGTACACCTGGAGTCAAACCACCCACGTGTGTGTTTCCCATTCTTTTTGTGGCTCCTAGTTAGGATATCTTTTATATATCGCTGGATATTAGAGAAGGCTGCCATTATGGCCTTTGGATCAGTGTCTTCTTCTAAACAGACAAATATGTCTGTAGAGCAGGATGATATCAGGTTGTGGAAGAAAATAGTAGGGTTCATTTTCTCCCACTTTATCACGTAGCCGTTGATCTTTGTAAGGGTGACCTCAAGTGGATAAAGAGCCCCGCTGGATTCCTTTGCTTTCCCCTCTGCCAGCCTTACCCCAAAAATAATAGGATAATGATCGCTCATTGGATCATCCCCGATCTCCCAAAAAGTTATAAAATTGGGATTAGTGGGTGATATTAGTGCAAAATCGATTGTAGTTTCACAGCCTCTTCCATTATATGTTGGGGCAAAGGGAACTGGGGGGGAGCATGCCTGATTGATGAAGGTAAGATCAAAAGAGAATATGATACTGTTAAGGAGAGACCCCAGATTGGTGTGTGAGAAATGGAAAGGGCCATCCTCCTCGTGATCTGAAAGGCCGCACAAACCTAACTCAGAAGATGGACAGATGGCACAATTAAAATCTCCCACCCACAGTACTGTGTGGTCCCCCGTGTTTTGATCTCTCAGTTTGTGGATATGATGGCTCATTTTGTTCAAAATCAATTCCATTTCATTGGCTGGCATGTTATTGTAAAAGTTCACCAGTATCACCTTTTGTGTGGTGCCCCATTTAAATGAAAGGATTTGGAAGTATTGATCGGAATGGGAATTATATACTTTTACATCCCCTACATTCGAAATATATATGCACAGACCCCCTTTATTGCGACCCTGGGGAGAGGGAACAGCGGGTGAATGGAATGTTCGAAACCCCAGAATGTGACTTTCCTCTACAAGCCAGGTTTCTTGCAGGCAAAGGATGCCATGCTTCTGCACAATCTCCAACCAAGGTTTATGGGTGATCTTATTACCCAGGCCTGCTACATTCCAGGATAGGAGTGAATGCTTTAAGTCACTATTTTTCTGGTATGGTGGGCCCACGTTCCCCGTTATGTCTAGCGGAGCTAGGGAATGTGCCATCTCTAGCTGTTGTGTGGCCTGCACAGGAAGGGGAGGCTGTTCGGGGTAGGGATGATCTGCCCCCAGAAGGGTTGAATTTTTGTTAATGGGTGATAATTTATCACTGTTACTGACATTCGTTGGATCATTTTGGGCACTCGACGGGGGTGAGGGATCGATGGTTCCCAGTCAATCCACCTGATCTAGGCATTCAAACCTGTTCATAGTGGGTGCTCCTTCCCACCAGTTATTAGTGGATTGCCATCCCTGCCCCTGCCCTTTCCATCTATGATTGTGGGCTATAGACCAGGCCCGAGGTAGCTCTACTGTCTGTTTTGGAGGGTAAAAAAAGGTAAGGGGTTTGGTGACGATGGATTGGTCAGTCGCATATGGATCCCAAGCGGTGATGAGTTGGGCTGTGTGGGGGTCTGCAAAGGAGACCACAATGCAGTCTCCAGGTATAGATTTATGCGTGCGACCCACCCATGAGACTCGCCTGACCATTAGGACCCTGCTGCTGGTGGTATGAGGGAGCTGCCTGTTGACATTTAGCCAGTAGATCACTTTGTTCTTTAAAGACCACTGGGTCTCCACTGAATCAGGGTCAAGCGGAGGAACCCCAGCCAAGATGACAACATAGGGCCCGACATCAGGAGGGAGATCAATATAGCCCCAGCGAAAGTTCTGATGATTTTGGTGTTGGTTGAATGTGCGCTGTTAAAGAGGGCTGATAGTCTTGTTCGCCTTCTGAGCAGCTCTAGCAATAGTTTTGGGCTGCACCTGTTTTTTGGGGGGTTTTATCTCTGGTTTTAACGAGTTGGATGTGGGGGGAACAAAGACATTTGAGATTGTCCGAGGTTTGGGAATTGGAGTAGGTTTAGGTAGTGGAGGGGGCATGGGTGAGGGCTGAATTAAAGGAGCAAGGGAGGCGGCGTTAAGGCCTAGAGCCGGTTGGATGCCAGCATTAGGGGCTAGTGCAGGTCGAATACCATCATTACTAACCTGGGGGGCACCCTCAGTGATATGGGGATATGTTGCTTCCAGCTGTTTTAGGCTAAGCGTGGCCAGGGATACTAAGGTCTTATCCATTTCAAGAAGGTGATTCTCAATACGTGACAGTCTGAGTTCAAAAGGTGACAATAGTTGTTTTAAAGTAACCCAGACTGTTTTGAGAAAGTCTTCATCGTCACCCGCCTTGTCCATGTCCCTCCCTAGCTCATTTTGCCCTCCCCCTGTTAAGTTGTCATCAGAAACAGCGAGGTTCTCTGAAGCAGGGGCAAGAGTGATGTTAGAATGGGTAAGTTCGCTATCACCCCCTGTTGGCTGAGTGACCGAATGCGATGTTTGTGTAAGCTCCCCTGTATTGGGCAGGGTTCTTCTGTGATTGAAAAACTGCTGCCTTGCGATTTTTGCTTTTTTGCGAGCGTAAGCAGGTTTTGGATTATTTTTCTTTTTCAGGGCTGGGCGATCCAGATTTTTACTTTTTACTAGAGAAGAGAAAGGGGCAGGGGTGTCCAGCAGAGTGATAGAGGTTCCCTGCCCGGTAGGCACATGACCCTCAGTAGGTTTAGAGGGCATGGAAGTGAAAATAAAAGTGGAGTCTAATGGGAGCGGAGAGGAAGGGGGGGGATGATGAATGTCGGCGTGGATTAACAGAGGAAGGGGGCGTGAAGCGTGTTGGGGGGATGCAGCAGACGCAATGTTTCCCAGAGAAGATTTTTTAGAGTTAGCGAAAATTTGGGAAAGCCTGCGCGCAGCGTCTAGCTCAATTGAAACCCTCTTCTGCATTTTAGTGATTTTGGCATCTATTGCCAAGTTTGTTTTTACAAGAAAATCATCCAAGGTCCCATTAGACTTGCTCAAACCCAGTGCAGTCTTACTGCGACTACCCCGAGTGCACATGATGTGTGGCAGTTATAGTTCCTGTAGAGTACTCACTAATCTCGAGGTCCAGGCACGATGACAGTGACATGAACCAAGGGGGGTGGGCCAGGCCAGTCCTCTTAGGCCTCGAACGGCCTCAAACGGTCCCGCCCTTGTCCCGGGCTTCTCCCGGCGCCCTCCCGCGCGCTCCCGCGCAGCGGGAGGCTGTCTGTCTTTTGTAGCTATTGGATTGGAGGCCGAGGGGGTGTGGCCGGCAGGGAGAGCAGCCCAGGTGGAGACGGGCGCGCGTGGGCTCCTGGACCTTGGAGTCCCCATGCTACGAGCTCGCAGCCCTGCCGGTCGAATCCGGCGAGGCGTGGCGGCAGCAGCTGGCTCTAAGGGCTCCCACTGGTGTGCAGTGATCCGTGGTCCGCTGGTGAAAGGAATGGCAGGTCGGTCAATGAGGCAATCCGTTGAACTAAGGCGCGGTGCTTCTTTGAAGTGTTCAGCCGGGGGTGGGGCCGGCAGGGAGAGCAGCCCAGGTGGAGACGGGTGCGCGTGGGCTCCTGGACCTTGGAGTCCCCACGCTATGAGCTCGCAGCCCTGCCGGTCGAATCCTGGGACACAAACGCCCCTTGCAGTACTTGTCTGGCCGCTGCTGACCGCGAAGCGGGACCCGCGAAGCAGGTCCGGCGAGGCGTGGCGGCAGCAGCTGGCTCTAAGGGCTCCCACTGGTGTGCAGTGATCCGTGGTCCGCTGGTGAAAGGAATGGCAGGTCGGTCAATGAGGCAATCCGTTGAACTAAGGCGCGGTGCTTCTTTGAAGTGTTCAGGTGGGGGTGGGGCCGGCAGGGAGAGCAGCCCAGGTGGAGACGGGCGCGCGTGGGCTCCTGGACCTTGGAGTCCCCACGCTACGAGCTCGCAGCCCTGCCGGTCGAATCCTGGGACACAAACACCCCTTGCAGTACTTGTCTGGCCACTGCTGACCGCGAAGCGGGACCCGCAAAGCGGGTCCGGCGAGGCGTGGCGGCAGCAGCTGGGCTCTAAGGGCTCCCACTGGTGTGCAGTGATCCGTGGTCCGCTGGTGAAAGGAATGGCAGGTCGGTCAATGAGGCAATCACTTCTTTCTTAGGAATAGGAGGCGGGCCCAATGTAGGGGGCCACCACTGCTCATCCCACTTCTGAGTGTCACTTCCAATAAGGATAACCTCAGTTTTAGATGAGTTCAACTGGAGCGATTCTCTGTAAGCCAACTAGAGATATGGATGATGTGTTCATTGATTGGAAGATGAATAAGGTAAAAAGTTGGAAATGTTGAAGAGGCGCAAAGTAAGCATTGTCTTATAATAGAAGTAGATATTTGGATACCAAGCTCATTACAGACTGTGCGTTGGAAGAAAGGATGCAAGTGTTGAAATTATGCACTGCAATTTACGGGAAGTAGTTAACAAGAAAGCTTAATAAAGGGTGTGTACTTTGAATTTGTTTTAGAAGAATACTTTATAACCCCAGTCAAGAAAGGCAGCACGTGTGCATAATTCTAACTGCTTTTGGTGGGAGTAGTTACAACAAAAAAGGTGGATAACTGTCTAATGAGTAATGTTGAGGAAAGATATGTTTATGTTTTTTATGAAGTTGATATGCTGTTTCATGTAACAGAAAAGTTCATCGCAATAAATTTATAGAAATGTAAGTTTACTAAAATCAAGATCAATATGTGAGTATGGAATGGTTGCCGAAGATGCTGTTGCAGCAGTTTATGTGGTTGGTGCAGCAGCAGGTGAGTTGCTCTGCAATTTTTGTGTAGCAGCTCAAGCAAAGTTGTTGTGGTGCAAGTTCCTCACGTGTCGCAGTATATTTGCTGTGTGGAAGAAGTCTTTTTTGGATGGATTAACCTATGAAATAGTTGTTTGGTAAATTTTGCAGATTACTTTTGGAGCATTAACCTTCGCCTGGAGTATTAGCTATGAGAAAAAGGTTCAATAAAGGGCTTTTACGTTCAATCAGAATATGAAATTGAAGAATAATTGATAATTCCAGTCAAGAAAGGCAAAAAGTGTGCAAATTAAGCACTGGTTTCCTCTGGGGTAGTTGGTACCAATTACAAGATGATGTCAAAAAAAGTAATGTTGAGCATAGCGATGCTCCTGCTCCCTGCATTTTATTAGGTTGATAGACTGTTCCAAGTAAGACAATAGTTCATCACAATAAATGCATAGAATGTTAATTTCACCGAAATGAGGATCAATTTGTGGTTGTCAGGTGGGTTTTCCTGTAACTTCAGTGTTGGAGCTCTAGCAAAGTTATTGGGGTGCAAGTTCTTGATATATTGTATCATACTTGGTGTGCCAAAGGAGTATCTTTTGGATGAATCACTGCTTTAAAGAGTTGTTTGGGAAATTGTACAGGTTAATAACGGAGTATTACCCCTTTTTTGCTCTTCAGGGATAGTTAATAAGTTCCAAATTAGAGTTTTTTTCACCTTCTTTGGAGGGTGTTCAGGAATGAAATCTCTTTTTGAAGAAAAGGTGGAAGATGAGTGCATTGCTGTTATTATGGTGATTTTCTTTCTATTTGACAGGATTCTCAGAAGAGATGGTCCTTCTTAGGAACTGAAAGTAGAATGAATAAAAAGGGAGGGATCTTTGAACAGTTGGAATAGGAAGTGTTATGAACTAATACACTATAATACTTATACTTTCTGGCTTTTTTTCAGTTAAATATTGACTTTGTAATTGTAAGACTTGTTGTTTTAAGTCTTTATCTTGTGTACTTTTGGGTATATTACATGTGGCATACTTTCTAATAAAAGTCAGCACAGTATCATCTGACACAATTGCAAATTTGGGAGCATCTTTGATCCATATTAGCATATGTATGTGAGAAGCATATTTTGGTTGATACCCCACTCTCCAAGAAAAATCCAAAAGCTTTCCAAGAGAAGAATTTTTTTTTATTGGTGATAAAAGATATTATAGCTTCAAATCTATGATTGAAATATCTGTATACATTAACTGGATCCAAAGAGCAGAATTCTCCAGGTGTCTTGTATTCAATATTTAGTATCTTTGGATTTGTTTTTGAAGAAATTGAAGAAAATCATTCCAAGTGTACTCAGCACAGCTCACATACACATTTTTATAATATTGATTCGTTTTTTTAGTAGATACGTTGCCTTTTACACTTTCCTAACATTCACTAATTCTTGCCAGATTTTCATACTCCCAGTAGGAACGCCATTAACGAGAATCTTTAAAGGTTGATCTTCTATATTTTCTACACCAATTGTGTAAATTTTTTATAACAAAATCTACAGGCAAATATACAACCCTTCCCTTTAATCCTGTTTGTAAATCTGAAGGAGGCAATTTTCCTGCCTTAGGCTCCATACGAACAGGAGCCTGAAATTGTTGCACACATTGAATAAGAATAGACTCATAGGTATTTAAATCCATTAGGAATAATTACCAACTCAAGATTATTATGCACAGCTCTAGCAGGCATTTTGTTCTCATCTAATTGTTATAACAATATTTACAAATACGCTAACCAGAACCCAAATCAAAATAATTCTCTACCAACAAATAAGTTTCGAAATGCTTATATTCATTATCATTTTCCTTTTTAAATACAGATGAACATGCCTGATTTAATGTTTATAATGAGTTCATTGTAAACAAATAGAAGAATAATTTGGCGTTTGAAGTGAAATCACCTTAAACTTTGTAATATCTTGCTCAAAATTTTCTACAATAGAACATTCTATAATCTTTTTCACATTTTCTTCTATTAATATCTACATTTCTGCACTGTCTTCTGAGGAGCAAAGTAAGTAAGGTGAATTTCATGAGAGACATTCGTTACATCTGATACAGATGCACGGAATAGAGTACTGTTTAACTTTTTTCAACATTAGTGCCGGAATTTGTACGTAATACAATGCTCTGACTAATTTCCTCATTTGAGTTTGATGAACTGGTAATATTTTGAATTGGTGAAAAACACTTCTCTATACTTTTTTAGAAAGACAGGCAAGAGAATGACTTTGCAAACCAGTATTTTCTGTCACTCTACAAAACTGTTGTCCTTGCAACATCTAAATCTTTTATTTAACATTTTTCTTAATATAATAATGTAAGAAATTACATACAAAAATCAATAGATTCTTGAGTTACAGTATAAATACTACTACAATAGCAAGTGTTCACTGGAGCTTTAGGACGTTTCCCTAAAACTTCCTCAGCTAACACCTGTTTTGCATTTTTAGGAGCAATGTTGTCTTTCACAATAGCACAACCATTTCTAAGCTCATAGGTACGACCAGTAGTGTCAACTGCATTTAAGCAATCATTACTCTGAAGATAGCTGGTATTATTTAAAAAAGGCTCAGAATTTGAACTATGGTTCCATTCACCCAAAAAAAACCTCTGAAAAATTACTTCTGTTAGGTACTCTTTTCCACTTACTTTTGCTCTTCATTAAAGGGATTGGTTTATCTAGTGATTGAATTGTATTGATTACTGTAACAAATAAAAAATAAGTCTATTTGAAAACCTTGTCAAGTAGATTTTCTAGTTTTGTTTTTCTTATAAAATGCGTTTACAAAAAAATCACTTTCTTAATTAAAATCGTCACAACTGTATTATAAAATACAAGAATAATTGATAACCCTAGCCAAGAAAGGCAGTAAGTGTGCAAATTTTATACTGCGTTCGGCTGGGGTAGTTGTTACAATAAAAAAGGCTTGATAAATGGTGTGTACTTTGAATACGGGTATGAAATAGAAAAATAGTTGATAACCGTAGCTAAGAAAGGTAGCAAGTAGGTGTGTGTATGTGTATATGATGTGTTGATTGAGTGGAAGATGAATTATGTCAAAAAAAAGAAAGGCTGCAAGTGTGCAAATTAATCAGTATCTTTAGCTGGGGAAGTAGTTACAACAAAAAGGCTAGATAAAGGCCCTTGACTTTGAATCAGAATATCAAATTGAACAATAGTTCATAACGTCTGCGAAGAAAGGCAGTAAATGGGCACATTTTGCACAGCCTTCTGCCGGGGTAGTATGTATATGAAAAAGGCTTAATAAAGGGCTTTGACTTGTAGTCAGAATATCAAATTGAGCAATAATTTAAGTTTAGCACAATCAAGAGTAATACGAGACTATGGACCAGTTGCCGAAGATGCTGTTGCAGCAGTTGATGTGCTTTGTGGAGCAGTAGGTGGGTTGCCCTTCAATCTTTGTGTTGCAGCTCAAGCAAAGTTGTTGGGGTGCAAGTTCTTCATGTGTTGCACTATATTTTCTGTGCTAAAGAAGTATTTTTTGTTTGGATCACCCTTTGAAAGAGGTGTTTGCCAAATTTTCAACATTACTTTTGGAGTATTAACCTTCGGCTGAAGTAGTAGCTATGACAAAAAGGTTCGATAAAGGGCCTTGATGTTGTATTAGAATATGAAATTGAGGAATAATTGGTAATCCCAGCCATGAGCGGCAGCAAGTGTGTGTCTAAAGCAACAAAGTTCTATGGAGTGTGTTGATGCGTGGTCCAAGCATGACACATTGGTAGCAAAGTCTTTAATATCAAGTTCTCTAATAAATATTCGTTATCCATTCACAGAAGTTGAAGTAGATCTTTAAAAAGTATGATATATTTTTTCTAAATAAGTCATCTCATTCAATAAGGTCACGTGGTGATGAGTTGTGGTGCACTGAGTTAATAATACCTTTGGCGCTGAGTTTGAATGTCCCTTCTGATGATGTGTGGTCGGGGGGGAGGTACAGTAATTGAAGTAATGTATTTTGTTGATTGAAATCTGTATCAATTCCATTTAAAAAGACAGTCTCACTGTGACATAAAACTGTTTAGTCTTATTTGTGATGATTTATGGTACACTGAGTAAGTACTGCCTTTGGCGTTGAGCTTGTACGTTTCCTGTGCAGTGTAGATTAAAGGCAGTTGTTAACACACATAGAAGAATGTTTTTTTCCCTTATTTAAACAAAATGTGAACACATATAATAGAATTGTGTCTGCATTAAATAAATGAAGGTTGGATTGATTTCCTAGTGTTTAATCTTTAAGAAAATCTGAGGACATTGTGCAATTGTCTCTGTTTTAAGTAAATCCAGATTGCATTGAATGTTTTCTGTAGTGCTGGCACTCTTGGTATCTAGTTTTGAACTCTTCAAAGTGCAGAATTGATTGAAGGCACTTCTAAGCACACATAATGAAGAGAGATTTACATACAAAACTCAATTGAAGTTGTCAACCCTGCTGTCCGTAATATACATTGAAGGTACTAATTGACACAAACATCGATGAATGCTATTTTGTACAGTTAACAGAATGTGAGGACACAGTATAATTGTCTCTGCCTTAAGGAGAGCAAGGCTGAATACAATGCTGTACTTAATGTAGAAGGAAAGTTCAATTCAAGTTGTGAACCCAGCTGTCCGCAGTGTAGATTGAAGGTAGTTGTTGACACAAAGATCGATGAGTGCTATTTTTGTCACAGTTAACAGAATCTGAGGACAGAGTAGCATTGTCTGTCTTAAATAAAGCAAGGCTACATTCAATGTTGCCCTTAGTGCAGATGGAAGGGTGAATTGAAGTTGTGAACCCTACTGTTCGAAGTGTAGATTGAAAGCTCCAGTGAGCACAGTTATAGATGAATGCTATTTGTGAGATTCTTTTACAAAATCGGATGATATAAAATGCATTAGTCTCTACCCTAAATAAAGCAAGGCTGAATTGAATGTTTTTTGTAGTATTGGAGGTCCTGCTATCAAGTTTTGATTTTTACTGGCCGCAGAATATATTGAAGGCAGTTGTCAGAACAGTAATTGAAGACAAATTTAGTTGCAAAGCTGTATTCAAGTTGTGAACCCAGCTGTTCGTAGTATAGATTGAAGGCAGTTGTTGACACAAAGATTGATGAATGCTGTTTTGTTACAGTTAACAGAATCTGAGGACACAGTACAATTGTCTGTCTTAAATAAAGCAAGGCTGAATTCAATGTTGTCCTTAGTGTAAATGGAAAGGTGAATTCAAGCTGTGAAGCCTACTGTTCGCCGTGTAAATTGAAGGCTCTAGTGAGCACAGTTATAGATGAATGCTATTTGTGAGATTCTTTTACAAAATCGGAAGACATAAAATCCATTAGTCTCTACCTTGAATAAAGCAAGGCTGAATTGAATGTTTTCTGTAGTAGTGTAGCTCCTGCTATCAAGTTTTAAGTTTTTACTGGCCGCAGAATATATTGAAGGCGGTTGTCAACACAGTCATTGAAGACAAATTTAGTTCCAAAGCTGAATTCAAGTTGTGAACCCAGCTGTCGGCAGTGTAGACTGGAGGCAGTTGTTGACACAAAGATTGATGAATGCTGTTTTGTCACAGTTAACAGAATCTGAGGAGACAGTACAATTGTGCTCCTAAAAATAATGCTAGGCTAGATTCAATGTTGTCCTTAGTGTAGATGGAAAGGTGAACTCAAGTTGTGAACCCTACTGTCTGCAGTGTAGATTGAAGGCTCTAGTGAGCACAGTTATAGATGAATGTTATTTGTGAGATTGTTTGAGAAATCGGAAGATATAAAATCTATTCGTTTCTACCTTAAATAAAGCAAGGTTGAATTGAATTTTTTCTGTAGTAGTGGAGGTCCTGCTGTCAAGTTTTGATTTTTACTAGCCGTAGAATATATTGAAGGTAGTTGTGAGAACAGATATTGAAGACAAATTTAGTTCTAAAGCTGAATTCAAGTTGTGAACCCAGCTGTCCGCAGTGTAGATTGAAGGCAGTTGTTGACACAAAGATCTATGAGTGCTGTTTTGTCACAGTTAACAGAATCTGAGGACAGAGTACAATTGTCTGTCTTAAATAAAGCAAGGCTAGATTCAATGTTTTCTTTAGTGCAGATGAAAAGGTGAATTCAAGTTGTGAACCCTACTGTCTGTCGTGTAGATTGAAGGCTCTAGTGAGAACAGTTATAGATGAATGCTATTTGTGAGATTGTTTTACAAAATCGGAAGACATAAAATCCATTAGTCTCTACCTTAAATAAAGTAATGTTGAATTGACTGTTTTCTGTAGTAGTGGAGGTGCTGCTGTCAAGTTTTGAGTTTTTACTGGCCACAGAATATATTGAAGGTAGCTGTCTGCACAGATATTGAAGACAAATTTAGTCTAAAACTGAATTCAAGTTGTGAACCCAGCTGTCCGCAGTGTAGATTGAAGGCAGTTGTTGACACAAAGATCGATGAGTGCTATTTTGTCACAGTTAACAGAATCTGAGGAGACAGTACAATTGTCTGTCTTAAATAAAGCAAGGCTAGATTCAATGTTATCCTTAGTGTAGATGGAAAGGTGAATTCAAGTTGTGAACCCTATTTCTGCAGTGTAGATTGAAGGGTTTAGTGAACACAGTTATAGATGAATACTATTTGTCACATTCTTTTACAAAATCGGAAGATATAGAATCCATTAGTCTCTACATTAAATAAAGGAAGGCTGGATTCAATGTTTTCTGTTGTACTGATGTGCTCGTGGTATGAAGAGGTAAACTCTGTTGTTCGTAGTGTACATTTGAAGGTAGTACTTAGTATAGACATTGAGGACGTTTATTGTGCCATCCATTAATAAAATTGTGTTTGCCTTACATAAATGAAGGCTAATTTGAATGCTGTGGATAGTGTAGATGGAAAGCTGAATTCAAGTTTTGAACCCTGCTGTCCGTAGTGTGGATCAAAGGCAGTAGCTGACAGAGACATGGAGGAATGCTTTTTGTGACTTATTTAAACAAAATCTGAAGACATGCAGTAGAAGCATCTCTAAATTACAAAAATGAAGGCTGAATTTCCTACTGTTCAAAGTTTAAGAAAATCGTGAAATTGTCTCTGAAAGGCAGCATGTATGCAAATTTGTCACTGCCTACGGTCACGGTAGTTTATAGAACAAAAAGGGCTTGATAAAGGGTCTGCACTTCGAATAGGAATATGAAATTGAACAAGAGTTCATAACCCCTGCGAAGAAATGAAGGAAGTGCGCAAATTTCCCACTGCTTTCTGCCAGTGCAGTATCTACATGAAAAAGGCTTGATAAAGGGACATGATTTTGAATTAGAATATGAAATTGAGGAGTAATTGATAACCACAGCCAAGAAAGGCAGGAAGTGTGCAAATTTACCATTGCCTTCGGCCGGGGTAGTAGCTACACCAAAAAGGCTCGATAAATGGTGTTGAGTTTGAGTCAGAATATGAAATAGGTATTATATTTAGTTTAGTTTCCACTGAGTCAGTGGTACCTGAAACAACAAGGTTTTGGGAGCTTACGAAGATGTGTGGTCCGGGCAGGATGTACTAATAGTAATTTTTATTGGTCTTGTGAATTCTGGCTTAGTAAGGGCAATTGGCGATTTTGTGTAGGTTTGAGGTAGATTACTTTATTTGGTACTGTACTTTATACGTATTGAATGAAGAATCAGTTAAATTCTGGCTGAATATGGACTTGTGGTGATGGTAGGAGGTAGCGGTTACCAAGACTTCATGACTACGTGTCATTGATTACAGCTGCACAATATTGGTAATTTAGTGTGTGTGAATGCAGGGTTGATAAGTGGGGGAATGAGTTAGTGGCACCTGAAGGAACAAAGTTCTGTGAAGTCTGTGATTATGCATGGTCCAAGCAGGACGCATTGGTAGCAATACCTTTAAAATTAAGTTTTTTTAATCAATTTTGGTTGTTCATTCACAGAAGTAAGTTGAACTATATCTCCAAAAGTAGGATATTTTTTTTCTAAATAAGTCATGTTATTCAATACGGTGCTGTGATGATGGTTTCTGGTGCACTGAGTTAGTAATACCTTTGGCGCTGAGGTTGAACGTACCCTCTGATAATACATGATTGGGGGGGAGGAACAGTAATTTAAGTAATGTTTTCTGTCGATTTAATTCTGCATCAATTCCATTTAAAAGGAATAGTATGTTTCACTATAACATAAAAGTATCTTTGGCTCTGAGCTTGTACGTTCCTTGTGCAATGTAGATTGAAGGCAGTTGACACAGAGATAGATGAATGCTTTTTGTCAGTTATTTAAAGAAAATGTGAAGACATATAGTAGAATTCCCTCTGCATTAAATTAAGGCTGAATTTCCTACTGTTCAAACTTTAAGAAAATCTGAGGACATTGTGCAATTGTCTCCGTTTGAAAAAAATCAAGATTGTATTGAATGTTTTCTGTAGTGCTGGCGGTCTCTGTATCTAGTTGTTAACTGTACTCATTGCTGAAATGATTGAAAGCCGTTGTCAGCACAGATACTGAAGAGAAATTTACATCCAAACCTGATTTGAAGTTGTGAACCCTTCTGTCTGCAATATAGATTGAAGGTACTACTCGACACAAACATCAATGAATGCTATTTTGTACCTTGAAAAGAATCTGAGGACATAGTACAATTGTTTCTGGTTTAAATGAATCGAGAGTAATATGTCATACTCTGTTTTAGGAATTTGTTGCATTCATAAATGCACAAAGCCAAGCATTAAGTTTGATACAATGCTTAGGTCATGAATAATGAGAAGTTTCATTTTCTTCAAGTGTCTTCACAACAAGCTTCTCCAGATAGCTTGTGGTATTCCAATTTGTTGTCATGTTCCACAGGTAGTATAAGTAAACGATATAATGTAGCATTGAAAATGTTAACATTTGGTCATATTTTAATATAAGGAACTTATTACAAATGTGCAACAAGGAAATGATGTTGAGTATGGAACTATTCTACAAGAAATAAAAATTGGAGAAATGATTGAATATGGCAAAGAAGTTTTACAGAGACGATTACTTTGAAATTTGTTTCCAAAAGAAAATATTGTTCCTAAACTGGTAGCTACTTTTAAAATAATTGAGAACAACAGTGAAGAAAAGCAGCAAGTGTCAAAGTATCCTAAAGCCTTTGGCCAGGGTATTAGCTACAACAAAAAGGCTTGATAAAGGGCCTTGACTTTGAATCAGAAAATGAAATTGAACAATATTTGGTAACCCCAGCCAAGAAAGGCAGCAAGTGTGCAAATCTCCCACTGACTTCGGCCGGGGTAGTATCTACTTCAAAAAGGCTCAATAAAGGGCCACGAGTTTGAATCAGAATATGAAATTAAAAAATTATTGATAACCCCAGCCAAAAGCAGTAGCAAGTTGATGTGTGTTATGTGTAGATGATGTGTTGATTGAGTGGAAGATAAAAAAGGTGAAAAATTAGAAAGGCTGCAGACGTACAAACTATCCACTGGCTTGTCAGGGAAGGGGATCTTTGGATTTCCACCTCATTATATGGGTAGGGTGTCGAATTTTGCAGTGGGATGCTAAGAAATGGCTACCACATTGAAGGAAGCAATGTGAGTGCATTAAGTTACCACTGTGGGAGGAAGGGCTGAAAAATTACAACACCGGGCCCATTTTAGGGATTGTAGTTTGAATTAGAATAATACTTGGCAAAGGCTGCAGGAAAGTTAGCAGGAAGGTCTGTTTGAGGTAGTGGATGCAGAATAAGGTGAAAAGGAAGAAAGGCAGCAGTTGCGGAAAGAACCCACTGTCTTGTAAAGGAAATGGGTGTTTGGTTTTCTAGTGCATTACAGACTGAGTCGGATTTTGCAGTGGGAGCCTGAGAAACGGGTTTCTCATCTAAGGAGTTAAGCAAGTGCACAAAGTGCACATACTGTGTGGTGGAAAGGACGTAAGTGTTTAAATTGCCCACTGCCATTCACGGGTAGTAGTTACCAAAAAGGTTTAATGAAGGGTCTGAACTTTGAATTACTTGAAGAATAATGGATAACCTCAGCCAAGAAAAGCAGCAAGTGTGAACATTTCCTACTGCTTTCGGCCGAGTATTAGCTACAACAAAAAGGCTCGATAAAGGGCTTTGACTTTTAATCAAAATATGAAATTTAAGAATTGATAACTTCAGCAAAGAAAGCCAGGAAGTGTGCCCATTTCCCTCTGTCTTTGGCTGGGGTAGTAGCTTGAACAGTAAGGCTCGTTAAAGGGCCTTGACCTTTAATCAGTATATGACATTCAAGAATAATTGATAACCCCAGCCAAGAAAGGCAACAAATGTGCACATTTCTTACTGCGTTTAGCCGGGGTAGTTGTTACAACAAAAAGGCTTGATAAAAGGCCTGCACTTTGAATAAGAATATGAAATAGAAGAATAGTTGATAACCATAGTCAAGAAAGGCAGGAATTAGGTATGTATAGAGGATGTGTTGATTGAGTGGAAGATGAATAATGTAAAAAATAAGTAAGGCTGCAAGTGTGTAAATTAACCACTGCCTTTAGCGGAGAAGTAGTTACAATAAAAAGGCTCGATAAAGGCCCATGACTTTGAATTCGAATATGAAATTCAAGAATAATTGATAACCCTAGCCAAGGAAGACAGAAAGTAGGTGTGTGTCCGATTAGACTAAGTGTTGATTGTATGAGACTAAGTGTTGATTGAGTGGAAGATAAAAAAGGTGAAAAATAAGAAAGGGTACAGATGCGCAAAGTACCCACTGCCTTGTGAGGGAAGTGGATGTTGGGATTTCCAGTCCACTACACAGACTGTGCATGGGATTCTGCAGTGGGAACTTGAGAAATGGGTAGCACATCTAAGAAACCAATACAAGTGGACAAAGTATACACACTGTGTGATAGAAAGGATGCCAGAAAGGTAGCAAGTGCCCGCATTTCTTACTGCCTTTGGACGGGGTAGTTCTTACAACAAAAAAGCTTGATAAATGTCTAATGACTAATGTTAAGGACAGCGATGGTCCCGTTTTTTGTTTTTGATGAGGTTGATAGACTGTTTCGCGTAACACAAAAGTTGATCGCAATAAATGCATAGAAATTTAAGTTTACCAAATTCAAGATCAATATGTGAGTATGGATTGTTTGCTGAAGATGCTGTTGCAGCAGTTGATGTGCTTGGTGCAGTAGCAAGTGGGTTGTCCAGCAATCTCTGTGTTGCAGTTCAAATAAAGTTGTTAGGGTGCAAGTTGTTTATGTGTTGCACTATATTTGAGGTGCCAAAGGAATATATTTTGGATTGATCACACCTTTGAAAGAGTTGTTTGCCAAATTTTACAGGTTACTAGTGGTTGGTGTGTTTCAGTTAGTATGTGTCTGGACTGCCACTGGAATCTTTAAGGGACACATTAGGGCTTTCATAATACAGAAACACTTTGTACTTAGTGACATCCAATCCTTGAGACCTGTAGGTGAGATGGCGCTATATAAGCTAAAGTAACAATAACAATAACAATATTTTATGATGAACGGTTGAATTCTACATCCGCCTTTAGGAGTAGTGGGAGGATAGCATTTTAAAGTGTTTGAAAGGTTACACTACATGTGTCCATGCAGGTAAAGAAAACTTAGCGGGGTCATGCATGGGCACCCTCTCACACAAAACATAGTACTTAGCATTGAGGATTGTAAAAGCTGGCAATAGGAGTGACTGATGAGTTTATATATGTCAGTGAGAAAAGAAAAACAAGTACGCTTGTTTTACATTAAAGATATACAGACCTGAAAAAATATGCTTGTCTATACATGACATTTTTTGAAGGTATGGAAGAAAGCAGTGAAAGGTTGTTTAGAAACAATACTGCACAGCTTAAAAAGTGCTCAATTGTTCTTTTTGTTGAGTGTAAACACACCTTTTTGATTAGGACCATGGAATAGTGGTGTAAATGTATCATAGATTCTATTGTCGGACATCTACCATAGTAATAGTGGAATTACCACTACTTTTTAGAGTACAATTGATCAATCATATGTAGAGAGGCGGTATTGCTTCTTGACTTTCAAAGAGGCAGAAGATTTAAATTTATATTTCAACACCTAAACAAAATAATTGTTGAATTTCAAAAAGAAAAGTAAGTAGGAATCTTAGAGGAAGTCTGGTCCAACTCTAAAAAGATAGTGAAAATCGTGAAAGCTGAAAGAAGTTGGTCTCTACATTACTTTAACATAATTCAGACACAACACTAGATTGCAGGAGTGTGCAAATGTCTATTTAGACATGTTGCATGCGATCATGTTACATGAAAAGATACATTTTTTACATATTTAACCAGTAAAAGGTAAGTAAGATTTACATTTGCTTTTAGTAAGTGAAGGTGGAGTCATCTGCTGCATTCCAAACATTGGGCCTGTTGGGAAGATAGTGAAAAGTAACTTGTTATTAAGATTGCATTGTTTAAAGGTCAATAGATTTTTTAAATGAAAACTTTATATTTACATGGTAAACATAGATTTTTTGTTCTTGGCGTTCTTTGGTCTTGAATATTATCATTACCCTGGTGGGTGGGTACGTAAACACCATCTTTTGAGCACCTCCAACCAATAGGATCATACACTGGATATATAGACTTAGAATGTTCCAAGATGTGGAGACCATATAGCAAAACCACAACATGTCATATTGTTTAAAGTCAAACGTGATGACTCTATTAAGTTAATTGCAATTGTCAGTCCATAATTCTTAAGAAATATTACATTAGTAAAAATCTGCGCTACTGGATGCTGAGTTGGGTAGTGTTCTGCAAACTGAAAATATAATAACAAATGTATATGTTGAGAAAAATTTGAACCTGAATGTCATACCAATCATAGGTTTCAGAGTTGAGAATTTCAGTACACACATTGCTGGGAAATTGTTACTTAAATATAAGTAACTGTAATAGGAATGAAAATATACATATATTTGGTGTTGAGACATGTTTGAGAGGAAGGTATTGATTAGTTGTAAAAATATATAAAAGCACCCTAGCTTCTAAAGAGGAACCAATATGTACATCATACGCTATTAAGTATAGTATACACAATTTACATGTAACAGAACATAGTGTACCTGGTACAGGTTGTGGAGATTGTTCACGTTGTGGAGATTGTTCACGTTGAGGAGGAGATTGTTCACGTTGTGGAGGATATTGTTCACGTTGTGGAGGAGATTGCTCACGTTGTGGTGAATTATCACTGGTTATGCTTCCTGCAAATTAATTAAGAAAAAGTAACATTTCTTAAAGAAGAAATTAGTTTAACAACTTAACAGAAAAGTTTCTTACAAAATAACGTTCTTATATTTATGTAGTTTGAAAAATATGTTGTGTGTAGAAAGTTTAAGCGAGGGATAGAGTTCAGTCTATATAAATACAAAGGGAAGGTCTGTCAAATCGATTTAGTTTGAAAACATGACAGTTTAACAAAGGGCGCTCAGGCCTTGCAGTGATAGACTTGATTTTTATATTTAGAGTTTCTTGTGTGGGTGGCATAGTTACTGTTGTAGGCCCAGTAGTAGCATGTATATGAACAGTCTTGGTAACTATCAAGGGTAAAATTGTAATCATGGACAAACAATTACCATTACACTTTCAAAAAAGGCAGCAATTGCACTTAAAGACTGGTCATGAAGTGGTGAAGTGTCGAAAACATGTATTTTGGAGAAACCATGTAATGAAAAGTTGTATGAGAGAGGGGAAAATGGTTATGTAACCTAAGCCAAATAAAGGGCCAGTAAAACACTGTAGTTTCAAAGTTATAAATTGAACAATTATTATGAATCAAATCTATGGTAATCTGAGGAGTAAACCTTTCGTAGGCCAACTAAAGCATAGAAATAAAACAACTATAGGCCACGTGAGAAAGCAAGAAATGTTAAGTCAGTGGAGGATTAAAAGGGAGCACGTACAATTTATTTAGAAAAGGCCTAGTAGTGCTCCGTGACGCAGAAGGTAATATTACGATCAACTACATACGATCAGTAAGAATAGAGGCCTCGGAAGGCCACGTCAGGTAGCAATAATTATTAAAAGTTACAGGACGATTAGGAGGGTAGAAATAGAATGAAGTACAAAGCACATGGAGCACAAAAATAAAGCAAAACAGAGCTGGGAGGGCCACATGACGCTGACAAAAAATAATACTATTATGATTGCACACTTTATAAGAATACGGGCTAAAGCATGTGACACTTCAAAAATACGACACAGAAATTCATTGACGCACAATTTATTTAGAAAAGGCCTAATAGGGCCCCGTGACGCAGACAGAAATATTACGATCAACCATATCTGATCAATAACAATAGAGGCCCCAGAAGGCCACGAGAGGTAGCAATAATTATTAAAAGTTACAGGACGATTAGGAGGGAAGAAATATGATGAAGTACAATGCACATGGAGCAAAAAAATAAAGCAAAACAGAGCTGGGAGGCAAAATGACGCAGTCAAAAAATAATACTATTATGAACGCACAATTTATAAGAATACAGGCAAAAGCATATGACACTTCAAAAATACTACACAGAAATTCATGGACGCACAATTTATTTAGAAAAGGCCTAATAGGGCCCCGTGACGCAGAAGGAAATATTACGATCAACCATATACGATCAATAACAATAGATGCCCTGGAAGGCCACGAGAGGTAGCAATAAACATTAAAAGTCACGGGAGGATAAGGAGGGAGCAAATACGATGAAGCACGGAGAATGTGCCGTAGAAAAGTAAAAGAAAACGGCTGGGAGGGGCATGTTACGCAGTATAAAAAATAATACTAATATAAATGCACAATTTGGACCAATACAGGCTAAAGCACGGGGCACAGTTCAAAAATAGTATACAGAAATTAATGGATGCACAATTTATTTAGAAAAGGCCTAGTATGACCCCATGACGCAGAAGGAAATATTTCCATCAACCATGTACGATTAAAAACAATAGTGGCCCGGGAAGGTCATGTGAGGTAGAAACAATATTAAAAGTTACAGGACGATTAGGAGGGAAGAAATACGATGAAGTACAATGCACAAGGAGCGAAAAAATAAAGCAAAACCGAGCTGGGAGGGTCATATGACGCATACTATTATGAACGCACAATTCATAAGAATACAGGCTAAAGCACGTGACACTTCAAAAATACGACACAGAAATTCATGCACGTACAATTCATTTACAAAAGGCTAAGGAGGGCTCCTTGACACTGAAGGAAATATTATGATGAATTATATATGACAAATAATAATAGAGGCCTGGGAAGGCCATGTGACGTAGCAATAAATATTAAACGTCACAGGAGGATTAGGAGGGAGCAAATACAAATAAGTACAAAGTATGTGTCACACAAAAATAAAGCAAACCAGAGGTTCGAGGGCCACAGGATAGTAAAAAAAAAAAAAACTATCATGCAGATACAATTTACAGCGGCTTCTCCTACCTTTGCTTTTGTCGTCTCTTGTCTTTTCTTCAAAGGCTGGGGCTTTGGCTGGGTCTGGTTTGGTGTGCGCGGGCGACACAGGCACTGTGGCTATGATGGCCTGGGTGGAAGGCCACAGCAGTGACACCACGTTGAGTGTCACGAGTCCTCCTCTGTTCAAGCAAACAGTTCGTAGTACAATCGACCACGATGAGAGTCTGTCTGTCACCGCAGCGGAGTCAAAAGAGAGAGTGGTTAGGTCACTATCCGTTTTATATGGGAACCGCGGGGGCTGACCAAAGTAAGTCTACGGTCGTTATTGGTAGCGTTTTCGCGGTCTAGAAGAATGACGGACCTGGGGGACGTCCCATTGGTTAATGTATTGGGTTCCAGGCTTAGTAATAGCAAGAAAGGTACGTGGTGATATGTGAGAAAGTGTGGGCGGCGTGCACTTATCAAGTGTAAGTGTGTGCACCAATAATTAACAACAGAGAGAGAGGGTGCGGGGTTTTCATGTGCGCAGAAGCAGACCCAGAATCCGATCTCCGATGAGTGACCACTTGTAACTATTCTTGTAGCATGCACTGTCCAATGATTTGACATGCGAGAGTGATTGCACCATAGTTTGTATAGTAGCATTCTCAGTGCGTACTCGCGCATGCGCTACGAATACGCTTCGATGTTATGCATCGCATCAAAGCTTCCATGTGACGTCATGTACGGCGCCCCGTACGCAAAAGGGCGAATGTTTTTAATTGTTTAAAAACATATATTTATGTATTTAATGAACATACTAACACAAATACATTATGTACAATAGTTATGATTTTTTTTTTTTAAACTTTAAACAATCGTATATTACTTTTAAAAGCAATTACACAAATCACGGTGGAACGTTATGTGTACCCGCATCGTAAGAGCATCGTAAGCTCACCGTAAGTGGATGCAAAGCCATGTGACTTTAAAAGATGGGATTTGATTGGTTCATAATAGTTTCTATTCCAATTGTTGAAAGTTCCCTCCCATTTTAATCATTCTACTTTGTCTTTCTAAGAAGAAGCATCTGTTCTGAGAATCCTGTGAAATAGAAGGAAGATCACCATAATAAGAGCAATTGACTCATCTTCCAGCCATTCTTCAGAGGAATATTTCATTCCTGAAGAACCTCCAAAGAAGAGGAAAGAAGCTCTAATTTTGCAATTTTTTACTTTTCCAGAAGGGCTAAAAAAGGTTAATGCTCCAAAAGTAACCTGTAAAATTTGCCAAAGAAGTCTTTCAAGGGGTGATCCATCTAAAAAATACTCCTTTGGCACAGCAAATATGGTGCGACACGTGAAGAACTTGCACCCCAATAACTTTGCTCGAGCTACAACACGGAGGTTGCAGGAGAACCCACCTGCTTCTGCACCAAGCACATCAACTACTGCAGTAGAATTTTCAGCAAGCAGTCCACACCCAGAAATTGATCCTGATTTGCCTGACATTAAAATTGTATGCATTCATTGCGATAACATTTTGTGTTATAGGGAACAGTCTATTGATCTGATAAAACGCAGGATGCTGGAGCATTGCTGTACTCAACATTAGTTTTTTTTTCATTCTTTTGTTCCAGATGGACACTTTTCTGGTACGGTGCTCGTGTGCTGATGACGGCTGGGGGCCGTCATGAACCCGCCCACTCTCACGCACAGGCGCAGAATCGCGGCCGCGCCCAAGGGGTTAAAAAAAATGATAGTTTCTATTTTTGAATGTGTGTATCAAAGGTTATATTAGGGTGAGAGGAGGTCTGCCACTCTTTCACAAGGATGATGTCATCAGTGATGTCATTCGAGATGTCATCAGTGATGTCATGAGTGATGTCACTGACCACATCATGAGTGATGTAATATGTGACGTATTCAGCAGTGCATTGCGGGCGCGCGATTTATAGTTAGGGAATTTCAATGGTTTTGTATTAGTGAAATGCCCAGCGAACTATAACATGTGTGAAACCTATGGTTGTTTCAGTGAATTTCAAAGGTTTTTAAATTGCTAATTCCTAACTATAACGGTTGTGAAACTTATGGTTTTTTCAGTGAATATATATATATAAATATGAGCCTTCAAAACCTCAACCACAGCGGCGAAATGAAGAGAAGGCCCCCACAGCTTCAAGCAAGGCAATGTTTTTATTCTTGCACCTTTCAAGGATGACGCATTTCAATCCTCTAATTGCTCTTGATATATATATATATATATTACCTACTGGCAGTTGCCAGTAGGTAGATATAGTTAGGACCTAGTTTCCATAGGAAATCTGAAACATTCTATTTGGAATAACTTTGTCGCCGGTCGACGAATATTCGCGAAATTCTTCAAGAAAATGGCCTGTTCCGCTCCGCTCCTTCCCTGAAAGTTTGGGGGTGATTTGTGAAGCGGGGCTGAGAAAAAAGGGGGTCCCAAAATGTGTTTTCCCCATGCAGTTTTCCATAGGACTTTTAGCCAGGGCTACAACCCGAACGGCTGAACGGAATTACACCAAATTTGGCAAAAAGGTAGAGTTATGTTCGCAGATCACGCTTTTTGTTAAATGGTGTAAATCCGTTCAGTAGTTCCTGAGAAAATTCATAGATATATCCATAGATGAAGTACCGTACTCTGTACTGTACTCTGTAGTGTACTCCGTACCTTCCTGAGTACGAGCTGCATGCTAATTGGCTGTCAACACTTCAAACCAGGAGTGTTGGCAGCCATCTTCCGAGGCAGAGGAAAGCAGTGAAACAAACATGAAAAACACACAAAGGGGGCAGGCTAGAAACACCCTGACCCCCTAGGCCTCATCCAGGGTTCCCACAAGGACACCAAAGGCCCCCCAATTATTTATTTTTTTAAATCGCGAGATACCCTTTCCCCTATGAAAAACACAAAATAACCTAGACTGCTTTTTTTCAAATTAGCCCCCGGGGGGACCAAATTCCAGGAGCATAGTGAAAAATAGTGTGGGGGGCCCTAATCCCCCCCACACTGCCCCGGGGACCACCACCCCCGGGGCAAAGTAATTATAATAGCGGGGGCACACGGGCCCCCACAGCCCCGGGGACCGCCACCCCCGGGGCTTGTATATGTATGCGGGGGGCTCACGGCCCCCGTAGCCCCAAGGACCACCACCCGTGGGGCTTTGTTTTTTTAAATAAAATAAGAAATTGTGTGGGGGGCTTGACCGGGGCTCTAATATGTAAAATAGGGGGTCCGTGACGGGCCCCCCAGCTCTGGGGACCACCACCCCCAGGGCTTTTAACAGGTGGGAGGGGGGCCGCGCGGCCCCCCTCCTAGAGCCCTTGATGGCCCTGGGGACCGCCACCACTCAAGACTGGTTCCTGCAGTGTCCCAGGGTGCCTACCCTTGGAACACTTGGGTGGGTTTGCCATGGTAGGGTGGGAGCCTCACAGCTCCCACCCTACCACAACAAACTGCTTTGATTTTTGAAAGCGAGAGCAGGAAACCTGCTCTCTCTTTCAAAAATCAAAGCGTATTGCTTTTCTGCATGGGGAGCAGCATGTTAGCTGCTCCCCAAGTAGAAAAGCAATGCCGGCTCCCGCCAGATACGGGGAGCCGGCAGGGATCGTGGGGGGCTTGGGGACCCACACACGGTCCCCAACAGAGAGGGCAGGCCCCGGGGGCCATAAGTTGCCCAGGAGGGGGGCCACATGTCCCTCTCCACCATTTATAAAATATATATATTTTTTAAATGGCAGGCCCCGGGGGATGGGGTCCCCGGGGCCTTAAGAGGGCATAGGAGGGGGGGCTATACAGCCCCCTCCAAACAAAAAAGAAAATAGTTGGCCATGGCCCAGGGGATGGGGTCCCCGGGCTGGAATTGGCCACGGGAGGGTGGCCACGCGGCCCCCTTCCCGTAAAAAAAAAAAAGAAATGGGGCAGGCCCCGGGGAATGGGGCCAGAAAAAAAGAAAAAGAAGGGGGCTGCACATCCCCCCTTCTTAAAAGTATTATTTATGAAAAGGAACGGGAGGAGGCCACGCCCCCTCCCTGCACCTTGGCACGTTTGCAGAGGTGGAACTAATTCCACTTGCATACTGGGGGTCACTGGGGGCCAACTAGCCCACCAGGAGCCTCCAGTATGGGCCAGGGGGCTCCCTTGCAGAGAGGTGTAATGAGGCAATGCCTCTTTTTACACCTCTCTGCAATGCAGCCCACTGGCGCATACTGGAGGTTGCTGGTGGGCCTGTGTAGCAGAGAGGTGTAAAAGGGGCATGGCCTCATTACACCTCTCTGGAGGATTCTGGTGGGCTAGTTGGCCCCCAGGGACCCCCAGTAATCAAGGGAAATTAGTTCCCACTCTGCAAACGTGCCAGGGGGCTGTGTTGCATAGAGGTGTTCTGAGGCCATGCCCCTTTTTACACCTCTCTGCAACGCAGCTCCCAGGTGCATACTGGAGGTTCCTGGTGGGCTAGTTGGCCCCCAGGGACCCCCAGTATGCAAGGGGACTTAATCCCCCAATTTAGAACACTTTACGGGCATTTTTGCACAGTGGCGAAAGTAGGGGGCCGGGCTTGAGGTGACATGTGTGCAAACATCCCCTGTGGCGTGTTTTAGGTTGGGGAATATATTCCTCTTCAATCCAGAGGTCTCCTAGGGGCCAACTAGCCCAAAAGGTACCTCCAGTAAGCGCCACGGAGCTGCATTGCAGAGTGTTGTAAAAAAGGGGCGTGCCCTCTCAACACCTCTCTGCAACGCAGCTCCCTGGCACATACTGGAAGCACCTGGTGGGCTAGTTGGCTCCTCAGGATTGAAGAGGAATATATTCCCTAACATAAAATGTGCCACAGGGCGTGTTTGCACACATGTCACCTCAGGCCCTGCCCCCTTCCTTCACTATTGAGCGAAATATTCCTCTAAAATCAGCCGAAGTACGAATTCCGATTTACTCACCTGTTATCACGAGAGACATCAGTGCTGCATCTTTGAGCCCAGGACCGACCCTGAAATGTAAATGTAACCATACTTACAGTAACTTGAATTTCCTTCCATAGGCTAACATTGACTGGTTTCACTTGGAAATTTTTCCAAGTGTGCAGTTTTGGAACTTAAAAAAATTCCCCAATAATCAGCCGAACTACGAATTCTGATTTACTCACCTGTTATCAAGAGAGACTTCAGTGCTGCATCTTTCAGCCCACTACTGGTCCTGAAAAGTAATTCTATTCGTAGTTACAGTAACTTGAATTTCCTTCCATAGGATATCATTGCCTGCGATATAAAATATATATAAATAAAAAAATATATAAAATTAAAAAAAATATTAAAATTTCAATATTTTTTAAAATCATTTTTATTCCAATTTATATTAAAAATATGTAATGTAATTTAAAAAATAAAATATCTAAAGTTAAATAGTTTAAAAAATGTAGTAAATCAGTATAAGTGGAGAAGTGTGGCTCACTGGTTAGAGCAGGCAGACCCTGAAGCAGAGGTCAGACCCGGGACCAGGGTTCAATTCCCGACGCGGCAGGGTCTTGAGCTCAAATGTCCACGGACTCGATAATTCTCGCTTCGGTGCCTGACCTAATCATGGGTTCACACTCTGCAACTCTGGGCATTAAGCTTGCTTAATCTCCACAACGGCCCCCCGCGGCGGGATGCCTGGCTTTCACCTTGGGGATGCCCGTTAGGGGCTATCTCACAGGGAAAAGCCAGGACGGGTTCCCAAGGCAAGCGCCGAGATGCCTCCGGGTAGTCGAGCGCTATATAAGAACATACAAATAAATAAAAAAATAAATAAAAATAAATAAATATAAAAAACAATTAATACATTTAAAAATTGTCATTTACAAAACCTTCGAAATTCACTGAAAAAACTATTGGTTTCAGGCCTGATATAGTTATGAATTAGCATTTAAAAACCTTTGAAATTTACTGAAAAAAACATGGGTTTCAGGCCTGATATGGTTAGGAATTAGCATTTAAAAAACCTTTGAAATTCACTGAAAAAACCATAAGTTTCAGGCCTGATATAGTTAGGAATTAGCATTTAAAAAAGCTAAGAAATTCACTGAAAAATCTATAGGTTTAGGGGTGTTATAATTAGCTGGACATTACACTCATACAAAACCATTGAAATTGCTCCTATATAGTTAGTTGTACTAACTATATTTCGCGCACCCGCAATCCACTGCTGATGATGTCACATATTACATCATTCATGACATGGCCAGTGACATCCCTGATGACATCTCAAAGGACATCACTGATAACATCATCCACGTGACAATCATATGCACCTCTTCATACACTAGTAAAATCTTTCATCACTCATTGTAAAATACAGAGTATCATATTGGAATCCATTGACACAGCAATACAAGTATCTAAAAGCCCACTCAGTGATTCCTAGATTTATACACACATCTAATCACTTACCCGTAGATTCACTCATACATGCTGTCAATGAACAATAGAACACTATCAAAAATGCTTATACACCTATATTGACATTACACATCAGCACACATCCTATTCACTTATGAAGTCATTCTACTCACTTATGCAAACAATGAATCGTACTTACATACTTACTTAGCTACACACTTATACAAACACCACTTCATCTATTCATTTAGATAGTAACTCATACTTAGTGTATTATAAAATCACTATTACAAGTATACAGTTATCCATACAGTCACTCATTCGTATGTATACCTATTTATATACAACAACTGACACATACACTGCCTTTTATTTTTCTAGTTTGTTGGACATGTACCATTGAGTAATATATTTGCTCATCACCACACCCATAAAGGTATTCACTCACCCAAACAACTGTTATAACATTTAGTTTTAGCTTCATATACCTACTGAATCAACTATTCACACATCTTTGGCCAGTCACACACCCCCCACCAAACCACACACACATTCACTCTCCCATACAAATACTCAGTTAACTAATCAATAACTAATATAGACTTTCACATAGCTAGTAACCAACTGGAGAACCAGTTTGCACAACAACTGACAAAGTGATACAGATATTCACACAGTTTAGTCACTATCCACAATATACATTATAAATTAGTCAAGTAAACAGTCAATTACACTGCTACTAAATCCTCCATCCAAATATTTATATTTATATATCCACTCATTCTTCAATTCAAATTGCTATATATATAATACATATTAAAATAACGAAGCAAACCACATTCGCTGGATGATGTCATCAGTGATGTCATCAGTGATGTCATTTGAGATGTCATCAGCGATGTCACTGACTATATCATAAATGATGTAATATGTGACATCATCAGCAGTGGATTGCGGGTGCGCGAGATATAGTTAGTACAACTAACTATATCGGAGAAATTTCAATGGTTTTGTATGAGTGAAATGTCCAGCTAACTATAACACCCCTAAAACCTATAGTTTTTTTCAGTGAATATCTAAGGTTTTTTTAAATGCTAATTCCTAATATATATATTTGTGCTGAAAAATTAACTGATTGGTTTGTTTAGTTAAAAATCAAAATAAAAATGTAAGTTTGAGTTGATTTTCTGGTCACTCATGTTAGAAGAACTGCAGCGTGTGTTAGGGTTCAGGTTTTGTGCTCAAAAAATAATCAAATTATTTGCTTAGGTAGAAAAACTCAACCTGAAATGTTTGTTTACCACCAACATTAATGGAATTGCCACTCAGTCAGTCAGTCATTAAAACTTTATTCGGGTTATTACAACCATAAAAGTATACACAATACATTTATACAATTTTATAAAAACACAAAATATATAAAATTTGTAAAATTGCAAATCAGTCCTTTCCGGGAGGAAACCCCAGTAACTTTGTTATTAATCAGTATCCTCCTAGGATGTGAAAATTACAAGGGGGAACATGAGAAAACATATGTGACCAGGTCTTCCAAACATAATACATACATTGAAGTGCAATCTCGTTACCATACGCCTATACCTCTATACTCTGGAGAAACCCCCTGACTCGTCTCATGTATTTACCCAAAGCGCAGGCTATATCCAGATTTACCATCCCCACCAGGAGATCTACAGCTTGCTTTCTATTCATAATCCTATAAGTTTTGAATAGCGGGCCTAAAATCTCCTTACGTATATCAAGGGTCATCCTACAGTCTAATAAAATATGAATAATATCACAGGAGGTACCTAGCGTACATGTGCAATTGCCATTACTATTTATCATGTAATTTTTAACCCTGGTATTTACATAACAGGGGTTTATGCCCATTCTCAGTTTTAAAACCTCTCTTCTTAAGTGCTGATTCGGCAACCTATCCAAGTAAGGGTAGGAGTGGACTTCTGAAATCCATACTTGGATCATATGGGACACCGATATTTTTTGTCGGAGATACTCTTGATCGCATATGCAGGACACATCCGCTCCCAATGACCGTAGTTCTTTTTTGCCTATATTGGTATGTCCTAACTGGGTATCTAGTTCTATCCCTAGCTTCCCATGGGCTTCCTTTAGTGAGAGTCTTGTTTCTTTAGCCCACGATAACTCGCTGGAGGCAATTTCCTCTCTACACCACTGTGATATTTTTCTGGGAGGTTCCCCTGTCTCCAGACGCTGCCAGAACCATATTAGTGCCATCCTGGATGTAATTGCCCAGGAAGTGACTCCTATCTCCAATATTGCTGCTTGTACCATTGCTGATTTCGGCAACGAGAACAAGCTTTTTAGGATCATACCCTCCTCTTTATCCCAACCTTTTTTCCCGCTAAGGAGGAGAACCTCTGATCCATATAGGAATTGTGCGGGGACCATTGCCAGATAGGCCTTTATAGCCGGCCCATCTGACAAGTCTCCGTAGAAGCTATTAAACCTTTTTAAGCCCTTTATAGAGGCTGTTGCCCTGATTTTTAACGCTTCCAGATGGGTGGTCCATTTCAAGTTACTAGTGAACCATACTCCCAGATATCTGTATTCCGTTACCTTCTCAAGTTGTTCTGTACCTAAATACCAAGGGAAACGGGTCTTACTTTTGCCGAAGCATAGGATTTTGGTCTTTTCCATATTTACTACCAGTTTTTTATTTAAGCAGTATTTATGGAACATATCTAGTTTCCTCTGCAAGCCTATCTCCGTCTGGTCCATGATCACCAGATCGTCTGCATAAAGCAGACAGGATATATGGTTACCCCCTAGCTTTGGGCTAGCCCCTCTAACCTCTTTTAGATTCCGAGGTAGGTCCGCTATAAACAAAGAGAATAGCAACGGGGCTAATACGCACCCCTGCCTCAGGCCATTTCCAAACTGGATCTTGCCAGATAATCCACCATCCTCGTCCAGGACTACCTGGGCCCAGTTATCTGTATGCAAGGCCTGGATAAGGGCTAACAGGTCTGCGTGTAACTTATAGCCTTTCAAGGTAGACCATAGCTGTTCCCTGCTTACAAGATCGAATGCTGCGCGGAAGTCTACAAAGCAGCAGAACAGATTACCCCTTCGCTCTATAGACTTCCGCGCTACCGCCCAGAGGGCAAAGCAATGATCCACTGTTGAATGACCTTCTTTAAAACCCCCCTGTTCAGGAGGTACTATATCATTATCTTCAGCCCAATCTTTTAATAGACCCAGAATGATTTTAGAGAAGACTTTTTCCCCAATGTCCAAGAGATTTATCAGGCGATAGTTTTTAGGGGAGTTTACGTCGCCTTTTTTGTGTATGGGTCTAATAATAGCCCCTTTCCAGCTATCTGGTAACGTTCCTGTTTTTAGTATTCTTAAGAACGTTTTTGCGAACAAATCCGCCCACCAATCTATATTTGTTTTTATGATAATGGCGGGTAGATTGTCTGGACCAGCAGCTTGTGTTAAGTTTAATTTGGCTATCACGATTTTAATACGACCTTGGGAGAACTGCTCCATTACTTCACCCCTCACTCCTGGCCAACTAGATGGTACTATTGCCTCCCTTCTTGGCCATTTGCCGTAGATCTCCTCAAGGTAGATTACCCACTTATCCTCTGGGACAGAACATTGCATGGACCCTGCTGTTTTCCCCGTACATTCCTGTATCAGTTTCCAGAAGCCTTTGACATTCTTTTCATCGATTGTCGCTAGTAGGTTCTTCCAGCAGTTTTCTTTGAAAGATCTTTTTTTGTCTCTAATCAATGCCTTATATTTTATCCTTAATTTCTTAAGGGCTAGAAATTCTACTTCATTATCGCTACGCCTTAGGCTTCTTTCCCTCTTTCTAATAACGGCCTTTGCTTTACGGCAATCTGCATCAAACCATGGGTTACTAGTTGCATGTAGTGGAAGATTCCTTCCCAAGCTATGCTTCCCCCGTTTAATGTTTATTCTGAGGCATTCTATGAGTTGTCTTATCATATCCTCATACCAGGGTATCTCTTCCCCCTTTACTAGGTTTCCTAAGTCAGCTACTATCTGAAGGTCCTTCAGTTTATTTAGATGTTCTTCACTTATCCGGGTTGTAAGTCGCTTGGGATATTCAACCTCTACATGCAACACCTTCTGTCTTGGCGGGACCTTATTTACATACATTTCTATCAATAGTGGGAAATGATCGCTGCCCTCTACTTGAAGTATTTCGAAATGTTGGATTGTGTGGAAACACCAGGCCTGGGTAAATACATAGTCTATCGGGCACAATTGGTGGCCTACTTTAAATGTGCGCTTGGCGGGCCGATCTGTTTCTTTCCTACCATTCACACAAACCAGACCCATGCCCCCCAGCAGCCGTCCAAGCTCCACATCCTGATTTGAGAGCTCAGTGCTGATAAACTTTGCAGACTCTATGTTATACGCTTTTAGTATGTCACTATTCCAGGCATCCGTTTTTATGGGATTCAATCTATGATTAAAGTCTCCCAGTATTAAAATCACATCTCCTGGATAGAGTTCATGTAAGTACTCTAGATCCTTTTTTAAACGATCCCGCTCTGCGTTATACTCCTGTTTTTCTCCTTTCTGTATATACACGTTGATAATACAAAAACCTTCACCCCTTGTCTTGTTATTTTGGATCAGCACTCTGCTCCCCAATGCCCAGATACACGTTAGGTCGAGATGGAGGATATCTCTCACTAACTTTGTGGAGACCAGCGTCATCTGGCCGCCTGATGCCCTACCCAGTTTATTCTTTCTTGCAGGTTTTATATGACTAGCAAAACCTTCCGTAACGGGGGTTTCGTCGCACAGCCATGTCTCCTGTAGGCACATAATATCGGTCTTTTCAAGGAGATTTTTGAAAATCTCTTGAGGCCATATTCTTTTATAGCCATTAATATTCCAAGACAAGATGCGCAGGCTGTGCGACGACCCAGTTTCCTAATCAATGTTGCTCAGATTCCCCTCCTCCTCCTGGTCTAGGTAAGCCAGCTGTCTGTACCTGTTCCCATCCAAGACATCTTCCTCCCCCCACCCTAGCTTTTTAGGAGCAATTGTAATTGCCAGGCCTTCCTTGTTACTCCATCCTGATGAGCTAATTTTTATTTGCCGTTCTCCCAACCCTGCATGGTTTCTAAGGAATTGGTGCCCTTGATTATCCAATTTCAGGTCCTCTCTATTTACTATTCTGATTCCTTCCTTTAGCATCTCAGCTTCCGCTTTTTCCATTGCGACTTTTATCAAAGCTGAGTGGAGGAGGACCTTTGTTATTTCCTCGCCTTTAGCATTGGCCAAAAACCCCACTTCTTTTAAGTCGTCTGTACTGACATATTTTAGGCTGGGGCATTTAGCAAATGAGTATAGTAGCTGCGAGCGATTTAGGGGTTTTAATTTCTTACTCCATTTCCTCCCATTTGCCTGGCCCAGTGGTTCAAGGTATAGCCAAGTGTCCACAATCCTGGATGCCTGTAGTGGCTTATGGCTATTCTCTGGACATTTATCCCTTCTCTTCAATTTACTTTCTGATCTGCCACTATTCATCCAATTGTTCACCGGGGATAAGTTACTGGGCCCTGCATCAGTGGACGTTTCCATTTGCCATATTGGTTCTAACCCCTCTTTTCTTCCCCTGGGCATCCTCTTAGGGGCCCTAATATTTTTGGCCAAGCCTTTACCTTGGTCCCAACATGATTTTTCCTGGGGACCAAGGGTGCTTGCCCTAGGGTCTACTGGGGTTACATTATCCATTTCTACTCTCCCTCCCTTGCCCCTGGGCCTTAGTTCCTGGGGAACCTGTTTCATGTTCAGCTGTTGTGCAGCCTGACTGACCCGTTGGGCCTTTTTCCCTTTTCTCCTCAACAGGCCGCGCCTCCTTTCGCCATATCTCCTTATAATCATGGGACAGCGGGAGATGTATACAGTGGGCTCCTCCTCATTAGGTGTATTTGCCCTTGTTATTTCTCCCACCTCATCGGCTTTGTTCTCAACAGTTCTTACAAGGGATGGCATTTGGGCTTTAATCTGCATCAATTCCCCAATTATGTTATTAAACTGCTTACTATGGGTTTTTAGAATTTCATTATTCACTACTGAAACTTCTAGGATTCCTTGCAAAGTTTTCTGGAGCATCAGCATAACCTCAAGCATTGATGAGCTTGAGGTACCCATTACCTCCAAACTATTCACAGGTAGGCCTGATAACACAGTATGGGCCATATTTACATTTTCCAGGCTGACTTTTACATTTAGTCCAAATTCTTCTTCGGCAGCTTCTCTCTCTGGGTGTAAATCGCTCAGAATTTCATTATCATTTTCTTTTTCTTCCTCCTCCTCTCCCTCTGAATCTTGGTTTGATACTGATTGAAACAGCTGTGGGGAGGAAGACAGCCGAGGTACTATCGATATATCAGCAATGTCGAAATTTGTCTGGTTCAAGGAATCGACAACTGATACCTGGATCTCAGCCAATTTTAGGGGCTCCACCGCCTTTGGTTCTCTTTCTGGTGTCATGATGTGTGGGTTGTGTGATATTATTAGAAGCTCCATAGGCCGGGTGCAGGGGAACCGGGTGGTAAGAAATGCAGCCCTGAATACTACCTGAGAAACAGTTATATATGAGACTTAATGCATTTATCAGCGACTAAGGTTCTCCTGTATGATGCCGTTCGACCTCCGGGGTGCGAGCTGAGTGGCCGTGTAAGACTTAAGTTTTTTAAGAAGCTTGTGTTACGCGACTACAAGATGCTGGCCTGATCGGCGAATTGATTGTACACATATTTTAAAAAAAATGATGTGTGGGTTGTGCTCGCATTGGGAAGAAGCTGTTCCCTTTCATGCTGATCATGTTTTTCTGTTCCTCATGTGTTACAATTCATCCACAAACAAAAATATCAGTGTATGTAGTCAGTCGGAATGCATTCCGACCAAATCCTTGCCGAAATCGTTTCCAACTGACTCGGTTTCAGGCAGTCCATCCAACCAATTACGATGTATCCGAACGAGTGATTTAGATGCATCCGGTTGCATCTGGATACAATATGGTCGTACTCCTATTGACTTCAATGGGAGCCTGTGTTCCGATCGAAATCACAGGATCCCATTGAAAAAAGGGGTGGTTGCGGAAAACCTTGCACCCTGTCACAGGCACCCCATAGTGCCTGCCACACTGTGCATGGTTGGAAATAGGAATCTCCTGGGGAACCTCTACGGGCCAAAACCAGAGGCCTCTGGGTGAAGGGAGGCCTGCTACAGGCTCCCAAAGTCAGTTACCAACAGTTGTTTTGTGTCGAACAGACCCATTCTGAAAAGCTGTCCAAATCCGACATCGTTATACATCGGTCGAAAATGCGGTTCTTAGACCTGTACAATTCGGCTCTGACCAACTCAGAGTCCCCGAATGCCATGCAGGAACCGATTCGGAATGACCGAACGTATACCTTTCAATCGTAATTGGTCAGTCAGCAATGTTTCCGAGTACCTCCGAAACATAGGTTCCGACACAGTTAGGAAAATCCGAATGCTGTTTGTAGCCTTTCCAACCGACATCGTCCCAATGTCGTTAGGTCACAAGATCTAATTGAATCTTTGCTCAACATCTGATAGCTATGACACAGCATGCAGTTCTCATGAAAAATGATTGTTCAGAACAAGCATTATCATACTATTTTAAAATCAAGAAAATAAAATCAATTTAAAAAATAGGGACATATTGACAGTGCAAAGATACACCAAACTGAATCAGTAATATGATTTTTCACTGTTTTCAGGAAGAAAAAACACCAAGTTAACACAATAAGCTGATCCCTGCCTTGAAACCCCTAGGGGTGATTAGTTTGTGCGTTACAAATACCAGATACATCCATAGGAAGTACACATTTGACTGGAATACAGTTGCAATTTCAGTCCCACTGTTATAGAGTGGCAGTAATGTAGGTCAAGCAGGTCAAACTGATCAATGTTTTTAACCTATTTTATGGTATTGTCTGGACCTCTAAGTCCTACAGTGGGGTAAAGGAAGATGCTGGAGTTGGCAAGGGTCCCAAAAACGTTGTACACCACAGTCAAAAGCCTACTGTAGCGGTTTAGTTTGGCACCAGGAGCCCTAAGTGGAAAAAAAGCAGGATTCCACATTGAACGAGGCAACATCTTCTTTAAAGTAGATTTTCTGCCTTTCCCTGTTCCAATATTTAACTTTCAGAGTTAATCAAAAATGACGTATTCCAAAATGTCTCCAGTGACTGAGGACAATGCCTGTAGTTTCAAGCCAGCAACACTCGCTACTAGACACCAGACCTCTCTACCTGCCAGGACTACTGCATGGCCCAGCCCTTGTTGGTCAGCTGGGCCTTCTTTTAGTCAGGTCTCTCTTGCAGCTAACAGTTGTGTAAAAACTGAGACTTTTATATAGAACCTTCAGTGAAAGCGTGCCAGCAGGAGTACGGAGTCCTTAAATCTTCTTATTCCAGCCATCAGGCAGAGTCTCTGCTTCCTTCTTCTGGTGCAGGAATGCTCTGAGGAAGACGTGGTGAGGTCAGCCACGGCCCGTGGAGGGAGTTCCTGTGGGACAGACAGGCGGGGCGGGGGAGGGGCAGGGTGGGAGTCGGCAAACACTGGAATATGGATGATTGCAGGTAAGTAAACAATTAAATTAATGAAACGAATTTCGTAGAGTGCCCTGCATCGCATTTTGCGATGCAGGGCGCACAACAAAATTTGTTTATTTAATTTAATTGTTTATTTACCTGCAATCATCCATATTCCTGTGTTTACCACCTCCCACCCTGCCCCTCCCCCGTGAAGGACTGGGTTTTTCTAAAACCCAGCGGTGCCAGGGATAACACCTGAAACCTTTGTGGGTTACCTGTTCCGGGGTACAAATGACAGAGACACGGGACACTTCCTTCGACGTCAAAGATTGGAGGTTTATTTACTGCAGGGAACACAGAAATCACGAGAAGTACATAACATGTATGTTCACGGAGACTGCTTCGAATTGTATCTGTGGATCGCTCCTTTTATACAGTTTTTCGTCATAAGATAACATGGCAAACAAAAGGTTACAACCCAGTTCCCACAGTAATTTTCATAGGGGGTCGCTTTCATGTATTCAGGGCCCGGAACATAATTACAGTAGCATTTGTCGGTTCCCAACTGTAAAAGTACATCTTCCCACCATTAGTGCATTCCGTTCGGCTGTAAAACGAATCAAGAAAGAGTCAGAAACAGGTGCAGAGGAAAACGAAGATAGCGAACAGATCGAAGAGAGTGTAAAAGGGGTGGTATCAGGAAACACGATTGCAGGGATCAAAGGAGACGTGCCTAATGAATGCACAACTGAGACAATAGACCGGCACGGCAAGATGAGCCTCGAGCAAGGCCATCTGCCTTACAGTGTCATCCCCCTCATCATAAAGACACCCTCAAAGGAACACGTGTCTTCCGCAAGAGTTTGGGAATCCCAGGGTCACGAAGCGGACAGTGTCCGTTCGCTGGCTACTTGAGGGCAAGAAACAAAATGGATGCCATATCTAAATTGGAACCCGTGGGTTCAGATGAAGAAACCCACGAAACAAACGAACGGTTTAGGCTAGCACAGCGAAAACGCGTACACCCACTAAACTCGTCATTTGCGGTTCATAGATACCAGACTCGACCATATTCGGGCGAGTCGAAAACACCACTTACAATTGTCACGGAACCTCAGACGCTCCTTTTGCCCTCATGTAGGCAAGCACAAGTCGGAATCAGAATCGATCTCGATATTCATCAGACCATCCAGATGTTGCTGCAACATTATTCTATCCATCAGTGCGTCCTTGGTAACAGGTGGCCACCTTATACACGTCGTAGCACAGAGGCCACATAAGGCAGGACCACACTGCACACAAAGACAACACGTGAACAGAAATGCTACAACAACCCCAATGATCATCAGAATCTTCCAACCCCACGTCGACATCAGGCCCCAAAACCACCCTAGTAGCGTCCAATCCCCTACGTCCACGTGTATGGATTCGGAGATCCTATGCAACTTCGAGATGGCTTGATATACAGTTGGAGCGTTGTCAGGAATGAAAATGCAACAACTCGAATGGATCACCTTACATCCTCCACCTCTATCTGCAAGGACAACGTCTAAAACCATACGATTTTGTAACGTCATAAGCCTGTCCGCCTGAAGCTCTGCTGTAATGTTGCCAAGGGCACTCGCAGTGATATTAGCGGTCGATTCCACCACTCGAGTCAACTGTCTCAGGTTCCTACTATTGATCATAGGTCCCCAAAACGGCAAAAAACCCTTAAAGAAGTCTCCTGCCTCTTGACCGGCAGTGTCCTCTTCACTAATTACGCCTCTCACAACTCTGGTCTTGTGATAATCCGACCCAACAGTAAAGGTCGGCGGCAACAGATTCGCAATATAACATGTGCCTGAGAAGTCACGAGGCAGCCATGTATATGCGCGGTCGTAACAAACAAAGTAAGTACCCTTGGCAGTCAAAAGAACAGGGGAAGAAGCCGACGGCAAAACATACGTTTCGGTACAGGCACTCCTCCTAAGCTGAGCTCGCGGGCTTCGGCCTAGGCCTTTCAGACAGAAATTACCGAGATGGGGTACGATCCAGATCGGAGACGAGCTTTTAAGCTGCCGATCACCCACTGACATACTATACTCAGCCTCACTGAGATCTCGGTATGCTCGCACCTCTTCTTCTGGGATAAGCGATGCGTCAAAGATATCCCTATCTAAATCGGCAATCGCTCTTGCCAAAGGCTTGTGGTACGGGCCAGGACCATGATCTGCAGTGCGTGGCTCTCGATGGGGGTAAGAATCTAGTGCGCTTTGAAACATTGTTTGGAATGCTCGAGCTGAACCCTGGGAACTGTAAGGAAGGACCAAGTACGGAATTCCCCTATCGGTGGTATGCGGCATTAACCCACACACCCAACAGTTGGTAGTGTTCATCACCAACTGATGCTGATGAAGGAGCTGAACAAAGGAATTGTTCATGAATTCTGCACGTCTAACCTGCTCGTGTTGGGGTAAGATATGAAAGTAATGAGGAGAAACAGTGGAAGTAGGTTTAGGTTCAGAAGAAGGGGTAGGTGAAGCAGAAGGCAATAATGACTGTATCGCATAATACACTCCACCCACCAATAACGAGGAAACAGTTAGGAACAGAAGGAACACCTGAAACATAAAGCATTTAGTACGTACAATCCTATGCAATTCGAATCTTTGTGATTGAGTCTTCTCCAATTCCGACAGCTTTGATAAAGCCATCCTCTAAAACCGTCCGCAACGTTCTTGACGCACTTCGTTCTGTGTAGCAATAGTCAATCCCCAGGAGTTCCTAGGAATCGACGGCCTCCAACCTAGTGTTAGGGCCTACTAAACAGAAGGAAGTACCCGCACGGCCCTACGGGCCACCCGGATGTAAGGTTCTTTTAATTAAACAATGTATACAATATCTCCTAGCTGTGGAAACAAACACACATATGCGGAAATAAACTCAGAATTCATACAAAAATCACAGTTATTCAAAAATGTTCAGAGTGATAATGGGGGTAACGTGAATTTCAAAAGGAAAAAGCAAAGATAATTTTCTTTATTAGTCTCTAGTGTTGGAACGGAGAAAATATCTGCTTCTTCCTGGACGAGTCTGCTCTTCAAACAATTGATCGGATGATGAAACAGAGTCCTGTCGGTCAGACAATAGTTCAGATCTTGAATTCTCCAATGACAAAGGTTCAACAGTATTGTCCGGCTGCACTGAAGTATCTCCCACAGGCTGAGCGTCACTGAATGGCACAAAATTCGGCAAAGCCTCCGTTTCAGATGAGGCGATGCCCGTCCTCACCCACGAGTCCGCTGGTAAAGGTATTGGTACCTTTTTGGTGTGGGTGGCATGCACCCAATGCTTGCGGCCTTCCAAACGAACAGCAGTTCTCGTGGCGAGGAGTACTTGAAAGGGTCCGATGAACCTCGGCTCAAGGTTTCTTTTTCGGCCAAAGTTCCTCGTAACCACCCAGTCTCCGAATTGGAGCTGGTGGCCTGGACCCTCCGTCTGCGCCGGCAGTGCTTCAAATACCTGTTGATGAATTAACCTCAGTTTAGCAGTCAGATCATGAAGATAATCAATCAGCATTGGATATTCAAGATCAGTGAATGCACTGGGTCTAGGAACCCCCCAAATATTTGCAGGACGGCTGAACACAATCTCATATGGGCTGAGCCCTACTCGAGAGTGTACTGTCTCCCTGGTTGACAGAAGAGCCAGGGGCAAAGCGTCAGGCCACGAGAGACCAGTCATAGCCTGAATCTTTGCGAGTTTTAGTTTGAGAGTACCATTGTACCCCTCAACCAAACCTGCTGACTGGGGATGGTTGGCGCTGTGGAATTTTTGTGTAATTCCAAGGCCCTTACACACACTCTTCATCACACTCCCCGCAAACTCACTTCCGTTATCAGACCATACAATCCGTGGCATTCCATACCGAGGAAAGTATTCCTTCAGTAGGACCTTCGCTGTAAACAGGGCAGTATTGTCTTTGAGAGGGTAAGCTTCGATCCATCGGGAGAATGCGCAAACCACAACTAAAACGTATTTTAGGGTATTGCATCGCTCCATATGGATGAAATCCAACTGAATTACCTCAAAGGGACATGAAGGAGGAGCAAAGTGGCCAGGGGGTGTAGGAGTTCCCTTGCCAGGATTGTACATCATACATATCATGCAATTCTTGACCAATCTCTCAGCCCACTTAGCGATACCATCATTCTTCCATACTGGGGACAGCAACTTGCAAATACCTTTCGCACTAATATGTGACAAACCGTGTGCCATGGTCACAACAGCTAGCACATATGCATCCGGCAACATCCACCTTTTATTCTCCGACAAATCAATCCAACAGCCATTCGCATCCAACTTTCCCGTACTCTCCTTCCACTTGGTCTTTTCAGTCTCAGTGGCCTCATTCTGAATCGCTTTCACACTTTCAATAGTGTCTTCACACATACCAGTTTCTGCAGGCCACCTTACCGAACTCGTCACATACATTCTAGTTGTAAGGTTTCTCGCAGTCTCCTTAGCAATCTCATCAGCAAACGCATTGCCACGACCAACATCATCCGTCACCTTACGGTGTGCACTACATTTAATAATCGCCACCTGCTTGGGCAATGTAAGTGCGTCTAAAAGGTCATTCACAAGCTGTCCATGCTGGATCTTCATACCATGCGATGTCATAAAACCTCTCTCTCTCCACAATTGTCCAAAACTATGGGCAACACCAAACGCATACTGGCTGTCAGTAAACACATTCACCCGTTTCCCTTTCGACAAAACACACGCTCTGGTTAAGGCAATTAGCTCTGCCGCCTGTGCAGAGTTTTGATTCAGTCTTGCAGTTTCCACAACCGTACTCAACGTTACCACAGCATATGCAGTCGTCACATCACCATTCGGCAACTTAAAACACGAACCATCCACATACAAAGTACCATCGTGTTCTTCCAATGGAGTGTTTTTTAGGTCAACACGACCCTTCGTTTCTTCCTCAGTTCGCAAATAACAATCGTGTGGTGGTACCTCATCTGATTCCATTTTGGTTGGCAACAAAGTCGCCGGGTTTAGGACATTGCAGCGCTTTATTTGAATGTGACTTGCCAAAAGCGTCAACTCATAACCAGACAACCTTGCGCTCGTCAAGTGTTGGGTTTTCGTACAATTCAAAAGAGTGTCAACTGCATGCGGAACCATCACCGTAAGCATATTATCCATGACCAATCCTGCAGATTGTCGGATGGACACCGCAGCTGCCGCTGTCACTCTTAACCAACTCGGCAATGCTCTAGCTACTGGGTCCAAGGTCGAGGAAAAATATGCACATGGACGTTGCTTACCGCCAAATTGTTGCATCAAAACACTCAACGCACAACCTTCTCTCTCGTGAACGTATAGTGTAAACGGCTTACTGTAGTCAGGAGTACCTAACAAAGGGCCCGAACACAACGCATCACGCAGTTCAGAAAAACTTTTCTGACACTCTTCCGTCCATGGCAAAGGAGTTGGAACATCCTTGCACGTAAGAGCTACCAATGGTTTCGCTAGCAATGAAAAATTTGGAATCCATTGCCTGCAGTATGACGTGATACCTAAAAAGGCACGCACATCTCTCTGAGTTGTTGGCACAGTCATCCGAGCAATCGCTGCAATTCTCTCTGAGGTCAACCTTCTTCCCTCCTTTGACAATAAGTGACCTAGATAGGTTACTTCTTGGCAACAATATTGCAGTTTAGAAGGTGACACCTTGTGATGTAAGTCACAGAGATGTTGCAACAAAGACACCGTAGCAGTTTTGCAAATGTCTCGTGTGTCCGCAGCCACCAATAAGTCATCAACATATTGGATCAAGGCCGCACCAGCCGGTAACACAAACGCATCAAGTTGACTCTTCAGGGCTTGGCTATATATCGATGGACTCTCACAATAGCCCTGAGGAACGCGTTTAAACCTAAAGCTGCGGCCCCCTAAAGAGAAACCGAAAAGGTCCCTGCTCTCCTCAGCAATCGGAATGCTAAAGAAAGCATTCTTCAGATCGATCACTGAGAACCAGGACGCAGATGCTGGAATCAGAGTCAGTAAAGCCGTAATGTCAGGCACCACAGGTAACTGAGGAACAACAATTTTATTCACCTCCCGTAAATCAATGACAAAACGATAAACAGGAGGCTTAGATGGATCAGTGCGTTTCAAAATGGGTAGCACAGGGCTATTACACACGTTTCCCTGAGTCTCCTCGATAACATCTTTCTCGATCAAATCATAGATGATCGCTAACAACGCTCGCTCACCATCAAGGGAGATACGATACTGGGGAATACGTGGTAATCGCACATTCAATTTCAGTTGAACAACATAAGGGGAGATGTCAAGCAGGCCCACGTCATTGGGACCTGTTGCCCACAAAGATGCAGGAAGAGAACTCAATTCCGGTGGGAGTTTATCGATGGACAAGTACATAGGAGAGATTACTCTCTCACCCAATGTAAGCTTTACTCCCGCAGGAGAACAATACAAAGTCGCATACAGACGTTTCAGCAAATCCAGGCCCAAAAGATTTTCACCACAACCAGTAGTCAAAATCAAAGGAGCCTTCAGCTCACGAGGCCCAATTGTAAGGGGCAAAGGGCGAGAAACCGGATTGCTAACAGGGGCGCCGGAGAATCCAACGGAAACATTTGTTAAGCCAGACAAAGGTGCGCCAGGGAGTTTCGAATGCATGATGGAACTTTTCGCTGCACCAGTGTCCAACAGAAAAGGCTCAACTACGCCCAAGGTGGCAACTGCGACGTAAGGCCCTCTCTGATCAACCGGAACTGATACTACTCCCTCTCCTTGTCTATGGCTGTCCTAGTAATTACCGTCGTCAGTACTCTGATCGACGTAATAATCGTCCACATTGTACTGTGCGGATCTACCTGATGATGATCCACGCTGATCAAAACAATTATTAGAATCAGAGGAATTATTAGAACGATCATTTTGATTCTGCGTAACGCCACGACCTCTACCTCGTGAAGCTTGCTGAGGACCACTACAACCTCCTCTAGATGAATTGCCACTATTTCGATCGCGCAAAACTGGACAATCAAATTTCAAATGACCCTCACCTCTACAATAGGCACACTGATTGTACCCAAGCATAGATCTCTGCGAAGAAGAGTCATTTCGCGATTGTGACCTAGATGACTGTGATTGCGATCTATTCCGCTGCTGAGAATCATTTTGATTCGAGTGCGGAGGATACGCTTGTTGCAACAAAACTTTCGTTTTGAGTTCTTTCGTCTTTTTATCTGCATGGTCATTTTCTTCTTTTTCTCTATTTTCATAATATTGAGCCGTAGCCAATATCTGAGCAGAAGTAGAAACAGCCCACGCACTCTCTGAATTTTTTAATTTGTTGCTAAGTTCGGGCAACAGATTCGACACAAATTTATCCACAAACAATCTCTGGCCTCCCTCAGTGCCCATATCTTGACCACTGTGATCGATGAATGCCTCCTCAAACCTCGTAAAGAAATCGGAGACACTCTCGTCCTTCTTTTGCTTGCAAGCAGACAATTTGTCCCAGTTAACTTTCATAGCTGGAATAAGCGTTTTCATAAGGGTAATTATCCTCTGAGGAAGCTCGGTAATGAGCTGTTCAGGCTTAGCCCCACCAACTTGTCGTACGTCAGCCGCCACAAGAGCAGGCCAATCACTGCCTAACTCAGCTACATGGTTTTCCTGACGAATTGTCGCCCATACCGGTTGCGGTACGACATTGCCGAACAACATATCGATGTCGGCAAGATTCATTATCGTAGCATCCACTAACTGAGACAATTCTTTATAGTACCCTGCAGGATTTTTGCGAGGGTCAGGCAAAGATTGCTTAACCTGCAAAACTTCCGATCGTTTCCATGGAAGGTGTATCCACACTCTCTGGAAATGTGGCGGAACAATAGGAACAGCATTAGCATCACCTGGCATCCACACTGGTGGAACTTCTCGCATGGGATACTGACCAGGCTTTGCCATCCACTCCTCAGTTTCATCTTTAAACAATGCTCGAGGCATTATAGCAGGACGAAAAGATAGTAGCTGCTCGACAGCACGTCGAACATTGCTACCCACAATCATACCGCTCGAAAACTGAAGCTGAAGGTCAGTCAGAGCAGCCAGTACATCATCAGCCGCATCAATTGATATCTCATCGCGTAAGAGCTTGCACATTTCTTCAAACACAAATCTTTGTGTTGGCTCATTGAATTGAGAGAAAGTGTCAACAACTATACGTGGAGGATTCTTAAGGGGATACCTAATCCAATTTTTCGCCATGTTATATAGCGTGTCACGTTCCCTACCACCAGGAAGCTGACTTCGTCTTTGGGGAGCATCAGAATCAGCAGACCCAAGAATTGGTTCAAAAGGAGAATAAAGATTAGCAACAGTGTTAGGAATGCGTCGTCGAACAGACGGAGAAGAGGAGTAAAGCACAGGAGCAACATAATGAGGGCTAAAGACAGGAGGAGCAGGAGCAGTAGGAGTAGCTACAAGAGCAGAAGTAGCGGGAACAACAGCTTGAGAAGGTATAGACAGAGGAGCAGTAGGAACAGGAGCAGGTAGAGGAATAGGAACAAGAGGATTCGCAATGGCAGGGCCAACGACAGGCTGATTAACAGCTGCCGGAACAGCAGGTTGAGGAACAGGGGGAACCACGGAAGCTGTGGTATCCTGTGCATATGGAGGTGGCGACTTCAGTAGATAGGACAACAAAGGGTCCTCTACTGCTTCCTCTCCCTTCGATTCCGTACCCGTCGGTAAAGCGGGATAACATTTATCCACTGTCATACGTTGTAATCTATCAAAAATTTCCTTTTCCTTCTCTTCTTTGTCTCGCTGAAACTGCTCTGCATTTCTCATCGTTGTAACGATACCTTCTCTCTTATTACGTTTAAGCTGCTTGATTTCTTTCTGCTTGGCTTCCTTACGCCATAACCGAAAGGAATCAAACATGGCCGGCCTTGCTTTTCTTTGGAACAATTTAGCTTCAAGATTAACTAAAATCTGGGGCTCAAAACTACCATGAGGTGGCCAACTAAGGACACCGTCATCTTTAGTGTAACGAACCCAATAATCATTGAATGTGATAGGACCCATACCATGTCGACTATATAATTCATAAATTGGAGTTCCAACTGGAGGTATCGGACATGAGTCCTCCAATCGGGAATCCGCACCACAACCTCTAAAGCAACTGAACAAAGTACTACGGCCAGGCATCGTGCACACTAACCGAGTTTCACAAACGTCAAGGGTTATTGGATTACATTGTCCCTGCAAAAGTGCAAAAACCCTCGGTTTTTGGCGACTGCAGACGTCAAATAGAACAACTAAGAACAAAATACAAAGAACCACAAATGCAATGGAACCATGCAACAACTAAGCACCCACAACAACTAAGGATTTTGGGAGCGACCCACAAATACTTAACTCAAAGAACAATGGCGTCACCAGGAAGGCCCGTCAATCGTCTCGCTGTACCAAGGTCTACGCCAGGCGCCAAAACAGGTCTACAGTCAGGGCAGCAGTCCGTCGCAGCCGTCAGGAGGCGGGGATCTTTGCAGGAAAAGTCTTCGGGCCACTTGTTTCGACAACAGGATCGATGAAGCGGGGTGCACCTTCCCTCGGAGATTTCACACGAAGTTCCTCACGATCGTCGTGCTTTGGACCATTACCGCTGATGCAGCCCCACGTTGGGCGCCAACTGAAGGACTGGGTTTTTCTAAGACCCAGCGGTGCCAGGGATAACACCTGAAACCTTCGTGGGTTACCTGTTCCGGCGTACAAATGACAGAGACACGGGACACTTCCTTCGACGTCAAAGATTCAAGGTTTATTTACTGCAGGGAACACAGAAGTCACGAGAAGTACATAACATGTATGTTCACGGAGACTGCTTCGAATTGTATCTGTGGATCGCTCCTTTTATACAGTTTTTCGTCATAAGATAACATGGCAAACAAAAGGTTACAACCCAGTTCCCACAGTAATTTTCATAGGGGGTCGCGTTCATGTATTCAGGGCCCGGAACATAATTACAGTAGCATTTGTCGGTTCCCAACTGTAAAAGTACATCTTCCCACCATTAGTGCATTCCGTTCGGCTGTAAAACGAATCAAGGAAGAGTCAGAAACAGGTGCAGAGGAAAACGAAGATAGCGAACAGATCGAAGAGAGAGTAAAAGGGGTGGTATCAGGAAACACGATTGCAGGGATCAAAGGAGACGTGCCTAATGAATGCAAAACTGAGACAATAGACCGGCACGGCAAGATGAGCCGCGAGCGGGGCCATCTGCCTTACAGTGTCATCCCCCTCATCATAAAGACACCCTCAAAGGAACACGTGTCTTCCGCAAGAGTTTGGGAATCCCAGGGTCACGAAGCGGACAGTGTCCGTTCGCTGGCTACTTGAGGGCAAGAAACAAAATGGATGCCATATCTAAAATGGAACCCGTGGATTCAGATGAAGAAACCCACGAAACAAACGAACGGTTTAGGCTAGCACAGCGAAAACGCGTACACCCACTAAACTCGCCATTTGCGGTTCATAGATACCAGACTCGACCATATTCGGGCGAGTCCAAAACACCACTTACAATTGTCACGGAACCTCACCCGTCCCACCTGTCTTCCCCACGGAACTCCCTCCACGGGCCGCGGCTGGGTGAGGTTCTTGTCTTTTCCTGTGCAATAGACAGTAACTATGAACTGCCCACACTATAACTGGACTACTTTTTCTAATTCCAACTTCCATTAACTGCACTTCCTCTCTACATTTACTGAAAACCTTCAGAGTGCAGCACACATAGAAAGAGTTAAAAACAGGGAGAAATAAGCATAGTTCTCCTTGTTACGCCTCCCCTCTGGAGCATAGAATTTTGACCCATTTCCAGGTCTACATCTAATGGTAAATCTGAGAATACACAAAATCCATATGTGGATGCATGGTAATACTCACGCTCCACCCATGGGGCAGAGTAGCACAAGGCAGTGCCTCTGCCTTGGTTTACTCCAGATTTACCAAGTCACGCAAGGCCAGGCCACGCAAGGTGGCCTTACCTGGCTTGATAAATTTCACTATAGGTTTTGTGTCATCCTGCGCCCCCTTGTGTGGTGCAAGGGCGACGCAAAACCCCTTCATATGTATGCCCCTTAGAGGTTTGCAAATGCCCCATTTGCCAAATGCGTTGTTCACCAGCCCAATTTAGAAGTGGGCAAAGTATCAGGTTTTCAGCATTGAATTTTCAGCTTGTACTGCCTATTTATACCTTTTAGTAATGGCTTATTTCCTGTAGAGATATTGGGCGGTGTACTTCAGAAGGTACCCACTTTCCAGGGCTAACATTTTTACGTGCATTTTTGCTGCTTGGTACCACCAGGAATATCCTGATGATCACAAACAGGAAACAACAAACTCGATCCCCTAAAGGCTGGGAGAAAATTTGAAGCACATCAGGGCCACTTATTTTGTGTTTCTCATTAACAAACAAGCTTTGGGATTTTTTTTATTGAGAAGCAAAAAACTTTGTGAAGCAGCTGTAAAATGGTAATAAATTCATTTTCTTACCATTTTATTTTTCACCTTTGCAGTGCTGGCAGCAGGGAGGCAATGCCCCTCCGCCTTAATGGAGGGGCTGCCGCTGGATCTCTAACTATGGCAGGCAGATCTCCATTTGGTAGGGTTGGGTTGGTCTCTTGGACATTGTGTCCATGGCCAAAGAGCAAAGAGTCTGACAGGGTAGTATGTGTGCCATTTATTTCTCTGGTATTACCACAAACATTGCCTGCAGCAGTCACAAAGGCATACAGTTGCCCATATCTTATCCAAACATATCAGGGTAGTTTAAAAGTTGAAAACTGCCCTGATTTGTGAATGTGCATTACGGGTATTTTTTGATATTTGATTCTCTAATGGGGACACTTTTATTTTGATTTCTTGGCCTATTCTCTTCCCCAGTCCGACCTGACCCGGGGAACCGAGGCATCAGCCTTTGCTAAGCTACAGGCTTGTAGGCCACCTATATCTTTCTAAAATAGCGTGTGTGCGTGATGCAGGCATTAGACTGGACTGGGACTGGACATTACTGGGCAACAATCAGCAAGTGATAAAGTGTACGAGGAAGTTGAAACTGAATTTTTGTTCTACAAAATAATGCAGGACATTTGTGGTCAGAATGCTACTTAGCAAAGCAGCTCATCAAAGAGCATTCATTATGGAAAAAACTTTGAACAACGTTGTTAGTTGCATAAGTGTTAAGCAGTAAGAAATGACGGGAATGACTATAAATCATCCGTTTACAAAGTCAGGGTAACCAGTATTTACAAGCACTCAGGATGCCAAATTCATAAAATGCCAAACTCGCAGAGTATGTAATTCTGGAGGGTATGTAAGGAACTTCATCCATTTGAAATGATATTTGGAAAATTATTTCAACGCAATTGCACAAGACAAAGTATAGTTTATGTCTGCAAAATGGCTGCAGCATACTAAACTAGTAAAGGGCAAGTCAAAAAAGTTCAAGTAAAATCCCTGCAAATTATATACCTCGTATAACTAACTATATTCTAACTATATTTCGCGCACCCGCAATCCACTGCTGATGATGTCACATATTACATCATTCATGACATGGCCAGTGACATCACTGATGACATCTCAAAGGACATCACTGATGACATCATCCATGTGACAATCATATGCACCTCTTCATACACTAGTAAAATCTTTCATCACTCATTGTAAAATACAGAGTATCATATTTGAATCCATTGACACAGCAATACAAGTATCTAAAAGCCCACTCAGTGATTCCTAGATTTATACACACATCTAATCACTTACCCGTAGATTCACTCATACATGCTGTCAATGAACAATAGAACACTATCAAAAATGCTTATACACCTATATTGACATTACACATCAGCACACATCCTATTCACTTATGAAGTCATTCTACTCACTTATGCAAACAATGAATCATACTTACATACTTACTCAGCTACACACTTATACAAACACCACTTCATCTATTCATTTAGATAGTAACTCATACTTAGTGTATTATAAATCCACTATTACAAGTATACAGTTATCCATACAGTCACTCATTCGTATGTATACCTATTTATATACAACAACTGACACATACACTGCCTTTTATTTTTCTAGTTTGTTGGACATGTACCATTGAGTAATATATTTGCTCATCACCACACCCATAAAGGTATTCACTCACCCAAACAACTGTTATAACATTTAGTTTTAGCTTCATATACCTACTGAATCAACTATTCACACATCTTTGGCCAGTCACACACCCCCCACCAAACCACACACACATTCACTCTCCCATACAAATACTCAGTTAACTAATCAATAACTAATATAGACTTTCACATAGCTAGTAACCAACTGGAGAACCAGTTTACACAACAACTGACAAAGTGATACAGATATTCACACAGTTTAGTCACTATCCACTATATACATTATAAATTAGTCAAGTAAACAGTCAATTACACTGCTACTAAATCCTCCATCCAAATATTTATATTTATATATCCACTCATTCTTCAATTCAAATTGCTATATATATAATACATATTAAAATAACGAAGCGAACCACATTCGCTGGATGATGTCATCAGTGATGTCATCAGTGATGTCATTTGAGATGTCATCAGCGATGTCACTGACTATATCATAAATGATGTAATATGTGACATCATCAGCAGTGGATTGCGGGTGCGCGAGATATAGTTAGTACAACTAACTATATCGGAGAAATTTCAATGGTTTTGTATGAGTGAAATGTCCAGCTAACTATAACACCCCTAAAACCTATAGTTTTTTTCAGTGAATATCTAAGGTTTTTTTAAATGCTAATTCCTAATATATATATTTGTGCTGAAAAATTAACTGATTGGTTTGTTTAGTTAAAAATCAAAATAAAAATGTAAGTTTGAGTTGATTTTCTGGTCACTCATGTTAGAAGAACTGCAGAGTGTGTTAGGGTTCAGGTTTTGTGCTCAAAAAATAATCAAATTATTTGCTTAGGTAGAAAAACTCAACCTGAAATGTTTGTTTACCACCAACATTAATGGAATTGCCACTCATGATGTGTGGGTTGTGTGATATTATTAGAAGATCCATAGGCCGGGTGCAGGGGAACCGGGTGGTAAGAAATGCAGCCCTGACTACTACCTGAGAAACAGTTATATGTGAGACTTAATGCATTTATCAGCGACTAAGGTTCTCCTGCATGATGCCGTTTGACCTCCGGGGTGCGAGCTGAGTGGCCGTGTAAGACTTATTTTTTTTAGGAGCTTGTATTACGCGACTACAAGATGCTGGCCTGATCGGCGAATTGATTGTACACATATTTTTAAAAAAAATGATGTGTGGGTTGTGCTCGCATTGGGAAGAAGCTGTTCGCTTTCATGCTGATCATGTTTTTCTGTTCCTCATGTGTTACAATTCATCCACAAACAAAAATATCAGTGTATGTAGTTGCATAGTAATGTAATCTCTAGAATTATACCTAGATTTGGTTGCTCTAAATTACCAAAATTATGTTAATTATGATGGTTTAATAAAAATGTTGTCCTTAAGAAATAATCAACAATATATTCTTGCTTCTGAATCTGAAATGGTATTTTTGCTTTCAATTGTTAAAACTGAAGGGAAAATACAGGATAGAGTCTTATCCCATCTGATGTAACCCTATGTTAGAAATAGGGGTATTAATAGGCAAATGTGGTACTTGTACTAACTTACTAAACACAAAGGGCCTCATTGCGTTGTCAGTCGGAATGCATTTCGACCAAATCCTTGCCGAAATCGTTTCCAACTGACTCGGTTTCAGGCAGTCCATCCAACCAATTACGATGTATCCGAACGAGTGATTTAGATGCATCCGGTTGCATCTGGCTACAATATGGTCGTACTCCTATTGACTTCAATGGGAGCCTGTGTTCCGATCGACAACACAGGATCCCATTGAAAAAAGGGGTGGTTGCGGAAAACCTTGCACCCTGTCACAGGCACCCCATAGTGCCTGCCACACTGTGCATGGTTGGAAATAGGAATCTCATGGGTACCCCTACGGGCCAAAACCAGAGGCCTCCGGGTGAAGGGAGGCCTGCTACAGGCTCCCAAAGTCAGTTACCAACAGTTGTTTTGTGTCGAACAGACCCATTATGAAAAGCTGTCCAAATCCGACATCGTTATACGTCGGTCGAAAATGCGGTTCTTAGACCTTTACAATTCGGCTCTGACCAACTCAGAGTCCCCGAATGCCATGCAGGAACCGATTCGGAATGACCGAACGTATACCTTTCAATCGTAATTGGTCAGTCAGCAATGTTTCCGAGTACCTCCGAAACATAGGTTCCGACACAGTTAGGAAAATCCGAATGCTGTTTGTAGCCTTTCCAACCGACATCGTAATCAGCCCAATGTCGTTAGGTCACAAGATCTAATTGAATCTTTGCTCAACATCTGATAGCTATGACACAGCATGCAGTTCTCATGAAAAATGATTGTTAAGAACAAGCATTATCATACTATTTTAAAATCAAGAAAATAAAATCAATTTAAAAAATAGGGACATATTGACAGTGCAAAGATACACCAAACTGAATCAGTAATATGATTTTTCACTGTTTTCAGGAAGAAAAAACACCAAGTTAACACAATAAGCTGATCCCTGCCTTGAAACCCCTAGGGGTGATTAGTTTGTGCGTTACAAATACCAGATACATCCATAGGAAGTACACATTTGACTGGAATACAGTTGCAATTTCAGTCCCACTGTTATAGAGTGGCAGTAATGTAGGTCAAGCAGGTCACACTGATCAATGTTTTTAACCTATGTTATGGTATTGTCTGGACCTCTAAGTCCTACGGTGGGGTAAAGGAAGATGCTGGAGTTGGCAAGGGTCCCAAAAACGTTGTACACCACAGTCAAAAGCCTACTGTAGCTGTTTAGTTTGGCACCAGGAGCCCTAAGTGGAAAAAAAGCAGGATTCCACATTGAACGAGGCAACATCTTCTTTAAAGTAGATTTTCTGCCTTTCCCTGTTCCAATATTTAACTTTCAGAGTTAATCAAAAATGACTTATTCCAAAATGTCTCCAGTGACTGAGGACAATGCCTGTAGTTTCAAGCCAGCAACACTCGCTACTAGACACCAGACCTCTCTACCTGCCAGGACTACTGCATGGCCCAGCCCTTGTTGGTCAGCTGGGCCTTCTTTTAGTCAGGTCTCTCTTGCAGCTAACAGTTGTGTAAAAACTGAGACTTTTATATAGAACCTTCAGTGAAAGCATGCCAGCAGGAGTACGGAGTCCTTGAATCTTCTTATTCCAGCCTTCAGGCAGAGTCTCTGCTTCCTTCTTCTGGTGCAGGAATGCTCTGAGGAAGACGTGGTGAGGTCAGCCACGACCCGTGGAGGGAGTTCCTGTGGGACAGACAAGCGGGGCGGGGGAGGGGCAGGGTGGGAGTCGGCAAACACTGGAATATGGATGATTGCAGGTAAGTAAACAATTAAATTAATGAAACGAATTTCGTAGAGTGCCCTGCATCGCATTTTGCGATGCAGGGCGCACAACAAAATTTGTTTATTTAATTTATTTGTTTACTTACCTGCAATCATCCATATTCCGGTGTTTACCACCTCCCACCCTGCCGCTCCCCCGTGAAGGACTGGGTTTTTCTAAGACCCAGCGGTGCCAGGGATAACACCTGAAACCTTTGTGGGTTACCTGTTCCAGCGTACAAATGACAGAGACACGGGACACTTCCTTCGACGTCAAAGATTCGAGGTTTATTTACTGCAGGGAACACAGAAGTCACGAGAAGTACATAACATGTATGTTCACGGAGACTGCTTCGAATTATATCTGTGGATCGCTCCTTTTATACAGTTTTTCGTCATAAGATAACATGGCAAACAAAAGGTTACAACCCAGTTCCCACAGTAATTTTCATAGGGGGTCGCTTTCATGTATTCAGGGCCCGGAACATTATTACAGTAGCATTTGTCGGTTCCCAACTGTAAAAGTACATCTTCCCACCATTAGTGCATTCCGTTCGGCTGTAAAACGAATCAAGGAAGAGTCAGAAACAGGTGCAGAGGAAAACGAAGATAGCGAACAGATCGAAGAGAGTGTAAAAGGGGTGGTATCAGGAAACACGATTGCAGGGATCAAAGGAGACGTGCCTAATGAATGCACAACTGAGACAATAGACCGGCACGGCAAGATGAGCCTCGAGCGGGGCCATCTGCCTTACAGTGTCATCCCCCTCATCATAAAGACACCCTCAAAGGAACACGTGTCTTCCGCAAGAGTTTGGGAATCCCAGGGTCACGAAGCGGACAGTGTCCGTTCGCTGGCTACTTGAGGGCAAGAAACAAAATGGATGCCATATCTAAAATGGAACCCGTGGGTTCAGATGAAGAAACCCACGAAACAAACGAACGGTTTAGGCTAGCACAGCGAAAACGCGTACACCCACTAAACTCGTCATTTGCGGTTCATAGATACCAGACTCGACCATATTCGGGTGAGTCGAAAACACCACTTACAATTGTCACGGAACCTCAGACGCTCCTTTTGCCCTCATGTAGGCAAGCACTAGTCGGAATCAGAATCGATCTCGATATTCATCAGACCATCCAGATGTTGCTGCAACATTATTCTATCCATCAGTGCTTCCTTGGTAACAGGTGGCCGTCTTATACACGTCGTAGCACAGAGGCCACATAAGGCAGGACCACACTGCACACAAAGACAACACGTGAACAGAAATGCTACAACAACCCCAATGATCATCAGAATCTTCCAACCCCACGTCGACATCAGGCCCCAAAACCACCCTAGTAGCGTCCAATCCCCTACGTCCACGTGTATGGATTCGGAGATATTATGCAACTTCGAGATGGCTTGATATACAGTTGGAGCGTTGTCAGGAATGAAAATGCAACAACTCGAATGGATCACCTTACATCCTCCACCTCTATCTGCAAGGACAACGTCTAAAACCATACGATTTTGTAACGTCATAAGCCTGTCCGCCTGAAGCTCTGCTGCAATGTTGCCAAGGGCGCTCGCAGTGATATTAGCGGTCGATTCCACCACTCGAGTCAACTGTCTCAGGTTCCTACTATTGATCATAGGTCCCCAAAACGGCAAGAAACCCTTAAAGAAGTCTCCTGCCTCTTGACCGGCAGTGTCCTCTTCACTAATTACGCCTCTCACAACTCTGGTCTTGTGATAATCCGACCCAACAGTAAAGGTCGGCGGCAACAGATTCGCAATATAACGTGTGCCTGAGAAGTCACGAGGCAGCCATGTATATGCGCGGTCGTAACAAACAAAGTAAGTACCCTTGGCAGTCAAAAGAACAGGGGAAGAGGCCGACGGCAAAACATACGTTTCGGTACAGGCACTCCTCCTAAGCTGAGCTCGCAGGCTTCGGCCTAGGCCTTTCAGACAGAAATTACCGAGATGGGGTACGATCCAGATCGGAGACGAGCTTTTAAGCTGCCGATCACCCACTGACATACTATACTCAGCCTCACTGAGATCTCGGTATGCTCGCACCTCTTCCTTTGGGATAAGCGATGCGTCGAAGATATCCCTATCTAAATCGGCAATCGCTCTTGCCAAAGGCTTGTGGTACGGGCCAGGACCATGATCTGCAGTGCGTGGCTCTCGATGGGGGTAAGAATCTAGTGCGCTTTGAAACATTGTTTGGAATGCTCGAGCTGAACCCTGGGAACTGTAAGGAAGGATCAAGTACGGAATTCCCCTATCGGTGGTATGCGGCATTAACCCACACACCCAACAGTTGGTAGTGTTCATCACCAACTGATGCTGATGAAGGAGCTGAACGAAGGAATTGTTCATGAATTCTGCACGTCTAACCTGCTCGTGTTGGGGTAAGATATGAAAGTAATGAGGAGAAACAGTGGAAGTAGGTTTAGGTTCAGAAGAAGGGGTAGGTGAAGCAGAAGGCAATAATGACTGTATCGCATAATACACTCCACCCACCAATAACGAGGAAACAGTTAGGAACAGAGGGAACACCTGAAACATAAAGCATTTAGTACGTACAATCCTATGCAATTCGAATCTTTGTGATTGAGTCTTCTCCAATTCCGACAGCTTTGAGAAAGCCATCCTCTAAAACCGTCCGCAACGTTCTTGACGCACTTCGTTCTGTGTAGCAATAGTCAATCCCCAGGAGTTCCTAGGAATCGACGGCCTCCAACCTAGTGTTAGGGCCTACTAAACAGAAGGAAGTACCCGCACGGCCCTACGGTCCACCCGGATGTAAGGTTCTTTTAATTAAACAATGTATACAATATCTCCTAGCTGTGGAAACAAACACACATATGCGGAAAAAAACTCAGCATTCATACAAAAATCACAGTTAATCAAAAATGTTCAGAGTGATAATGGGGTAACGTGAATTTCAAAAGGAAAAAGCAAAGATAATTTTCTTTATTAGTCTCTAGTGTTGGAACGGAGAAAATATCTGCTTCTTCCTGGACGAGTCTGCTCTTCAAACAATTGATCGGATGATGAAACAGAGTCCTGTCGGTCAGACAATAGTTCAGATCTTGAATTCTCCAATGACAAAGGTTCAACAGTATTGTCCGGCTGCACTGAAGTATCTCCCACAGGCTGAGCGTCACTGAATGGCACAAAATTCGGCAAAGCCTCCATTTCAGATGAGGCGATGCCCGTCCTCACCCACGAGTCCGCTGGTAAAGGTATTGGTACCTTTTTGGTGTGGGTGGCATGCACCCAATGCTTGCGGCCTTCCAAACGAACAGCAGTTCTCGTGGCGAGGAGTACTTGAAAGGGTCCGATGAACCTCGGCTCAAGGTTTTGTTTTCGGCCAAAGTTCCTCGTAACCACCCAGTCTCAGGGTTGGAGCTGGTGGCTTGGACCCTCCGTCTGCGCCGGCAGTGCTTCAAAGACCTGTTGATGAATTAACCTCAGTTTAGCAGTCAGATCATGAAGTAATCAATCAACATTGGATATTCAAGATCGGTGAATGCACTGGGTCTAGGAACCCCCCAAATATTTGCAGGACGGCCGAACACAATCTCATATGGGCTGAGCCCTACTCGAGAGTGTACTGTCGCCCTGGTTGACAGAAGAGCCAGGGGCAAAGCGTCAGGCCACGAGAGACCAGTCGTAGCCTGAATCTTTGCGAGTTTTAATTTGAGAGTACCATTGTACCCCTCAACCAAACCTGCTGACTGGGGATGGTTGGCGCTGTGGAATTTTTGTGTAATTCCAAGGCCCTTACACACACTCTTCATCACACTCCCCACAAACTCACTTCCGTTATCAGACCATACAATCCGTGGCATTCCATACCGAGGAAAGTATTCCTTCAGTAGGACCTTCGCTGTAGACAGGGCAGCATTGTCTTTGAGAGGGTAACCACAACTAAAACGTATTTTAGGGTATTGCATCGCTCCATATGGATGAAATCCAACTGAATTACCTCAAAGGGACATGAAGGAGGAGCAAAGTGGCCAGGGGATGTAGGAGTTCCCTTGCCAGGATTGTACATCATACATATCATGCAATTCTTGACCAATCTCACAGCACACTTAGCGATACCATCATTCTTCCATACGGGGGACAACAACTTGCAAATACCTTTCGCACTAATATGTGACAAACCGTGTGCCATGGTCACAACAGCTAGCACATATGCATCCGGCAACATCCACCTTTTATTCTCCGACAAATCAATCCAACAGCCATTCGTATCCAACTTTCCCGTACTCTCCTTCCACTTGGTCTTTTCAGTCTCGGTGGCCTCATTCTGAATCGCTTTCACACTTTCAATAGTGTCTTCACACATACCAGTTTCTGCAGGCCACCTTACCGAACTCGTCACATACATTATAGTTGTAAGGTTTCTCGCAGTCTCCTTAGCAATCTCATCAGCAAACGCATTGCCACGACCAACATCATCCGTCACCTTACGGTGTGCACTACATTTAATAATCGCCACCTGCTTGGGCAATGTAAGTGCGTCTAAAAGGTCATTCACAAGCTGTCCATGCTGGATCTTCGTACCATGCGATGTCATAAAACCTCTCTCTCTCCACAATCGTCCAAAACTATGGGCAACACCAAACGCATACTGGCTGTCAGTAAACACATTTACCCGTTTCCCTTTCGACAAAACACACGCTCTGGTTAAGGCAATTAGCTCTGCCGCCTGTGCAGAGTTTTGATTCAGTCTTGCAGTTTCCACAACCGTACTCAACGTTACCACAGCATATGCAGTCGTCACATCACCATTCGGCAACTTAAAACACGAACCATCCACATACAAAGTACCATCGGGTTCTTCCAATGGAGTGTTTTTTAGGTCAACACGACCCTTCGTTTCTTCCTCAGTTCGCAAATAACAATCGTGTGGTGGTACCTCATCTGATTTCATATTGGTTGGCAACAAAGTCGCCGGGTTTAGGACATTGCAGCGCTTTATTTGAATGTGACTTGCCAAAAGCGTCAACTCATAACCAGACAACCTTGCGCTCGTCAAGTGTTGGGTTTTCGTACGATTCAAAAGAGTGTCAACTGCATGCGGAACCATCACCGTAAGCATATTATCCATGACCAATCCTGCAGATTGTCGGATGGACACCGCAGCTGCCGCTGTCGCTCTTAAACAACTCAGCAATGCTCTAGCTACTGGGTCCAAGGTCGAGGAAAAATATGCACATGGACGTTGCTTACCGCCAAATTGTTGCGTCAAAACACTCAACGCACAACCTTCTCTCTCGTGAACGTATAGTGTAAACGGCTTACTGTAGTCAGGAGTACCTAACACAGGGGCCGAACACAACGCATCACACAGTTCAGAAAAACTTTTCTGACACTCTTCCGTCCATGGCAAAGGAGTTGGAACATCCTTGCACGTAAGAGCTACCAATGGTTTCGCTAGTAATGAAAAATTTGGAATCCATTGCCTGCAGTATGACATGATACCTAAAAAGGCACGCACATCTCTCTGAGTTGTTGGCAAAGTCATCCGAGCAATCGCTGCAATTCTCTCTGGGGTCAACCTTCTTCCCTCCTTTGACAATAAGTGACCTAGATAGGTTACTTCTTGGCAACAATATTGCAGTTTAGAAGGTGACACCTAGTGATGTAAGTCACAGAGATGTTGCAACAAAGACACCGTAGCAGTTTTGCAAATGTCTCGTGTGTCCGCAGCCACCAATAAGTCATCAACATATTGGATCAAGGCCGCACCAGCCGGTAACACAAACGCATCAAGCTGACTCTTCAGGGCTTGGCTATATATCGATGGACTCTCACAATAGCCCTGAGGAGCGCGTTTAAACCTAAAGCTGCGGCCACCTAAAGAGAAACCGAAAAGGTCCCTGCTCTCCTCAGCAATCGGAATGCTAAAGAAAGCATTCTTCAGATCGATCACTGAGAACCAGGACGCAGATGCTGGAATCAGAGTCAGTAAAGCCGTAATGTCAGGCACCACAGGGAACTGAGGAACAACAATTTTATTCACCTCCCGTAAATCAATGACAAAACGATAAACAGGAGGCTTAGATGGATCAGTGCGTTTCAAAATGGGTAGCACAGGGCTATTACACACGTTTCCCCGAGTCTCCTCGATAACATCTTTCTCGATCAAATCATAGATGATCGCTAACAACGCTCGCTCACCATCAAGGGAGATACGATACTGGGGAATACGTGGTAATCGCACATTCGATTTCAGTTGAACAACATAAGGGGAGATGTCAAGCAGGCCCACGTCATTGGGACCTGTTGCCCACAAAGATGCAGGAAGAGAACTCAATTCCGGTGGGAGTTTATCGATGGACAAGTACATAGGAGAGATTACTCTCTCACCCAATGTAAGCTTTACTCCCGCAGGAGAACAATACAAAGTCGCATACAGACGTTTCAGCAAATCCAGGCCCAAAAGATTTTCACCACAACCAGTAGTCAAAATCAAAGGAGCCTTCAGCTCACGAGGCCCAATTGTAAGGGGCAAAGGGCGAGAAACCGGATTGCTAACAGGGGCGCCGGAGAATCCAACGGAAACATTTGTTAAGCCAGACAAAGGTGCGCCAGGGAGTTTTGAATGCATGATGGAACTTATCGCTGCACCAGTGTCCAACAGAAAAGGCTCAACTACGCCCGAGGTGGCAACTGCGACGTAAGGCCCTCTCTGATCAACCGGAACTGATACTACTCCCTCTCCTTGTCTATGGCTGTCCTAGTAATTACCGTCGTCAGTACTCTGATCGACGTAATAATCGTCCACATTGTACTGTGCGGATCTACCTGATGATGATCCACGCTGATCAAAACAATTATTAGAATCAGAGGAATTATTAGAACGATCATTTTGATTCTGCGTAACGCCACGACCTCTACCTCGTGAAGCTTGCTGAGGACCACTACGACCTCCTCTAGATGAATTGCCACTATTTCGATCGCGCAAAACTGGACAATCAAATTTCAAATGACCCTCACCTCTACAATAGGCACACTGATTGTACCCAAGCATAGATCTCTGCGAAGAAGAGTCATTTCGCGATTGTGACCTAGATGACTGTGATTGCGATCTATTCCGCTGCTGAGAATCATTTTGATTTGAGCGCGGAGGATACGCTTGTTGCAACAAAACTTTCGTTTTGAGTTCTTTCGTCTTTTTATCTGCACGGTCATTTTCTTCTTTTTCTCTATTTTCATAATATTGAGCCGTAGCCAATATCTGAGCAGAAGTAGAAACAGCCCACGCACTCTCTGAATTTTTTAATTTGTTGCTAAGTTCGGGCAACAGATTCGACACAAATTTATCCACAAACAATCTCTGGCCTCCCTCAGTGCCCATATCTTGACCACTGTGATCGATGAATGCCTCCTCAAACCTCGTAAAGAAATCGGAGACACTCTCGTCCTTCTTTTGCTTGCAAGCAGACAATTTGTCCCAGTTAACTTTCATAGCTGGCATAAGCGTTTTCATAAGGGTAATTATCCTCTGAGGAAGATCGGTAATGAGCTGTTCAGGCTTAGCCTCACCAACTTATCGTACGTCAGCCGCCACAAGAGCAGGCCAATCACCGCCTAACTCGGCTACATGGTTTTCCTGACGAATTTTCGCCCATAGCGGTTGCGGTACGACATTGCCGAACAACATATCGATGTCGGCAAGATTCATTATCGTAGCATCCACTAACTGAGACAATTCTTTATAGTACCCTGCAGGATTTTTGCGAACAATAGGAACAGCATTAGCATCACCTGGCATCCACACTGGTGGAACTTCTCGCATGGGATACTGACCAGGCTTTGCCATCCACTCCTCAGTTTCATCTTTAAACAATGCTCGAGGCATTATAGCAGGACGAAAAGATAGTAGCTGCTCGACAGCACGTCGAACATTGCTACCCACAATCATACCGCTCGAAAACTGAAGCTGAAGGTCAGTCAGAGCAGCCAGTACATCATCAGCCGCATCAATTGATATCTCATCGCGTAAGAGCTTGCACATTTCTTCAAACACGAATCTTTGTGTTGGCTCATTGAATTGAGAGAAAGTGTCAACAACTATACGTGGAGGATTCTTAAGGGGATACCTAATCCAATTTTTCGCCATGTTATATAGCGTGTCACGTTCCCTACCACCAGGAAGCTGACTTCGTCTTTGGGAAGCATCAGAATCAGCAGACCCAAGAATTGGTCCAAAAGGAGAATAAAGATTAGCAACAGTGTTAGGAATGCGTCGTCGAACAGACGGAGAAGAGGAGTAAAGCACAGGAGCAACATAATGAGGGCTAAAGACAGGAGGAGCAGGAGCAGTAGGAGTAGCTACAAGAGCAGAAGTAGCGGGAACAACAGCTTGAGAAGGTATAGACGGAGGAGCAGTAGGAACAGGAGCAGGTAGAGGAAAAGGAACAAGAGGATTCGCAATGGCAGGGCCAACGACAGGCTGGTTAACAGCTGCCCGAACAGCAGGTTGAGGAACAGGGGGAACCACGGGAGCTGTGGTATCCTGTGCATATGGAGGTGGAGACTTCAGTAGATAGGACAACAAAGGGTCCTCTACTGCTTCCTCTTCCTTCTTTTCCGTACCCGTCGGTAAAGCGGGATAACATTTATCCACTGTCATACGTTGTAATCTATCAAAATGTCCTTTTCCTTCTCTTCTTTGTCTCGCTGAAACTGCTCTGCATTTCTCATCGTTGTAACGATACCTTCTCTCTTATTACGTTTAAGCTGCTTGATTTCTTTCTGCTTGGCTTCCTTACGCCATAACCAAAAGGAATCAAACATGGCCGGCCTTGCTTTTCTTTGGAACAATTTAGCTTCAAGATTAACTAAAATCTGGGGCTCAAAACTACCATGAGGTGGCCAACTAAGGACACCGTCATCTTTAGTGTAACGAACCCAATAATCATTGAATGTGATAGGACCCATACCATGTCGACTATATAATTCATAAATTGGAGTTCCAACTGGAGGTATCGGACATGAGTCCTCCAATCGGGAATCCGCACCACAACCTCTAAAGCAACTGAACAAGTACTATGGCCAGGCATCGTGCACACTAACCGAGTTTCACAAACGTCAAGGGTTATTGGATTACAATGTCCCTGCAAAAGTGCAAAAACCCTCGGTTTTTGGCGACTGCAGACGTCAAATAGAACAACTAAGAACAAAATACAAAGAACCACAAATGCAATGGAACCATGCAACAACTAAGCACCCACAACAACTAAGGATTTTGGGAGCGACTTTGAACCGGTACTGCTGATGCAGCCCCACGTTGGGCGCCAACTGAAGGACTGGGTTTTTCTAAGACCCAGCGGTGCCAGGGATAACACCTGAAACCTTCGTGGGTTACCTGTTCCGGCGTACAAATGACAGAGACACGGGACACTTCCTTCGACGTCAAAGATTCGAGGTTTATTTACTGCAGGGAACACAGAAGTCACGAGAAGTACATAACATGTATGTTCACGGAGAATGCTTCGAATTGTATCTGTGGACCGCTCCTTTTATACAGTTTTTCGTCATAAGATAACATGGCAAACAAAAGGTTACAACCCAGTTCCCACAGTAATTTTCATAGGGGGTCGCTTTCATGTATTCAGGGCCCGGAACATAATTACAGTAGCATTTGTCGGTTCCCAACTGTAAAAGTACATCTTCCCACCATTAGTGCATTCCGTTCGGCTGTAAAACGAATCAAGGAAGAGTCAGAAACAGGTGCAGAGGAAAACGAAGATAGCGAACAGATCGAAGAGAGAGTAAAAGGGGTGGTATCAGGAAACACGATTGCAGGGATCAAAGGAGACGTGCCTAATGAATGCACAACTGAGACAATAGACCAGCACGGCAAGATGAGCCTCGAGCGGGGCCATCTGCCTTACAGTGTCATCCCCCTCTTCATAAAGACACCCTCAAAGGAACACGTGTCTTCCGCAAGAGTTTGGGAATCCCAGGGTCACGAAGCGGACAGTGTCCGTTCGCTGGCTACTTGAGGGCAAGAAACAAAATGGATGCCATATCTAAAATGGAACCCGTGGATTCAGATGAAGAAACCCACGAAACAAACGAACGGTTTAGGCTAGCACAGCGAAAACGCGTACACCCACTAAACTCGTCATTTGCGGTTCATAGATACCAGACTCGACCATATTCGGGCGAGTCGAAAACACCACTTACAATTGTCACGGAACCTCACCCGTCCCGCCTGTCTTCCCCACGGAACTCCCTCCACGGGCCGCGGCTGGGTGAGGTTCCTGTCTTTTCCTGTGCAATAGACAGTAACTATGAACTGCCCACACTATAACTGGACTACTTTTTCTAATTCCAACTTCCATTAACTGCACTTCTTCTCTACATTTACTGAAAACCTTCAGAGTGCAGCACACATAGAACGAGTTAAAAACAGGGAGAAATAAGCATAGTTCTCCTTGTTACGCCTCCCCTCTGGAGCATAGAATTTTGACCCATTTCCAGGTCTATATCTAATGGTAAATCTGAGAATACACAAAATCCATATGTGGATGCATGGTAATACTCACGCTCCACCCATGGGGCAGAGTAGCACAAGGCAGTGCCTCTGCCTTGGTTTACTCCAGATTTACCAAGTAACGCAAGGCCAGGCCACGCAAGGTGGCCTTACCTGGCTTGATAAATTTCACTATAGGTTTTGTGTCATCCAGCGCCCCCTTGTGTGGTGCAAGGGCGACGCAAAACCCCTTCATATGTATGCCCCTTAGAGGTTTGCAAATGCCCCATTTGCCAAATGCGTTGTTCACCAGGCCAATTTAGAAGTGGGCAAAGTATCAGGTTTTCAGCATTGAATTTTCAGCTTGTACTGCCTATTTATACCTTTTAGTAATGGCTTATTTCCTGTAGAGATATTGGGCGGTGTACTTCAGAAGGTACCCACTTTCCAGGGCTAACATTTTTACGTGCATTTTTGCTGCTTGGTACCACCAGGAATATCCTGATGATCACAAACAGGAAACAACAAACTCGATCCCCTAAAGGCTGGGAGAAAATTTGAAGCACATCAGGGCCATTTATTTTGTTTTTCTCATTAACAAACAAGCTTTGGTATTTTTTTATTGAGAAGCAAAAAACTTTGTGAAGCAGCTGTAAAAAGGTAATAAATTAATTTTCTTACCATTTTATTTTTCACCTTTGCAGTGCTGGCAGCAGGGAGGCAATGCCCCTCCGCCTTAATGGAGGGGCTGCCGCTGGATCTCTAACTATGGCAGGCAGATCTCCATTTGGTAGGGTTGGGTTGGTCTCTTGGACATTGTGTCCATGGCCAAAGAGCAAAGAGTCTGACAGGGTGGTATGTGTGTCATTTATTTCTCTGGTATTACCACAAACATTGCCTGCAGCAGTCACAAAGGCATACAGTTGCCCATATCTTATCCAAACATATCAGGGTAGTTTAAAAGTTGAAAACTGCCCTGATTTGTGAATGTGCATTACGGGTATTTTTTGATATTTGATTCTCGAATGGGGACACATTTATTTTGATTTCTTGACCTATTCTCTGCCCCAGTCCGACCTGACCCGGGGAACCGAGGCATCAGCCTTTGCTAAGCTACAGGCTTGTAGGCCACCTATATCTTTCTAAAATAGCGTGTGTGCGTGATGCAGGCATTGGACTGGACTGGGACTGGACATTACTGGGCAACAGTCAGTCTCTTGGCCACAAGCAAGTGATAAAGTGTACGAGGAAGTTAAAACTGAATTTTTCTTCTTCAAAATAATGCAGGACATTTGCGGTCAGAATGCTACTTAGCAAAGCAGCTCATCAAAGAGCATTCATTATGGAAAAAACATTGAACAACGTTGTTAGTTGCATAAGTGATAAGCAGTAAGAAATGACGGGAATGATTATAAATCATCCGTTTACAAAGTCAGGGTAACCAGTATTTACAAGCACTCAGGATGCCAAATACATAAAATGCCAAACTCGCAGAGTATGTCATTCTGGAGGGTATGTAAGGAACTTCATCCATTTGAAATGATATTTGGAAAATTATTTCAACGCAATTGCACAAGACAAAATATAGTTTATGTCTGCCAAATGGCTGCAGCATACTTAACTAGTAAAGGGCAAGTCAAAAAAGATCAGTAAAATTCCTGCAAATTATATACCTCGTATAACTAATGAACAACAACGAGAAATCCATTTTGGAGGTGTGAGTGCAGCACACAAGAAGCGGCATGGATGTGATAAATTGAAAGGGCTGCTTGTACATGTATTAATGTGTGCTTAGACAAGCCGTGTTAAAAAACAGAAATTAGTCATAACATTATTATGATTACTTAAATGTTAAGTTATTTTTTAACTTGAATGCATACTTAAATGTTAAGTTGTTTTTTTAACTTGAGTGCAAGTACTTATCAAGTGCTGTGCTCTTGTCATACTAGACTGCTTTGCCACGCTTATGGAAATTCTTTTTGAATAGTTACAAATTGTTTCTGCAAGAGTTAATTAAGATATACTTCTGGATAGTGGACTACATTGTGTCAGTTCATAAAGGTTTGAAAATAAAAATGTTGTACCCCATTACATTGGCACATTCCTGAGGGTGATATTGCTCCACCGAAATAAAAGTGCTACTGGGGGGTGGGAAAACACCATGTAAAACCAAGGGCCATATGTATCATTGAAATTATCACGAATGGTGTTAAAATTATCGCCGCTTTAGCAGCAGGAAACTTCTGCTAAAGCGGCAATAATGGGCTTGATAATATGCCCTTGTGAATTCCCATAGACGCCATATAGTTTTGTGGTGTTGACACCATTACATTATGATCTGGGCCTGAGGATTATATAATCAGGTACCAGTCACCCAGACTGGGTCTGATGATTACACAATCAGGAAATGAGTCACCCAGAACACGTCATGGTATGAGCCTGTTGATTATACAACCAGGAAAATAGTCACCCACTCAAAAGCCATCTTAATTGGACCCGGTTGGTGGGCAATGAGGAATTTGTGCAGCCTTGGCAGCAGCTTCGGTACCCTTGGACTTCATGATAATTGCAAAGGCAACAAGTCAGTACATACAGGGCTGCTAATGCTAAGGCGTATGACACTGCCTTCAGCATCTCATACCCAACTTGATGCAATGTTTAGGGATAAGCACCAGGGATAGTTGGAGGGTGAAGTAACTCAGAGGTTTACTGGTTCAAATCTGGACAGTTCATTATTGTGGAGCAAGTTTGTAAGGTGCCTTACAGCACTTTCGGATTGCAGAAGGGCTCAATTCCTTCAGATGATTATATGGCCGAGATACCCGCCACCCCCTCTCAACACAATCCCCAAAAAGGAGGGAAACTGGAAACAGTTCTTGAAGTTTTTGGAAGTGGGATGGAGTGACCATCCCGGCCGTATTTATTAAAACAAAATTAAAAAACATTAAACGTTTCATGATATGTACAATTTCATTACCACATTGCGATGTTTGGCTAACCTTAACAGATTCTCTAATACAGAGGTTCTCCTAGCCGAACTAGCATCCTACAAAACATTTTCTTGACATATTGAAATTGTACATCCTAACGTTTAAGGGCCAACGGCAAGGTCATAACCGGTGTCAAGATCCCTAACCAGACTTACCCCTCCCACTTGGGAGGGGCGACAGCACGGAGGCGTACCTCAAGTGCAACTACTACCAATTTCCCTTGACTTGACGGGGGCACCTAAAAACTCGACGCCAGTTAAAGGTCGTTCGAATACTCGTGTGAGGTATCTAGAAGGTATCGTAGACCTTATCCCAACCCCACACAACTTACCGCATCTGCCGTCGCAGATGTCACTGGCCCCGGGAAATTCCCCAGGAGGGGGCTGTAACCCCTCCTACAAAGGAAGGGGCCTTGACCGCCTTTCCTTTACTTCCGGCGACCCATCCTTAGAAGGGACCGCCTCCCCATTGAGGGGCCAATGGCCACCTCTCCCGAGCGCTCCCATCCGCGTTGGGTGACGCCCACTCATAGGGATCTACTAATTAGTGCTCACCGATCATGACCTTACCGCCTACCAAAATAAATACGACAGTGCTAACTAAACCTAAGAATACATTGGCCACTATGCCCGAAAGAGCATGCTTAAAAAATCAACACTATATCTGAATCATTTTAATGGCAAAACGTACTCAAAACAGACCATTCTTTATTATACTCAACATCAACATGACACTACAACCTGCAAACGAAAGAGAAGCAGAATTAATCAACTTTATTGCAAACAACTGGCTGTCTTCAGGGGCTGGTGGGTGGGTCAAAATTGGCTCTTCGTTCTGTCCCGAGCTCACGTGCAGCGAGGAGGTGCAGCTTCAGAGCACAAGAACAAGAGGATGTCTTCTGGTCTTGCGTCCCTTCTTATCCTTCTTCGGGGCGGGCGTACACCCGCCCCTGCCTGCCCCGAGGGCGTGGCTGGCTGCGTCAGTGTCTAGGCCAGCCCACTCTAGGGCGGGAAAGGGCGCGCCCCAGCTACGCCGCTTCGGGCATACCAGCCGAGACGCGCCTCCCGCCCAAAATGGCTTCCCGGGGGGATCGAGGCACTCTGCCATAAGTTCGGGGGGACCGAGTGGTCGCCCCTTTCCATATGGCCGAGATACCCGCCACCCCCTCTCAACACAATCCCCAAAAAGGAGGGAAACTGGAAACAGTTCTTGAAGTTTTTGGAAGTGGGATGGAGTGACCATCCCGGCCGTATTTATTAAAACAAAATTAAAAAACATTAAACGTTTCATGATATGTACAATTTCATTACCACATTGCGATGTTTGGCTAACCTTAACAGATTCTCTAATACAGAGGTTCTCCTAGCCGAACTAGCATCCTACAAAACATTTTCTTGACATATTGAAATTGTACATCCTAACGTTTAAGGGCCAACGGCAAGGTCATAACCGGTGTCAAGATCCCTAACCAGACTTACCCCTCCCACTTGGGAGGGGCGACAGCACGGAGGCGTACCTCAAGTGCAACTACTACCAATTTCCCTTGACTTGACGGGGGCACCTAAAAACTCGACGCCAGTTAAAGGTCGTTCGAATACTCGTGTGAGGTATCTAGAAGGTATCGTAGACCTTATCCCAACCCCACACAACTTACCGCATCTGCCGTCGCAGATGTCACTGGCCCCGGGAAATTCCCCAGGAGGGGGCTGTAACCCCTCCTACAAAGGAAGGGGCCTTGACCGCCTTTCCTTTACTTCCGGCGACCCATCCTTAGAAGGGACCGCCTCCCCATTGAGGGGCCAATGGCCACCTCTCCCGAGCGCTCCCATCCGTGTTGGGTGACGCCCACTCATAGGGATCTACTAATTAGTGCTCACCGATCATGACCTTACCGCCACAGGCCGGATAGTTGACCGGCTATCCGGACCCCCCACAACTCCTACCTAAAGGTCATGTTTCAATGTTTTTAACCATGCTAAGAAGTCTCCTATGAGTAACTCATTTCCCACCCGAGACAAATGCACACCATCCCCTAAATACATACTGTCATCATTAATACAACCATGCGAGATAGAATGCAATGTCTTGGAACGGAACAACCTACTCACTTTGTTATTAAGTTTTCTAACAGAATGGTTCAAAGCAGGAATCGAAACAGCCCCCCGCCACACTTTTCGTGGGATCATATGAGACCATGCAATTATGCACCCCGGAACTTTCCTCGCCAACCAACTTACAGTGGAAAGCATTGCCTCTAGGAGAAGTCGTCTACCGGAGGTGACCAAATCATTGCCCCCTAAATGTACTATGACTATAGACGGCGGTGACCTCGTCCGCCCTAACAAACCCTCAAAGAATGCCTGAAACTGGTCAATACAGAGACCGCCCCTTCCGTAGAAGGACACCCTGTACCCGTATTCCCCAGCTACGTGAATCATGTCACCTGCTTCGAATACGTCTGCGGCACGCCTCACGTATGAGTGGCCCACGACCCACACCTCTTTTCTCACAGCCGGTGATGTCTGACCGCTGGCCTGGTGTTGGGTCGACTGCATAGTCCGCCCCGCCTCGTAGGCTTGCGCAACTGAAAACCAAACAAAAGACAAGAAGCGTGAGTACATCATTACAGCTTCACAACATGTGCAACCGCACATATCTCTTATAACAATTGGAGGACCAACGCCCCACTCGTTTTACTTGTTCCACATTAAGACCCCTAGCTGTAGCTTCAGTGGCAGCCCCTATCCGAAAGGAATGGGTCCCAAACTCGCCCGGGTCCAAGCCCGCTGCGGTAATTGACATCGCAAGCACCCGCTGAAACTGAAATTTCGTCAGTGGGGTGGCGTCCGCGTGTCTCAACAATGTCCCTCCCCATGATGCCACCCTTCGTGCTAGGTAGTCTTCTAAACACTTTACCGGACACATGGAGGACCCTGGAATCCTGCGAATGACTATGCAGTCACCTATCCCACCTTGATCGGTCTTGGACCTGACAACGGATACAGTCATCGTCTCACCCCTGATCTGAACGTGTTCCCGGCACAAACCCCCCACCACATCCCGTTTGCTCCTTGCCACCAGCTCACTTATCCTCATCGCCCCGTGAAATGCAAGCGTAAAAGCAGCTCGGAACAAAAAGGCCTCGTACTGAGACGAGCATGTGGCGGGGAGTGTGGCCAGTAACTGGGACAACCTATCCAGACCTATCGGGCGCCTCTCATCTACTCTGCGACCCTCAAGGCGTTGCCACCCACGCAGCGCTTTCTGTACCACAAAAGACGCTGTCGGGTCCTGGATATTATGAGCCCTGGCAACAAAGGAAATGGCAGCACGATGCCTCTGGGCTGTAGCCACCGACTTCCCAGCCCTACGCAAGGACATCAGAAAATGTACTACCCAATCCTCATGCCCCCAAAGCCCCTCTCTCTCAGTCCCCAAAAAGGCTAAATAGGCCCGAAACGCCCCTTCATATGCCTTCCTCGTCCTTGGTGCTAGACTCTCTCCCACGAGGTGACGAAGTTCGGGGCACCGAGAGACCAGAGAGCTTCGGGAAAGGGTGCCGGCTCTGGGTCCGCTGAGGGAAGGAAACCCGAGAAAGCCTGCATTTGAAAACGAGACAGTGCATCAGCCGCCTGATTCATCACCCCTGGGACATGTTTTGCTCTGAATACCACGTTCAGTTGCATACACAGTAAGACAATTTCTTTGAGCAGCCTTAAAATCATTTTACAACGTGCTGCCTGACTATTGATGCATTCTACAACGGTCATATTGTCAGACCAAAATATTACAGAATGATCTTTGAACCCATCGGGCCAGGTTCTGAGGGCCACCAAAATGGGAAACAGTTCAAGGAAAGCAATATTACTCGTCAGCCCCTCTTCATACCACCATGTTGGCCACCTTTGTGCCGACCATTTTGTGCCGAAGATGGCGCCAAAGCCCATGCTTCCCGCTGAATCTGTCCATAGACCAAGCTCTTCAGAGGACATGGCTGGTTTGTTCCAGACGACTCGACCATTGAAGTCCGCCAGAAATGCTAACCAAATACGCATGTCCTGGCGGACCTCAGCCGATAGTCTCGTGCGATGATGACCCTCCTTTAGGCCAACCATCGCCTGGGCAATTGAACGGGAGAAGGGGCGGGCCATTGGGATCACCCTCAGGGCAAAATTCAACCTCCCCACCAATTGCTGCAATTGATGCAGCGTAACTTTAGATGCATTTATACACATTTGCAGGGCTGCCCTGAATTTCGACACTTTGGCAGCTGGTAAACGAAAACAACCCTCACTAGAGTCCAACTCGATCCCCAGAAACTCGAGGCAAGTCGTGGGACCCACAGTTTTACCTGGTGCCAATGGCACGCCAAATTGATCCATTAACACACAAAATTCAGTCAAGGCCCGGCCACATTCGTCATCCCCAGCGGCCCCAAGGAACAGAAAGTCATCAAGGTAATGCATTACATTTCGGAAACCCGTGTCCTTCGTGAAGACCCATTGTAGAAAACTACTGAATTTCTCGAAATATGCACAAGATATAGAGCACCCCATCGGCATACACCTATCCATGTAATACGAACCTTGAAACATGAATCCCAGAAGACGCTGGTCGTCCGGGTGTACCGGGAGCAATCGGAACGCTGACTCGATATCTGATTTCGCCATCAGCATCCCGGGCCCCAGGCGATTCAAAATGGCTACGGCCTCATCGAATGATGCGTACCGCACCGAACATACCTCTGGATCAATTGCATCGTTCACAGAAAGACCATGAGGAGCTGATAAATTGTGGATCAATCGAAACTCACCTGGGTCCTTCTTGGGGACCACCCCTAAAGGAGAACAGACAAAATTCTGTACCGGGGGTACACTAAACGGGCCGGCGACCCGACCTCGGATAACCTCTTTCCGGATCTTATCCTGCACTACGGTCGTATGCTGCAAGATGGAAAGTTGATTTTTGCACGTCCCGACACCCTGAAAGTCCCCCACCGGGATGCGGAAACCATATGAAAAACCGTTCCGCAGCACCCCAGCAGTAGTACGATCTGGGTATTCACTGAGCCAGGGAATCATCGCCAAGGTATCAATCGGGGTTGGTAAAGGCGCCCCTCGGACTACATTAGACCTGTTTGGCGCCTCCTCTACCCCCATTCTCACCCGTTCTGGCTCTGCACGAGGACTCAGGATGGGGTGCCCCACAACCACTACATTCGTGCTTGAACTTACACGATCCCGAGGGCCTAGTACATTTACCTTTGTTGAAATTGAAACAGAAACCCCTCTTCCCCGTATTGCCGGCAGGTCTCGAATAATCGTCGGTACCCGTACCTGACCGAAAGGGCGTCCCCCCATATTGGCGGGAGGACTCACCAACAGTGCCCCCCACCAACGGCATTTTCAACATCCCTGACTCTTTCATTTTATCCCATGTCAAAGAATCATAACAGTCCCAGGTTAAACTTTTGTTATGCTCCATCGCCTTCCTGAAAAGGTTATCATAACAGAACCAATGGTTACCTTGGTGCGATGTCGAGTACCCCATAATTCGTGACTGATAGACTGGAAACTCAGGGAGCAATTCAGGCCTACGTTCCTCCAGAATCGACGTAAAAATTCCCCATGCATTGCCCCAGTTGCCAATATTCTCATTCACTTTAAAGGCGGCCATTTTTGCGCGCCAAACACTTGGATGCATCAGATCCTTTTGACCCTTAACAGTTTCAACCTCATAATGATCAACAAGCAAGGAGAAAATGTTTACATATTCCCCCGCCCAAATCTTTTCCTTTATTGCCAAAGGAACATGTTGCCCCAATTTTTCTCTACGAGAGGGTGTTGACTCATCCCTCGCGATCGGCAATGGCCGCTTACCTGCACTGGACGCTGCTTCCGCCACTCGTGGCTTGTCTATCACTGCAGCCGGCGCGGGCACCTTGGCTGCATCACGTTTCTCGCGCAACTGTTTCATCAGTGCTTGCGCTTCGGCAGCCGTGGCGCCCTCGCTACTGTCGCCCAACCACGCTGCTAGCTGTGCCGCCAACTCGGGAGGCATATCCTCAGTGGATGTCGGGGTGACTACGACGGGAATCGGATTCCCTTCCACCGGTACCGGGGCTGGCGCTTCGAGCGGGGCACAGGGAACCGGGACGTCTCCCCTGGCTGGCCCCCTTCTTGGCCTCTTTGGCTTCCCTCCAGCCGATGGACGCCCCGATCCCTCCTCCCCGTCTCGCCCCGCCAACCGCTTCTTTATTTCGGACATCTCCTTCATGAGGACTCGAACCATCTGGTCGGTCGTCATTCTCTTCGCGCCTTTCTTGGGCATCTTTCCAACGAAGTATCTGGAAGACAAAAGGAAAGATCAAAACGCTCAAAATTGGCTCTTCGTTCTGTCCCGAGCTCACGTGCAGCGAGGAGGTGCAGCTTCAGAGCACAAGAACAAGAGGATGTCTTCTGGTCTTGCGTCCCTTCTTATCCTTCTTCGGGGCGGGCGTACACCCGCCCCTGCCTGCCCCGAGGGCGTGGCTGGCTGCGTCAGTGTCTAGGCCAGCCCACTCTAGGGCGGGAAAGGGCGCGCCCCAGCTACGCCGCTTCGGGCATACCAGCCGAGACGCGCCTCCCGCCCAAAATGGCTTCCCGGGGGGATCGAGGCACTCTGCCATAAGTTCGGGGGGACCGAGTGGTCGCCCCTTTCCATTCAGTGACTTAACTGAAGGCAACAGCCTGCTCTCCTCCTGAGCCAACATTCTATGCTACCTGCTGTTCTAGTTGCGTGAAACCACAGACAAGGGTATCCAGTGAGCCAACAGACCAAATCTTAATTCTTTATTTTGTCCCATTCACCTATGCCCTTCATTCTGACACGGGCTAGCAAAATTGTGGTCCGCATCGTGGTGACGGTCATGGTAGGACAAGCACAACTATCGCTCCCACTGGGTTTAGGATATCTCATGCTAGTGCATCTAACATCAACAAACATCTTTTGCCTGAATTTTCCTGAACTTGTCCTTCCTAAAGTATTGATACCACATACTTCTCTGATCATCACATCAATAGCTGGTGTAACGGTGAAAGTGATAGCATGTAAAGATACACATACACTCATGAGAAGAAGTTGTCAGTGACATCCAGACGTGAGTCAGCTCCTTCCTCTTCACCACTATCATCTTCATTTGGCATTTCAGGATTCTCACCCGGTGGCTCTTCATGGTCTCCATTCTCTGCTATATACGGGATGTTCCATCTCAGGGTGTTCCTGTGGAGCATGCAGCAGGCAACAGTGATTTTGCACACTTTATCAGGTAAGTAGAGGAAGGCTCTACCAGTTTTGTCCAGGCAACACAATTTTGCCTTTAGAAGCTCGTAAGCCTGTTCCAATGACTGCCATGTTCTTCAATGGGCCTCATTGAAGGGGTCTCCCCTGGCATTGTTGGATTCCTCAGCAGTGCCAACAACCATGGTCGGTTGGGATACATTGAGCCTCCTAGATGGAAGACAAATAAAGTCCCCAAAAACACAATTTCAGACTAATCAACTAGAAAATCTCCAAACAATATTATGAAAGATTTTACCTACCAACAAGCCAGGCCTGTTTAGGTCCAAGTTGTAGCATTTTTTGTGCATACGGAGCTGTTCCGTAATACATTGGAATCATGGATCATGACAGGAAAACCGCACAGACACTTGTGATGTACAAATCCGGTAAGCAGACAACTTTAACGTTGATTGAATGGAAGTGTTTCCGATTCTGGTAGAACTGCTGTCTGGCGTATGGTGACACTAAGGCAATATTTGTGCCAACAATTGCTCTAACCGCATGTAGTAAGACGATACACCTGAGGCTGCCGACTCCTCACTCTTCCAAGGTTCATATGTCTGCATTTTAATTTTTTTTTTACATTTTCCACAGCAACATAATTGATATTTAACACTAAATTCATGTTGTTGTACAAAATATATATATATGGTTTTACTACCTCAATGGAGGTGTAAACAACACTGCGCTAATATCGCTTTTCAGCACAGTAACGTATTACATATAAATGTTTATTTTTAAAATACTGAGTGTCCATCGAAGTTAGAATATGTGAACAAACTTGCTCCCATTTTGAGAGGTAGTGACACCCTTAAAAGTCATAAGCACTCTACTTTGAACTTCTAAAATAGCGGGTGCCTGACCTTGCCTATAGAACATTTGGAAACAGATGGGCGTGGCGGAAGCTGATCACATATTGGGAGGTAAACTCCACGATGGACCCAGTCATAGGCTAACGTTGGTGAAAGGACGAACAAAGGCTAATGCCTGTGTCCATCTACGTGGACAATCGCATACGTCGAACACATGTACGTGGCGGTTGAAAAAAAAACGAACTTGCCTCGGTTGCCATAAAGACCTCCTCCACGTTTGCTGCTGCTTGTCACCTTTGGTAGCAATGATGTGAGGTCGAGCAGGTGAGAGGGGCCATTCATTCCAACAAGCGGAGCCGGTTTTGTTGGCACAGGAGTTCCTCTCCCTGCATGGCCAGCACTACGGCTCAGGTACATGTATGAAATGTATATATACCGGGACAAAAAGAAAAGATCACATTTCCCAAGCCCTAAAATCCCTAAATTGGTTAACATACGAGACAAAAATACAGTTAAAAATTGCCTGCATGACGCACAGAGCCCTTCATTTCAAGACCCCCATTTATCTGACTCAAAACTAGAATTATCAGGGGGCTTCAGAGCATTACAAAGTGCAAGTTCAATGCTCCTGAAACCACAGATTTTCCCCAAAAAGAGACGGAGTAACAGAGCCTTCCAAGGCATTGCCTGAAGATTTGGAACTCTCCTCCTCCGGAAGTCTCTACAATCTCCTTTAAAGCTTCCTTTAAAAGGAAGTGAAAAAAATCCTAATTCTAAATGTCCTGCCCTAATAAACCTCGGCTCCTAGACTTCATTACTACCCTCTATTCGGTTGTCCTGATTAACTTTTACATGGTTATATGCCTGGGAACAACATTGTTAACATGCGTTGTACATACATGTGTTTGAATGTTCCTTACCCACTACTGTATCCACCCTACCTATATGTGAAGCGTTCTGATACCTACAGGAGTCTTGCACGTGCCTTGCATTATTATGTACTAAATGTTTTGCTTCCCAATACTTTATCCCTCTTACCCAAAATTGTGTAGTGCTCTGATACTCATAAGGGTCACGTCTGCGCTATATAAAACTGTCAGTTTTTTTCCATTAATACAGGCTACAATGTCCCTTTGGGATCCTGAATGATGTGCAGTTAGTGATGTGAAATGTAACATTTTTTGTTCCTTGCGCAGAACATAATAATATTTTGGATTTCTAAGCACTTTACAATGTTGAAAACAACAACATTAGTATGTATTGTGTGTTTCAAGCCCTATATTCTAATTGGTGTGTATTAGGAGATATATCTATATATATGTTTGAATTTTGTGTGCTAAATTAGTATTATTATTAGCTTTTATATAGCGCATAGCTTCCCGAATGCTTCACAGCGCTCTCGTCTAAGCAGGAGTTTACAACAGGCCATGAAACTGGTTGTTGGAAAAGCCGGGTCTTAAAAAGTTTCCAGAAGGTAAGAAGGTGGGATTCAGCTCGGAGGAAAGGGGCATTGTGTTCTACAGTCTAGCCACATTGTAGATAAATTATATACCTACGCTTCTTGCCCTGTTATTTTCAGGGTGACTGCTAAGTGAAAATGGGTAGAGCGGAGGCTTTTTCGAGGCAGATAGGGAGTGATCAAAGGTCTATTATTATCTGGGCCATTTCTCCAGAATGTCCTATGGGCTATGCACAGGGTCTTAAATGTAACTCTGTTTTAGACAGGTAGCCAATGTAGCATTCTCAGGGCTGGCTTATGTATTCTTTAAGTTTTATATAACAAAGATCCTAGGGAAATTAGAGCGCTTTATAATATTATGGGAGGAAGGACAAAAATGCAATATCCATATCAAGTAGGAGAGAGAAAAGCAGGAATGGTCGCAGATTACAGGACAATTGCACCCAGGAGGGTAATGCAATAAACAGGTGTAGGGGGACAACGAGGGGGGTCACAGTATGCAGTAAGGAAGAGCAGTATCAAATGGAAGCACAATGGTAATAGGAGCAATGTCAATGGGCACGTGAGCCTATCCCTGTGAATTTGTTCATTAGGAATCTTTTAGCTTCCAAATTAAAAGCCGTCAGTTAAGAGATTCTGTGTACTTCCAGTGGAAGAGAGTTCCATATCTTTGGGGCAGCGCTGGAGAAGGCTCGGTGACAACTTCTCTTTTTGTTAAGGATGAGTGGTTTCAAGAGGAAGGTAGAGGCGCTTATTGAGGCTCTTACACCATAGGATAGTTTAAGTTTTAGCGCAAGGTACGTAGAAGTGTTGATGTGAAGGCTTTAAGCAAAAGAACAGCAATCGGTAAATTAAGCTGTGCTTCGTAGGGCAGCCATTTGAGGGATTTTAGGACTGGGGATATGTTTGTTTCATTTGGTGTCTGTAACCAGTCTAGCCGCAGCTTTCAGTGATGCCCTTAGTGGAGCCAGTAATTACTAGGAAGAGAGGGTCCCAGTGTGAACACAAGATAATTTATACAATTTAGTGAGTGAATCAAAAAACAATTAATTATATCCACAGAGTTTTATTCACTGAGGGATCAAATGTAACAAATACATATAGCGAACAATCAACTGTATTAATGGTCATACAGTGCCCCGGGAGGGAGGGGGGAAGTGATAGTGATAAGGATAAGGGAGTGGTGGGTTTATGTGACAGTAAAATCAAACATTTGAGAGAACACCTTATAGCTATTATTCAGATAGCAGCGTTGCCATGAAAAATGGCGACCATAGTTTGAAAGAGGCATACATCACAAGGTACAATTTATCTACATAATATTGGCGTGAGGTTGCCACAAAAAGAATAACAATAGTGGAGCCAGGGCGTATTTGGGAAGGTCACAGAGGGTAGCGCTGCTGTAGTCTAGCCTTGGCAATACAAGTGCTTGGACCGCTGCTTAAAATCATTTAGAGGAAGGAAAGGTTTGATGAGGTTCAAACCTTGATGAGTGACCTCATCAAGTGGTTTTGCTCTGTTACATACATTGCTGATATGATTTTTCATGTTCCGGTGCTTGTCCATGGTGATTCCGAGAGACTTGGCTGAGTATACAATGAGAGGAGTGCAGTTGAAAGCAGTGAGGTGACTCAGCCAGAGGTCAAGTTTGGGTATGTGGTACGGAGGGGAGATGAGAAGGAATTCTGTTTTGGAAGTGTTGAGCAGGAGATGTTTCTCTGTTAACCAGTTTTGACTAAACATTAGGGTAGTATTGAGTGAGATGATGTTTTCTGGGGATGAGATTTTCAGATATAGTTGCGTGTCGTCTGCATACATGTGGAAGAGAATATTCATTGCGTTTAGTGAGTTTGCAAGAGGGTCCAAGAAAAGGTTGAAGAGTATAGGAGATGCAGCGGAGCCTTGAGTACAGGAGAGGACTGGGAGAGACAGTGGTTTGCCTTGGCTCTTCGTGATCTGTGATGTAGGAAGGATGAAAACCATTGTAACACCTGATCAGAAAAACCCTTTCTGTTTTGCAGGATGGATAGGAGGTTGTCATAATTAACCATGTAGAATGCGGAGGAAAGCTCAATGAGGATCAGGAGGCAGGATTTGTTTTGGTCAAGCGTTTTTAAAATGTCATCCATATCGTGAATGAGACCCGATTCGGTGCTGACCCCTTCCTAAAGCTGGATTGATGTTGGTCTAGGAGTTGGTAATTCTCTATGTGAGCACAAAGTTGGGATTGCACCCATTTGTCTAGGATTTTCCCTAAGGTGGGGATGTTGGAAATGAGGCAGAAGTTATTGAGATCAGATTTGTCAGCGTTAGATTTTTTTTAGTATAGTTGTTACCTGAGCTGCTTTTAGGCAATCAGGGTTTATTCCTTGTGATAGAGAAGCATTTACAGTCCTTGTCGAGGTGGGGATGAGTGCATTCTTGATTTCTTTGAAGATGAAGGGGGGCAATGGGTCACTGAAGTGGTTGGAAGGGTTGAAATTCTGAAGAATCTTGTTGATGTAATTCTCCCTAAAAGCGGTAAAAGTGCCCATGATGCATGGTTCTTTGAGTTCGTGGAGGTTGATTTACGCTTTTTGGGGGAGTCAATGGGTGAGGCAGCACTGGAAGAAGGTAACAGAGCCTTTTAACAGGCGAGGTCAGTGGTGATGAGTCTTGATTTCTCAGTGAAGAAAGCGGCAAGTTCATCGCACCAGGATCAGAGTGGTTAGGACCAATGACTGATTGTTGTTTGACCAATTTGAAAAGTTTCTTGGGAGGGTTTGCCACTTGATACAGTGCACGCTCTAGGCCAATTTGCAGAGGTGAGGAGAGAGCTGACCATGGGGGAAAAGATCATTTGAGAGGGCTTTTAGGTCATGAGGTAGGAAGGTGTAACGGTAGAGATATATCATCAAGGTGTGCAGCCAAGTCTGAGTGTTGGGCGAGGGGAGGAAAGAGTGGGGGAAAAGCAAGCGGTGATGGGGGGCCTCGGTGTAAGCCTGTTGAGGCCTGTAGGGGGGCCCAGACTCCAGTCTAGCATTTGACAAAGTTATAGGAATGGGGAACGGGACATCATCTGTTAAAGGAGAACACTGCAGGACTTGCGGGAGCCTCTCAGCTCGAGAGTCATCCTGTATCAGATTGACAGTCGTGAGGAGGTTGAGCCCATAGAACTGTCAACCCGCTGAGAGGGTTTTCTAGTGGGTTGACATAATCCGACTGGGGACAAGGTGGCTATGGGATCAGTAAAAGGAATTGTGGGGGCTAGGGAGAGTGGGGATCTCACAACTGTTAGGGGGAGAGTACTGGGTAAGCCCAGCAGAGATTTGGTGGTTGAATTGGGGTCAGTGGCATTGCAGTAAACCGCTTTTCTGAGAGTAGGGTAAATATTGGCCGTTTTAGCTAGGTTGATATTGAAGGCTTGGATTTGGAATATACCATTATTGTAGAGGGTGATAGTGGTGCTGGCTTTGAGAGTGGGCGAGGAAGCCGACGTTAGTTTGAGACCATGTGTGATCTTCTTAGATCCCGTCATTCAAAACATGGAGTAGAAAACAGTTCGCCAGCAAGTCTGTTTCTAGTATAGAAGATGAGGTAATTAACCAGAGAACATTTGTTGGTGCAGAAGTAGTGGTATGAGATTAGGGTTTCTGGTCTTGCTTTGAGTATGTGATGTTTGTATTTCTTTGCTGCATTCTTGGAGAGGTCAGTTGGGTAATTAATGATGAAGGTGTTGGAACCATTGGGGTCAGGACTTATCTCAATTGTGAAGAAGAATCCTAGTGGGGATGGGAGCCCAGAAGAGGAGAATCAGGGAGTGAGAGAACACAACATCACGTCTCTCAGTGGAAAGGTGAGGGGGTATGGTAGCACATTGTGAGGCACAGAGATCTTGCTGTGCAGTGTCAGTGATTAGGGCCCCTAATTCACTGCAGTCATGGCATCCCTTAACTAGTCTTGGCTCAAAGAACTTTCACTGGATGGCACACAGGGCTATGGGAGGCCCATATAGGAAGATATAGGCTTAGCTGAGTTTTGTTTTAGTGCCCCAGGCAGTAATCTAGCTGCACAGTTCTGGGCCACTTGGAGTTTCCCTAACATTGCTACAGAAGCTCCAAGGTAAAAGGAGTTTCCATTGTCCAAGCATGATAGGACTAGGGCCTGAATCAGGATCCTTCTTATATTTAATGGTAGGAGGGGAAGAATCTTGTGTAGAAGTCTCATGGCGCTGAAACATGCTCCTGTAACTCTTACCGTTTGGTCATCAAATTTAAAGGAATTGTCCAGCCAAAAACCTAGGCTTTTTATCTTGGACTTTGGGGAGGGGGCAGGTCCTAGGCAGTTTGGCCAGACTTGTTTAAGGTCCAGGTCAGAAGTGTTGCCCAAAAGGATTAGTACAGTCTTATCATACTTTAGTTTGAGGCAGGAGTGCTCCATCCATGAAGCGACTTCTTCCAGGCAGGTTTCCCAGTCTGAGGAATGATTACGCTGGCCATTACGGGAGATTACCATTTGGGTATCATCTGCGTAGTTGACTATTTTGATTCCTTATGGCAAGATGATAACTGGAAGTGGCTGCATATACACACTGAATAGCATGGGGCTTAGGGAGGATCCCTGAGGAACTCCACAGCTGAGTCCCAAAATTTCAGAGGTGGCTTCCCCAGAGAAAACCTGGTCCTATTCTCTAGGTTTGACTGGATCCAGTTGAATGCCTCCCCTGAGATGCCTCTCCTCCTAAGTCTCTATCCTGGTATGCCAAGTTCCACCATATCAAATGCTGAAATTAGGCCTATGAGGATGATAGCCACTGCTCCACCTTGATCGAGTATCAGTTTGGATTCCTCCACCACGGGCAGTAGTGCAATTTCCATGCCGTGTAAAGACCCGAAACCTGTTTGTGTGGCGTGCAGGAGATGTTTAGTTTCCAGAAATTCTGAGATGGCTAAGTTAACATGATTTTCTAAAGCTTTAATGATCACTGGAAGCAGAGATATCAGACGATAGTTACCCAGATCATCCGAATCCAGGTTGGTCTTTTTTAATAGCGTCTTTACCATGGCGCGCTTCACATCGAAAACTCACATCATGGAACTCAGAAAACACATAAATAACTCTTTACAACTGTTTATAAAATTAATTCTGTATAAACCAAATGAAAATATTAGATATGTGTATCATCCCACAATTCACTCAGCCTAGATCAGGGCTCTCCAAACAGTTGCATGGAAGCTACCAGTAGCAAGGACAAAAAACTGAAGCACTGAGGTACATCTTTCATAAAGATACATCCTTGCCAGGTCAAATTTTAAGGTGCGCTTAAAAATATGCCTCTAAATGCTTTTAAATGAATGACTGTTAACAGGGTAGGTTACCTAACTTCTTGAACTAATGCTTCATTTAATTTTACTCCCATTTGAAAGTGTGTCATATCCAAACAGCAGGCCCCTTACTTACAGTGGCCACTATTCACTATGCCATAATTTTTTTATGTTTAGCGTTTAATTTTTCACAATCTTTTGCACTGATCAGAGTAGGTCCCTTCACAGAATATGTAGGAGCCCTCAGGCTAGATGATGTCACAGGCCTGGATTGGCGAGTTTAGAACATGACATAGGATGAGGGTAGACACAAGCCCCTACAAAAGTGTGTATAGAATATTGGTATTGGTCAGTCTTTGAATATACACGATATATGATAACCCTAGTCATGCTAGTGAGAGATGTAGAGACATTGTGTTACATCAATTGTAACATAAGTCACAAAACCATTGTTTTTCTTTCATTTCTGGTATCCATACAGAAAAAAGCCAATCAGAAGCAGGACATTTGGAAGACCATCGTCAGGAAGGTGCCGACCTTAGGGGGTCTACAAGCAGTGCAGTGTCTATTGCCGCAAGAGGTGGGGGGACCAAAGGCGTGGGAACCAAGTCCAGCTTGGGAAGTCCTCCCAGCATATGAGCATCAGGTGCAGCGCCCAGCTCCCCAATAATCTGCATTCTTTCAGTGACATATCACAAACTTGATGTGCAATTGATGGCCCAACAGCAGCAACAAAGGGGTAAGTTCTTACCAAAGTTGTTACTTGTTCCATTTTTGTTACAGCCGGGATTTTTGCCATCAACATTCAGGGTGACCCATGCTCAATGCTCAATAAGAGTTCTTTAAGGTGTAAGTTTTGTACAAGGTGTAGGATTGTTGAAAGTGGAGGTCCCTGTCGCTTACCATCACCAACAAATGCTGGAGGCATGCGTCTGCGACCCCTCGCTTCAACGTTAGGCTAATTAAGGACACCGTCTGAGATAGCCCTGCTCATTCCCTTAGTAGCTTGGCATGGGCAGCCAGGCTTATTTCCAAGGCACGAGTGTTCAGTATGTGCAACCATGCTCACAGTAACCGCATGATGTCATCACAAATAGACTCCACACGAGTATTGATAAAATGAGTATAATCTACTGATAAGCAATTATACGATACAACCACACAATATAAAATCAACATATAAGAATGGGTAGTATTCTTTCTGGTGGGTTGGTAGGTTCTAATCCCAACCACAGCTTCTAACCAACAGTTAGGCTCACTTCTAATCGTTTCACAAAAGGTAGGCAAGTCGTATTACTAGAATCACACATTGGAAAAGGAAATAATACTGCAATGCGTAACAATATTCTCTTATACTGTGCAACGGAGAAACAATGCCATACGTAGCACCACAGTCATGTACTTGCAATTAAAGGAATAATGCAATGCGTATCACCACCAGCATGCCATGTACCAGGAAGAAACAAAGCAATGTGCAATCCTGTACAATCCTGTATGGTGCAATAAAGAAATAATACACTGTGTCACGTCATCCTCTTACTGTTCTCTGTAGAAATAATGCAATGCACCATGTTACAATCAGGTAATATGCAAGGGAGAAATAACATAGTGCGTAGCGCACCCTGCATACAGTTCGTCAGGCACACATGTTTGTTAGCATTAATAATGCAAAGTGTAATATGACAGTTTTATGTGCTCCGTTACCAGTGCCCCGGTATGGATCAAACAAACAAAAAGAACTGTTTCCCTCTACGGCCCCAGTACTGCCCTGTCTTGGGTCAGCACGGGCCTGGATCTGAGCTGAAGCAATGGCTCGCGCAGCTGACTGTAGCGGAAGGCCAAGAGAGCGTCCCTCCAGGCCCGGACCCCACCCAAGGTGTTGATCCACATTACCACTCTCCTCCCGAACATCAGCAACTTGGACCTAGATCCAGAACTCCATCAGGGGTTGCAGTCCACACCAAGACCCGCACTCAGCACTGTGGAGACTTTACTTCAATTTGGGGCACACCCGAATATGGCACTCCTGACCAGCACCTTCAGGTTGCACTTCTACATGTACACCGCGCATCCGAGACACACCTCTTTTTTGGTGCTCACAACGATCCGGCACTCTTCACCAACGCTTCGCTTGCACTTCATCAGCACTCCTTCACTCCATCACTTCATCAATTCATCATCGAACCTCCCCTTTTCTCTAGGTGCACACGATATCCAGGCGCTCTTCACCATCGCCCTGGCTGCACCACAACACGCATTCCTGCTCGTCCGTGTCTCATCTCTTCTCCCAGTGCACACAATGTCCAGGCGCTCTTCCCCAACGCCCTTGCTGCAAAACAATGACATGCACTCCAGCGCATTGGGGACTCACTTCTTGTTTTGTTGCCTCCGAATCCCTGGCGCTTTTCACCAACACCCAGGCTGCACCACGGCACACACTCAGCGCGTCCGAGACTCACTTCCTCAGTTGGTGCACACGATGTCCAGGCGCTCCTCACCAATGCCCTGGCTGCACCACGACATGCACACTGCACGTCTGAGTCTCGCTTCTTCCTTTGGTGCACATGAGGCCCAAGCACTCTTCACCAACCCCTGGGCTGCCACGATACACACCCAGCGCTTCAGAGTTTCCCTTGACACCCCAGGTTCCCAAGATCACAGGGCACAACTTGCGAAGGTCTCAGGCTAGACAGAGCACATGCACCCATGGCGTATCTGAGAGTCTTCTCTGGAAACATTTATATTCCTGTGTTTCCGAAACAGGAAGCTAGCTCACCTCGGGCCCTGGGGTTTCAAGACACAGCATAAAGCACAGTCCTCTTCAAGCAGGGGGACCTAGCACCTCCAAGCACAGTCCCAACTGCCTCTTCCTTTGTTAGAACAGCAAACTGCAGACCAGCCCCAGTTCACAAAGCAAGGATTGGTCTACCACAGCAGTCTCTTCAGTTGCTCCTTCTTTAGCGGAGGTTACTCTTGACCACAGAATGGGTCCAAGCCTTTTCAGTCTCAATCCATATCTGTTTCATTCCAACGTTCAGGGGCTTCAGCTCTCATAGTTATAGCCCTTAATGTCTTTGATGTTTGTATGTGCTCAGGGGTCCCTGACCCATCCCTTAATCGGTTCTGGGTGTCTCCCTCCCAGTGTCACCTCTCTCCTTTTGATACTGGGGGTCTGAATCCTTAATCACTCAGCAGGAGATGGGTCAATTGGTTTATAGAATCATCCCAGCCCTTTTCACCTTCCCGGCCTCTCCTCCCCCCTACTCTCCAGATGCAGGGCAGCCTGGTGCCAGCTCAACCCCTCTCTGGGTCAAGACCTCTCCCAGCTCCTCTCCCCCTTCAGTTCCAGACATATAATCCACATTTCAGAGACACACAGAAATGATCAGAGCACAAAACTCATAGACTTTCTAAAAGAGTGGCTTATGGGGCGTGGCCAAGATGGCGGGCTGAGAGGTCGCACTTGCCGAGAGCTCCCGGGCCCCTGAAACCCTGCACTGCTCGTAACCGCTGATTCCCCCCCGGATCAAGCGGTGACTGAGCCTGGAGACTCCGGTGGTGGTGTGGAGTGATCGTTGAGCCTTGATTGCCCCGCCGGAGGTGCGATTTTGACCGAGATAGCCTGGGGCGGAGCCCGCTGGGCGGCTTGTGTGCGATCCGGAGGCCGCGAGATCTCCAGGCTTGGGGTCCCGACGGTGTGCTCGGCTGCCTGTGAGTGACCCGCTGAAGTGCCTGTGCCGCGGTGCCAGAGTGGGTGCCGAAGGGGACTTCGCTAGCGGAGCGGAGCCGACCGGAGGAGGTCGACGAGAACGGAGCTGAACGGAGGAGGTCGACGGAGGCGGAGCCGGCATCCGGCTGCTACGCAAGTCCGGGGCTTGAGAGTACTCGCCTCGTGTGGCCGTTCCGGCCCAACCCCGGTTGTGGAGGAGTGGTGTTGCGCCCCCGGAGCAGATATTCCCCTAGGAGTGCCGGCCCCGGCTGCCCCTGCCCCGCGAGCCTGCCCTCCGGCTGTGTTTCTCGCCACTGGACTTGCGACGGGGGTAGGCCTCACTCCCTGGGCGTTGGCCCATTGACTGTGACGGGCGGCCATTTTGTGAACTCCGACCCGGCTGCTCGGCCTTGCTCGGGATCTCTGTGTGGCGGTGCTTCCAGGCCGGTGTATAGCTGCCCTGGCCCTGGTGACCTCTTCGCCGAGCGACGGCCATCGTTGACTCCTGTGCCGCCAGGATGTCGAATGCTAGGGGACAAAGGAGGGGCGATCGGACTTTGCCGGACATGTTGGGGCGCGGTGCCCTACGCAGCGGAGGGAACCAAACCGCCACGACCTCCCCGGCCCCGTCCAGGGGCGCTGATGGCGGAGAACCCCCGGTGACACGATCATTCCTTGAGTCGCTGTTCAGCTCCTTGCGGGAGGATTTTCAAACTTTGAAGCAGGAGGTGGCCGGGGAGGTCCGCGAGGTACGGAGAGAGGTGGACTCCCTGGGGGAGCGGGTCAACACCGTGGAGGAAGCTGGTCACTCCAGGGACGAGGAGATTACCCACCTGCAGCAAGAGGTCCTGCGGCTGCGGGAGCAACAGATTGAGCTGCAGGCCCACGCCGAGGACCTCGAAAATCGGTCCAGGCGGAATAACATCAGGGTCCGAGGCATCCCGTCCGGCGAGGAGGGTGAAGACGTGACCGCATACCTGGAGGCCCTCTTCCGTGCAATTTTAGGGGAGTCAGAAGACTTTCAAGTCCGCATCGACAGGGCGCACCGGGTGGGCCGCCCCCGCAGGGCTACAGCACCCCCCCGGACATCCTGGCCTTCCTGCCAGACTTCCCCCTGAAGGAGCGGATCCTCCGCGAGGGGCGGAGGCAGCAGCCTTTCCGATTCCGAGACCACCCGGTGGCCCTATATCAGGATTTATCTACGGTCACACTGCAGAAGAGGAAATCCTTTAAAATCGCCATGGACTTCCTCCGGGAGCAGGGGACGCAGTACTCTTGGGGGCACCCTTTCCGCCTGATTTTTAGGTGGAACAGAACATTGCACCAGCTCCGGTCCCTCCAGGATGTCTGCGCGGTGTTGGGCATCACAGCATCTGATACGGACACCCCGGCACCGCGCCGCAGACAAAGCACTCGGGACGGTTGGCAGCAGGCTGGGGAGAGGCGATCCCCGCCGCCGGAGCGACCGGACTCGCCCACGATTCGGGCGGACATGTCGGCCGCCATTCAGGAGGCCTCCAGAGCGACGGCGACTGGTGAAGTGGCCCTGACGGCCTGAACTTACTCCGGGGGGAGTCTGCACTAGCCTTTTCTTATTGCAGGTGCGGGGGTTCTGGGGGTGGGTGGGGCAGGATGGCGAGTGCAGGTGGTGGTGGCTGGACGTCCACTAGATTGACTTTCCACGGCCTTGTCCGACAAGGACCGGACTGGGACAATGACTTCTTTGCACAGTTTGAGAAGCGGGAGCGGGAATGGGAACAGCAGGGGGGTGTTTTGAGTTTGGGGGTTTGCAAGGGGGCTGGAAGTTGGGAGTGGTGCGAAGTCGGTGTGTGAAGTTCCAAGGGGAGGGGGGGGTTCCTCTAGTTGTGGGGTTTTGGGGTTCGGGGACTGTACTGTGCCGTAGGGATGTCTATGTTTGCTGTGCGCTGAGGTTTCGTGAGATGGCCTCCATGTTCGCTTGCTGGGCCTTGCCCACCTATGTGCGTTTCAATGATTCCCCTCCTTGATGGCTCTTAAAGTTGTTACTCTGAATGTGAAAGGGCTGAATTATCCGGTTAAAAGGCGGGCGGTATTGTCTCTGTTGGAGAACTCCCAGGCTGATATCTGCCTGCTACAAGAGACCCATCTGCTGGCCAAAGACTGTCCCAGAATGCGTACTCCCAAATTCCCCATGCAGCTTTTCTCCTCCAGCGCTTCTAAAACGGCAGGGGTGGCACTTCTGTTCTCCAAGGGGTTCAGGGGGGAGATCTTACACAAAGTGGCGGAACAGAAAGGGAGGCTCTTGGCATACAGGATTAGGGTGGGAGGCTTGGTGCTGACTGTAGGCTCTATCTACGGCCCCAATGCCCGCCAGGACCAATTCTTGCACAGGGCACTGGAGGACGTGGCGTCCACCTCTGATAGGCACATAGTGTTGGGGGGAGATCTGAATCTAGTTTTCGACGCGGCTCTGGACAGGTCTGTGCAACAGCGCCACCAGTTGGGTGAGCTCTCGGGCTCGGTTCACACCCGACTTGAGGAGCTGGACTTGCATGACATGTGGCGCCACCTCCACCCTACTACCCGTGCGTACTCCTACTTCTCACACGCACACAAGTCCTATGCGCGACTGGACCATCTACTTGTGTCGGGTCCGATGCTCATTTTAGCCTCGAACGCTGACATGGGGGTCCTCTCTCTTTCCGATCATGCGCCCGTGGAGGGTACTTTCAATCTGCCCCCGGTGGCTCGGCCGAGGGGGGTCTGGCGGCTCCGGGACACGCTATTGCACAGACAGTCGACGGTGGACCAGATTCGCGCGGCCATTGCGGAATTCCAGCGCGTAAACGACAATGACGACACCTCTCGCGCGACGCAGTGGGCAGCCCTGAAGGCTGTGCTCCGGGGCGAATTTATTGCTATATCTTCGGCGGAGAACAAGGATCGACAGCTCAAAAGGGACGAGCTTACCCGGCAGGTGCGGGAGCTGGAGCAGGTTCATCATAGAACGGGAGCCCCCAGAGTCTGGAGGCAGCTGAAAGCCGCCAGGAAACTCTTGTCTGCCCTGGACACGGACCGGGCGGAGTACGCGATGCTTCGTCTGAAGCACAAGTATTATACCGGTGGCGACCGATGCGGACGGCTCCTGGCCAACAAGCTCAGGGTGCAGCACCAACAGCACCGAGTGAAGGAGCTGGTTGACCCGGCCGGAAGTTCTGTCACGGCAGATGAGCAAATAGCGGACGTTTTCCGTAGCTTTTACGCAGACGTCTACACTGGCGAGGCCCCCTCCGCCCAGGCGGAGGCGGACTATCTGGAGTCGGTGCCGCTCCCGTCGTTAACGCCGGATCAGGCTCAGTATCTGGAACGGGAGATTCGTATCGAGGAGGTGGTCACGGCGATCTCCCGGCTCAAACCGGGCAAGGCCCCGGGACCGGATGGCTTCATCCCTCTGTTTTATAAGACCTTCTGTCAGGAGCTGGCGCCTCTGCTGACCCGCCTTTTCAACACATTTGCGGAGCCGGGTGCCATTCCCCCCGAATTTCTTCAGGCCACGGTCTCAGTGATCCCGAAACCGGGCAAGGACAGGACTGCCTGTGGGTCCTATCGTCCTATCTCGCTGCTGAACACGGACTTGAAAGTGTTCACCAGTATATTGGCAGCACGCTTGGCACTTCATCTCCCGGGCATGGTCGATTCGGATCAAGCGGGCTTTGTGCCTGGCAGGCAGACAGTGGACAACACGAAGAGAGTGACTCATATTCTTGAGAAGGCCTCCAGGATCCCCGGGGAAAGGATGCTCCTTTCCATAGACGCGGAGAAGGCGTTTGACAGGGTGCACTGGCCCTACCTAGAGAGGTCTTGAGCAAGTTCGGGATAGGCGAGAAGTTCCGTCATCTGATTTTCAACTGCTACCGGTTCCCGTCTGCGGTGGTCCGAGTGAACGGAGGCAGTTCCCGGCCCTTTCCCATAGAACGGGGTACGCGACAAGGGTGCCCACTGTCCCCTTTGCTCTTTGCTCTTTACATGGAGCCGTTTGCTCAAAGGGTTCGTCAGAACCCCGATATCGTCGGAGTAAAGATGGGCGAATTTCATCACGCGATTAGCCTGTATGCAGATGACGTCATTTTGACGATCGATGACCCACGGAGGTCGCTGCCGGCTTGTATTGCGGAATTGGACCTCTTCGCCGCGGTGGCGGGCTTTAAGGTGAACCTCGGGAAATCAGCTGCCCTCGACATTTCGCTCACCAGCGCCACCAGGGCGGAATTGCAGAGGCTTTACCCTCTGAGCTGGTCCAGGGACCGGGTTCCGTATTTAGGGATCCTGTTGGCGCCCTCCCTTCCGGCGATGGTCACGGCCAATTATGCGGCTTTGAGCACGAAAATCAGAGAGGAACTGGGTCGGTGGGATAAGGGCACGTTGTCGCTGCTAGGTAGGGTGGCCGCAGTGAAGATGACCCTCCTGCCTCAGGTACTATACCTGTTTAGGGCGTTGCCGCTCCAGCCCCCCACAGGGTGGCTCGCTGAGACTCAATCGGCCATTGAGCGGTTTGTGTGGCAGGGCCGTAGACCGCGGATTAAGAGGAACATCGCTACGCTGGTGCCCGAATCTGGGGGGCTAGGGATACCAGATTTACGGAAATACTTCCAGGCCGCCCAACTCCGCTATCTGGTGGAATGGAGCCGGTGGGAGTCAGACAAACACTGGCTGTTCCAGGACCAGGCGGTAGCAGGCAGGACGCTACAGGAGGTCCCATTCTTGAAGCGGGCTCATCGACCCCCTAACCTTTACGCATCTCTCGTGACACGTGTCCCGCTTCGGGCGTGGGACTCAGTGGCCACTAGGCATGAACTTACTACTTTTCCCTCTCCCTTCACGCCGTTAATTGGCAATCCGGACTTCGGTCCGGAAACGGAGCCTGGTGCTTACGAGCGCTGGCGGGCAGCCCGCTGTTGCACTTTGTATCACCTATACGGCCCTGAGGGTGTCATCCCCTTCCAGGACTTGCAGCGGGACTACGGCTTCCCAGAGACGGAGCGCATGAGGTACATGCAGGCGCGCCACTGGGCACTACAACTCCAAGTGCGCGAAAAGGCGGACCGGGAGATCACGGTGTATGAGCGCTGGTTAATCACTCGCACGTCGGACGCTAAACTTATCTCCGATTTGTATAAGATGCTGCAGCCCCCCCCCTTTCACATTCACAACCCCGGTCGGGAGCGTTGGGAACGGGAGCTCGGACGAGTGTTGAGCCACACGGAATGGGACCACATCTCCTATCGCTCACGCCACTCGGCCTATCACACGGGGCTCACGGAGACCTTCACCAAAATTTCGACCTACTGGTACCGCACTCCGGAGAAATTACATGAGATGGATAGGTCAATACCGGGGACGTGCTGGCGTAACTGTGGCCAAACTGGCACGCTTACACACATACTGTGGGACTGTCCCCTTTTGGCTTCTTATTGGGAGGAGGTTCTGGGTGAGGTGGACAAATGTTTTGAGATAGAGCTGCCGCGGTTCCCTGCCTATGTTCTACTGGGTTTGCCGAATGGGTTGATGTACCCCCTCAGGTCTAGAAGGGGTAGACAGATTACGATAGCTCTAGGGTCAGCGGTGCAAAACATTCTCATACACTGGCGCTCCACCACACTCCCCACTGTTGTCGGCTGGCTGCATAGATTGTGGCATGTCCTTGGCATGGAAAAGATGTCCTTAGTGGCCCTGGGGGATACAGATGCTTTTGAGGAGCTATGGGCGCCTTTCCATAGCCCGTTGTGTTCTGAGTTCAGGGAGATCACCTGCCCTAGATATCTCAGGTCGTTACGGCTGACGCCGCCACCGGATCCGCCTGTTTGATTGGTCGGGGTTGGCATTGAGTAGCGGAGTCACCCGGAGGGTCGATACGAGGGGAGAGCAGATGGTCATTGGCACAGTACAGGGGGTGGGTTGGGGTGTGGTTGTTGGGGGGTTTTGTTGGTTAGGTAGGTTGTGGAGCAGGGTTGTTTCCCCACCCCTTTCCCCTCCCCCCCCCTTTCCTTTTTTCCCATCCCTTCCCCCCCTTCCCTCTTCCCCTTCCCCCCCTCCCCCCTCCCTCTTTTTTATCTTTAACCACAGGCGCACAAGCTGTGTTCCCAAGCCGGATGGTGCCTACTGAAGAGACATAATTGCTTTGATGTATCTACTGTATTGTACGCATTGATTGTGGGGCACCTGTGGTTTTTCTTTTTCTTGCCCTGTTGTTTCCTTCCTTACCCTGCTTCAATAAAATACTTTAAACCTAAAAGAGTGGCTTATAAACACATAGTGACAAAACCACCTTCACAGAAAGATGCATTATGACACTGTGAGTCCGTACATACCAAACTTCCCCTCTCCATTATAAACTGACAGGAAACTAGGCTAACAAACAAAACAACCAGCCTCCCCATTCTGTCCTTGGCCTTTCAGCAGTGAAAAACAAAACTGAGAGTTTTTTACTGTCAGAACATAACACACACACAGTTTATGTTCTGCCTTTTCCCTACACAGCACCCTGCCCAGGGGTTACCTGGTATCTACCACAAGAGTGCCCGTGTGTATGTAAAAGGGAAAGTCAGGCCTGACAAATGTTGCACTTGTCAGGACTACACGCAAACTTAGCATTCTACGCGCAGGCCCTACACTGAAGGCCTGAGTTGCCTTCCCTGCACGCCCTTGCATTACTAGCCCTTACACACACAGTGCACATCACTAGGGACTTTTACTAGTACGGCAACATACCAATCATGGTCAACCAATCACTGTTACATTTTACATAGGAAACTCCTGTGCTTTGACACTGATCAGCAGTGGCAAAGTACCCAAAGCATCTAAATTTGCATCTTTAGGAAAGGAAAACGGTCTAGGGGGAAAGCAAAAAGTTAAGGGAACTTTATCCAAAAAGGCCAGGTCCTATAATGATGATGTGCTTTGTCTATTGCTTTTGGACAATGAACCCACCTGATTCCTCTCTACAACCAATGGATTGTTCGGAGCAGACACATGACTGCCTGCACTACAAACTTTCATCATGTGGTTTGATGTCATGTGGAACACTTTTACCAAAAAGGCAAATAGTCTTTGTTGTGTCAGTTGGGATGCTCTTTCACTGATGTGTATGGTGTCATGTTAGCTCTATTACAGGTGACATAGCAAACTAGGCACTTATGCTACAGTGGATGTACCAAGACATATCCAAAATGTGTTCAGCATCAGAAATACCGTGTGTAAGCCAGTCTGCTTTTGGCCAAATAATTGAGATAGGCATTCAATTTGAAGTCAAATGTGAAGATGCCTGTGCTCTGTACTGAAGTGTATTAGAAATGTTTCAAGGGCTATGTATTTTCTTATGCTGTAGAAGTCATTTGTCAATCCCCACATATATTAGTTTCATACTGTCTTCAATAGTATGGGTATGTGAACAGTATGTGATACGTTGCTAACCTACTTCAGTACAGAATTTGTGTATACATTTTGAAACTTGACATATACTTTAGTGACTTGAAGTGAATGTTACTATTGTGAAATATCTAATCAAAGGTATCTGGTTTGCAGATTTTTGCTAATATTGCTACAACTCTGCAGTATATGTTGAAAGACATTAATTCATATTTTACTTATTGATAATGATAAGTATTCAGAATTTAGGGCCTACTAAACATACAGTCCATAGGTATTTGTTGGTGTATATCCCTTTGGGGACATCAGTTCACTATTCTGAACAAAAAAGCCCAAACATTCTGAGGTGTGGAACAGTTCCTGGAAAAACATAATAATGGATAAGAGACAACATCGTACATGATATAGGAGCTGTCACTTTGAATAACATACCTGTGACTAAGTGTCTTCTGAAAATGTTGCCTCCATGCATGTGCTTATGCTAATATCGTACCAAAGTTTGAAAGGCTTGAAGCAGGTAAAATCTGAAAACTTGGTAACTGTTTGGTGGTCAAAGTTTATGATCTGTTCTGTTTACACAGATCCAATAACACTATTGTATATGTCATTTTAGCATAATCCGGGGCAGGCGAGGGAGAAGTTGCCAACATGGACAGGAAAACAGCTAACAACTGTGGTTCCGGTGCTGACACTGAGAGACACAGTAGCCCAGAGGGTGAGGGGTACCAGCTATTCAACACTTTTTTTGGAGGCATCCTTGCCTGCCACCCAGAGTACCATCTCTACCCTCCCTGTTGCTCCCCCCCAGTTGGGCCACTCAGGCTTGTTAAATGGCCTGGGATCTCATTTGCTCCAGGCACGTCAGTCCCTACATCTGTCCCCCCGGCTGCGTTGAGTGAGGAGGCTATTGTCTTTCTCAGGAATATCTCTCTAGACAAGCCTGTACTACTGAATACCATCCAGAGGCTTGGCAGCCAAATGCAACAAACGGTAGCGTATGCGGAAGGCATTCTTAGTGCTATATCTGGCCTACAGAGGTCTTTTCAAGGTCTAGCCTCCTAACTGACTGCAACCTCCCAACCATCCCAACCTTGTGCCCTACCTCTCACCCTGTCCCCATCCAAATTCTTATTTGCCAGAACTATCCCAAGCAAACGCACACCTTTGCATGCACCCAATCACACAGACATAAGCGACACACCCACACAGAAACAGAAACAACTCAAAAGCAGAGGTGCACATCCAAACACACAGACACAACAGCAACCCACAGCTCCATCACAGACACTACACCCACCACCAAAGACACATCCAACATGCCATCACTACCATATACAGTGCACCCACCCCCACAGACACATTTACCACCCCAGCACACCCCCATACATTGTACCCACCACCACAAACACATAACCACCTCCATAACAGCCCCAGACACTGTACCCACAGCCACATTAACCATGACTTCTCCTAGCATCTCTACAGCACACACGCCCAAAAAACAGAAACACCCATGCTCACCCATACAACACACTCTAACAAAGTAAGACATACACAAACATTCACAACATACAGCAGACCCCCAGACACCTGCACCATCAACACAGACATGCAAACAGATAGTTCCACTCCCTCTTCCTCCCAAACTCCCTGCAGGGCATCCTACCCATTTTCCCTTTGCAAGTTTTCTGTTTGCCCTTGCTCTGAGCCCTGTCACACCCACACTCACCTCTTCCCTTTCCAAACCTACACCTGCCCCTTCCATCCCAACCCTTCCCATTCTTTCTACATAAGGCTCTACTCCTCAGATCATACCCACCCATGCTGCCCCGAAGGTACTCCTAAAAAAGGCAGAAGCCCCATCCCAAAAGCAAAACCACCCCTGCCAAAACCAAACTCCCCTTCCCAAACCCAAGACCACCCTTCCCAAACCCAAGGACACCCATCCCAAACCTAACCCCAACCACACCCCTCCCGAGTAACATCTTTGAGATGCTTGGTCTGCCCACTAGATACCCCCTCCTGGGAGTTTCCCCTTGCAGTGCAAATGGAGGCAAGCTGAGTGCCATGGCACACATGTGCACATGACTGTGTGGACACTTATGGACTGGCATTTGCCTAGTTTCATAGTAGTTGTGAGTTTTTGCTTTGTAAATAAATCACCATTTATCTTTGTCCTGGCATTAATATTTCTTTGCAGTTGTTTGATTCCTATCAATGCGTCAGTGTGAAATGTGTGGTACCTCTTTTTCTTTAGCATGATGGCAGGAACTACTTCATACTTTTAAAATGTGTACTATATAAAGTACACACACTGGTTCAAATGATATGAGAGGGTGATTTGAAATTAGGTGCAACAATTCAATAACATGGTGGACACTTGCACCTACAGATAGAAGTTGAGACATTTTTAAGGATATTCTACTAAGGTGTGTTTGTTTCACCTTGGTTACTGATAACTATGTACGCATATGCATTCCACCTTCTAACATGAAATTGTGTACAATACAGGACATTCACTAGACAAAGGGGAAACTTTACATGGATGAATATGTAGTGTGCTTCAGACGTGGGACGACCTGGCTTGGCAGTTCGGGCTGAACTGTTCCCATAAGGAATGGGGTCAAGACTGATTTGCATATGGCTGGGTCTGAATTGGGGTGGCATGGTGAGCTAAAGAACAACGGAATTGACCCAGATCTCTTGACTTGGGGTGAATATATGATTTATTCAGCATTCCATCCATCATTTGTTTGTGTATCACTTCTCACCCTAAGTGGGATGGGTTTGCCCAGATGTGGTTCCCTTGCTCACTGTGCAATGGATTCAAGCTAGCCTGGCTGATGAGGAGTAATACCCCGAAACCAATCCCAGGATGCTTGTGTCCGGTTCAGGGAAGACTTGATTTGGCATTTCAGGCAGGACTACTCCCATGAGGAACATAGTCAAGGCTGACTTGCATATGGCTGGGTCTAAACTGGGGTGGCAAAAGAACGATAGACTTAACCCAGACCTCTTGACTGGGGTGAATGTATGATTTCTTCAGCATTCTGTCCAACATTTGTTTGTGTATCACTTTTTGCCCTAAATGGGAAGTGTATGCCCAGACGTGGTCCCTTGGTTACTGTGCCACTGGATTCAAAGCTAGCCTGAACCGGTCCCAGCATTCTTGTTTGCGATCCAGGGGGACCTGACTTGGCAATTCGCTCTGGATTTCCTATAAGAAAAAGAGCCAAGACTGATTTGCATATTGCTGGGTCGAAACTGGGGTGACATGGTGAGCAAAAGAATAATGGATTTAACCCAGATCTCTTGACTGGAGGTGAATGTATGATTTATTCAGCATTCCGTCCATCAGTTGTTTGTGTATCACTCAGATTTGGGACTGACATTGAATTTCCAGGTAATCTTTGAGGGGAGGGTTACAGCTTGTCTAGCAGACTTTCTACATGAGTTTACATTGAATTTTTCCCAATTATATGTGAAGCTTATGTTTTTATTATGACAAATGTTGTACTTTCATTCCATATACCTGTATGGTGAGTTTTAGATTTTTTTTATTTGATATCCTTTTTTGTGCAAGTGCCCTGTTTTGTGAGTCGTCTGGCACCTGATTTATGAACACAATGTGGTTATACAGGTGTGTTTCCTGAACTTCCACATTAAAGACATGTGCATTGCATATTGCTATGCTATAGCTTGTGTGAGCAATTTAATAATGCACTAGTCTTAAGCATATGCACACACAGTAAAGTGAAAATAAGTTACAGGTAAAGTGGGAGGTTACCTTTGGTTTTTGTGATGACATTGTTGATTTGCACTGTGATCAGGCAGTAGCAACAGAGGCAGGACATGAAATATTCTGTCCATACCAGGATAGGAAGTGGGAATGTGAGTTTGTACCATATATGTGTTCCATTCCACCAACTCTGGTGTGGAGGTTTCCCTGCCACAGTTTCATCGGCAAAAAGGAACGTCATGATTGGCCAGATGGAGAAACTGACAGTCCTCCCTCCCACAGCCGCTTTTGCCTATCCTGCATTAAACGTGGTAGAGATTTCCTGGTGGTGACTGCCGAACGAGGGTGGTCTTTTGTCTATGCAATAGACAACATCTAAATAGCAGGTGGACCGACAAGTCAGCGGGTGGGAAGGCCACCAAAAAAGCGACAATCGGATTTATTGCGCCAACATCTAAAATCAGGTCCTACTTGATATTTCAAGCTAAGTTATTGGAGGGAGGGGATAGAATAAGATGAATTTATTTGTGTCAGTTATTTGAAATTGGTACAAATATGATCACAATAAAACAAGGTATGAGAAGAAGGTCCCAAAAATACATGTGAACCAAGAAGCACCAAAGTAGTGGAAATCAATATAAAAATAACTCTGGGGTAAAAGGAAAAACAAAAACGAAGAACATAAAATACCTGCCACAATGGTTAAAATGTTTGAAAGCCTAATTGCCGTGAAAAGTAAGCGGGGACATTTTACAAAGTTTTCCAAGTACATGGGAACAGGAGTGGCCATACTAAATTACAGTACATCAGTCATTGCAAGTAGAAACCCTATTATTAATAATAAACATTATTTTTAATAAAGTGCAACATACAGGTAAAAACTCTAGTTAGCAACATAGCAGATTGAGCATTGTCTCTCTCATGTAGTCACAAAATTTGCAGAGGCTAATGCCAGATGTTACTGCCCAGTCAGAGCAAGACTTGTTGATCTCAAGTACCATGAGTCACGCCCTCACTATACAAAGCCTTGTCGCCTTGCTTAATACTGTCTATTTTCAGGAAATGGTAATGGAAAGAGGGTCTGATTAGTCAAGGAATCATACCAGTCAAAGTTTTAACCTTTGAACTTTTTTACTTTTTTGCCTCTCAGAATCCTTCCACTGAGCAATGCCGGTACTGTGGTCCTTGAGGGTTCCTCAAAGTCATATACATCGTAGGCATGCTCCAGCTAAATTCTATTGTTTTGGCAGCAAAAGCACTGAGTGGGACAAATTTGGATTCAGAAGCCATGGAAGCTGGTTAACTGCCGAGTACATTTTCTGCCTTGAACTAATGTCAAGTTTTAGTTTGAACTTTTTTTGATCTCAGAACTTTCCCGCTGCTCAAGGCTGTATGCTGGATGCAGGATGCAGACAAGGATCCACAAGTCCACATATCTGAAGGCAAAAAGCTTCAAGTCAGAAACAGGTGGAAATCTTGCCTGTCAGTGTTACACCCTTTGAAGGGTAACCAAAGCACCTTGTTGAGTCCTTTACAGGTCGAAACAAAGACTTGTTCCCAATATTCCTTGAAGCTGAGAAAGGCACTCTTGGCCTCTGCTACTTCCCCAAATCATTAGGGCAGACTTCTAGGCTCAAGCTCTGTCTCCAGCGAGGCCACTTACAAGGTTCATTGCAACCCGCTCACACTTAGTCAGCCTGAGCTTTTCCTCTTAGCCGAGTTCCAGCCAGATAATCACTGAGGAAAGTAAAAGAACACTGGTCCTTTTAGTAAGAATAACACACTGGCACTTATTACATTCTAACGTGCTAGATCTGGCATCTTTTCCCTGGTTTTCTCGCTAACTTTTTGCCTTCAAACCTCCTGGTTTGCTGACATTCTTTTTGCTGGCCTTATGACTGTGCTCACTTTACAACTGTTAAATAGTTATGAAGTGTTTATGCTCTCTCCTTAAAACATGGTGTAATTGGCTTATCTCCAATTGGCATATTTAGTTTAGTAGTAAAGTGGTGCTACTTTTGCACCAGGCCTGTAAATTAAATGCTACTAGAGGGCCTGCAGCACTGACTGTGCCACCCACTTAAGTGGTCCGTTAAACAAGTCTCAGGTCTGCGATTGCAGTCTGTGTGTGCAGTTTTAATCTGGAATGTCCACCTGGCAAAATAAACCAACTTTTGCCAGGCCCAAGCGTTCTTTTTCGTACATAGAAAACACCCCAAAGGTAGACGCTCAACAGCCCAGAACTCAGGGTGCAGTGCACTTAAAAGGTTGAACATGTACTTTTTAGTTTTGCATTTCATTATAGAGAAAAACTATAAAATTCAGTTTTACTACTGAAAGGCCTACCCCTCTCATAGGATAACATTGGAGTTACCTTATTATATTTAAAAAGTGATAATCTCCAAATGGGAGCAGATGACCAGTTCATGTTTGGTGTCCTCTTTCATGCTAAAATCGGAATTGGAATTACAATTTGAAAATTACACTTTTAGAAAGTTGCCGTTTTTCTGTCTTAGCTATTTAGTGCCTGGAGGCAGTCATTGGGTAAATGATTGGGTGTCATTGACAGTTTGACTTTGTGTATTCCTCCTAGAGAGCCACATTCAATAGATAGCTTATATGTGTGTGGATGGGCCTTCACTGACAGGATGGGAGGGTGGAACCTCCAGAAGCTTCTCCCACTTCAAAGGATGGCCCAGGTATAAATATCGGACCTCGGACTCCAACCCTTCAGTACACTTCTGGACCTATGGATACTCTGTCATAAAAATGGACTGCTGTGCTGCTGAAGGGGTGGTCACTCTTCTGGACTGCTGCCTACTATCCTACTGACCTGCTGCCTGCTTCCCTCTTGCATGGGTGAAAAGGACTGTACCTACAAATGTTGAATCCAGGTTACCAGAGTGACTCTAAGGGCTTGTTGACTGGCCTCCTGACAAGAGTTTCAGGGACAGAAGGCTTCAACAACCTTGAACCCAGCACCTGGACTCTGCCATCTGTGAGTCCTACCCTGTCAAGTGGGGTCACTTCAGTCCTGGACCCTTAGACATGGGCTTGAAGGTGCTCTGCCAGCCCATCTGTGGTTCCAGCAAAACTGACACATCTCCTCTGCTGCAAGGAGTCTCTCAGCACAAAGACTCCACATCCACCTTGCAGCCCACAACAGAACTGCAGCTGTGTAAATCTTCACCGAAATGGGCCTTCATATTGCATATCTTTTGTCGATAGCAGCCTCAGCGACAACACAGGCATTGTAGCCTTGTGGCTCTTCGAACCCGATGGATCGCCTCGACTGCGTGACTCATCCTCGTTGCCGGACTTCACATTGCAAGCCCTCATTGACAGGATCCTTGAGGATGACACAGGACCTCACATCGCAGCTACACAGTGACACATCCTCAGTGCTGGACCTTTTAACCATGATTAAAGGCACTCTTGGTCAGTGGACCTACCTGGGTCCCTGTAGCCTGCCCGAGCTCTATCGCAGTAGGTCTTTGCTTTTGATTTTGTCCTGGTCCAGCGCAATTAAATATATCCTCAGAAGGTGCTTTATGTTTTTGGGTCCTATTTTTCTGAGAGCCTTAAACTTACATATGTGCGATTCTACTGATTGTATTTGTGTTACTGTGGTCTTGTTTCCTTTTTAAAAATATACTCTATGTTTCTGTATTGGTACTGGATTTTTTTGTGCTCTTTTTTCCCTGTATTACTGTTTAAGGTACTGCATAAATACTTAACCTATATCCTCTAAGTTAAGCCTGACTGCTCTGTGAGATGCTACAAGAGGGTTGATCACTGGTTAATTTGGGGTTTGCTTGTGCCTCAACCTGAGAACTATTGTGGTCGCTGCTTGACTAGGGTTTCCCCCGGCTCAACCAGTAACCCAATTTCTCACACAACTTCATTGTTTCATCATCAAATAAATCTGGGGGCATATTATCAAGGGGGGTTTTCTCTGCGTTTTTAGCTTTAAAAGCCAAGAAAGCGGAGATAAAATGATCTCCCTATTACCTAGCTGTCGCTAGCACCAGTTAGCGACAGCTAGTAGGAGATAGCGACCATCTTGGGCCCCACTTTGCATGTCAGTGATATTTATCACTAATGACATGCAAAGTGGGCGTGCCAAGATGTTAGCGACTGGAAACAGTCGCTAACATCGCTATCTACTATTACCAACTTTTGGAGATATTCGCGCTAAGCGCGAATATCTCCAAAAGCTAACACCTGCCCTGAGCAGTTCTAAGCCATGTTACCCAATGGGAGGTGGATAACATGGCTAAGAGCATTAGCTCAGTAATGCATGAATATCGCTGACTTTTCCGCCATATTCATGCATCGCGGGCGATTTTTATTGCATTTGCGATAAACCTTGGTAATACCAAGGTTTATTTGCAATAAAAATCGCCGCAGCTCAGCGGTACATTTTTGTCTCTAACCAAGCACTAACGATAATTATCGCTATTGCTTGGTAATATGCCCCGCAATCTTTTAATTTATGAGTTATTCTTACTATAGGGCTTGTTGTTTCTTCTACTCCTACCTTGAATTACCTTAGGTCCCTACTTTTTCTTGGGTTCCTATTCTGTTCTAATTTGAGATAACAGTTGAAGAGCCGTATTAGTCTCTGTGCTCTCACTGGTTTTACTGCCTCCTCACGAAAGGTGGAGTGTGGCGCCCCTCAGGGCTCCTCCTTATCCCCTCTTTTGTTTAATTTATACATTTACCCCTCTATTTCTTCATTACAGCAGCTTGAGGTCACGGTGTTTAATTACGCCGATGACCTCCAGCTTATCTTTAATCTTTCTCACTCTGCCTCCTCTGTTCAGAACTTCCAAACCGTCATGTTATTCATCCAAGATTGGATGAACTGCAACCACCTCAAACTCAACCCCGACAAGACAGAGTTGGTCTTGGCAGGAGGTGGTTGCAGTCCCTGGTCCCCTTCGTTCTGGCCCCCTTCACTTGGTGTCCCCCCCCCTCCCGGTCCCTAAAGTTAAAACCCTCGGGATCTTTCTCAATTCCCAACTATCTGTAAACCCCCAGGTGAGTTTGGTGGTCTCCTCCTGCATCTTCTCCCTCCGGATAATTAGAAAGATATCCCACTTCTTTTCCCTCCCGGCACTGAAAATAATTGTGATGGCAATGGTGCTCTCGCGCCTTGATTATGGGAACATAATCTATAACGGCGCACCGGCCTATGCCATACACTGATTGCAGCTAGTGCAAAATCAGGCTGCCCGCCTGATCCATGGGCTGCCCAAATTCCATCGAGCAACCCCACTGCTGAAATCATTGCACTGGCTACCTGTGAGGGAGCGGGCCTTATTTAAACTAGGTTGCCTCACCTTCCAGGCTAGGATGGGCACTGCCCCCGAGTTTATATGCTCAGCCATCAAATCTTACCTGCCGGGCAGAGAACTCCGCTCTACCCACATGGCACTCCTGGCCACCCCTCGCTTCAAGAAAAAGAAAGCAGGTGGGGCGAAATTCGCGGTCCTCGTACCTGTCTTCTGGAACTCCCTCCCTATGACCCTCAGATCCGCAACCTCCTATTTGGAGTTCCGGAAGAATCTCAAAACCTTCCTCTTTTCCAGAGCTTTTGATGCCTAATCTGTCCCTCTTGTTGCTGTTGCTAGTAGTAGCTCCTTCAGCGCCATGAAACCGCTGGGTATAAGCGCGCTAAACAAATGCTTTTAAATTTAAATTCAAAAACACTAGTGGAGATCAAGAGTCCTTTAGGCTTCTTTACCCAGCAATTTCTCAGATTTTTTCATTTTTTTCTGCATAGTTTTCTTCCATGTATTTAAGCATTCTGAGAAGTTTGTGGTAAGGTGTTATTTTGTTCTTCTATTCTAGCCAGCGTTTCAGAGAATTCCTTATCCCTTATACAGATAGATTTCCCAGCAAAATGAAACCTCCTTTTCCAGTACTTGCTGTTTCACCTTACTGAAAACTTTCCCCAAGTCCCTCATTGGAGGTGAAATTAGCAGCCAGGCTTCTCTCTTAAGATCTCTGCATAACCTCTCAGGTCCACACAAGATATGGAGGTTAAGAAACACCTTATTTTCATATTCTTGAAACCTCTTCCCCTCTTGATCCACATATGTAAATTTTGTGCAAGAGATGATACTGCTTATGAGAGAGGAGTTGGCCTAAGGGCTAGAGCAGTCAAACTCGAAACTGGGGAACTGGGTTCGAGTCTCGGCAATGACGCTGAACATCCTGTGATTCTGGGTAAATCACTTAATCTCCCCATGCCTTACAAAAATGAATGTGTGGTCTTATGTAACGTAACCGGTGCTTTGTAAAGCGCTCTGATACCCGATTTGGGTCAAGTTTGCGCTATATAAAACTATGCCAAGTTCTTTGTGATGCCATCTATTCCTGCTCCTTGCAGAAGGCTCAGTAGTCACTGTTTGCACTGAAAAATAATTCTGGCTATGTAAGCAGCTGTGCTGTTCTCTAGCATGTTAGCTTGTCATGTCTAATTGGGATGCCTATTACTATCACTTCAGGAAAGGAAACTTACATCACTGGTTTAGTTCTTCTTGAATTCCAGGAAAGAAAAAGTAAGATTGTTGATAAAATGCAGAAATGAACTTTCATGCAAATTTATTCGAGGCTGAATTGTGAAAAACAACTAATATTCATAATTAGGTCTGTTCTGTTAAAATGTAGCTTGGTCTACACAATGGCAAACATGTGTAAGTTAACAAGGTAAGCTTTGGGGTGACTGATCAAATACATAAAATTAAATTAGCTATGTGGCACTTTTCATTCCGATATGTTACTGCAGTAGTTTTGAAAGGGCAGTTAAGCCAGGCCACAATATATTTCTTTGGAATTATATACATCTGAGTAGTATATTTGAATGGTGTATATATTCCTTGCAAATCACTTTTGACATTTAACATCAATGACTGGTGATTTTTCATCACAAACTTACCATAGCCTTCATGGAAATCTAAGTACGTCAATTGGTGGAACAAAGTTTTACAGTAAATGTTTAAGGGAAAAGCACAAACCTGGTGACACTAAATGGCTGTCTCAGAGTGCATATAGTCCTAATGCCAGAAAAAATAAACCCATAAAAGGCAAATCATCAGGGGACACCAGTCAGATAAAAGTGACTTTGTTATACTCATGCACATATTATTCAATCCTACATTTTGGAATCAGGGAAGAAATTCAGATTGGTGGTCACACAAGCTACAGTGCAAGATATATATATTGCAAAATTGATGCAGGCTATATAGGATAATGTCAGATCAATTGCAAGCACAGTGAGTCAGACAAAATGCTGGTACTCTACCAAGGAAAAGCAGGCCAGATTTAGATTACCAGCACCAAGTAGTGAATCCAAAAGGATGATGGTGTACATGTAGCTGATTCTGGTACAATTTGTAAGAGATCACAACAGTTATTTCCGCTCTGTTTAACGATAAGCTGGTCCCTGCTGATGATGGACTTGTGGTCAGGGTGTTTCTCCCCTGCCACTTTTTCTTGCTGAGAGGCTGTTGGAGGCCTACTCCCTTTCTCCACCACTCTGCAAATGCTCCTCCTGGCACACTACTGATTGGGGGAGGAAGACCCCTTGGATGCTGAGGGCCCTTGGGGTTTAACAACCCCACCTGTTACCTCCAGTAAGTCTCACTCAGTGGGATTGTTGAAAGCTGGGCAGAGGCCCCACCCCTTTTCTCCTTCCCTCTGCAAAGGCACCTCCTAGTGCAGTACTAGTTTGGGGATTAAGTCCTCTTGGATGTTGAGGGTCCTTGGGGGCCAAGAAACTCTCCTGTTACCTCTAGTGAATCCCACACAGCGGGATTGCTGAGATATGGTTGAAGGTCACCCACCACTCTGCAAACATGACTACTAGTTCAAAAAAACATCGAAATTCACTTACAAAAACCAAGGTTACAGGGATCCTATAGCTAGGAAATAGAATTTTAAAATACCTTAAAAATTCACATAGAAACAAATGTTACGGGGCTATTGTAATTCACTGAAAAGTCCAATTGTTACAGGGACATTATAGTAAGGCTCAGATTTCACTTATAAAAAACCAGTGAAATTCAGCAGTAACAGTTACGTGAGCTTACTATAACGTATGCCCCCGCAACGCACTGCTTATGACCTCACATATTCATGACATAGTCAGTGACATCACTGATGACATCTCAAATGACCATTGATAGCATCATCCATAGAACCACTCACACACCCACCCACACCCCCGTACAACCTCTTGTACGCCCACTCACACATCCACACAGTCACATACCCATTCACAGACCCATACAGGTACTCATGCATCTACCTACTCACCCATAGAGCCACTCAAATACCCACTTGCTCATACAGCCACTCACACATCTATACAGCTATGCATACAACTAGTACCTCACCCATACAGCTACTCAAATAGCCACACACACACCCATACAGCTACTAAACACCCACTTATTCACTAATACAGCCTCTCACATACCCATCACTCAACCGTACAGCCTCTTAACACAACCACTCACTCACCCATACAACGGATCACACACTCACTGACACGTCCATACAACCACTTACATACCCATTCACACATCCATAAAGTACTCACACATATGCTCACTCAACCATACACACATTCAGACAGACATATACTCTCCAATGCAGCCACTCACGCACCAACTCACTTAACCAAACTCCCATTCAAAGAGTCACTCACATTCTAAACAGCAAACATACACACCAAGCCACTCACTCATACAGCCATTCAGACACCCACTCACACACCCATACAGTCACTCACACAATATATCCACTGGCACACACACTCACACACCAATAAAGACACTCACAGTGACATCCTCATCCACACAACTACTCACACACCCACTTATACACCAATACAGCCACTCAATCACCCACTCACACACCCATAGAGCCACTCAGACAGCTACTCACACACAGATACAGACAGCCACTCACATAAATTATTTTAAAAGTAGTGCACCTAGTATAATAATTACACTTTTATAGTAGCTTAGTGTATGTTTTACACTCATAAATTCTTAGGAAACACACTCACTGGACAATGTCATCAGTAATGTGATTTGAGATGTCATCAGTGATGCCACTGACCATGTCATGAGTGAAGTAATATGGGAGGTCATAAGCAGTGCATTGTGTGATCGTAAGTTATAGTTAACACAGGTAAATATAACTGCTGAATTTCTATGGTTTTGTAAGTATGAAATATGTACTTAACATAACGTCCCTGTAACCTTTGTTTTTTCAGTGAATATTCTTTTAAAGTTCCACCACTGCCCTGCAACTTCCCTTGCAGCAGATGTCCCTCATTGGTGTGAGTAGAACTCACATACTAATCCAATCAAGGGCCTGATTACGAGTTTGGCGGTGCGGAATAGGGTCTTCCCCCACCATACTGTCAAACCCATGATCGGCTGCCCGCAAGATTACAAGCGAATAATGCATGTGGCTGGCTTTTGTTTATGTTCCCACAGAAGTGCTCTGAAAATAGGCACCACAATGGGAATGCCAAAAGCAGGTCCTACACGGCATTGACGGAAATGTGCATGCCGTGCAGGAACTGGCTGCAGACACACAAAGGTCACATGCTGCTCCCCCTGCATGCACCCCATTGCATTGAGGCACAAAGGGGCCCTGTTGGGCCCCCTTTGTTTCTTCACCACCACAGTTTTCAGGGAGGAGGGACCACCATGAAAACTGGAGCCAAGAGGAAACTTGTAATATGCTTGGCAGGATTGCGGCAGTCACGCCATGTATATTGGTCATCAGTGATGTCATCAGTAATGTCATTTGAGATGTCATCAGTGATGTCACTGACCATGTCATGAGTGATGTAATATGTGACATCATCAGCAGTGCATTGCAGGCGCGTGAGTTATAGTTAGTCCCAAAATGGTTTTTTTCCATGCTGATTCCCATAGGAAATTTTAGACAAAGCTACGGCATGAACTGCTGAACGGAATTACACCAATTTTGGCAAAAAGGTAGGTCTGCACTTTATTTTAATAAGCCCCCAGGTGGGCCAGTTCCCCAGGGCAATGTGGAAAATACACGCAGAGGCCGCACAGGACCCAGCAGCCCTGGGGACTGCTACCTCCATGGGGAATTCCAAAATAATGGGTGGGGGAGCCTCCTGGGCACCCCTAAGCCCCATGGAGTGCCATTTTCCCTAGGACTTCAATGTTTAAATGTGAGGGGCCAAGCCCATTAAAATGGAAAGTGCAGTCTCTGAAGTTTTACGGTGTGCATGGTCTTGTGATAGAGCTATGTACCTACTTGCACATGTATTATTATATGTGTTATGCATCTGAAGACGCTAGACCTATAAAACAGAGGTATACGTCTATTTGTATGTTTCTTTTACATATAATGCCACTAGCAAAAGGTACTGACACATTCATGCTTGCTCTTAGGAATATGGTGAGACTTACAACAGAGACATGTGAAGGGCTGCTGCTTTGTATTTGTTTAGGCTCAACAGTCTGATTAGTAGTAGAATGATGAAGCTGCAGCTCAAAAGTGAGGTTTAAGACATGTTGACAGAGGGATCGGTGATTAGGCTACTTTGTATGAGTATATGGAAAGGTACACTTGAAAAGCACCGCATACTTTTTGGAGTCTGCTTCAAATGTGAAGTGAATTCTGACATTTTACGGTGTGCGTGGTCTTGTAACTGAGGTATGTGTCTACTTGTACATGTATTCTTATACGTGTTATGCATCTGAAGATGCTAGATGTATAAAACACAGGTATACGTATGTTTGTAGGTTTCTTTTACAAATGATTACAGTGGAGAAGTGTGGCTCACTGGTTAGAGGAGGCAGACCTGGAAGCAGAGGTCAGCCCGGAACCAGGGTTCAATTCCCGGCTCTGCGGGGTCTTGAGTCCTAAAAAAAGTTCATGGACTTGACAATTCTCGCTCCGGTGCCTACTCAATTCACGAGTTCACACTCTGTGACTCTGGGCAATAGCTTGCTTAATCTCCACATTGGCCCTTCGCCGCGGGATGCCTGGCTTTCACCTTGCGGATACCCTGCTGGGGTTATCTCACAGGGGAATACCAGGACGGGTTCCCTAGACAAGTGCTTAGAAACCGCTCGGTGATTTGCGCTATATAAATTCCTGTACATTTACATTTACATTTACATATGATGCCACTAGCAAAAGGTATAGACACATGCATGCATGCTTTCAGGAATATGGTGATACTTACAACAGAGACATGTGAACAGTTGCTGCTTTTTTTGTGTAGGCCCAACAGTCTGAGTAGTAGTAAAATGGTGACGCTGCAGCCCAAAAGTGAGGCTTAAGACGTGATGGCAGAGGGCTTAGTGATTAGGCTACTTTGTATGAGTGTGTGGAAAGGTACACTTGAAATTCACCGCATATGTTTCAGTGTCTGCTTGCAATGGGAAGTGCAGTCTCTGAGGTTTTAAGGTATGCATGGTCTTGTGACTGAGCTATGTGTCTACTTGCACATGTATTGTTATACGTGTTATGCATCTGAAGACGCTAGACATATAAAGCGGGTATACATCTATTTGTATGTTTCTTTTTTGTATGATGCCACTAGCATAAGGTACAGACACATGCAAGCTTGCTTTCAGGAATATGGTGAGACCTACTACAGAGACACTTGAAGGCTTGCCGCTTTGCATTTGGCTAGGCTCAACAGTCTGAGTAGTAGTAGAATGGTGAAGCTGGAGCACAAAAGTGAGGTTTAAGACATGTTGGCAGAGGGTTTAGTGATTAGGCTACTTTGTATGAGTCTGTAGAAAGGTACACTTGAATACGCCGCATAAATTGAGGTGTCTTCTTCAAATGGGAAGTGTAGTCTCTGAAGTTGTACGGTGTGCATGGTCTTGTAACTGAGGTATGTGTCTGCTAGCACATGTATTCTTATACGTGTTAAGCACCTGAAGATGCTAGGTTTATAAAACACAGGTATGCATCTATTTGTATGTTTCTTTTACATATGATGAAACTAGGAAAAGGTACAGACCCATGCATGCTTGCTTTTAGGAATATGGTGAGACTTACAATATAGACATGTGAAGGGTTGCTGCTTTGTTTTTGGCTATGCCCAACGGTATGAGTAGTAATAGAATAGAGAAGCTGCAGCAAAAATTGAGGTTTAAGACATGTTGGCAGGGGGATTAGTGACTAGGCTACTTATTATAAGAGTGTGGAAAGGTGCACTTGAACCTTTCAATACACCGCATAATTTTCAGTGTCTGCTTGAAATGGGAAGTGCAGTCTCTGAAGTTTTAAGGTGTGCAGGGTGTTGTGACTAAGACATGTCTCTACTTGTACATGTACTTTAACATGTGTTATGCATCTGTAGATGTTACACATACAAAACAGAGGTATACACCAAGTGTACATTTCCAAAAAGTCATAGCAAGTAGTGTAATCTCTAATTCTTTTGTCAACATATAGTAAATCTTACTTTTCAGTTCAAGTTTCAGTTTTTACCAATGACTAAGAATCTCGGAATTAGGCACATTTCAAACATGCTATCTCAACCATGTTACTGTTTAAAAATGTGTGGTGTTAACACATTTGTTAATATCTAAAGTATAATATTCTTTATATTTACGTGTTATGGAGATATTTGCAATGTAATTGAAAGTATGTAATTATTTATTGATCTGAATATTTATATATAATTATTTTCAAAATATGAAATTATTTTATGAACTATTTAAACTTATTTTTGTTTCTCAGATGTATGGGCTGAAAATCTGTTCCGTTCACGGAATTTGTGGATTTTTGGCAATGTTGTACTTTGTAACAATCTACTAAAATAAAATGATTAGCAATGAAAAATATTTTGACTTGTGTCATGGGGGGCCCGCACGGTATACTCTGCACAGGGACTGAGATATCCTAAGGCCAGAACTGTTCCAACTAACATCAGTGTCTCTCACTGAAGGTCTCTGTGATGCAAGGGGTGACTATTGCAACACCAGTGAGGGAACAGGAGCACAGGAAATGGTACTGGCAGACACTGGCTAACCACAAGATGTTCATGGCACTTACTCCACAGACAGCTGCATGATCTCTGGGGAAGAGCTTCTGCGTTAATGACATGGCACAGTCACAGGAATAAATGATGCAAGCAAAAGGGACTGCACCATATTGTGCAGGCCAAACATTTGTCCCCCAGAGCTTCCTCCCTTCCTGAAGTCCACATGAAAGGGTCAGTGGCTGGAACTATAATGAGCTCTCTTCATTCATCCGTCTTAAAAATAGTCATGGATTAATGTCCTCTAGCTCTAGATCATTCCAAAAGGATCAAGTAGCTAAATTATGTTGAAACAGTACTGAAAGCCTTAAGGATGGCAAAACTTTTTCAGAAAGTGAGAAGGACAGTGACCGACTGTAAGAAGTGCTGGCATGATGCTAAGCGCAAGACCAAAGAGAAACTGTTGGCCAATCGCAATGCAGCACTGCAAACTAGAGGTGGTAGTCCAGCGCCACAGGAGGAGGTGGATGCGTTTAAGGAACAGGTGTCCGCAGTCATCTGCGAGGAGTCGGTTGTTGGAGTCCAGGGACAGGATACTGCTGAACATGACAAGACACATCAGCAACATGGTGAGTAACAAACAGGGACTGGGGGGATTGGGGTGAATGGGCCCAATAATCCTGCTGCTGGCATAGTAGCTTGTCCTTGGGGCTGTGAGGGAGCAGCAGATTGTGTTCCTGATCCTGATGCTGCAGCTTGTCTGTGTGTTCTTCCTGGGGGATGTGCAGATCCCTGTCCATGTTGGCACCCACACCTGTCACCAGAAGGGCCCAGTGTGGCCTGTGTGTCACTTGGGCTGTGTCCTTGGCTTACATTGGGCAACAACTTCCACTTACCAGCTGCACAGTCATCTTGATACCTTCTTGCCATGTTGTGGTATTCCATGACCACCTTGTGTATATGGAGGTACTGGTCCTTCCTGACCTTGAGCGCATGGGTCTCCTCTGGTAACATGTTGTCTGTTAAATAAGAGCAATGACAAAATGTGAGTCATGATGACTATGTCACATTTCTGCGTTTAACACATAAACACTAGGTCAGTAAAACCTGGGAGCCTTCACTCTAACAAAGATTGTGACGTTTGTAAGTAACATGTAAAATGCAATGTAGAATCAATGATCAGTTACAGTATGCTGGCAATACTGACATGACAGTGCATGGCATATGACATGTAGTGTCACAACCCAATGAGACTGTCAGGGACATATGTAAAAGCCCCTATCGCCACCACAATGTCACTTTTAGTGACATTATGGTGGAGAAAGGGGATGCACCTGATGTACAGGGCAGTGTTAAGCCACCTAACATGGCTTAACGCTGCCTTGTACATAAGGCACCCTTTCATGCTATGGTTCATGTGAAAGGGCGTCCAGTGGGTGTTGTGTAGGGTGTTCCACCATAATACCCATTGTATTTGATGCTGCCCTCTATGTACAAAGGTGGCCTACATATGAGGCAGCACCAGTAATAAGCGATACAAAAGAGGATAATGGACGGAGCGATTGAGCCAATCAAACACTCACCCCCAGTCAACTGATCTGGGTTTAATCCATCACCATTCTTTAGCTCACTCACCCACCCCAGTTCAGACATGGCCATATGCAAATCAGTCTGACCCTGTGCCTCATGGAAACAGTCCAGCCCGAACTGGCAAGCCATGTCTTCCCTGGACTGGAAACAAGCATCCTGGGACCGGTTTCGGATTCATAATCCTCATCAGCCAGGCTATCTTGAATCCAGTGGCCAAGTGAGCAAGGGTCTCACGTCTGAGCATACCCTGCCAACTTAGGGCAAACAAAGCGATACAAAAGGGGTTGATGGACGGAGCGTTTGAGCCAATCAAACACTCACCCCCAGTCAACTGATCTGGGTTTAATCCATCACCATTCCTTGGCTCACTCAGCCACCCCAGTTCAGACATGGCCAAATGCGCCAGTAATAAGACCTTGATAATCAAGGTCCTAAATTGGTAAAATGAGGAGAACCAATCCATTTCTCCTCATTGTTAATTCATCCATGTGTGCTGCCTTGTGAAGCACATGTGTAAACATCAAAATGCCATGTTTTGTATAGGTACATGGTGTGCCTTCCTGAACATAGACAAAGGGGGATAAGAACTAGGAAGTGGTGGAGCGCGGGAGCATGGCATTAGTCTCCTTGGCTTGACAACACTCTCTGTAACTTCGGAGACGCAAGGCTGCACCATATTCACAAGAATATGGTGCAGCCTTGCATTTCCCCCTGCAATGGTGCTAGGTTTATCAACTTAGCGCCAATGCAGACACCCTTGCACCAGAGTGCATGGGTGTCTGTGTGCAGGGGAGGCATGTTTATGGGTAGGAAGGTGTCCCTTCATGCACATGAACAACCCTGGACAAGCTCTACTGTCACTTTCACTGGTGCTGCACCAAGCATCACATATGCTTGTAAATATGATGCAGCGTTGCAATTCTGCAGTGGAAAATGTAGGCATTAAGGCATGACGTCAAATGCCTCACTCCGCAACTTTCTTGTACATATACCCCATTGTGTTACAGACAGCATTTTTTATTGGTAACTAAAGTGTTCATTTAACTATTTTGATGTTGTACTTACCACCTTGTTGGCCAATGAGGACTCCAAGGTGGTTCAGCATGTAGCCCTCACGGCCAACACAATCCTGACATTGATGCTTCCATTGTCGGACTGTCCTGTCTACACTGAAGACCCGCAACATCTGGCTCCTCACATGATCCCATCTCACCTTCCTCCACGTACCACATAGGCCTGCAGGATCCGACCCCCACTTTCAATCATCAAGGGTAGGTAGTGCTTCACTAGACAGAGGAAGTCCCTAATGCCACCTTCGACATCCTGCCCTCCTTACCCACGCCCACCATCTCCCAGCATACACCTAAACCCACTCCTAAAAAATTAAAACCCAAATATATACCCCAACAACTAATAATAATTTAAAATACCCCTTGGACAAACGCCCGACAACAAGTAGTACAAGACGCAAAAAATAAGTAAGGACAACTACACACAACTTCACAGGGACATAGGGACAGTTTACAGGGCACAACAACACCTTCAAAACCAAATTCAGCAGCACACAACACCAAGCATCTCCAACGCTCTCCACAGTCACAAGAAGTGTGCTCAAAAGAGAAAGTGAAAGTGCACAGTACTCCTCCAGGCAACAGGATGCATGCTGACATCCCTTCCTGTGTGTTTGCGGCTCATTTCTTTTATTTTTTGATCATTTTCTGCATGCAAATTGGCTTTTGCAGTAATATTCCGTGATGTCACATGTATTTAGCTATATTTTTCAATCGCGGTTATGAAAAAATGGTCGCGTTGGCATCATTGAGGAAAAAATCTGGATGCTAACTGCAAGTTGTTCCTCAGGTGAACTGTGTTTGCTGTAATTTGCCTCTCTGACCCCAAAACACAACCTAAAATTAATCTCTGACCCCAAAACACATACCCACCCACAAACATTCAATTCACCATTAATAACTACACAATGTTTAACTTTCACTTGTCAGATGGATGTGCTCATGCAGAGTATGAACATGCACACAAGGTTTTGGTGTTGTGATGTTTTATTGCAAAAATATGCTTATGTTCATTTTGCACAGTGAATAATAATAAAGGTTTGTCATATTTTGACGTGGTTATGTGAAGAAATTGTGGATAATTCTGTCCCTTCATGCTGTTCCAGCAGCATAAGCTGGGGTGTGTGCAACATCAGCCTCTTCTTCGTCATCCTCAGGATTATCCGGTTCATCCGGCACTTCAACCCATGGCACATTGATGCGGACACATATATTGTGCAGCACACAACATACCACAATGATCTTGCAGATTATTTCAGGGCTGTACAACAGTCTGCCACCTGAGATGTCAAGGCACCGGAACCGTGACTTGAGCAAACCAAATGTTCTCTCCACAATGGTCCTTGTGCGTCCAAGTGCGACGTTGTAATATCTCTGTGCCTGGGTGTTTGTGGCTCTGAGGGGTGTCATCAGCTATGGAGAGACAGCATATCCTTGACCACCTGTAACATAAAATGGAGAGATGTGTCCATTAGTATTTGTGTATTCTGTGTTTGAAGAATTTCTATTTGCCTACAGACCCCCCGGACACCTGGACCACTTCACCAACACTTTCAATGACCCCATCGCAGCCCACGCCATCGTATCCATGTACTGCATACTCATCGGAGACCTGGACTTCCACCTCAACAACACCAATGGCCCCAACTCCACTACCCTCCAGATGAAGAGCTCACCAACATGGAACTATAAGAACTTTTAACCACACTGACCTACAAGGCAGGACACACCCTTGAGCCCATCTTCGTAACAAACGCAACAGCGTACACTTTAGCCACATCACACATCGCTCATAGACCGACCACCACTGTGTACACTCATTCTGCAAAAAAAACAAGCTGGCCAAACACACACCTAGTTCCATGCCAAGGAACTGGAGCTGAGTCACCGATGAGCAGCTGAAATCCACCCTCAACTGCAACACCCCAATGCTGCAGCAGACACAAAGCACGCTGCCAGGGAATTCCACACATGGATCTCTAACTGCACAAACTCACCCCGCCACGCAACTCCAACAGAAGGCGCACCAGCTAAGCTGTCTAGTTCACCACCAAACTCAAAGATTACAGATGTACCGGCAGACCCCTGGAGAAGAACAGGAGAAACTGCAAGACACACATAAACTTCTAAACATACAAGAACGCCATGACCAAGACCCCCAGATAAGCCACTAACAACGCCATCCTGGACACCTCTAAATCCGGATTCCCAAGAAACCACGGCACAGAGACCGCCCTACTCGCTACCAAAGACAACATCCACACCCCCCTCGACCAATGCCACACTGCAGCCCTGATTCTACGTGACCTGTCAGCAGCATTCCACACCGTCCCCCACTGCACACTAGCGGGCAGACTATATGATGCAGGCTTACAAGGAACCACCCTTGACTGTACCCGATCATTGGTCACCGGCAGGAGCCAAGCGATCAGACTGCCACTCTTCCTCTCAGAACCCACACAAATTCTACTGTGGAGTGCCTCAGGGATCATTGCTCAGCCCAACACTCTTCAACATCCATATGGCGCCCCTCGCCACCATTGTCCAACAGCACAGCCTCAGCATGGTATCTTATGCCAAGGACACCCAGCTCATCCTTTCCCTTACCAAGTAGCCCACCACCTCCAGACTTCCAGGAAGGAAAGCAGGAAGTTGTGACCTGGCTGAACAACATCTTCATGAAACTCTACATGGAGAGGACATAAGTCGTCATCCTTGGAACTACTCCAGTGCCATATAACAACACCTGGTGGCCCCCCGCCCATGGTAGGCCCCAACCCATACGGACCACACCAGAGACATGGCCATCGTACTCAACTCCTCCCTCTCCATGTACCCACAGGTCACCGCTGTCACCTCAAGCTACTTCAACACCCTCCGCATCCTCTGTAAGAGCTTCAAAGAGATACCCACCAAGTCCTAAAAGACAGTCACCAATCCACTAATTTACAGCAGACGGGGATACGGACATGCCCTCTGTACCACCATGGTTATGCAGATCAATGACACCACACTCAGGCTTGTGTTCACACTTTACTCATAGGTCCAGACCCTCGTCACAACTAGTTGGTTCCCACCTCTCCCAGCATTTTCAGATGTGTGACGGAGGGGCAGGACCTTGAATGGAAGTTTGTCTACAAGGCTACCCCCAGTGACCACAGTCCCTTGGATCCTCGTGTATAGTGTATGGCATTTTCAAGGCATGTTGTATGACATTTGCTACATGTGCATTCTCGCATTTGTGTGCTACATGATTGTGGACTTGATGTGTGTGGTGTGTTCAGTTTGTCCTTTTCAGCATGCAGTACATTTCCATATGTGCCATTCTCAAACCACTGGTTGATGATGGACTGCCGGTAGATGTAGGAGTCATGCACACTCCCTGGAAACTTGACAATTACATTGGTGAACAAGCCACAGTGGCCCACGATTGCCTGCATGTTCATGGAGTGTGTGTGCTTCCTGTTCTGGTAAATGTATGCAGTGTCCCCAGGAGACACAAGATGAACATGGGTTCAGTCAATTGCCCCCAACACATGGGAAGGCCAGCAATGGCATTGAAGCCTTGTTTGGTTCCAAGTTGTTCTTGAGCAGTGTTGGGGAAGCGCAGGTGCTGTGGCGTCAAGCTGATGATGGCATCCAAGACATTTGGGAGGAACCTTGAAAAGGATGACTTAGAGACTCCCCCAACTCTGGCAGTGGTTTCTTTGAAGGTACCAGAGGCCAACATGTGAGGTACTGCTAGAGTATTTGTCTGCAGAGGGATGTTGGTGCCTGCGGCCTGGGGGCTATCTGGATCAATATGCAGAGGATGGAGGACCTTTTCAGCCTGTAGTGGGTTATCCCATCCTCTGGTGTTGGGTATATCAGGGTGATGCATTGACAATAGACCTGCTGTCTTCTTTGGCGCTGCCTCCGTTTTGGTCCTGGGGGCGGTGGTTGTTGTGGTCTTCTTGGTGCTCCAAGCTGCATGAATACTACCTCCATGTCATCAGTAGCTTGTCAAATGTGGTTCTGGGCAACTCTACCTTATGTACTGTTTTTTATCTCCATTTTTAAGACCACCTTTTTTCCAGCCGCTAATGCCCTTAGCTGCTGTTTTTTTAACGTATCGCCAGACCAGGCAATCATTGTAAATACTGCGAAGTGGAGTTAGCGGCGGTTTTTGCACTGGAACGCCTACCTTGCATCTCATTTTCATTATCTATTGCTAACAATAGTGGTGATCGGAAAGACGGACGATATCGCCAGTAAACTGTCGCTAACTGCGGTTAGTGGCAACTTGTAAATACAGCAATAAAAAAAGCCGCCGTAGCGTCAGAGAACTCACGCTACGCCGGTGTAAACATATGACCCAAAAAAAAAACATAACAAAAACAGACTCATGGAAGCACCAGGAAAAAAGTATTGAGAGGCAGCAGTGTAGCAAGCAGTAGCCCCAGAAAATACCCAATGCCTCCCTTCGGTGAGGGTTGCTCAAGAATTCACTTTCTTCTCTTCCATAAATGGAGTGTGGTTAATTTTTACTACTGCAATATAAATGAATTGTATTCTCAACAAAACTATATTTTGTTATTTTTTCTATTAAATAAATGAACTACTGAGAAAGAAACAAAAGAATGTATATTTTTCTGCATTTATTTTGGCCAGAAATAGCATTTGTAGGTGAGTTAGGACCTTATTATGATTGGCCTGTAAAAATTCACTCCTGCATAAACATCGGTTTGAGTAGGATTCAGACATATAAGGTATGCATACTTTATCACACCAAGGGCAGTTCTGTGCTCTAATAGTGCCCCTGGCAGATCTAAATTTGCCACTCCTCCGAATCCACCACCCATTATCTTCACCACTGCTTGTGCATTTCTGTCTTTTGTAGGTGCCGTCTATAACAGCCATCACTATGGGACACCCTTATAAGAATAACTGTGATGTTTAAAATATATTTCTTTCATGAGTAAAATATGAATTGCTTCTATTCTAGCTGTAGCCAATAAGTTCATCAGAAAGATCCCTAGCAGTGGATGTTGTGGAGTGAGCATGCACTGGAAAAGGAACAACTAATTGTGCTGTCTGGTGATGAGACTTATGGAAGGGTTGCCCCAGTGGTTTTTAGAGTTGGGCTGCTGCCAATAATATTATATCACTGAACTCATACGGATTGTGAAAAACCCAAGTGCCATACAAAAAACACTTAGTAGTATTCGTGTGGTATGCAACTGGTGGTGCATTTTTTAGCTCTGGTGTGGTAGCTCACTATGATTTACAGACAGCATATTTTCTGTTGAAATACCGTTTCCAATTTGTGTAGACATGCAGTTTTACGGGTAATAAGATACAGCGAAAAAATTATAAAGTGTGAAAATTGGTGTTCAGTGAATATCTATCATTTGCGCATCACCAAGTGAACTGTCTTGATTTATTCATATTAAAATCTTTGGGGCCCATTAGAATGCGGGCGGATCGCCACCGCCCGACCGGCGGTGGCAATCAGCCCGCCAAAACACCCCGCCGGATGGCCTTTTACCCCCATCACATTAGCATGGCGGGGGATACTGCAGCGGATGGAAAGACCGTCTGCCGCTTAGCCGCCAGTAGGCAATCGTCACGATTGCCTACAGGGCCAAAAAGGCTTATAATATGGTGGCGGTGCCTTGCAGGCACTGCCATCCATATTATGATGTGGGCGGTGTCATGCCTTTCCCTGGTGGAGGCTCTGCATGGAAAGGCATGGAGGAATTGCTTTGGAGTCCCGTTGTGGGCCCTGGGGGGATGGGGATCTGTCCTTGGGAGGTACCCATGGTACCCCCCTACATTGGCATACACAAGGTGGCAGGCACCTTGCTGTGCCTGTCACATTGTGCATGCCAATGCACGACATGCACTTCCTACATTGTGGCAGGTGCTGCTTACAGCACCGCCCGCCACAATGTTGAATACGCCGCCAATTAGGATGTGACCACCACCCTGGCGGTCACAGCCTAATTGGTGGTGCGGGAACGCCGCTGCATTGCCGGCCGGTCCCACCACCGCTAGGGTGGTGGGATGACTGAAGTCCGCCCTCCATCCTAATGGACCCCTTTGTTTCCATCACACTTCAAAATTACAAAAAAGTGCCTAATTTGTGCGTTGCTAATTGCTGATAGAATTTGAAACATTTGAATAGTTCATTTCCCGGCATTTAAATATTGCTGTGCATTATAAAAAAACTGATTTGCTACACCCTTCTTTTTCATTTTGTTTCCTGCACCACAGCAGTCTTGTGATTTAGATCACTTTTACAAAATTCTCTCATTTTGCAGGCAGAGAAATAAAAGTCCACCCCAGTTTCCAAATAAGCGGAAATTTGTCAGAAGATATAGCTTTACATTTTACCTTAGCCTTGGAATGCACGGCTAATGTGACAAGGTAAACAGAAAATGCAAAGGCATCTTTATTCGTCATTCACATTCTAAACTCCAGCATAACTATTGCTGGGGGATATGCAGCTCCCCCACCACGCCTACTTCCAGCATCTATGGTCTACCACCTGCTACCATCACTGCTGATGTACTGCTCTCCCACCCAATCTTCCTCCTTGCTGCTGTTTATGGGCCTCATTTATGAGGCTGTGCGTCACTTTTACGCCGCTGAAAAGTGACGCACCAGTGGCGTAAAAAATGCGCCTCGTTGCACCATATTTACAAAGTGACGCATCTAGGTAGATGCGTCACTTTGTAAACCCCTGCGCCACATTATACCTGCGCCAGGTATAATGTATGCAAGGGGGCGTATTGACGTAAGGAAGGGTCGTAGAAGTGACGCAGTGAAATCTATGAGATTTCACTGCGTCACTTTTAGGACGTTGTTGTGTCAAATTCTTGCGCCTGCCTCACAGCCGGCGTAAGACCGACGCAGGCCCTTTCACATGGGTCTTGCCCCATGTGAAAGGACGCATTGCTGGAGTTGCGTCACTTTTGTGACACACTCCAGCAATGCACTTACAGATACGTCAGAAATACTGACGTATCTGTAACTCCTTGCGACATGATGCGTCATACATTAAATATCGATTCAGAAAAGGGGGTGGTGATGAACAGAGTGTCTGAATTGAGCAGACCACTCTTACCCAGTCCAAAGATCAGGGCTTGATCCATCACCGTTATTTATCTCACTGCCCCATCCCAGCTCAGAACCTGGCTATATGCAAATCAGTCTGTCCCTGGCCCAGTGCATCATGGGAACAGGGCAGACTAAACTACCAAGCCAATTCTTCACCAGAAAGGAAACAAGCTACCGGGGACCGGTTTCTGGCATTTCAGCCGTCTTCGGCCCGGCTTGCTTGAATCCTGATGGAGCAGTGAGAAAGGGACTCATGTCTGAGTATACCCTGCCACACCTATAGTGGCCAAAATCGATTCAGAAAAGGGGGTGGTGATGAACAGAGTGTCTGAATTGAGCAGACCACTCTTACCCAGTCCAAAGATCAGGGCTTGATCCATCACCGTTATTTATCTCACTGCCCCATCCCAGCTCAGAACCTGGCTATATGCAAATCAGTCTGTCCCTGGCCCAGTGCATCATGGGAACAGGGCAGACTAAACTACCAAGCCAATTCTTCACCAGAAAGGAAACAAGCTACCGGGGACCGGTTTCTGGCATTTCAGCCGTCTTCGGCCCGGCTTGCTTGAATCCTGATGGAGCAGTGAGAAAGGGACTCATGTCTGAGTATACCCTGCCACACCTATAGTGGCCAAAATCGATTCAGAAAAGGGGGTGGTGATGAACAGAGTGTCTGAATTGAGCAGACCACTCTTACCCAGTCCAAAGATCAGGGCTTGATCCATCACCGTTATTTATCTCACTGCCCCATCCCAGCTCAGAACCTGGCTATATGCAAATCAGTCTGTCCCTGGCCCAGTGCATCATGGGAACAGGGCAGACTAAACTACCAAGCCAATTCTTCACCAGAAAGGAAACAAGCTACCGGGGACCGGTTTCTGGCATTTCAGCCGTCTTCGGCCCGGCTTGCTTGAATCCTGATGGAGCAGTGAGAAAGGGACTCATGTCTGAGTATACCCTGCCACACCTATAGTGGCCAAAATCGATTCAGAAAAGGGGGTGGTGATGAACAGAGTGTCTGAATTGAGCAGACCACTCTTACCCAGTCCAAAGATCAGGGCTTGATCCATCACCGTTATTTATCTCACTGCCCCATCCCAGCTCAGAACCTGGCTATATGCAAATCAGTCTGTCCCTGGCCCAGTGCATCATGGGAACAGGGCAGACTAAACTACCAAGCCAATTCTTCACCAGAAAGGAAACAAGCTACCGGGGACCGGTTTCTGGCATTTCAGCCGTCTTCGGCCCGGCTTGCTTGAATCCTGATGGAGCAGTGAGAAAGGGACTCATGTCTGAGTATACCCTGCCACACCTATAGTGGCCAAAATCGATTCAGAAAAGGTGATGGATCAAGCCCTGATCTTTGGACTGGGTAAGAGTGGTCTGCTTAATTCAGACACTCTGTTCATCACCACCCCCTTTTCTGAATCATTTTTGTCCACCATAAGCGTGGAAGGGTATACTCAGATGTGAGTCCCTTGCTCATTGCACCATCAGGATTCAAGCAAGCCGGGCCGAAGAAGGCTGAAATGCCAGAAACCGGTCCCCGGTAGCTTGTTTCCTTCCCAGTGTAAGAATTGGCTTGGTAGTTTGGTCTGCCCTGTTCCCATAATGCACTGGGCCAGGGTCAGACTAATTTGCATATAGCCAAGTTCTGAGCTGGGATGGTGCAGTGAGCTAAAAAACGGTGATGGATCAAGCCCTGATCTTTGGACTGGGTAAGAGTGGTCTGCTTAATTCAGACACTCTGTTCATCACCACCCCCTTTTCTGAATCATTTTTGTCCACCATAAGCGTGGAAGGGTATACTCAGATGTGAGTCCCTTGCTCATTGCACCATCAGGATTCAAGCAAGCCGGGCCGAAGAAGGCTGAAATGCCAGAAACCGGTCCCCGGTAGCTTGTTTCCTTCCCAGTGTAAGAATTGGCTTGGTAGTTTGGTCTGCCCTGTTCCCATAATGCACTGGGCCAGGGTCAGACTAATTTGCATATAGCCAAGTTCTGAGCTGGGATGGTGCAGTGAGCTAAAAAACGGTGATGGATCAAGCCCTGATCTTTGGACTGGGTAAGAGTGGTCTGCTTAATTCAGACACTCTGTTCATCACCACCCCCTTTTCTGAATCATTTTTGTCCACCATAAGCGTGGAAGGGTATACTCAGATGTGAGTCCCTTGCTCATTGCACCATCAGGATTCAAGCAAGCCGGGCCGAAGAAGGCTGAAATGCCAGAAACCGGTCCCCGGTAGCTTGTTTCCTTCCCAGTGTAAGAATTGGCTTGGTAGTTTGGTCTGCCCTGTTCCCATAATGCACTGGGCCAGGGTCAGACTAATTTGCATATAGCCAAGTTCTGAGCTGGGATGGTGCAGTGAGCTAAAAAACGGTGATGGATCAAGCCCTGATCTTTGGACTGGGTAAGAGTGGTCTGCTTAATTCAGACACTCTGTTCATCACCACCCCCTTTTCTGAATCATTTTTGTCCACCATAAGCGTGGAAGGGTATACTCAGATGTGAGTCCCTTGCTCATTGCACCATCAGGATTCAAGCAAGCCGGGCCGAAGAAGGCTGAAATGCCAGAAACCGGTCCCCGGTAGCTTGTTTCCTTCCCAGTGTAAGAATTGGCTTGGTAGTTTGGTCTGCCCTGTTCCCATAATGCACTGGGCCAGGGTCAGACTAATTTGCATATAGCCAAGTTCTGAGCTGGGATGGTGCAGTGAGCTAAAAAACGGTGATGGATCAAGCCCTGATCTTTGGACTGGGTAAGAGTGGTCTGCTTAATTCAGACACTCTGTTCATCACCACCCCCTTTTCTGAATCATACATTAAATATGACGCATCAGGAATGTCGCAAGGAGTGCGCACTGAGAAGTGACGCATCGCTGCTTTCACGCAGCGATGCGTCATTTCTCATAAATGAGGCCCTATGATCTTAGGGGGGGCTTTTTGTGTTTACATGCCAAGTGCCTGTCCAGTGAATACAAATCACCCCCTCTCCCAGCACCTAAATTCTATTCAACTGCTAAGTTGTGGGTTGGAGGCCATGGGAGAGGGTGTTGGTGAGAAGGAGATGGCAGGTGGAGGGAGGAAATATAGGGATACAAATGAATAGACCCAGGGCTTATACAGAAAATGAATGGGCACTGGCAGACGAAATTTAAAATAATAATATACATATCTAGGTAATCCCATTTTGCACCATTCTAAATCTAGGTGCCCTGGAGGTAGGCACGGCTGCTCATGCCCAAGGGTGATCCTGATCACACCACGTAATTACCAGGTGTGATAATAAAGTCTGATCCTGGAGTTAAATGTTGACATTTTATACTTACCGGAAGTTAACATGGGAAAATATCCAGTAGTTAACAGGACAACAAAATCGGCATGTTATTCCCATGTACTCGGGAAAACGTGTATACGAAGCTATTTATCACATGCTTGCAAAGCAATCCAACAGTTATCGTTAGTTATCAGCTGCAAAAAATATGCCCCCTAACACCTGGACATTGATAATAAGGGCAGTAATGTGCCAAAACCACGGTTCTTGAAACCCCTTTTGCACCATACAAAATTAAGGCATTTTAATTAAAGACAGAAGACAGAGCATTGTAGAGTACTACACACAGATAATACGTTCTATAAAGTGTGTAGCCTATTTACAAGCCCTGTGCACTGCCAGAACGTTACTTTTCGATGCTCCGGTGGGGCAAAGGGCTTAGCCATATCTACCAGACCACGTAAAGCCAAGTTGCTGCATTGCCTTACTCGATTTACAAAAGGGGGTGGTGATGAACAGAGTGTCTGAATTGAGCAGACCACTCTTACCCAGTCCAAAGATCAGGGCTTGATCCATCACCGTTATTTATCTCACTGCCCCATCCCAGCTCAGAACCTGGCTATATGCAAATCAGTCTGTCCCTGGCCCAGTGCATCATGGGAACAGGGCAGACTAAACTACCAAGCCAATTCTTTACCAGAAAGGAGACAAGCTACCGGGGGCCGGATTCTGGCATTTCAGCCTCTTCGGCCCGGCTTGCTTGAATCCTGATGGAGCAGTGAGAAAGGGACTCATGTCTGAGTATACCCTGCCACACCTATAGTGGCCAAAATCGATTTACAAAAGGGGGTGGTGATGAACAGAGTGTCTGAATTGAGCAGACCACTCTTACCCAGTCCAAAGATCAGGGCTTGATCCATCACCGTTATTTATCTCACTGCCCCATCCCAGCTCAGAACCTGGCTATATGCAAATCAGTCTGTCCCTGGCCCAGTGCATCATGGGAACAGGGCAGACTAAACTACCAAGCCAATTCTTTACCAGAAAGGAGACAAGCTACCGGGGACCGGTTTCTGGCATTTCAGCCTCTTCGGCCCGGCTTGCTTGAATCCTGATGGAGCAGTGAGAAAGGGACTCATGTCTGAGTATACCCTGCCACACCTATAGTGGCCAAAATCGATTTACAAAAGGGGGTGGTGATGAACAGAGTGTCTGAATTGAGCAGACCACTCTTACCCAGTCCAAAGATCAGGGCTTGATCCATCACCGTTATTTATCTCACTGCCCCATCCCAGCTCAGAACCTGGCTATATGCAAATCAGTCTGTCCCTGGCCCAGTGCATCATGGGAACAGGGCAGACTAAACTACCAAGCCAATTCTTTACCAGAAAGGAGACAAGCTACCGGGGACCGGTTTCTGGCATTTCAGCCTCTTCGGCCCGGCTTGCTTGAATCCTGATGGAGCAGTGAGAAAGGGACTCATGTCTGAGTATACCCTGCCACACCTATAGTGGCCAAAATCGATTTACAAAAGGGGGTGGTGATGAACAGAGTGTCTGAATTGACCAGACCACTCTTACCCAGTCCAAAGATCAGGGCATGATCCATCACCGTTATTTATCTCACTGCCCCATCCCAGCTCAGAACCTGGCTATATGCAAATCAGTCTGTCCCTGGCCCAGTGCATCATGGGAACAGGGCAGACTAAACTACCAAGCCAATTCTTTACCAGAAAGGAGACAAGCTACCGGGGACCGGTTTCTGGCATTTCAGCCTCTTCGGCCCGGCTTGCTTGAATCCTGATGGAGCAGTGAGAAAGGGACTCATGTCTGAGTATACCCTGCCACACCTATAGTGGCCAAAATCGATTTACAAAAGGGGGTGGTGATGAACAGAGTGTCTGAATTGACCAGACCACTCTTACCCAGTCCAAAGATCAGGGCATGATCCATCACCGTTATTTATCTCACTGCCCCATCCCAGCTCAGAACCTGGCTATATGCAAATCAGTCTGTCCCTGGCCCAGTGCATCATGGGAACAGGGCAGACTAAACTACCAAGCCAATTCTTTACCAGAAAGGAGACAAGCTACCGGGGACCGGTTTCTGGCATTTCAGCCTCTTCGGCCCGGCTTGCTTGAATCCTGATGGAGCAGTGAGAAAGGGACTCATGTCTGAGTATACCCTGCCACACCTATAGTGGCCAAAATCGATTTACAAAAGGGGGTGGTGATGAACAGAGTGTCTGAATTGAGCAGACCACTCTTACCCAGTCCAAAGATCAGGGCTTGATCCATCACCGTTATTTATCTCACTGCCCCATCCCAGCTCAGAACCTGGCTATATGCAAATCAGTCTGTCCCTGGCCCAGTGCATCATGGGAACAGGGCAGACTAAACTACCAAGCCAATTCTTTACCAGAAAGGAGACAAGCTACCGGGGGCCGGTTTCTGGCATTTCAGCCTCTTCGGCCCGGCTTGCTTGAATCCTGATGGAGCAGTGAGAAAGGGACTCATGTCTGAGTATACCCTGCCACACCTATAGTGGCCAAAATCGATTTACAAAAGGGGGTGGTGATGAACAGAGTGTCTGAATTGAGCAGACCACTCTTACCCAGTCCAAAGATCAGGGCTTGATCCATCACCGTTATTTATCTCACTGCCCCATCCCAGCTCAGAACCTGGCTATATGCAAATCAGTCTGTCCCTGGCCCAGTGCATCATGGGAACAGGGCAGACTAAACTACCAAGCCAATTCTTTACCAGAAAGGAGACAAGCTACCGGGGACCGGTTTCTGGCATTTCAGCCTCTTCGGCCCGGCTTGCTTGAATCCTGATGGAGCAGTGAGAAAGGGACTCATGTCTGAGTATACCCTGCCACACCTATAGTGGCCAAAATCGATTTACAAAAGGGGGTGGTGATGAACAGAGTGTCTGAATTGAGCAGACCACTCTTACCCAGTCCAAAGATCAGGGCTTGATCCATCACCGTTATTTATCTCACTGCCCCATCCCAGCTCAGAACCTGGCTATATGCAAATCAGTCTGTCCCTGGCCCAGTGCATCATGGGAACAGGGCAGACTAAACTACCAAGCCAATTCTTTACCAGAAAGGAGACAAGCTACCGTGGACCGGTTTCTGGCATTTCAGCCTCTTCGGCCCGGCTTGCTTGAATCCTGATGGAGCAGTGAGAAAGGGACTCATGTCTGAGTATACCCTGCCACACCTATAGTGGCCAAAATCGATTTACAAAAGGGGGTGGTGATGAACAGAGTGTCTGAATTGACCAGACCACTCTTACCCAGTCCAAAGATCAGGGCATGATCCATCACCGTTATTTATCTCACTGCCCCATCCCAGCTCAGAACCTGGCTATATGCAAATCAGTCTGTCCCTGGCCCAGTGCATCATGGGAACAGGGCAGACTAAACTACCAAGCCAATTCTTTACCAGAAAGGAGACAAGCTACCGGGGACCGGTTTCTGGCATTTCAGCCTCTTCGGCCCGGCTTGCTTGAATCCTGATGGAGCAGTGAGAAAGGGACTCATGTCTGAGTATACCCTGCCACACCTATAGTGGCCAAAATCGATTTACAAAAGGGGGTGGTGATGAACAGAGTGTCTGAATTGAGCAGACCACTCTTACCCAGTCCAAAGATCAGGGCTTGATCCATCACCGTTATTTATCTCACTGCCCCATCCCAGCTCAGAACCTGGCTATATGCAAATCAGTCTGTCCCTGGCCCAGTGCATCATGGGAACAGGGCAGACTAAACTACCAAGCCAATTCTTTACCAGAAAGGAGACAAGCTACCGGGGACCGGTTTCTGGCATTTCAGCCTCTTCGGCCCGGCTTGCTTGAATCCTGATGGAGCAGTGAGAAAGGGACTCATGTCTGAGTATACCCTGCCACACCTATAGTGGCCAAAATCGATTTACAAAAGGGGGTGGTGATGAACAGAGTGTCTGAATTGAGCAGACCACTCTTACCCAGTCCAAAGATCAGGGCTTGATCCATCACCGTTATTTATCTCACTGCCCCATCCCAGCTCAGAACCTGGCTATATGCAAATCAGTCTGTCCCTGGCCCAGTGCATCATGGGAACAGGGCAGACTAAACTACCAAGCCAATTCTTTACCAGAAAGGAGACAAGAATTGGCTTTTGTAGTTTGGTTTGCCCTGTTCCCATCATGCACTGGGACAGGAACAGACTAATTTGCATACAGCCAGGTTCTGAAACTGGGATGGTGCAGTGAGCTAAAAAACGGTGTTGGATCTAGCCCTGATCTCTTGACTGGGTGAGAGCTTTCTGCTTTATTCAGAGACTCTGTCCCTCACCACCCCTTGTTGTAAATATTTTTGTCCACCCTAAGCGTGGAAGGGTATTCTCAGATGTGAGACCCTTGCTCATTGCACCATCAGGATTCAAGAAAACCGGGCCGAAGACGGCTGTAATGCCAGAAACCGGTCCCCGGGAGCTTGTTTCCTTCCCAGTGTAAGAATTGGCTTTTGTAGTTTGGTTTGCCCTGTTCCCATCATGCACTGGGACAGGAACAGACTAATTTGCATACAGCCAGGTTCTGAAACTGGGATGGTGCAGTGAGCTAAAAAACGGTGTTGGATCTAGCCCTGATCTCTTGACTGGGTGAGAGCTTTCTGCTTTATTCAGAGACTCTGTCCCTCACCACCCCTTGTTGTAAATATTTTTGTCCACCCTAAGCGTGGAAGGGTATTCTCAGATGTGAGACCCTTGCTCATTGCACCATCAGGATTCAAGCAAACCGGGCCGAAGACGTCTGTAATGCCAGAAACCGGTCCCCGGGAGCTTGTTTCCTTCCCAGTGTAAGAATTGGCTTTTGTAGTTTGGTTTGCCCTGTTCCCATCATGCACTGGGACAGGAACAGACTAATTTGCATACAGCCAGGTTCTGAAACTGGGATGGTGCAGTGAGCTAAAAAACGGTGTTGGATCTAGCCCTGATCTCTTGACTGGGTGAGAGCTTTCTGCTTTATTCAGAGACTCTGTCCCTCACCACCCCTTGTTGTAAATATTTTTGTCCACCCTAAGCGTGGAAGGGTATTCTCAGATGTGAGACCCTTGCTCATTGCACCATCAGGATTCAAGCAAACCGGGCCGAAGATGGCTGTAATGCCAGAAACCGGTCCCCGGGAGCTTGTTTCCTTCCCAGTGTAAGAATTGGCTTTTGTAGTTTGGTTTGCCCTGTTCCCATCATGCACTGGGACAGGAACAGACTAATTTGCATACAGCCAGGTTCTGAAACTGGGATGGTGCAGTGAGCTAAAAAACGGTGTTGGATCTAGCCCTGATCTCTTGACTGGGTGAGAGCTTTCTGCTTTATTCAGAGACTCTGTCCCTCACCACCCCTTGTTGTAAATATTTTTGTCCACCCTAAGCGTGGAAGGGTATTCTCAGATGTGAGACCCTTGCTCATTGCACCATCAGGATTCAAGCAAACCGGGCCGAAGACGGCTGTAATGCCAGAAACCGGTCCCCGGGAGCTTGTTTCCTTCCCAGTGTAAGAATTGGCTTTTGTAGTTTGGTTTGCCCTGTTCCCATCATGCACTGGGACAGGAACAGACTAATTTGCATACAGCCAGGTTCTGAAACTGGGATGGTGCAGTGAGCTAAAAAACGGTGTTGGATCTAGCCCTGATCTCTTGACTGGGTGAGAGCTTTCTGCTTTATTCAGAGACTCTGTCTCTCACCACCCCTTGTTGTAAATATTTTTGTCCACCCTAAGCGTGGAAGGGTATTCTCAGATGTGAGACCCTTGCTCATTGCACCATCAGGATTCAAGCAAACCGGGCCGAAGACGGCTGTAATGCCAGAAACCGGTCCCCGGGAGCTTGTTTCCTTCCCAGTGTAAGAATTGGCTTTTGTAGTTTGGTTTGCCCTGTTCCCATCATGCTCTGGGACAGGAACAGACTAATTTGCATACAGCCAGGTTCTGAAACTGGGATGGTGCAGTGAGCTAAAAAACGGTGTTGGATCTAGCCCTGATCTCTTGACTGGGTGAGAGCTTTCTGCTTTATTCAGAGACTCTGTCCCTCACCACCCCTTGTTGTAAATATTTTTGTCCACCCTAAGCGTGGAAGGGTATTCTCAGATGTGAGACCCTTGCTCATTGCACCATCAGGATTCAAGCAAACCGGGCCGAAGACGGCTGTAATGCCAGAAACCGGTCCCCGGGAGCTTGTTTCCTTCCCAGTGTAAGAATTGGCTTTTGTAGTTTGGTTTGCTCTGTTCCCATCATGCACTGGGACAGGAACAGACTAATTTGCATACAGCCAGGTTCTGAAACTGGGATGGTGCAGTGAGCTAAAAAACGGTGTTGGATCAAGCCCTGATCTCTTGACTGGGTGAGAGCTTTCTGCTTTATTCAGAGACTCTGTCCCTCACCACCCCTTGTTGTAAATATTTTTGTCCACCCTAAGCGTGGAAGGGTATTCTCAGATGTGAGACCCTTGCTCATTGCACCATCAGGATTCAAGCAAACCGGGCCGAAGACGGCTGTAATGCCAGAAACCGGTCCCCGGGAGCTTGTTTCCTTCCCAGTGTAAGAATTGGCTTTTGTAGTTTGGTTTGCCCTGTTCCCATCATGCACTGGGACAGGAACAGACTAATTTGCATACAGCCAGGTTCTGAAACTGGGATGGTGCAGTGAGCTAAAAAACGGTGTTGGATCTAGCCCTGATCTCTTGACTGGGTGAGAGCTTTCTGCTTTATTCAGAGACTCTGTCCCTCACCACCCCTTGTTGTAAATATTTTTGTCCACCCTAAGCGTGGAAGGGTATTCTCAGATGTGAGACCCTTGCTCATTGCACCATCAGGATTCAAGCAAACCGGGCCGAAGACGGCTGTAATGCCAGAAACCGGTCCCCGGGAGCTTGTTTCCTTCCCAGTGTAAGAATTGGCTTTTGTAGTTTGGTTTGCCCTGTTCCCATCATGCACTGGGACAGGAACAGACTAATTTGCATACAGCCAGGTTCTGAAACTGGGATGGTGCAGTGAGCTAAAAAACGGTGTTGGATCTAGCCCTGATCTCTTGACTGGGTGAGAGCTTTCTGCTTTATTCAGAGACTCTGTCCCTCACCACCCCTTGTTGTAAATATTTTTGTCCACCCTAAGCGTGGAAGGGTATTCTCAGATGTGAGACCCTTGCTCATTGCACCATCAGGATTCAAGCAAACCGGGCCGAAGACGGCTGTAATGCCAGAAACCGGTCCCCGGGAGCTTGTTTCCTTCCCAGTGTAAGAATTGGCTTTTGTAGTTTGGTTTGCCCTGTTCCCATCATGCACTGGGACAGGAACAGACTAATTTGCATACAGCCAGGTTCTGAAACTGGGATGGTGCAGTGAGCTAAAAAACGGTGTTGGATCTAGCCCTGATCTCTTGACTGGGTGAGAGCTTTCTGCTTTATTCAGAGACTCTGTCCCTCACCACCCCTTGTTGTAAATATTTTTGTCCACCCTAAGCGTGGAAGGGTATTCTCAGATGTGAGACCCTTGCTCATTGCACCATCAGGATTCAAGCAAACCGGGCCGAAGACGGCTGTAATGCCAGAAACCGGTCCCCGGGAGCTTGTTTCCTTCCCAGTGTAAGAATTGGCTTTTGTAGTTTGGTTTGCCCTGTTCCCATCATGCACTGGGACAGGAACAGACTAATTTGCATACAGCCAGGTTCTGAAACTGGGATGGTGCAGTGAGCTAAAAAACGGTGTTGGATCTAGCCCTGATCTCTTGACTGGGTGAGAGCTTTCTGCTTTATTCAGAGACTCTGTCCCTCACCACCCCTTGTTGTAAATATTTTTGTCCACCCTAAGCGTGGAAGGGTATTCTCAGATGTGAGACCCTTGCTCATTGCACCATCAGGATTCAAGCAAACCGGGCCGAAGACGGCTGTAATGCCAGAAACCGGTCCCCGGGAGCTTGTTTCCTTCCCAGTGTAAGAATTGGCTTTTGTAGTTTGGTTTGCCCTGTTCCCATCATGCACTGGGACAGGAACAGACTAATTTGCATACAGCCAGGTTCTGAAACTGGGATGGTGCAGTGAGCTAAAAAACGGTGTTGGATCTAGCCCTGATCTCTTGACTGGGTGAGAGCTTTCTGCTTTATTCAGAGACTCTGTCCCTCACCACCCCTTGTTGTAAATATTTTTGTCCACCCTAAGCGTGGAAGGGTATTCTCAGATGTGAGACCCTTGCTCATTGCACCATCAGGATTCAAGCAAACCGGGCCGAAGACGGCTGTAATGCCAGAAACCGGTCCCCGGGAGCTTGTTTCCTTCCCAGTGTAAGAATTGGCTTTTGTAGTTTGGTTTGCCCTGTTCCCATCATGCACTGGGACAGGAACAGACTAATTTGCATACAGCCAGGTTCTGAAACTGGGATGGTGCAGTGAGCTAAAAAACGGTGTTGGATCTAGCCCTGATCTCTTGACTGGGTGAGAGCTTTCTGCTTTATTCAGAGACTCTGTCCCTCACCACCCCTTGTTGTAAATATGCATTGCCTTACTCTGCGTCAACCAGCGTTCCATGGGTGTTGCTGTCGGTGTTCCCATGCAATACTCATGGACTTTGACCCTGCCCCAGATTTACAATATCTCGTAATCCTGGGGCAGCGTCAAAATCTTGTGCCTCCTTAGAGCCGGTATAACAAGAATAGTACCTCTTTCCACTGTATTCTGCAGCACACATGAAACAAGGAAGTACTTCTTGTGATTGTTTTTCCTGCACAAAAACCATCCTACTAGCAGCACAGACACCCTTGCACCATGGTGCAAGGGTGCCTGCATTGGTGCTCAGCTGCAAATTGTGCGCAGTCAGGAAAGGACAGGAATGCATTGTATCTTGTAAATATGGGCCCTTATTTATGAGGCCTTGCGTCAGTTTTGCGCCGCCGGTGCGTCACTTTTTGTGTGACGCACCAGCGGCGTAAAAAATGCACCTTGTTGCGCCATATTTAAAAAGTGACGCATCTATGTAGATGCACCACTTTTTAAACCCCTGTGCCACATTATACCTGCGTCAGGTATAATGTATGCAGAGGGGGCGTTCCCCCGCAAAAAGCCTCGTAATACTGACGCAGTGAAATCTATGAGATTTCACTGCGTCACTTTTAGGATGCTGTTGCGTCAAAATCTTGCGCCTGCCTCACAGCAGGCGTAAGACTGACGCAAGCCCTTTCACATGGGGCTTTCCCCATGTGAAAGGACGCATTGCTGGAGTTGCGTCACTTTTGTGACACACTCCAGCAATGGTCACTTTTGCACTTACAGATACGTCAGAAATACTGACGTATCTGTAAGTCCTTGCGACGTGATGCGTCATACATTAAATATGACGCATCATTGGTGTCGCAAGGAGTGCGCACTGAAAAGTGACGCATCGCTGTTATCTCGCAGCGATGCGTCACTTTTCATAAATGAGGCCCATGGTACATTCCTGTCCTTTCGAATTGGCATAGGGCCGCGCACCAAAGTGACTTGCGGCGCTGCCCTGCACCAATTCTTTCTGAACATGCTCCTAATATTTCTACCCAGTGATATACCTGTGGAGAAGTATGCAACAGGCAATTCCGCTGTTTTAGGAAGTGTAAAAAGATTTTTCAGTGCTCTTACCATCCCACGTTTCTTCATTCGGAATCCCTGTTCAATTATATCTGTTCCTTCCTCTTACACTTGTCTGCTGTACTGAAGAATTATCTGGGGGTCACTTTTGGGTAACACTTCATTACCACAGCAGTGTATTTGCAGTGACAGTGTGCCTGGGAACGTGAGATAATGCCGAATGCTGCTCATTGCTTATAATCTGCAAATAAACATCTGCTGAGCATAAATATTTGGAATAATTATTGCACTCTTTAAAATAATTGGAGACGCGCTTTTATGTTCCTGATTATGTTACGAAAAAAAATTAATTGTTTCTCTGTTAAATTATGTATCTCTGTACGTTAAGTAACAATTAGTGATGATTTGATGGTTATGTACACTAATACACACATACATATATAAATAAATAATTTCCTGTTGGAACTGTTCCTGATTCCATTACTCAACTCAGCGATCGACCAGTAATTATGAATCATATCTTTAATTAGCTGCCGCTCTACAGAAACATATAAAAGCCAAGGGCATAAAGTAATTGGCATAAAAGTTTTCTTAATTAATTTATCTGTCCATGGGAGGAACCAGGAGTGGCGCCCGGGGATCCGTTATGAGTCCAAGAAGACGAGACCTAAAAAAAAAAAGGCTAAAGAGATTTAAATTTACGAATAGCAAAAAAGAGGACAGGCTTCGGAATCACATTACGCCAGCTTCCACGGAGGAGCCAGTAATGGGCTGCAGAGAGATGAGCGAAGCAATCCTATTGATCCAATTCATTCTCTTCATATCCTCCTGTGGGTCTGGCAAATCTCTGCGGCCATTTTCCACGTTCTGCTGTGTAACAGTAATCAAACGCATTAGGCAATTCATTAAGCAATGGCCCCGCTGAGAACAGGGAGTACCGGCGCTCACATTCATTAGGACGGCAGTAAGTACTGTAACTTTATTTAAGGAGTACGAGCCGGAGAACGCGCAAAACTAATTCTCTTTATTTTACAGTGCTGGGGTTTACGCTTCCACATATTTCAACTGCGGCGTTTGCACCTTTTTTTTCCGCTATAAACTTTCCAGCCACAACCGGGACAGATGAGTTGGGGGTGGGGGCGTTGTTGTGGAGAGGGCAATGGTAATCCTAAGAAAGTATGGACTCAATTTCAAGTGGCTTTCTAGAATACTCTGGGTGAAACCATAAAACTTTTTTGACTAGCACTATTTTATGTACCTGGTGGTGGTAAGTTAAGGAAGTGTAGGGATGGCTTTAAGGTTGGTCGCTCCCCGTGTGACAGTCTTTCTTGTCCCTCCTGCACCGATCTCCTTCTTGACAGATTTCCTTACTACCACCATCAAACTGTTTCCATCATCTCTCCTAAGCCCCTCATTTCACTTGTATTTATTATATAGCACTATTTATCCCAATGTAGAATATGAGAGTGCTTTACATGAGAAACATTATTCATAGTCGATGAGTCACACAAATGTGTAAATCAATCTATGGAAAATGCTACTTAAGACGATAAGTACTACAAGGAGTCACATATAACCTTTTTTTTAGCAATCTTAGACTAATGAAGCATTGTGGAAAACAATACAATTCTTCATCTATGCTTGCAGTTTGCATACAACACTTTGATTCCAGTTCATAGATCAATGTGCGATATTAGAAGGGTTATAACGTATGAACTCGAAGTAACAAAATAATCTCTGTGACAAAAGCAGTATCCCACTGAGCTATCTACATAAAATAGAAATCTGAGACCTGCATATTACATGCTGTGGTTTGCAGCAGCAACATAAACCCTCTATGCTACTTTATCATAGTCAAAACTGTTAAATCACAAATCACAGCTGTCTCCATCAAGAGCAGTAACCTCCCGATTTTCAGTTCAGTAACTTTACTCAGTGTTCTTAAAAGAAAAATATTAAAGTACATCGATAGTGTAAAATCATAAATACTAATCCACACGTATGTTCACTGAAATAAGAGTAAGTATATATTCCTGCTTTTCTAGTAACCAACAACTATTTCAGGATTTGTCTCAACATGTAGTAGGAAATGTCATCTGTTTCAAACAAAACCTCTGTGAAAGGCTACATTCACAATTCATCAGCTTAGATAGTTTAAAATTCCCAAAACCCTTATGGACATACAAAGCTAAAACTACAACACAGATGGCAACACATTGCAGTTTGTATAAAAGAGCTAAGGCTGGGCTACAATGCCTAAAATTGTACTTTAATATCAGCCTTATAATATAATGAACCTTCTTCTTGATTCTTCATAAAACTTCGAGAGAAGGAAAAAAGTTCATGGTGCCTTGGGATGATAACCCATCGCATGGGCATTGCATAGGAAGCCCTGACCTATCCTTCTGCCTGCGAAATAAAGGCTGGCTATGAATGATATTCAATATGAAATTGGTCAGAAAGAACCTTTGATAGCTATTTGTTACCCTTTCCAAGTATGGCTGCAGCCCAACATTTGGCATAATCCCCAAGAATGAGATGATATTCTGCTTAACATCTTCTTTATTGAGCCTATCTCAGGCAAGATTCAGTAGAAATAGATGCATTAATTCATCATTACTGATCCCTTTTAACTTCTCTATGTCATGAAAGCGATCAGACCCACCTAATCTATAACACACTGACTTAATAAATCTCAACAGTGGGATCTCATTGGCAAGGCTGAGCATTTGACAGACTTGTACAATTAATCAATTAAAGGAAGCTTCCTCTTGTGTCCAGTACTTGTTACACTATAAAAGAGGGTGCAGCCAAGTGAGATCTTCTTCAAAGGTGTTTACCAATTCTCGAATAATGATATAAGGAGAGCAGGATTGGAGGTTGCCAGTGAACATCTCACAAATGGATTTCTGACACCTGAAATGGCACTGTTGAGCATCCCCTCATGCCTGCCCCAAATGTAATCATTCTGACACACTTGGCCTTTTGAACTTGAAACATTTCTTTTCAGTTTTTTTTTCCTCAGTACCCTAG